>NW_027526407.1:200561361-201277922 GCF_048455015.1 Haemaphysalis longicornis | reverse complement strand
AAAAAACATTTTTTTAACATATCAAGTTTGCAAGTGAATTCACTTACATAAAATTGATGATTCATGTGTTCAGGGATTCAAAAAGGTTTGCGTATCTATTGTACACGTCGCCGACAAGTGGTTAATGGTAAACTAAATGAAATAACTTCACGCGATGTTTTCTTCAGCGGCTATTGTAGAAATAGCCATCCCCACGAATCCTTGATTCGTGTCGACCTGACATTTTTTGTGTAATTTGCGGAAATAAATCAGGGGCTTGGTCTTCCACTGCCTATAGTTTAGCGATGTATTTACTCGTCCATGCGTGCCGACCTATGCGGGCATACTTCATAAGTGATCTGACATTTGATTTGTAAAATCTTCTTGCAAACTTGAGGAAACATTTTGGCATTCCGGCGAATGAATCCGATGGGCTTTACAGGCCTGGGCCACAACGTGATTCATATGACTACTCTAAGTGAGAGTGAGTGCAAAAAGTATTCCCAGGTATTTGTAGGGAAACGCCGATGTTAATGCAGTATTATTCATGCTATAATATTAACTCGTGGGACTTTTTAGGGGACCATCATATCGGCGCACCTCGCAGAATTTACTTGCATTTGCTATTTTTACCACCACAGGTTAATTTCTTTCAGGATCTTGCTGTAAGACGCCAGAATCCTCCGTGCGGCAGAGTTCTGTACAAGACACAGTCCTCCACAACCAGTCTCATATTAGAAAAAAAACTTCATCGAAAATTACAAGTATAGAATTAAAATACAGCATAGGACCTATTACGTAGCCTTGAGGTACACCAGACGTAACCTCCCCCACGCGAGACTCGATCCCATTCACTATTACAAACGTTCTTCGCAGCCGTAAATATTTCTAAATCCAAGAGATGACCTGTGCATTATTTTACTTTTTTAGCAATGATGCAGGGCGGTCCCGGTGCATCTACCGTGCAAGCAGTCAAGGTTATGCCCTCTTTTGCACCGTAGTGTTCACAACCACCAGGCAGAGAATATTAAACCCTGAGGGCTCTGAGCGACAGTTTACCTGGCTCAACGTCAAAGGAGCTTGCCTCCCTTCCCTATCCGTTTGAGATTACCGCGCCTCTAGCGGTGGGTCTGTGAACGGGTTTCTGCGATGCCGTCGGAGAGTCTGGGAACCTGCTTGGACTCTTCCGCGCGGAGTAAGATCAAGACAAGGGTATAACAGGCGCCCAATCAGGCGGCCAGAAAACTTCACAAGTCTTGGCACAGGTTAGTCCATTCATACAACGCCGCCACTAAAATCTTCGGTTTACTTGTGCCCTCTGTCATTTGAAAATTCTATCTGTTACCGCTTTCGGCGTTTTAGTGGCGCCGCTATCATTTCATGTGTCGCTACCTTCTCCATGCCGCTACCGTCTCCATCGCGGTCGCAGCTACGAAGCTTTGGTGTCCGCGCTCGTTTTTATTCTAACATTTTTTGATCGCTCGCCCCTGCTTTTTGCGGTGTAACGTTTTGCCGCCTATACACGCTGTTTTTCCGTGCCCCTGCTTGACGTATGACCTACATAATACAGGCGAATTAGCTGGGGATACAAGGTCTCCCATTATTGAAAACTTTTTCTGTCTCGTCTGCATAAATTATCGAGCCATAATCTGTTGCTTATCATATTTTCCTACTGTCTGCATTGAAACACCTACAGTGTTTAGTTATTTTAATTTTGTTCTTATCCGTGCACACGACAAGCTATCATATTTTATAACTCCCTTTTTTCCTGAGACCTGTCGTCGTCTTTATTGGTTTATCTAGCAAATATTATGATTTGCTCGTCTGTGGAAGCAGTGTGATAGAAGTGTCATCGTAAAAGCATATTACTCGTAATTTTGGGGTGTTTTGTTTTCACAGCGGGTTTTCTTTCTTTCTGCTTACTCCTGTTTTAAGATAAACAATATTCTTAGCGTCTTACCCTGGTGTTTATGTCGGTATTTGTGGCCATCAATAAAACATCCAGGTTTTATTGATGATGATGAAAGAAGCCGAATCCCAAATTGACAGCTCTTCATCAAAATTGTATCAGGGAGGATGTTGCTTGTCAGCCATCTTATCGCAGGCCGAACTCCCAGATAGTGCAGTGCCTAGTAATTCAGGCGTCCACTTATGGGTCGAATGAGTTGTCGCAGCAGTATCAATGCTACACGGAATCAACTTTTTGAAAAGGGCCCCGAAAAATAAGCATTCCATCTTAAAAGTGACACTGAAATAAGTCCTACATACTTCCAAAACTCAAGCTACAATACTCTGAGACGTGTAGGCAATGGTCAACGTTGAATGCACCGAATTCTCTGTGGAGTCCCTCCACAGCCAGGACCGTTAAAAGCAATACATTTACTCCAAAATGTAGATTGGCCGTGTCTAGACTGCCGTCGACGGTATTATAAGCATTCCACTATATCGACGTCCATCGGGGTTTTATAACTAAGTTACCTCGTCTGGCACTACATCGGTGTAGACAACGTAAAACTACACAACCTAACCTAAACATAAAATACCTTGACCTAACGCACGCAAAGAATTCATTTAAAACACCAAAACTAACCTAAGCCGTAAAAATTATAGTTCAATTGAAAGATAAAAAACAACAACGGAGCCCGACCCGGTGTCGAACCTCCATCCTTAGGATTACGAAGCTAAGACGGATCACCAACACTACAGCGAACGAAGCTTCCGCCGGTGCTACAGTGGTGTTATATATTTTGATGTCGTGGGACGGCCCTCTAGCCATGCCTCCAGCGATCAGCTACAGTGCGATTGGGCGGCACTCTAGACACTGCGATGTAGATTTTGCGAAAGTAACACCTGTAATCGTTAAAATTGTGTACTAAATGGAAGTAATAGCGGGAACGGAAATTTGGAAAACCAAAGACTGCAAAAACAGAAAAAAAATTCTCACAGAAATGATCTAAAAATCTAAACTATGCATATACAAATCCACATAAACTGAAGAATGAACAAACAAATCCGCAAACAACGTTTCAAACGCGCGATTAAATATAGCAAAAATGGTGAACCATTTAATGCCTACATCGCTAGAACATTTGCTGTTTAGGAGATCTAAAATTGTTATGTTCCAGAGTAATTGACTTAAAGGTGCCCCTGCGGGGAGCCTGACATAAGATAAATGTGAATGGTTGATTTCTCCATTTATAGATAAATCTTCTATTTTTCAAAAAGTTATAAGTCAAAATTGTCAGATTTATCGGACACCCTTATTTGTTTAGAAAGTTTACAATGACAGATGAGTTGATACAGTAAATGCGTTCTTTATGTCTAAAGAAAATGACAACACATACCGCGTTATCTTATGCTGCTTGATCAATTTTCTTTTTTTAGCTCGTTTAGGGCGATGGTTGCCGACGTGTTAGGGGTAAATCCGAATCGCTTTGTACTATGGAGTTTTTTCTTTGGTTAGAAATATTATATTCGGTCTTTAATTATTTTTTAAGTATCTTTCCTAGTATAGAGTTGACTGCTATGGGTCTATATTTGTTGACTCCTTGGTTATCTCCTGATTTTGGTTTAGGATTACATTTGATTCCTTCCGACGTGATGGAATGTATCCTGTTTTGATACATGCATTTTAAAGACCAAGAAAGAATAAGTTTTTGTTATATATAGACATTGTACAATCGTGGCTCGTAGGCCAGGAGCTAAATTGCTGCGTAATTCAGAAATGACTGCGTTAATTACATTTTCAGTAAAAACAGCTTCATCGCTATCGCTTTCAAGAAGAAGAATTTCTTCTTCGTCACAAACGTTGTCGCCCTCGTATAACTCTCTTAATATATGTTCAGCTGTTTCTTCCGTTGATTTTGTTTTTCCTCCACTTTCTTTTTCCAAACTTGAAATGATGATTGGTTGGTTTACTGTTCCTCTGCCTAATTTATACGGTAAGGTGAATGGATTTCTATGAGCTTGTGAACTAAATTGTTGTTCCCAACTTTTTCGTTTTGCTGTGGCTAACTTATCAATCAATCAAAAACTCAATCAAAACTTTATTTCAGGATTGTATATATTTACATGAATAAAATGTTACAGTAGAGAGGAGGTCCCGAAGTTAGAAAACTGTCGGGGGGAACTTCGTTAGAGAATAAGTCTAGTGCAATAAAGACGCAGCAAGCAGTGAAAACACTTTGTACGAATTAAACAAAGAACGGGTAACATTTCATAACAACAAGGCAAGAAAATGTCCGTATAACAGCACGTGGTATCGTAAATAAAAGAGATACTAACATGGTATAAATTCGATGCATGGCACGATGGTAGAGTTTAGCAAACAACACGTTTTGTGATCAGGTACTCTTTAAAGAGTTTGCGAAACGAATAGAATGTGGGACATTACATTATTTCGAGTGGTATGTTGTTCCAGACGGATACACCTGTAAATTTAAGAGGTAGGTTTCCATAATTGGTACGCACTTTAGGGAGCAGGAAATTGTGACAGGCTGAAAATCTGGTGTTATTAGTATTGACAAGATCTTGCGTGGATAGCCCTGAAATACATAGACGATGATAAATAAGGCGGTACATCAATATAGCTAACTTTAGAGTGAATAAATGATTAATTGGAAGCACGGAAAAATGAATAAAGAGTGGCGTAGACAGCGATTGAAATGTAGCGAAGGCGATCAGACGTAGTGCCCGCTTCTGAAGATGTTGAAGGGGCACTAGGTGACTGGCATATGTATTACCCCAGGATGAAATGCAATAGGAAAAATGGCTATGAATATAGGCGTAGTATAATGATAAAATAATGCGTGACTGAAAATAAGGGCGGGCTTTAATGAGAACATGAATCCCAAAAGAAGCTTTTTTTAATATTGAGAGTACATGATAGTTATATTTCAAATGTTTGTCTAGTACTACGCCTAAGAACTTCACGTGATCCGATACAGAAATAATGTGGTTGTTAAGAGATACGGAAACTGGTGTAGGAAATGTGTTCTGTGCGGAAGAAAACACTACAAATGTAGTTTTTGAGGGATTTATATAAACATGATTGTTAACACACCATTGATAAATATTAGAGATATCGGAATTTAAAGGAGCCATGAAGAGAAAACACAAGTTTGGTTCATTCAAAAGATTGTCTCGTTAGAATCATACTGACACCACTTTTAACGTAAACTTCGCTCAAATAAGCTACATAATTAGGAAAAACGGGAATGGTCATGCGAGCCACCAGCTCATTTCCCGCAACAGAACCTATGTCGTCACATGGGCTAAGCTCTGCGATTGGCGGAGGCTGGCAGAAGCAGACGCAAATTAGGTAGAACTTACAAACTAGACGAACGAGCGATTTGCGCTTAATTTAGGGCACATTCTTTACAAAGCAATAAGAATGATGGGACAAACCGTGGAAGTTACGAAAGCACATGTAAACATAGAAGTACTGATGCGTTCTGCTGTTCGTACTGCGCACAGCATGCCTGGTTTCGCTGCACAGCACTACGGGGCTTGGGGTTGTCTCAGACGACACTGGCCGATTGACGCAAGCAACGGTGTCTTACGTGACCCCATTTGTCGAGCGAGCACTGTTTCAGGGAACGAATATTTTCTCCCAGAACAAAAACAAGCCAGGTTTAAATGCGGGCAAAAACAAACCAAACGCTTGCCACGGTATGGTGGCGCCATCTAGGTTACGGAACGTAAAGAAACGCGGGAACAAACCAACAACGCTGTACAGAGTGGAGACAACCTTTGAACGGTCCCGTGCCGCCGGAATCGGGCCAACGGGCTCAACGCGTTATTCTTTTCGTTTCCCACGAGACCTAGCAACGCGAAACAGACAATATGATTCAAACTTCTTCAGTAAACCGCGTTGCGGCGATAATTTTAGCGCGGTTTTGACACAATGACTTGCTTCGGTGGCGAGCGAGCAACTGAAAATGGCGGCGCCAGCGTATACGTGTCTCTACCCTGTACGGCGGATGCGTGAATGAAGGTACTCTAGGCTGCAGAGCGGTCGGTTTCAGTGATGTCACTTGGGGCCACGAAAACGCACGATTGAGCGGGAAAATCAAAATTTTAACCTAATTTTTTTATTTCTCAGTGAATAAAGCACCGTTTGTATCCGGACAAGCGCTAGGGGCACTATAAAACACGAAATCTTTCGAATAAAACCAACTTGCATTTTCTCTTCATGGCTCCTTTAAGCTTCTTTCAAGTTCAGCACTTGTTTTCTTGGATGTGAAAATAGTAGTGTCATCGGCGTATAGAAGACAGTTAGTATGGTTAAGGAAACTAGGTAAGTCGTTAATAAAAAGTAGGAATAGAAGAGGGCCGAAGATTGAACCTTGAGGGACGCCCATGGTAACCGGTTTAGCAGATGACGCAATGTTATTGACATAAACTACCTGTGATCGATTTGTTAAATATTCGCGAATGAACTGCAAAGCGGGACCCACAATTCCGAAAGACTCAAGTTTACGTAAAAGGATTCGGTGGGTAATTGTGTCCAAAGCCTTAGTGAGGTCAATAAAAAGTGCTTCAGTAAGTAACCCATCGTCTATGGCTTGTATAATTCGGTCAGTAAAGTGAGCAAGGCGAGCTCTGTCGAGTAGCCAGGTCGAAAACCAAATTGGTGGGAAGAGAGTAGGTTAAATTTAAGCAGATAGGACATCAAACGCAAGTACAAAAGCTTTTCGATTACTTTGCTAAAGAAAGGAAGTACACAAATCGGACGGTAATTATTAGTTGACAAACGATCACCTTTTTTGAAACGCTGTGTCTAAAGGTACGTCGGACGTACCCGCAAGATTTCTTAAAGATACGTCGGACGTACCCGCAATATTTCTTAAAGATACGTCGGACGTGCCCGCAAAATTTATTAAAGATACGTCGGACGTACCCGCAAGATTTCTTAAAGATACATCGGACGTAAAGGGCCCAGAGTGGCTCGAAAGCGGCGTTGCTCGAAACTAGCGTGGTTATCTCGAACCATCGACGGCAAAACCATCACGCGTTTGCTTATATAAACCAAGAATCTAACGATGCCTAACCTGACGCAGAATGTATTTTTTTTCCTCGCGTTCTCTATAGTTGGACCTTATTTGAAGGGGCAGTTAGAGCCTTCGCTGAGGTCAGAGATCGAATGCGGACCACTACGGGTTCTCGCAAGAGGGAAACAAAATCATGTGCGACGCAAGTATCTTTCCTTTTTTTCCCCTCATATGTTTCTGTTTAAAGCCATAACCACATGGACGCGAAATCACGCGTCGCGCGAGCGTCGGCGTACGTTCAGCGTCAACGAGCGGGCCCGCAGGAGACCGGCTAAGTCGCGCGCCAGTCGCTGCGTCGGCGGGCGTTGCTGGACACGTATGCCATCCTGTTGAAGTCGTTTATGAGCAGTTATTGTCGCTTCTTGAACTGCAATTATCAAGACTTTACCTTTAGCAAAAAAAAAAATCACTTGGCGTCTTTATTTATTGCTAAGTATGTTGGCGGGCAAATATTGAAATGCTGCGAAATGCATCTCGAGCCATCACGGTCAAATCAGAACAAAATAAGATAGAATGATAAACGAAGACGCACCTCGCACAACTGCTTTAGTTGCTACTTGATTTAACCTTCATGTTGCGTACCGACTGCACGTTCATGAATTCATATTGTAAGCAAAACAAATTTCAGCGCTGCCTTGATACTGAGGTTACCGCCGAACGTCATTTCTATGTTGAAAAGCAGGATACTCTGGCACCCTGTCTGTACCCTGTAAAAAAACTGATCAAACCCTCGCCGCAGAAGAAAAAAAAACCGTCTTTGCTAGGATTCGAACCACGGACTTTCCAAACAGAAGCCCAGCTCTCAACCGCTCGACCACGCCAGGAGGCGAGGAGGCATGAAGAATTCGGTGTACCAACTGAGGCTGCCTACGAATAGTGTCGGGTGTGCTTTCTTTTGGTCGTATTTGAGAGATTTGAGCAGTGGTAACGCTTGCTTCTTGCGCACCTATCTTGAAGCCGAGGACAATAATGCTAGTGCTACCAGTGATGTAACCACAGCTCCCTTATTTGAGTCAAAAAAAGCTATCGCACTTCCCCGGTCTCCCCTGCGCAAGCCACGGGAGCTACGAATGGAATGGAATGCGCCAGAATTCTGGTGTTGATAACGCTTGCTCGTCACGCACCGATCTTGCTGACAAGCCACATTATGCTAATACTGGATGCGATGTAACCAGAGCTCCCTCATTTAACTCACACAAAGCTATCGCAGATCCCCAATCTCCCCGGTGAAAGCCGAACAAGCCACAAATGGATGAGCGCTTGCGATCAGAAATAGCTTGCAATTTGTCTCAAGGCAACCGATTCCAAACCACGCGAAGACAGACGCTGCCGCTCGCTTTCCGATGCTCCCTCGCTTTCCGATGCTCGCGACGTCGACGCGAGAAAACGCTGAACGTACGCTGCATGTTTGAGCCGAGTGAAACCGAATACACCGACGTACTTAAAAAAAAAGTTTCGCGGATACGTCCGACGTATCTTTAAAAAATCTTGCGGGTACGTCCGACGTATCTTTAAGAAATCTTGCGGGTACGTCCGACGTACCTTTAGACACAGCGTTTTTGAAAACAGGCGTTCTTTTCCTACGTTTAAAGCATCAAGAAATGCACCTGCTTTAAACAACTTGTTAATTATTTCAGCTAAAATAGGAGACAGTTCACGTGCCACGACCTTCATCCTAGACGGGTGAATGGAATCTAAGCCTGGCCCTTTGGTTTTAAGAGATGACATGATTTGAAACACCTTGTCTGCAGATGTCGGACGTAAATAAAAAGACTGAGGCGAACGAGATAGACTCGGAAAAGGAAGGTCAACTAGTGAATCGGGGGAATTTGATGCAAAAGTAGCACTGAAAGCATTAGCGATATCGAGAGGCTCAGTAAGGGAACGTCCATCAAGCGTTATTTTTGATAAAAACGCGGTCTCGCTGCTGTTCAAGACTTTTTTTATTAACTGCCCGTTCTTCCTGGTATCAGTACCGTTCTTTTCTATTTGCTTTTCATCATACTCGCGCTTGGCCCTCTTGAGCAGCATTGAAAGTAGATTTGAATATGTTTTAAAGCGTGTTTTAGAGAGCTGCTTGAAGGCTCAGATTTTAATTTTTTCCGCATGTTTTCTTTTTTAGATATGGAATGCAAGAGACCAGGAGTTTTCATGGGTTTCTAGGCGTACGAAACCAATGTGTGATGGTGCTTGTGGTTGTGCATTCTGCAATGAGTGCGCTTATTTTTGCCGAAAATTTATTAAACGCTACCTCGCCACATTCTTCTCGTGCAACAAAGTCCCAGTCAGCACTACGCACTCTCAACAAATTCCGCTGAATTGAATACAGTCTTGGTATTCCGCTTATTTTTTGTGGGAATACAGGCATCAAGACAGAAAAATACAGGATAGTGGTCGGTAAATAAATAGTCAATAACCGCGGACTTAGAATCCGCAAAGATATTCCACAGTACAGGGTCGATTAATGTGTTAGACCCATTCATATCACTTCTATTCGGAGAGTGAATTAGAAAATGTAGGCCAAATTAACAAAACAACTAACATATTTCAAACAAACTGGAATGTTAGTATCAAGGATATTTAGGTTCACGTCACCGCAAATAATAATGTTTTTGTTTTCCATGGTTAGAGTAGCAAGGATTCTTTGAAGCTGCAGGCAAAACTCGGAATTCGAGGATGAGGGAGAACGGTAGATGGATGCAATGATTGTATGGCGATTGTCCAATGGTAGAGCAGAAGCTTCTACTTCAAGCCAAACAGACTCGCAATTAATATGGTCAAAGAAGAGATCCTGACGGCGCTTGTATGGTATTGATGAAGTTATTAGTACTGCAGATCCGCCACCACGATTTGTGACCCGGTGACAATATTCAGATTCATAGCCTGGCAAAGCATATAGATCCCCTTCGTCTGCCGACAGCCACGTCTCTGATAGGCAAATAACGGAAAATGAGTGTTCGACAATGGAAAGTTCGACATTATAAGGTTTGTGTTCATTAGAGTACACGCGCTTAAATTGTTACCTAATTTCTCCTCGCGGTTTTTGATACCTAGTTCTCAGTGCTCTTACTCGCTTTCTCTCGATTTCGAGTTACACTGTCCACCACGGGTTTGGTTGTTTGTGGGAAGGTTTAACTTTTATTGCTATGTTTACTTACTAATTTTTCTATTTTATCTTACAATGTGTGTACAGCATTTTCAATTTCTTCTGTTGTTTTAATCCCGTTTCTAGCGGATTCGAACCAAGTGTCCTTTTTTAAATCTTCTAGGACAAGTTTCTCACCTTTTAAGGGTGAGACGGTACTTGGGTTTGTTAACAGTTTCGTATAAAAGTAAACTAATAAATTTGTGGTAGCTGCTGTTGTAATCTTCGCGTACTTCCCAGTGATAACTTCTGGTATTAACGCTTGCCCTAAAACGGTTACGTCGATCCAACTCCTACCTATACTGTTTTCCAATGTCAGAGGTGAGTTAGGGCTATTTATAACAGAGAGGGCGTTCCTAAGGGAAAGTTCAATTAAATAGTCACCCCTTGTATCGGCTATATCTCCTCTCCATATCTGTGTTTCGGATTGAAGTCACCCATACTCTCGCATTGTTAGAATAGTTCATGTCAGATACTCCAGTGGGGCGTGGTTCTATAACTTATTATCTGTGAAAAAATAAACTGCGGCAATAGATATCAACTTCGAATTTCAATATTGGTAGGTGAAACGTCAGAAGACCATAGTTCCGGCCATTTTCCGCCACATAAATGCATTTACCTGCCTATTCCACTGACTTATTTCACTATTGGCTTCCAGTGTGGGTCTACTCATCGGATGTTTGCTGAGTTCAATTTTTACCCGTTCGCAAGGCTGCAGCATGTTTTGTGACGTAGCTGTCCAGCAAAAAGCGCGGGGTTCAGCCGCCATGCGCTTTTCCTTTCTGTGGTTGAAGCTTTATTTTCAACGGTATATTTTAAATTTATTCTTTTTATTTCAAATTTTCGCCCGTAAAAATTGCGAACCCCGCTCATTTTATTTAAAAGAAGATTGAGACACAAGTTATGAAGCAAAGATATTGCTTAAATAAGCCCAATCATACATTCTGACTGAAGAAGGGTGAAAAAACAAAGCATATTAGCAGATTTTCTATTAAAAAGTTAGCTCGAAAGATTTCAACTCCTATCCTGGCAGATGAAGCGAGAGACATTCCACCGGACATACATATGGACAGACAGACCAACATTATTGCTCTTGAGTAGCCCACAAAAGGCTATCATTTTTACAGACCAGATACTTAGTTACTCGGTGTAAGGTACAGAAAAAAAATGCAAATTACGTCCCTACAGTGTTCGTATAGGCTTCACGATTTTGTAAATTTCTCGCCTATACTTCAAATATCGTTACATTGTAGGTAAAAAGAAGCACACAGAAAGAACTGCACAGAAATAGCATGTCGCAACAAGATGATGCAGTGAAGAACATAAATGTAGCGCAATAGGACATAAAGTTTACACAGCATGCGCCTTCAATATACGGAATTTTTCGCGAATATAAAGAGAACACATTAGCTTACAGAAAATGTGTAAAGCACTTCTTGGAACGTATAGTGGCTCTCCCAAAAAATAAAGTGTGCGGGGCGCGCTGTGTCAAAACTTATCATGTCTTCCTTATCTCTTTTGACGATATCACCATCAAAATACCTTTCACCATCAATGAGTACCTAAAACAAACGGATCCATTTAAGTCATGCTGTAACCATTCAGTTTTTCTGACACCGAGGAAAATAAAGCGCATTTCATGCCAGAGTTAGTTTTGTCACTTGACGGTTTCGATTGAAGCTTACCTGTTGTATTTATTACAATGAATGTAGTCTAATTATAAAACAATATTCACAGTTAGTATCGATTTATAATAATACATCTAGACACAAATTGCCTTCGAAAGGCTTGCAGGAAGGATCATCGAGGGAAAAGAGAACCGGCTATCATTGACGAGAATTCTGTACAAGGTACGGCTGTGAGCGGTGGTGGTAAATTTTCTAGCACCAACTTCGGGTCATACAGTGCGCCTAGCTGGCCACATATAAAGTATCCAACAACAAAACTAATAAATTATTACCTGTGCAACTCTATGTAAAAAAAGATGAGCTCTTTCAGAACGAATGCAGTTGAAGGTAAAGAATAGACTCGCAAAGTTGCAAATAACAAATTACCCGAACTGCATTACAATAGAGCAAAAAGAAAAGGTGAGGCGACTCTTGTTCAGGGAAAAGATAGTGACGGAAGGAAAGAAAACGCTTCGTAAAACCCTCCCTCTAATGATGACGATAGTTGGACGTGAGGCTTTCTCGGGACGGATTCCTCAGGTGGCCAACACCAGGTCGCGCGTAGGCTGTACGCACAGAGTTATGCAACCCTTTTCTGGAATGACCGCAGCAACTCTCGAATATAGACTCCGTGGCCTAATCTTTCTGTTTAAGGCATAATTGAGCCCCTGCCACTTGGCGCACAGTGGGGCTGCTTCGAGTGGGTGTGGGCAAAAAGGTAAGAAACCTCAAAATGTCACGTTAGGCCTAACGACCTAAAATTCAAAATGCGACGTCAGGCCTTCTATATGCCACCTCACAGCCATGGCGTACTGGACAACATTCTTGTTATCATACCTGGAGATTCTGGCAACGTTGTCCACATGCGCATCACAAGTGGAACTTCGATTTGTATACATCGCGCTTTCGCACGCCTGAGTCATCCTCTCCTGCATATAAACACCTGCTGCACATCACACTTTAGTGCAGGGAGTAAGATTTCGCTTCTCCGTCTTCTTGGTAACTGATGAAGGCGTGATAGCGAGCCGAGAGGACGATCTCGACTAGCTCCGATGACCGACGTCCGATGCTTGAAGCAGGTGAGGGACGAGGGCTGCCTTTCTTGCTAGATATTAGGTTTATTTACACTATTTACATTGCTCAGGACAGACTTACGGTAACATTGTCGCTCTGCCTGCAGCAGCCTGTTCGGCGAAGATGTATACTCAACTGGATCCCCCTCGACCGACCTCGGACAAACCCCAACACTCCGATTTTGATCCACGCCTCCAAAGCGGGCGTTCAAGAAAGAGCGAAAACCCCTTTCAAAATAATGAATATAACCCATTGATTGGCCACATGAACGAACCAATGCTACACATGTCCCCACCTGCGGTCAGTGACCCAACACTCTGTCTCAAGCACTCATAGTACGTTTCACACCCACGTCATTGCAACCTACAAGCAAATAGAAATACAAGACATCTGCCACCTAAAGTGACGGACCGTGCGGAGTGGTCAAACCATTACGTTAAGCAGGTGGTGCCTACTGAAAAGCCAAAGCTGACTGCTTACAGCGTCTTGGCGCGGCTATCATCTTACGAACTTGTCCGCGCACGCGCGTCGGCACAATGAGGGAGTCGTGGCTAATCCCCTCCCAGACTAAGGGACGCAGCCGCCCGCCGTCTGACCAACGGGTAGAGCCGCTCCAAGCCCAGGCGCTTATTTTCGAGGCTAACGACCATCAACGAACAGCTCCGACGCCGGCTTCGCAAATTCTCAAAAACTAAGCCGCGCGCCTTTTCGACACTAAGAGACGGCACCCTTTAGCTTTCCGTCAGCTCGTCACCCAACGACCGCATACCAACAGCGGTACTCGGGCTAAGCACCCCCGTCTTTGGCCACACAAATAGAAGGAGCACCAAGCAGGAACTCGGCGACCCCCAACTTCACGTCCGAGCGGCTGCATGAAAAGACGCAGCCTGAGAGCTAGAAACGCAGGCGACGCCGATATATGAGCCACCGGCGGCTTTCATTAATTAAATTAGGACTCTGAACCTAACAGAGGCGGCCTAACGTGGCCAAGCATCGTTTGTAGGCGTTTATTTTTATCGCCTTCACCCACGATCATCTTTATCAGAAACATTTGGCTTTCCTGCAGTGCATTTTTGCGTAGGAACATAATCAGTCAGACGTCTGAAGCTTCGCTTTTCGTAAATTACTGGGTGTAGGAGTAAGCGGACTCACGGCACCCACACTTAAGGACGATAGTTTGTGCAAGCGAGAATCCGCAGCAGATGTTCGCCTCGGGGCTTATCTAGTGACACTAAATAGACGTTTTAAAGCAAAGCGTTCTACCTATACCCCCCAAGGGTTCTTTCGCGACCGTTTGTGTCAACAAAAAACTCCCGCGAACAAACAACAGAATATACTGGCACCAACACTAATCGAACCTGGAACTAATAGAGTAACGAAGCCAGAGCCCGCTGTCCTACCGATTTAGCTAGTAGCCGACGCGGCGACGGAGAAGACAAGTGGTGCACGCGCCAAACACATCTACGGGTTTAACCCCAGCATTCTCGCTGTATTCCACGCGATGGGCATTAAAGGAAGCTCACACAAACCCATAGCATCTCACTTCTAGAACGCCAATGTTCTAAAGCCTTAGTTTCCAGTGTTGACGTAAAAACTCTCAGCTCCCCGTCGTCAACCCTCACGCAAACGACACCTCAAGGAACACATCCAAATACTCCTTTATGGGCAGGCCACCGCTCCAAGCCCAAGCATAAGGATTCTGGGCCTACATCTTCAGCCAAACACCAAGAGGGACGTATCCTTGGAGCGCCTCAAACACAGTATCAATAAAATCATACACATAATCAGGCGAGTTGCCACCAAGAAGTGAGGCCTCAACGAATCCGATACCTTTCGATTAGTTCAAGCTTTTGTCCTCTCGAGAATCACCTACGCAAACCCTTTGTCTTCTTCTCGGCAAGGAGGACATAAAGGTGCTTTATATAATTATTAGAAAGTCCGTTCAGAAAGCCTTTCATATGCCATGAGTGCGTCCACAGGGAGGCTGCTTAGCACGGGGCTCTACAACACGATGGAAGAGTTGCTGGAGGGCCATCTTTCTATCCAGAAGCTCCGAATGAGCAGAACGTCGGCGGGTCGCCGCATCCTTCACCAGATTGGCTGGGCAGCACAGGTTCACTCCCTTGGATGTACTCATGGACTTTGGGCGATAAGAACTAAAGATGCTCCCTTTGCTTAGAAATACGAACTGCTCACACGACGAGGGTCGCGACAAGCTCGGGCTCAAGCGCTCAACACCACCCTCGGTGGGGATCATGCAGTTATCTACACAGACGCTTAACCCAACATAGAGGGCAGGAGTACGCCATCATCGTGGCTATCTCCAGAACAAACCTCCTAACCTCCTTGCTTGTGCCTCACACAAGACCGAAGACACGATTGCGGCAAAGGAGGCAGCCATCGCTTTGGCTCTCACTCAACCAGGGGTTCGTAAGGTAGTCACCGATTCCCAATAAGCTTACCGGAATTACCTGTCGGGTTTGGTGTCCCGACCTGCACGGCGCGTGCTAAAAAACTACTCCCCAAATGGTTCCATTCAGTTCATTTGGACACCCGCTCACGCTTTCATGGAGGGCAAAGAATACGCCCACCAAGCTAGCACTTTTGTCTCCCCCCATGCTACAGAGCTGCACGAGGTCAGTAACCCGCTTGTCTCGTTCAGGGTCCTAGCCCAGCATTATTGCCTTTGTACCTGACATTTCCATAGAACAACAAACTACCCTATTGCTCATACAATCCGGCTCCTTCCCACACCCTACGCGTCTTCCCTTAATGCACCCGAATCGCTAAGATGGTGACTAAATTTTGCTTCGGTGTAGAAACACTCTGCCACATAATCAGGGTGTGCGACTTGAGCCCTGAGCACCCTCCTCTCTTTCCGTCAACTACCGAATACGAGCAACGGGAGATGCTGCTGTCCAGCCCCTCTCTTCGAACCCAGCCTCAGCTGCTGGGTCTCAGAGCAAAGGCGGCGCGGACTGGATATGGGCTACAGTAAAAAAGGAACCACTACCCTCGGCCGGACGTTTGGCATTTCAGAAATCCTAATAGAAGTATTTCCTTTTTCGCCTCCCCGTGTATTCCTCTTTCTCCTTCTTCGTGCCTGCCACCGAACTCGTCGCCTTCGTCCGCAACAGCACAGACGGAGAAGTGAGATAGTTTAACACCAGGTTTGAGCTTTAATTTTATAATAAAAGACTTTCCACTCATGTGCTACGCACATACAACGCAACCAACTACCTTTCATGCGTCATGCAATAATTTAACCTTGCCAAGAATATCTCTTTAAAGCAATAGAGGGTGTGTTTATGTGCATTTCACTTCTCTCTGGTTTCAGTATTTGTAGAGCGACGTGAGTAAATTTAAGTGACGTCGCATGCGTAATCGTTGTGGGTGCCGTTTACAGCTTCGCTTTCCAACCACGTTCACAGGGTGGATGGGCGCTTATTTTTTTATTGTATCCAAACACGTTTCTCTTTTTGTTATGCGCCGCTAGGGTAGTCATTGTTCGGTTAGCACGACGTGATATTTTTTTACCTGTGTGGCTGGCATATCTTTGCTTGTTGCCTGTACCTACAGCGCGGACACATTAGCGACTTGTTTTTCGCACCGACCAAATTTGTGCCGCAATGTGGTGCTGGTATATAAATATATATTTAACCTATATTGCTACACGGCAGCAGGAAGAATGACGTAAACTATGAACGATGCTGAAGCGATTTAGTTACAAAAGAGATGCAGCCTATTTAAAATTCCGCCATCAGAGCTCGAGCAGTGTTCCACACCAACCATCTTGGTCTTCATCAATATTTGATGACCATGGCGCTCCCCTGAACTGTCCACTTCCTCTTCTTTTCGTTACACTTCCCCCCCTTGAAGGCGACCGCACTGGTCGAGGTCACAGTGAATGAACCAGTCCGACAAATATGTAATGGCTATAAATAGTTGGAAGTGTTTGCCGCCTCTGATGACGATGTACGAATGACGAAGATGGGCCGCAGAACTGCGATGCCCGCCGACGCCGTAAAGGAACCTCATTGGAATCACGCCGGGAAACTGGGCAGGGGAACGTCGTCGGCTGCTGTTCGGGCGCGGCGGATCACGGGCAGATGACACGCACGCACGCACGCACGCGCACACACACACACACACACACACACACACACACACACACACACACACACACACACACACACACACACACACACACACACACACTCACACTCACACTCACACTCAAACTCACACTCACAAATACACAAGCACACGCGCACGCGCACGCGCACACGCACACGAATGCACACACATGCACACACACATGCACACGCATATGCACACAGGCACACGCGCACACAGGCACACAGGCACACATGCACGCACGCGCACACACACACACACACACACAAGGTATAGACACGAACAAGTAAACTTGAAGTAAAACATACACAGCACGCCCCGGGAGCACAACTGGGGACACACCCGAAGACCAACAAAACCCACTTCTAAATAACTTTCAACACGTGTGCAGTTCTGCACACTACACGAACACTTTCCTGAAAAACCAAACCGCTTGTTAACAGAAGCCTATTCGCGGTAACTAATAGCTAACTGCTTATAACTCCCTGTTTTTACTACATGAGCTGAGGGCTGCTCTGACCACATGGAAGCCATCAGCTCTTAGCGCAGAAAAGATTACGTACAAGAGGCTACAACACTTACATAGAAACAGAGTTGAAAAAATTCTGCATTTCTACATCAAAATAGGGCTTTCAGAACGCGTTCCTAAGTCTTGAAGGAATGTCACATTCGTCGCTTTCCTGAAGGAGGGAAAAGACCCATCGTCCCCTCAAGTTCCTGCACAATAGCTCACGCAAGCGGCCTGTGCGACATTTTCCACACGATGACTAACAAGAATATTGTGTATTTTTTGAAGTACAATGATGAAGATGATGATGATGGTTGGATGTTAATGGCGCAAGGCCAACTGGGGCAAAGAGCGCCAAAACAATAGTCATATATGAGGGGTGAAACCTTAAACACTAAGTAAAGTCAGCAAAAACAAAAGTAAAATCAGAACGACAATGAGCATGGCTGGTGTATAGGGCCAGATTTGATTATGCGTGATAGGAAATGAGGTTTAAAAACTTGACGTGTGACAAATACTCAAACACACGTTTCACGGACACAATGGCATCGTCACCTAGAAAAAACGATGGATTTAGGGGAATATGTTGTCTATAGAGTTCTCTGAAGTGTTTGTGTCGTGTTGTGTGAAGTGCCTTGCATGTGATTAGTATATGCACTACGGATAGGGCCTCTCCTTAACTGCTGCACTGGGGTCTGGAAGATCCCGTCAGCAGATACGAGTGCGTCGCTTGGGTGTGCCCTATCCGCAGCCTACCGAAGGCGACTTCCGTGTGTCATTTGTGTGAGTCAGCTGTGTACCATCCCAAGTGTGGTTTTATTACGTGTAGTTTGTTGTCTGTCTGTTCGTCCCAGTGTGTTTGCCATATTCTGCGCAGGTGTTGTCTTATGTGAGGCTTCAGGTCTGTGTAGGTTATCGTTGTAATGTCCACAGTGTTCCTGAGTGCAGCAGCTGCGGCCCTCTCGTCTGCCAACTCGTTCCCAGCGATCCCTGCGTGTCCTGGGACTCAGCAGAGGACCAACTCATGCTTTTGTGCATACACGGACATGATAGTGTTGAATAAAAGAATAACTATGTAGTTTTGGGGGGGCTTGTGCGATGACAGTGCACGAACAACACTCAAAGAATCTGTATAGATGATGGAATTGGGAATTTGAGTTTCTAGAATGTGTCGTACAATCAGTAAAATTCCATACGCTTCTGGTGAAAAAATTATTGTGTGCACGCGCATGGTTCCGGCTGCATTGAAATTTGGATCATGAGCAGCGCACGACACCATAGTGGAGGTTTTAGAAGCGTCACTATAAAAATCTGCACATGTGTATTTAACCTGCAAAGAAAGGAAGTGCTGCAGTATTGCAGCTCGTGGTACCCGATTTTTGTCAAGTGTAATAAAAGAAAGGTCGCACGACACAGGGCGAACTTGCCAGGGCGGTAAACTGTTTGGAAAGGATGACCTGTACACATCTAAAAACGAAGCACTGAGATCCGAGGCTCGCTCTTTCACTCTACGTGAAAAGGGCAGAGGAGCAGATGGGCGATTTACAAGGAGCAGAGATGTTGATGTATCGTTAAAGACAGGATAAAAAAGATGATTATTCAGCAATGAAATTTCAAAAGCATACAGCAAGTCCATGTATGTTCGTTGGTTCTGAAGGCTCGACTTATTACACTCGACATAAAGACACTCAGCAGGGCTAGTGCAAAAAGCACCCCACGAAAGACGAAGGCCCAAGTGTAGCACTGGGTCAAGAATTCGCAAGGCTGTCTTAGTCGCCGACCCATACACCACACTGCCATAGTCCAAACGTGACCCAACCAAAGCAGTATACAAGCGAAGCAAGAGTTTTTTGTCGGAACCATAGGATTGGTGGGAGAGAACCTTAAGTATATTTATTGTTTTGAGACATTTATTTTTAAGTTCCTTGATGTCGTTAATGAATGTGAGTTTGTGATCAAACACCACACCTAAGAACTTCTGCTCCTTATTCACAGGAAGCGACACGCCATTAAGATGAATGTCTTGGTCCGGATGGACCCCACGCTTCCTGCAGAACACAACGAAGGAATTTTTTGCAGGATTCAATTTAAAACCTTTCTTGTCCGCCCAGCCGGCAAGTTTCTTGACACCAAGCTGGACTTGACGTTCTCAGATTGACATATTACATGATTTATAGGATATCTGGACGTCATCTACATACATAGAATAAGAGATTGTGGGTGGCAGTGCCTTACCAAGATAGTTCATTTTTACTATGAAGGGAGTGCAGCTTAACACACCACCTTGTGGCACGCCATTTTCTTGCACGTGAACCCTTGAGAGTGCACCACCGACTCTCACTCGAAACGTTCTTTCTGACCGGTAACTGACAAGAGTGTTTAACATGTGACCCCAGACACCGAATGACTTCAGGTCACTGAGGATCCCGTAGCGCCAAGCGGTGTCGTAGGCCTTCTCGAGGTCGAAAAACACAGTTACGCAATACTGTTTATGCACGAAGGCATCCTTAATATACGATTCAAGAGCTACGAGTTGATCATTCGTGGATCGCCCTGCACTGAAGCCTGCCTGGCAGCTCTCGAGAAGACCGTTGTACTCAAGGAAGTACACGAGCCTGCGATTTATCATCTTCTCGAAGAGCTTGCACAGGCAGCTCGTCAGGGCAATATAGGACGGTAACTTGAGGGGGACGACGGGTCCTTTCCCTCCTTCAGGAAAGCTACAACTATACCCTCCTTCCAAGAGTTTGGAATGCGCCCCGCAAGCCAAATCTTGTTATATAGGTGTAAGAGTGTTAGAAGAGTGTCTGCGTGCAGGTGTTGTATCATTGTGTATGTGATGTTGTCTGGGCCTGGAGCTGAGGGTTTGCACGTGGTCAAAGCAGCCCTCAGCTCATGCAGTGAAAACTCTGAGTTATAAGAAGATATTGACCTATTGTTATCTAGTATAGGCGTCTTTTCGGCCGTTTGTTTGTGTTTCATGAAAGTGTTTGTGTAGTGTGCTGAACTAGAAACGTGTTGGAAGTGTTGTGCGAGTGTGTCAGCCTGGTCTTCGAGTGTGTCCCCTGTAGTGCTGACCAGAGGCAGGCGGTGTGTTTGTTGTCCCTTGAGTTTGCGTATTCGTGTCCATACTTTCCGTGTGTCTGTGTAGGAGTTTATTGATGTTATGAATGTACGCCAACTCTCACGTTTTCCCTCAGGGCGCACACGTTTTCCTAATGCATTGGCCCGTTTGAACAAGAGGAGGTTTCCCGACGTGGGGTACCGACGAAGGATACCCCACGCCTTGTTCTGGGCGTCTCGCGCCCGCCTACAGTCCTTATTCCACCACGGCCTCCGCTGGTTGCGCGGGGCACCAGAGGCGTGGGGAATGGACCTTTCGGCGGCGTCGAGGATGTGCGCCGTGAGCATTTGGGTAGCTCCTTCAACCTGTAGGTGTCCTACGAATGTGTGGTGTAGTTTGGATGTCTCTGTAAATGTATTCCAGTTAGCTCTTGCTTCATTGAACCTGTTTTGGGAAGATGGACTGCATATGCCTTTACCTATATACGTTAGTGAGGTGGGGAAGTGGTCACTGCCGTATGGGTCAGTGCCCACACACCACTCGAGAAGAGGAAAAAGAACTGCGGAGCCAATCGCCAAGTCAAGATTTGAGTATGTGTTGTGTCCTATGTTATGTTATGTAGGCTGTTTATTGTTGAAAAGGCATGCTCCTGAAGATGTAAGGAATTTCTCTATCAGGCGACCTCGGGCATCCGTGCGAGAAGAGCCCCAAAGAGAGTTGTGAGCATTAAGGTCGCCTGTAAGGATGTACGGAGCGGGCAGCTGGTCAACCAGTGCCTCAAAGTCACAGCTCGAAAGTGAAACATCAGGAGGAATGTATAAGGAGCATACCGTTATCAACCTATTAAATATTATTGTTGGAATTGCTACAGGCTCAAGGACAGTGTTCAGAGTGACAGGGTGGCAGGCTAAGGATTTCTGGGCAATTATGGCCACACCGCCAGAAGAGTGCGTGCAGCCGTCCCTGTCCTTTCTGTATATCAAGTAACTGTTCAAGAAATTTTTGTGTTTAGAATTCAAATGTGTTTCCTGAACACACATTACACTTGGCTGATAAGCATTCAGTATTTCGTATACATCATCAAGATTATTCAGAAGGCCTCTGCAGTTCCAGTGTATTATGTTTTCTCTTCCCATTATGATGTGTTCGGAGCTACTTGAGTGTGACTATTTATATAGGGTCTTTCGGGGCTTGGACTCTTGGAAGGGGTTTTCTGGCCTTCTCTACTGACCTGGACGTCGCAGGCCCTTCCTTCCGCTGCGATGAAAGCCGGAAGAGCTCGACGTCCATGTCGTCATCTGAAGGCAAAGGGGTGCCCAGCGGACTGGGCCCCCTTGACGTTGTACCCTTTCGGGTGTTCTTCGCCTGCGCTGCCAGTGCCGAAGGCGTGGGGAGCACCACAGATGGGGCAGGCAGTGAGGCGCGCGAGGGGGTCGCTGCGACTGCCTCCGTCTCCATCTCGGTGCCCTTGCGTGTGCTTTGGGCCGGTGGAGAGGAAGCAGTGGATGCAGCGGCATCCCCAACAGACGTTGCCACCACAGCCGCTGCTGGGTGAGCGAGCGGTGCGGAGGCGGATTGGGCTGCCATAGGCAACCCAGGGGGGGGTGGGCTGGAGCGGCACCAAGTCCGACTCGCGGTACTGGGTCCCCGCTGCAACCAGACGCCACTCCGACCCCCGGCTAGCTGCGTCGGCGTACCTGCCCAGAGGGAAGAAGGCGAACCTCTTTTGTGCCTCTGGGAAGGTGATGTTTTCGTTGACTTTCAAGGCTATGATCTGTTTTTCTTCTTTGAACTTTTCACAGCTCCTAGAATAGGCAGCGTGTGGTTCCTGGCAGTTGGCACAGGTGAAGGTCTCGGATTTACAATTGTCAGTTTGATGATCACGTGCTGCACATTTTGCGCACGTCAATTTACCACGACA
This sequence comes from Haemaphysalis longicornis, assembly GCF_048455015.1. Classification (NCBI taxonomy): domain Eukaryota; kingdom Metazoa; phylum Arthropoda; class Arachnida; order Ixodida; family Ixodidae; genus Haemaphysalis; species Haemaphysalis longicornis. The sequence continues at coordinate 201,255,375 of NW_027526407.1, read as the reverse complement.
AGACGTTGTGCCATGCCCAAACCGCTGACACTTGAAACAGCGGCGTGGGTTCGGCACGTAGGGTCGGATTGGACATCTCAAGAAGCCTGCGTTGATCGACTCAGGAAGGTTAGAGCGGTCAAGTGTCAAGATTATGTGCTTGGTTGGAATTATTTCATCATTTCGGCGTATTATGATTCGCATCACTGCTGTCACGCCCTGATCTCGGAGGCCCTCGAGCAGATCTGCTTCAGTCTCATTCATTAGATCCCGATCAGAGATCACGCCCTGGCAGCTATTGAGGCTGCGATGGGGCGTGATCTTGATGTCAACATCTACCATGCGCGTTTGCTTGAGGAGGTTAGAGGATTGTTGTTTGTTTTGTACTTCTATCAAAACTTCTCCCGTTGTGAGTTTCTTAGCCTTGTACGACTTTCCGATAAGGCTTTCAATAAACTTGGAGATTAGAAACACAGACTGGGAAGTGATGGGCTTTGTCTTGTCAACAGATTCCATGATCAAAAAACGCGAGAAATTATCAGGCTTTGGGGGAGAGATCGATTGCAAAGGAGGAAAAGAAACTTCGGTGCGGCCCCTTTTCGGGGGCCGATCACGTCTGGGGGGGGGGGGTTTGGAAAATGCCATATGATACATTGGAAAGCAGGGAGACGGGGGTACTTTCTCCTTTGACCTTACCCTGGTAGTCAAAGAGGTCCCGGAGCTCCCTGCCTGTTAGACAGGCAGGGAGCCCATTGGCCGGAGCTTGACCAAGGCTCCGACGGCCACCGTTCACGGCTTATAACTCTTCACCTTTCAACTTCTAGCCATGGTAGGTGACAGCTTAAGTATGGGGGGCTCGGGGTACGCGGTGTCGCCACTCACCGTCACCAAGATTACTCAAGTTGCCCCATGCGGGGTTGAAGTACAATAACCGTCTCAAGAACGACCAGGCTGGGATCAGCGTTGGGCGACTCACTAACTATGGATTTGTCGCATTAGAATCATACGTACTTTATGCCTTCGTTCACAAACACTTTCGGCCACGGTGTTTTTTTATTTAGAGAAGGCCTGTGGCACCACTTGGCGCTACGGGATCTTCAGGAGCCGAATGTCACTAGGTGTTTCAAACAACATGATGAACAGCTTTGCTAGTGTTTTGTCTGAGAGATTATTTCGCGTGGCAGTTGGTGGTGCACTTTCAAAGGTTCGTGTTAAAAAGAGTAGCGGGCCGCAAGGTGGAACTTAATGTTGAATACTGTCTTAAGCAAGATGAACTATCTTGGAGTGGCAATGCCGCTTTCAAATTCATAGGGTATGTATGTGGATGATGTTCAAGATTTTTAAAATCATATCACACTTCCAACTGTGTACCTCACGTCCAGTCTGAGGTGAACAAACTCTCTGACGGGTGGACAAAAATGGCCTTAAAATGAATCCTAAAATTTTTTGTGTTGCAATTACAAGGAGGGGCGCGGCTCGTACGGACCTTGATATCACTTCGAATGTTGTAGTTATTCCCATCCGAGGTGAAGAGAGGTTCTTAATCCTAATATTCGACATTTATTCAACACTTTCAACAGCTTAAGAAGAATGTCTAAACACATGAACATTCTAAATTCCTCACATGCCAATCATATAGTTCTGATAAACAATTTCTTCTGAGTCTTTATACAGGTTTTGAAGGATCCCAGCTGGACTATTGCAGTATTGTCTGTAAGACATCGACTAAACACATCCCTAAACATTCTGGACCGAGTGCTTCACCTTGTATATGTGGCCTTCCGTATTAGCCCAGTCGAAACCCTCCGTGTAGAATGCAAGAAGTGGAACTTCGAACGTCAGCCCAACTGCTTGGATTTGCTATATGCCTTTAAAATCTCATCAATGCCTAAGCTTGATTTTAAGAAAGTATTTTATGATACATCCGTAACCCAGCTCATCTTACTGAGAAGCTGGTATAACTCCCTGCTCTTATAGAGCAAGAAACGAAGCGTCGAAACTTTCAGGATCCTGTTAGATACCACAAACTACGTCCGTCACGTATTCTACAGCTACAAGGTATCTTTGCCCTATATCATGCGACGTATGATTTATGCATACTGACAAAAAAACGAGTGCTTAGAAGTTAAATCAGGCAATTCCAGTCTCTTTAGCACAAATAGAATTGTGGTGAGTTTTATACAGACGCCTCAAAAACTGCCACGAGTGTATGATGTGCTGCGCAGTGGCCCTGCATTCTTGTAAGTAGAAGTACGATTGTAGGCACTGGTATCTTTACGGTAGAGGCGCACGGTATACTCCTTGCTGTAATTATATCCTCCAATACTAGCATTCCATAGCTGGTAATATTTACAAACTTCGGGTGTATTTTAAGGGTTTTGTTTTATCAAAAGCCTTTCAAAACTTTGGCTGTCAATCTTCTTGTAAACACAGGTAGGTTTGTATATTCCCAAATACTTGAACTCGTCTTGTGCTGGGCTCCAGGTCACGCTGGGATTGATGGCGACGCGGTGGCAAGTAGAATGGCTTTCACTGCCGCACTTAAAATTACGGTAGACATATGAAATAGCTACACCGACCTCAAACACACATAAGACAACTCCTTCGGAAATCATGGCAAGCACGCTATACTTTGCCGACAACAAGAAAAATGTAATAAAACCACACTTGGAACCATACACCACTGACACACGCAACTGAAGGGGCCTTGGCTAGTTGACGAATAAGCGACACCCGTGCAACACACTCCCACCTGCTCATGTGATATCGAAGGTCCCTGTGCAGCAGGCGTGGGGAGAACTAATCCCGTGGTTCACATCTTAATTACATGCAAGACACCCGACACGAACTAAAAATAAACATTTCGCTGAAGCTCACAGGCTACGCAATCCAATTTACCCTTCACTTTTTAGGCGACGTACCAATGTTTTCTGTAAAAGTGTTGTGACGTTTTAGCAAAGATAAAATTTTTACAGCTTTTGTCATGTCACACATAATCATCGCAGCCCTATACACCAGCCATTGTCATTCCCTCGTGCTTTGTTTCAGTTTTACTTTACAGAGATGTTTTGGAATTTAAATTGACATCATTTATTATTTACCTTCATTTGGCGCTTTTTGCCCAAGTTGCCTTTGCGCTATCAAACATCAACCATCATCATCATCATCGCTCACTTCTCAAAAATACGTGCAGAGCTGACGAACACCCCCGTCACTTGCGCGAAGTTACAGTAAACACTGGCCCTCCATTGAAGAGCTCCGCCCTCACTTTTCAGGCTACTCGCAAAAAAACAGCGGCCGTTGAATGGTTAGAGCCGGCAACATTGCTTAAAATTATAATGGCCACCAAATGTCGGTACTCTTAAGCGTGACTTATTCAGCGGTACTAGGCTCATCCACAAAATTTTACAGAGAGTGACACCAAAAAAGTAAAGCTGTGAGCTTCCGGCATACTCACATCGAAAGTCGCAGTTGTGTGAGAAATCTCAAGAACGTGAAAGCCGTTCACGGACGACGTTATGTCATTTACTTTCGTAGAAATGATGCGATTATTATACCTGTATTCAAAGTCGTAGGCGTCCGAGAAAGAAAGTTTGGCGTATGTGTCAATCGTTTCTCGTTTAGATAAATAAATAACGCTGGGATGTCTGGAAAACGAAAAAAAAGACAAAACAGATAGTTTCCAAGCGCACATCCCTGAATAGGCACATTTTCCAGTAAAAATTTGTCTATCACACCGCTAGTAGATGTGCTACTTATTCAGTATGTTATACTGATAGTCTTCACAGGGTCACATTTGCATTTCACATCAATGCAGGATGGGCACTTCCTGTTACACCTAGCGCCGCCTAGTGGTTAGCTTTGAAAACTACCACAGGCCGAGGTGAATGGCGTCTTGAACACCACGGATCCACCCCCAGAAAATGCGGAAGGCGGAAGCGGCAGTGCTACCAAAGAACCAGAAGGAACTTCGAAAAGTAATGACGGCGCCACTTCTTCGGCGAGCGCTCCGGCTCGGGACAAGGACGTGACCTCTGCCAGGGACCAACCAGATGAGAAGAAGGATGACGACACCGGAAGCCAGCCCTCGGGGAGCTCAACGCTGACGCAGAAAAGTGACGGCTACCGAAGAGGCGACGAAACTACGTACCCGGCTACGAATAACTTCAAAACCGCGCTGCCGAAACGCCGACAAGAAACTCGCCCCAGCGACGAGTAGCGAATGGCGCAGTTCCAGCGGGACTGGGCGAAAACGGCCAACAAGAACAGCAAGTTTTTGATGCGCGAAAACCGATCTCTGTCAGCGTCTCGTACCCAGCGAAAATAACGCCTGCGCGAATGTAAGCACAGTGGAGGGCGTGTGAACACTTTTTCACTCAGCAATGTTTGTTTCTACACCCCTCCATGTAACAACTCTTAACCTCAGAGGGTTAGGCTCGATGAACCGAGCAATGAAGCTGAAACATTTACTGGAGCAAAGGCAAATTAACGTTCTGGCAGTCCAAAAGACAAAGGTTGAGGGAGAGCAACACACAAACACCATTGTGCAATCATTTCTGGAAGGGTATTACGTAAGCGTAACCTATGTGGCTGGAACAGCTGGTGGTTGTCTTGTATTTGTGAAAAAAGAACCAACATGAGTCGTAGAAAGTGTGACATCATGGTTAGGGGGCGTTTTTGTTGCTGCGATTTTTGTTATGGGGAGCAGCCGTAAAGGGCGGTGTGTTCGCGCCTACTGTACCTAAGCAGAGGAGTTTTTTTAAGTACTTGAGATGCCGTAATGTGACCTGCCGATTTTTTTCGTGGGATACTTCAATTGTGTTTGTAGCTAGGATGATCGATCAAATCAAAACTCCCCTTTTGACCTCAGTGACTATTTTGAAATGAAGCCTTGAGCAGCTTGTGTTTCGAAGATGCTGCGTCTCTAGCTGACACCTTGTGTAGTAGGAAATTCACCCACTATCAAGGAAAATGCCATGCCCGTCTTGATCGAGTGTATGTGTCGTCGCAACTAGCTCCGTTTTGTAACAATTGCGCGGTAGTACCTGTTTCCTACTCAGACCACTGCGTGCTATCTGTGTAGTGGGGGGAAAACAACATTTCCGTGTTAAATTTAACTGGGAATTATGGAAGTTGAGTGATAAACTTCTCAATGACCACACGTTTTTCGTCTTGGTAGCAACGATGAATGGCGATTTAGGTAAGGCCGCAGTCAGCAACTGTATAGAGCGTTGGGAGCGTTTTAAACGAGATGCAAAAATGATAGTCATCGAGCGATCAACAGACATCAAACTCAAAGAAAGGTAAGGACGGAACCAAACTTCGAAATTTGTTACTGTAGCAAACTGCTGAGGAGGGGAAGGCGCTAAGATTGATTTCTGATAATATACGTACTGTGAAATCGAATCTGGAAAATATAGAGGTGGACAATTAAAAAGGCGCTACAAAGAGGGCCAGTGTGGAAAGACTGTTAGCCGGGGAAGCGTCCATGACGCGGTCATGGGCAGACGAAAAGCGACATGGTGAAAGGAAAGAAATTGGCAGGGTTAGCTATGATGGCGTTGAAATACAAGAAGAGTCTGATATTGGAAAGGCCTTTATACAGCACTACAAGAACCTATTCGCCTACAGGCCCCCGAGGGAGGGATTCGAACGTTTCCTTCTGAAGTTGTTACCCCGTCTCGAGGAAGACGTAACACAACAATAGGAAAGCCCTATAAGTGTAAATGTAGTTGAAGAAGCTATAGATAGTTTAAACAATGGCAAATTTTATGGACCCGACTGGCTAGGTTCGGCCTTTTATAAAACGTGTAAAACTCTTGGCACCTGTCTGGCACTATGTTTCAGGGTATCTTTCCAAAAAGGCGCCCTTCCCCCTACTTTCTCAAAAGCGCAAACCATCCTCATACCCAAGATAGACGACACAGAACTGCTCGCTAGAGTTGCAGGTAACAGGCAAATTACATTACCTAACACTGACTCCAAGGCCTCCATCAATGTTTAAGGTAAGAGGTTCCAAGCTGTCATCAAGAATCTTGTGGGCGCACATCAAACATGCGGTTTAGGGGAAGGAGCATTTTTACTAACATCCACACAGCACGCAGCATCTTGGAAATATGTGGCAAGAATTTTCTAAAGATTGTCATGTTGCAGGTAGACTTTGAAAAGGCGTTCGACAAGTTGTGTCATGACGTCCAGTTCCAAATTCTGGAGCATGTAGGAATGGGCAAAACAATTCTGCCCGGAATGAAAATGACCTACCGGCAGTGCACGAATAAATTCATTAATAACGGGAACTGACCTCCACTGTCGAATGCGCATGCGTCAGTGCGTCAGAGCTGTGCCCTGTCGTGCCTCCTGTTGGCGCTTTACCTTGAACCATTGTGTGCAAAGTACATCCATGGTCCTCTCGTGTAATGTTTTCGCCTTGAATGCTGCGAGGTTAAAGTAATGGCTTACGCAGATGATGTTGCCTTTTTTGTAATAACCAAGAGAGTCTTAGTAATGCGGTGAGCATTACGCAAGAATATTGCGATATGACGTGTAGCGCAATTAAACTTAAAAACTGTGTTAGGCTTTGGCACGGTGAGTGGAAGCAAACCCCACATATCTTTAACAGCATCTCATGGTCAACAAGACCACCAACTTATCTCGGAGCACCCTTAGGGAATTATCGAGATAGTACTGGGTATTGGGCTGAAAGAGCTCAGACAACGCACGCGCGAACAGCAAAGTGGAAGGGCCGCAGCCTTTCTAACTTTGCGCGCGCAACTGCGTGTAATATCCTCCTGGTCTAAAACCTTTGGTTTATCATACAGGCATTCTCTTGGCTCGACTAAATTTTCAAAAGTTTCACCGCATTCTTGCGTTTTTTTGTCTGGCAAGTTGTCTCACAAACAGATGCGGGAGTGATACCCCTTCCCATTGAACTTTCCCAAACAAGTTGCTCGTACTCGCCCTCTCATAAGTTGATTGCCTTTCGCGTTTCTTATTCGTGAGGGATCAGGGTGACCCATTTATCCGCACCTTCTTGCAGCATACGGTAGCAAATGCCTTACCTAACTTGGCAGTGTCGTCAGCGAATGTGACCCGTTACTCGGTTAGCCTGTTCTTGCAAGTAGTTGTTTCTTGTCGTTTTAATTAAGCGTTTTTCTAGTAAATTTCTCTCAACTGTTAACCGTAAAAAACTGTCCTGTGACCTTATCGATTCTCTGTTTCTTGAGCCGTTATATAGGTCACTGTACAAAGTTGGCTGAGGACATGATGTACTACGGAGGGTAAAGAAAACACCAGTGCCAGGAGCTGTTGAAACATTTTTTAAATTGTATACTAATACACTCCCCGTTAAAACATGGATGTTAAAGAAGGGTTTATTTTGCCCGTGGGCAGCAGAATGTTTGTTGAGTAAAACACCAGAAAATGTTGAACACGTATTCATCGACTGTTGGGGCACTTATTTCTTTTGGGATGTCTTGCAAAGTACCCGAAAAAGACCTTCTGATCATGGCACGGGGAATCCGCTTCCTTGATGTGTAACCTAAAGTTTTACCACACGATTTCTTGTTTCTTTTGGGTTTACATCGTATCTGGAGAAGAAGAATGGATGTTAGAGATGCACATGTAATGCGAAATTGGTAGGCAACCACTCTGTAGAGCACGTGTGTAAACTGCGCGAAGTTTTTGTTCAGCTGGAGTTCGAAGATTATGTGATGACTGCTATGAACGAACTAGCTGTCCTTAATGTTCACAAAAGCGCAACCGCCAGCTAAAAGCGCGGCGGCTTTTATTTATGTTCCTTTCCTTTTCCAGCCATGTGGGCTCATTGTGTAGTACTTGTTTTGTTGTGCCAAGACGGCAACAAATAAAACAAAACGATCGTAGCCCAATGGGTAAGACGATTGATACTAACTCTGTCTGGTCTACCAGACAGACACGTGCTCCAAACCTGCCGGTGCCTGTGGGGTTTTTTCGATTGTAAATGCTACACGCACGGACGCGGATAAACATTGTGCGGTCCTAAGGTAGTCCGCACCTAAAATGCTTCTGCAGAGAAATGTATTTCTTACGCTGCGGCCGTGCCCGCAGCCATTGTGCGACCTCGTTTAATAAAATGTATTTGAATCTTTGCTCTTTTTCGTGCTTTATGGCTGGTGAAGGCCATTTGTTTGATTAGGGGATGAAATAGCAATATTGGGACCAAAGTACAGACTGAGGAAGTGCCGTGCAAGAGGAGGTCGACATGAATGAAAGAGCCCTTCACACTGCTGTCATCATAATTGAGATGCTGGTTGTACTGACGATGAATGAGCACTCAACTTGTGTCTTCCTAACGCATTCCCAAAAATCGGGGAAACCACTCTCCTAGCACCACGAAAGCGCATGCAAAAACAAAATTGGGAGCGGCCATCGTCTAGAAGAAAGGCACGCTCTACTTTGAAAAAAACTACTGCACGCCAGAAGACATGGCACCAATTCAGCGACCACAGATAAAGTCTCTCCTGTATCAAAATATGGATACAATCCTACACAAGAGGTGATATGACAAAATACTGTTCATTTGGGGAAAGGTTTATTATTATGAGACCACAGAAAACACCGACTTTGGAATGTGCGAAAGTCCGAGGCACTAATTATTGTAGTTGAGTACTCTGGCAATCTGGCAATCTTTGTGACAGCATGACCCTCCAACTTACAGCAACAAAGAAGCGGAAGCTGGAGGGATCCTCTTGGCAATCCGAATAGCCAAAGTATCTCATAGAAGCGTAACATCTGTTTAGACCCTCAGAGGACAGTATAGTGTTTTCTGTAGGGAGAATAGCTACGAGTTTCACTAACAGATTTGTATCCACAACGGAAAAAGGTACCGTTAACTGTACTCCCGGACCCAACAATTTGAAAGAGAATGATGCACCGATCAAAAGGCACGCGAAGGCACATACCGCGCTCCTTGTGACCACGGATACCACACTGCCCTCTGTGGAAAGCGTCAAGGACAAATCCTCATCTAATGTCTAGGAACACGATTTTTCCCCTTTCTGCAAACAGGTCTCAATTCCGATGGATGATACTTTGTGCAAGAAAAATCAACACAAGAGTCTGAACATTTATCAGACATTAACTTATCATAAGGTATGAGACTTGAACTTAAATCTCTGTTTAAATCGGAGAAAAATCCAACCTGTTGCACGCAACTCAGCCTTGTCTAAGGCTATTATCAGGTCAGAACTAAAGCATAGCGTAGTCCTCTTTTTCGAGACGTGGGAGGCAGCTTTGTTGACCAACTCGTTACAGCGCTATCAGCGCGAACTGACGAGAGAGCAAGGGAAGGAGGTGGTGCATCAGTCGTGCCGTAGGCTCAGGTTCCACCTTTCAGCTCCCTTTTATCTCTTTACCCGATTTTAATAATCCACAACTATTTCTTCCTCCTCCTTCTCCCTTCTTCTCTCTCTCCTCTCTAAAAAAAGCGAAATTGTTCATGCCAGCCTAGGCATCACAGAACAAAAATTTTGATACACTAACAACGACGCTTGCTCGCTCATACTGCTCAACCCCTCGCATCAGCCACCTTCAGGCTAACATTTTGAGCCACTGAAGCGAAGAGAGCCTTTGTCTTTCGTGGGCCACGGTTACCTCAAACCATTGTTGCTACACTTTCTCTTTAAATACCCTTAGCGCTTGTGAAGCATACGTCTCGGAAACGCCGAAACAGCGTAGTAAAACGTTCAGTGGGGACTAAAGTATCACTATCGCACCTTACATCTTAGGATCGAAACGTAGATGTCTTTTGAACTTTTATTAAATGGACCCTGTCATTTGTTACACATGAAGAGAGGCTTGTTTCTTACGTCACATTTACCGGCCCGGTCTTAGTATACACCAGTGCTGTAAGGTTCCCTCACATTGAGAATAAAATCGTTCTGCGTAAAGCGTTCAACAGAAAACAGTCTCCGTATTCTTCAACAGATACGTACGGATTCACTCGCCTACCACTCTATTCCGCCTTGCCGGTCTAGCCACCCTTGATAGTCCTGCAAAAACTTTGGGGCATAAATATATTTACCACATTTGCACAGATCCCTTCACATAAGCCGATATATTTAATTGAACTTTCGAGACACCAGATCACTCAGGCAAAGCCATGCATGGGTACACGACTATATTCATTTTTTTTGTTACTCGTTCGTTCCACGTGCCATTCTAGAATGAAATACACTGGATGAGTCAACAAACAGCAGCCAACAGTGGACATATTTATCAAAAATTTTGATTTATCCTAAATGAGATAGCATGTAAAGTCCTTGACTTTTTTTCACGAAGCCCATCCCGTTCGAATCGTCATACAAAAGCACTTGCCTACAGATATGTTTTTTATTTTTGCGGTTTCTTGATAATTGTACCTGAATTGATGTTTCTTCTTTGCGCTTTCTTCTTCATTTGCCTCTTTTCTTCTCGTCCTCAATTTTGTTTTTTGTGAACATGTAGTTGTGTTATGGTACAAACAAGTATATATTATTGTACAGTTCTGTACTGGTATGTTGAGAGTGACGATGTGTTGTTTTATTGTGATTTTTTCAGTTACACAAGTGAAACGTAGTGACAGTGATGCTAAGCATTGTGATAATACCGTTAGGGATTGACAGTACTCTGTAACTAAATAATAAAATAATATTACATCAGTAATACCAGTACAAGATAGTTTGGAGAGGCCTCTTTTACTGTCCTTGAATATATACCACATAATATCCATAGTACAGATTTCTTCGCGGCCACGCGGGCAGAATATTCAGGGTGGGTTGCATGTCACACCAAAAGAAACCCCACACAAACTTTGTCTCTGTATTTTAATATTCGCGGACGTGATTCAGTAAGCTATAGCTCTGTTCTGTTAGTTCTTGTTAAAAGCGGCACTGTTTGTTGTGTCTCAACGCTGATACGGCATGAAATGCTCGAATAAATGCACTTCAGCCAGTTCTCTGCGCGTTTTTTGTAAGTGGTATTAGTATATTTCAACAACAGAGTTTTTTAGGCCTACACAAATCCATCAGGTGCAGACAGAAAAACAGGAAATAACGTGAGCGCGTGCCTCGAGGCAACCGCCCGAGGAGCAAGAAAATACCGAGAACATCTGGGCGCGTGCCTCACGGATACCGCCAGCCAACCAAAGAAATACCCAACGCACGTGAGCGCGTATCTCGCGGTAACCGCCCGCCGTCACCCAGTCTTGCGCATAGGCTAACGCCGCGTGAGGAGCTCCGCTTACGTTATCGGAGTCGTCAGCGACCGGCGTGCTACGGGTTCGCCGCGGCGAAGACGATGACGAAAAATCCGTCAAGCAATTCCTTCCCAATCGACACAAAAAGACCGCCACAGTACCAGCTGAAGAATAGGTGGAGGTCCACCGGGGTGAGGACGAACAAGATATTTGCCACTAAGCGTCTGAGCCCTGGGAAGACGAAGACGAAGGAGAATATAACGATTGTTGCTGAATAAAACCCTTTGCATTGAATAGTCTTTATGGTACAGTACCCTCATCTTTACAGATTCCTTGAGTGCAGTACGTGCATTGTCATCTAAGCAGCTTTGTAAAAACCATGTTATTCATTTAGTTTACAAAACCATTATGTCAGCATATGCATTAAGTCTTGAAGTGACCATATGCTGGGTGCCAGGTCACTCGGGTATCACCGGAAACGAGACAGCAGATCAAATGGCCGCTGCTGCGGCACTTGCAAACACAGTGGACATAAGAACAATACCGTACACCACTCATTAGACAACACCTTCGCAATACATGGCAAGCACACTGGAATGAACAGGCAGACAACAAACTACACGTTATAAAGACAGTCGTGGGAGCATACACCACTGACACACACAACAGGCACAATGAAGTTACCCTAGCTCGATTACGGATAGGCCACACGCATGCAACACACTCATACCTGCTCACGGGATCTCCAAGACCCTTGTGTAGCAGGTGTGGAGATGGCCTATCCGTGATCCATGTGCTACTTCAATGTAAAGCACTCCACACAACACGACAGAAACACTTCGCCGACCTCTACAGACAACACATTCCACTACACCCAGCATTATTTTTAGGGGATGACCCCATGATTCCTGTACAACGCACCTTTAAGTTTCTTAGTGACATCAAGTTTTTACACCTCGTTTCCTATCACGCGTAGTTGCTTTTAAACACGATTTCATGCCACGCACCATCACAACCTGGCCTTTTACACCAGCCATCCTCATTGTCTTTTACTGAATTCATTTGTTTTTTGTTGAACAGTTTTAGCGTTTACGGTTACATCCTTCATACCTAACCACCGTTTTGGCGCTCTTTGCCCTCGTCGGCCTTGCGCCATAAAACACCAAACATCATCATCATGGTACAGTACCGTCAAATATGGCGTTCACTGATTGGGTCCGGCTGCTCTTTTTATTCCGAGATAAGGAGTCAGTGTGGGGTGAAGGTAGGTCGACCCCCTGCTCTGCCCTTTCCCCAGCCTCGAACCATTAGTGCATTGTGCGCTAATTTTTAATGCGTCGAAGAAGATATCAGTGCTGTATTTTTATAGCCCTTTTCTCAATTGTTACCATTGATAGAGGGCTGCGACCCTCTCTAGTTGAGTGAGTGGAAATACAGGCGAATCCCGTATTTCAACTTACCTACGCATTGGAAGTGAGAGTACTATTATGTTGTCTTGAAAACTCAGCTTTATTGTACAAAAAATACCAGAGTCGATAGCAAACACTGGACCTCAATTTGGCAGACTCCTCTAGCTTTACTGGCCTTCTGTAATTTTATAATTTAATACACATCACTGCACATAGAAAAACAATATATCGACGATCATCTAAAGCGCAAAAAAGTGTACATTAATATACAATATCACGAGAACAGGTTGACATATCTGCAATAGAATAATTGTTGTTCTACTTGGTGACCCCTTAATAATATTGCAAGCTTGACGAAGGAAAAAGACGAGGATTTAAGGTAATTTGGAGCCATTCGATATTACCGAAACGTGCGGATTTCAACTTCACTTCCGTTAGCTAGGTAATATTATTGCAGGGGTGACTACAAAACGAATATTCTGCTACCTTCAATAAAACTCCTCCCTTTTTTACAAATGAGGAGTGCTGTTAAAGTTACTTACTTTTGTCCGCCGCTGAAACACTTGAATGCCACAGTGAAGGTATGAGATTCTTTAAATGTGGTTGGAAACTTCAACTCCAAGGCCCGTTTTGTGCAATCGTAGCCTGTCTGTGAGACGCAGAAGAGCTTTGTCAGCAGAAGATAACATATTCTGAAATGGTGTTCGTCTGAAACAAAAAACGCTAGCTCTACCTCCCGAAAAAACAATTATTTAAGCTATCGAAACCCATCAGACATTAGGAACGCTCCTCACGCGTTGCCTTGCCGAATACGAGGAAATTGACAGTTGCTGAAATGTCATCTCTAAACCTTAAAATACTTGTAAGATAAATGATGAAAGTGCAATGGCGAAGGGTGCCTTAAAAGCCAAAGCCCGTATTGATGGCTACAAATCAAGCACTTTCATTGATTCTTATATGTTCAGAAAAATTGATGCGTTTAGTACACGTCTACATCTTTTCGAATTTGTCGTAATCATTCGTAAACCCAAACTCTGCGTTTACTTTAATGTTCGCGACCGGTTCTTCTTAAAGCGAAATACACTCACGCACGTATTTGCAAGTACGTCTTAGAGGAGGCGTATTGGAAATTTTCCAAGTAAACATGAGAATATTACTACACTTACTTTTAAATAATAATAACATTTTATACTTGAAATACTAATACTGAAATTATACTGTAATAAAATATATAGCAATAATCAATCACGCAAACGTATGCGCCGGGAGACAGATAGAGAAGTGGAGAGAGAGAATTCTTTCATCTTGAAAACACGTGAGGAGAAGACGTTGACCAGGGAAAGAAGTACACTGGACAAAGCGCTCCCGTGAATTCTTTGTTGAAACGGGAGAGGTCAGCGCTGGATTATGGTGCCGGGCTTTCTACTTCAGATAGTCGGCGTGGTTGAATATCTACCAAATTCTGTAAGTACCCTTGACTTTGTTGCTAAAAGGTCACATGAAAACGATCTAAGTACATTTGAGGCCGTGGGTTTCCGTAAAAGCATCCTTACAGAGTAAACAAGAGAAAAACGCATTAGTATTCCTACCATTCCTTTTCAAAATGGTCAGGTAGGAGAAAACATTATTTGGAGGTTTGTGGAAAACAAATAATGATATAGTGGATGCAACGCTCTTTAAAATTTCCTCAAATTACCTACACTTCAAAAACCAGAAGAGGGTTTTCGTGCAGAAAATAAAAAAAAATGAATTTTCCTCTTACCGAGTAGTACGCGTGAGCTCCTGGTCGATTTCTCGCGTCTATAAGGGTTGTATATTGCTGCAACGTTGCCACACCCAGCGAAAAGATGTGTTCAACCATTTTTCTCCAGAGCCTCAAAACCTGCTTAAAAATAAACAGAATCGACGGAAATATCGCTACACGCTCAAAGATTCAGCAACGCAATGCAGCCGCTTCGCACAAACGAGACGGAATGCGCACTTCACATAACGTTTCTCGAATATTCAGCTGAAACAAACGAGAAAGACGTTATACGGAAGCCCTCAACAATAAATATTTCGTCCGTTTGAAGTCAGGCAACGGAAAAAAGGCGCCCAGGAGTACCTTGCCATTCTTTCCCAGGAAATACATCAAGCTGAATAGAGCTCATGTGACCACATAATTATATTTCGTACTTTAGGTGAAGCGCCGGGCAGCAGAGGGTAATGCGCAGAGATTCTAAGCCAAGAGATGGGCAAAACGGCTCACCTTAGTGAGCGGCTCAGCACGGCTTTGTTCACTGAAGTGAACCGGTTGATTTGCACGGCTCAGCGGTTCATTTAAGTCTGTAACCTGGGTTAAGCATAACTTCAATTACTAATTAATTTATTTACGGGGACTTTTTGTTGTTACGGAAACTACAATTTCGTCACAGCTTGCGGTGAATTTGCACAGAACATAATTGTATTCACAGTCAGTACAAAAGGTTTTATGCGTCTTTGAGGTATTTCAAGATGACTAATGCAAATATTTTTCAACGTTATTAGCTCACAAACCCGCTCTGTAGTAGTGAGCTGTGACGCCAGAAAAAGTATTCGGCAACAGACGATTCAAAAATCTAATTTTGCTACATGAAATGTAAATTGCTGCTTATGAACAACACTTTGCTCAGTTTAGTCGAAGCAAGAGTGGTCCGCTTTTTGGCACCTATAATAGATGACACGAAAGTTGCAAACACGAACCGGCTGAGTGGACCGATACGCCTGTACTAACTCTGCCGAAAACTGCGGGTACGGTTCATCCAGGGTCATCTGGTTGAGCACGGTTTTGTTATAAAGCGAGCAGCCGTTGAGCGGCGGTTCTTCGGTAGAGCCATCCTCCCCGAGGACCCATAGAACCATCGGGAGCCCGATGGCTCAGCCAGCGGGTCAGACGATTCGGCTCATGCCTGTCTCAGACTGCAGCTGAGTGCAGAAATGTCACTGTGGTGTTAAGAAACAGGTGTTTATTTTCGTAAGCACCAGGCAGACACAGTTCGTTCAGTGCTGTCATTGTGGCGTTTCGAACCGTCATTCGCCGCCCCCGGCGCAGTCTCCCAACCACTGCTTCCTGAGAGTGGCTCGGAACATTCGGCTCCGCGAAGAGCAGCTCTCCCAATTATCCGCAGAGAGCCGAGAGCTGAAAACTCCCGCTCCGAAAGAGCTGCTCAGAAGAGCCGAAGAACGGCTCAAAAGATCTAGCTCACCTGACTCGCACTCTCTGGAGGAATTTGTCGCTGGAGGAAATTGTCGAACGAGCCCTACCTGACCTGGTAGGGCAGTTACTTTCTCGCGCCGATCATGGATGCCTCGAAACTCGCCCAAACGGGCAGGTGGTGGAATAATGGGTTCCTGAACTAATGTATGCAGACGACGTGTTGTTGATGGCGGACAGCCGGATAATTATGCAGGCCTTGACGGATATATGTGGTGAAGAAGCGACGCATCTAGGGCTATTCTTTAGCAGAGAAAAATCGGGGATCAGGGTTTTTAATGACGGCGCGGAGCACAAAATATTATCACTGCAACAAGTAAGATTCCAAGGGTGATAGAGTATAAATATTTAGAGTAATGCTGAATGACCGAGAAGAGAACACGCAGGCGCATGAGGCCACCTTAAGACGAAAGAAAGACGGAAGGCGGCTATAATGAAGCATAGAGCACGCTGTGGTTACAACAAATACGAAGTGGTAAGGGGATTCAAAAGGGTTTATGGTACAAGGCTTAACTTCCGGAAATTCGGTTCTGTGCATCAAACCAGAGATCAAAGCTGGCCCGCAAGTAAATCAGTATAAGGTAGTAGACTGGGCCTAGGGGCCCACAGCAAAACTACAAATGAAGCGTTACAGAGGGATGTGGGTCGTCTTTCGAGGTGAGGAAGGCGCAGAGATAGATGATGTTTGAGGTGCGACATCGTGACATAGGCGGCGAAAAATGGGCCGCGTGGGTATTTAGGTACCTATATATTAGGCGCACGCGTAAGCGGTGGAGACGGAGGACCAGACAGGTGACAAAGCGGTGCGGAAAGTTGGTAAGGGAAAGTGGTGTTTACACAACTGTGAAAGAGCAAGTAAAGGCAGCAGGCACGATAAAGTGGGCCAGAGAATGGAAGAAAAAACAGAGAATGGAAGTGGAAGCGGAAGCTACAAATTACGAAGCAAGGATTTGCATGGTAATACGAGAGGCAGTGCATTGCCCTTCGACGCACGTGCGGGGTGCCTGAGAACCTAGGCATACAGGTTTATCTACAGGCAGCATTATAAACCATGTGCATGCTGCTGCAGTGATCTGGAAACTACAGAACATATTGTCAGGGTCTGCACAGAGATACGGTCGCCGCGGGCTGATGGGGAAATGACGTTGGTGGAGGCTTTGGCTTATGGCGGGAGAAGAGGACCATAGAAAAGAAGAAGAGGAGACTAGAATGGTGGTAGAGGAAAAGTAGGGAAGGGATAGGTACGCAGGTAGAGCAATCACATGGATGAGAATTTAGAGCAGCGGTGAAAAAAAGGGGGTAGCGATGTTAGTTAAAACAGGGATGAGGGGCATATAGTGGAAGAAAATCTATTAGGTTGGCTGGGAGTTGGTAGTGCAAGTGGAATAAAAAAGTCAAGTAAGTTGCTGATAACTGAGGCCCTGATTCAAATGGAGGACTACTAATCATCATCATTGGACCCGGCTCTTTTGGTGATCACGCTCTTCGACTCAGTTGGATCCGTGGCTCTGCTGGAGCCCAGGGCCCAGAACCGCGGCTCCAAAAGAGGGGCTCAGAAGAGCCGAAGAACGGCTAAAAAAACCCGGCTCTACTGACTCGGACTGTCCGCTCTCACCAAAGGGGGCGCCGGAGGAATTTAGAAAATCATTCCAAACCTGGCCCGGTAGCATAGTTTCATACTAATATATACTAGAAGGAAATCTGTCGCTGCAGTCACGGGCCGCCGTGGGCGGCCCCATCGCTGCTAGCGACGTTCTTCGCCTGCTTGGCTTAGCTAGCCATACGGCTTTTTTTGTCGCGAAGCCAAAATCAACAAAAAGTAACAATTTTTTTGTTCATCGTGCATTAAGCTTCTAAAAAACTACTGACATTTTGGAGGTTCAATGTATATTAACAAACCACATTTCATAAACCATCTACGGTAATATTGTTGTTTTTGCAGCCATAGCCAACGTTTCACCCTGTTCATGAGCCATGCCAAGGACAAGTGGAACGTACCTGCCGGGTGCATGACGGCACGCTAGCTGAAGCGCGGCTCCCCTAGACAGTGGCGCCATATTTCCCTCTAGTATATATTATTAAGAAACTCTATGCCCGGCTGGCCTGTTGCTTTCTCGCGCCGACAACAGATGGCGCGAAACTCGCCCCAAAAAGCCGGCTTGTTTGACCCGGCTGTTCGGCTCAGTCGACTGATCTTCCTCCATGGTTTGCTCTATTGCGGCTCGCTCGGTTCGACACGGATCACTGAGCGGGTGAGAAGGGGCTGCCCTCTCTAAAGAAACCGCCGTTCACTTTTACTGAGCCACAGCCCAACCACTGTTCAAAAAGACACGGGCTCGATCCCCGGTTTTCGGCGGCTTTTCTGATTGACGCTTAAAGCTAAAACGTTCGTGTGTGGGGAATTCAGAGAAGGATAAAGATATCCAGATGGTTAAAATTATTCCCGAGCCCTTCACTACGGCGCATTTCGTAGACAAGGTGTATGTGTGGTGAATTAAGCTCGACAAAGAATATATAGTCGTTTGATTTAGTTGGTAGTCTGGTCTCACTCGAAACGCCTGGTATGGAAGCTTTATATTTTTACTTTTAAAGTTTTGACATACAATAACATGCGCATGTCATGCATTTTCTCTGACTAACTCGTTCGGCTGACAGATGTTTTCAGTGCATGTATAAAAGGAAAACACTGAAGTTTGCCAGAAGAGTAGCCATAATAACGGAAAAGAAGAAAACGAGTGGTCTGCGGCTGGTTTCATTTATTGCGTGTTGCTCCGTCGTCAATTTTTATGCTCTACATTTTTAGCATTTACTCATACCAATTATCCTAACGGCGACCTTTACAGACGTTCAGTCACCGCTATAGCTATCGTGGTTGACGGTACCAATATTGTTCTGCTGTATTGCCGTTACCAGTGACGCCAAATCCCGCATAATACTACGTTTTACGTTATTATCGTTATTAATTTCACGTTAATGCGTTAATAATACAAAGTGTGCCTTAATTGTCCGTATTGAGTTATTTCATTCAGTTCAAACTATAAATAAAAAGACCTAAACTTCTTTGGCGAGCATCACAGACCTAATGTCCCAATAACAGCTGTTTGTTGTCCTTCCGCCCACCTGAGCTCATTTCGACAGTATACCAGGTACCGACGTCGCCCGCACACACATCGCCTCTCTTTGAGGAAAGCACCTTCACGGCAGCGCTTACGTCATCACCAGGCTCAGCCAATCCTATACGACGTGCCTCCTCTGACAGGAAGCTTCACCAAGCCTCGCACTCACACAGAGCTGCTCTCTCCCCCACTACGCCCTCCTATACTACGACCCTCCACAGTTCGGCCCTCCCACGGTGCCTTACACCAGTCCTAATTTGTTATTCGTTACGTGCAAATCCTTTCCCGTTCGCCACACATCGCGCAGCTTTTGCTTCAGTCTGCCTCGCTTAGCCTTCCTCCTGTCCACTTCGCCAAGCAAAGCTTCCTAGCGTGCGTCTTTCTCTTTTTCTTGTGATGCTTGTTCTGCGTGGAGCACCACAAGCGGGGGCTACGTTTAATATGCTTGCTTTATTTTTTTGTGCTGGCGAAGCAGCCCAATTTTCAGTTAACGATCCGCCCGTCCAGTGCTGGAGGTGAAACAGCTCTCCTGTTGAAAATACAGATTGGAGCTTACGCACTTGCACGAATTTGCACGAATTTGCACAAATTTGCACGAATTTGCACCCCTTCTTCGCAATACGGCAAACGTTCGATGTTCAGGACGTGGAGAAGCGGGTAAACCCATTACTGACGAAACGCTAAGCCACAGAAACAATACCTTAAAGCCAGAATATGCATCTACTGCAGAATCTGCGATTGGTAGAAGCACTTAATAGTGGACCTCTACGTAGTGTGGTTCCTAAACTGTCCACTTGATCCTCAATCAACGAATGGGATTACACTTTTCAAGACACAGACCCATGTCGCTTCAGGCCATGCATGGTTAGGAAGAAGCTTTTATATACAGTAAAAAAGGTAAAATTCGTTTGAGGAATAACGGTACGTTATTTAATGTCATACAAATGCTAAGCTATTTTCGAGACGAATGATTCGCTGCAATAAGGGGTGAAATGATTTATTTTCATTTATGATCCACACAGTTAGGAGCATTTATATTCGGAAGAATTGGTAGTACAAATTATTCGGGGCCCTATTAACTCGGAAAGATTCGGAGGTTAAGGATTTATCCGACTTCCACGGATATCACTGGTAAGACGCACGGCCCACAACCGATATTGAGACCTATGCGATATCCTTCACCTGCGCTACTTTTAACCTCTGCTAATTTTAACCTGTGCGTGTATCTTAACCAGTGCGAAATTCTTACAGATAATCGAGACACGTTTGATATACAAAAAATTTGGATGAGTCTGCCCGTCATGCGCAAGTAGCTGGACAGCGAAGCTGCGATATGGCAATCTGCTCGTGTATACCTTGTGTCCCACGCTTGTTTCTGTGCTAAACATGCATCGTCATGCCCAATGGCGATGTCCAAGTAATCGGCACTTCGGTGGCATGAGTTCATAGCGTTGACTGGAAACTTTCTTGTTCCACATACTCTCATAATGTTCAATCAAAAGGTGAATATGAAGGCGTCTTCTTCGACGTAGTGAGGAAGTGTCAAATCACTCATTTCCGCAAAGGAACACGAAATTCTATGTCAGCACTCACCATCCCACACAGTCGAACTCCAATGGTGCCCGCTCAGGCGGGACTTGGAGACAGACGGCTCACACTGCTGCCCGAGAACGTTTCACGGGGGCCTACGATGTGTACCCTACCCCTCATGGAGTGAGATCGACGAGTATATTTATGTGACCTTCCGACAGGTCACACACTTGTAGCCCACCAAATATTACAGTGTCTGCAACTTTTCACTCAGACCGGCACCCTGCACTAAGTGTTCTGGGAATTCCGAAAATTCTCATCCCTCACACACACCCATCCCCGTCCCATGTACGATCCATGGCTACACCGGATGTCCAGCTCGGACCTCTCGACCAGCGCATGCTGACAAAGAGGGCATGAGCAGCCAGCAAGGACCAGGGCATCCAAGACAAGCGCATTCCCCCGACAGGACTGGTGCTGTGAGAATCATGTACAAATGAGCTCGCAATTAAGATGTTTATTCTCTCTCTTCATCCACAATTTTTTTCCATCATTTATCACGCTGCTCAATACTCCGTAAATTCGAGTTACTGTGAAATGTCTCCCGTCACCTGGAAAAGAACAAAGTGCCATAATGTTACACATCGAATATCGCATACAATCAATATTGTTTAGCGCATTCGTGCCGTTGTCTTCTCGTATAAGTGTTTTTAATGTAGAAAATATCTAAATGTTGACTTTGGCAGACCTCTATAGGCCCCTTTTTTTAAATTTATATTTTTGTTTATTTTTGCATTTGCCGTTCGTGTTGCAAACAGCCTGTAGAAAAAAGGCAGCACGGGCGCTGGCTTCACGATAAACCTAACCAGTGTACACACATCGAGGGTAGCGCATCACTGGTGGTCTCTAATTACAAAACACATGTCCTAAGATACATCGAAAAAAAAAACGATTGAAGAGAAACAATTCGAACCTCAGTCGACCGAACAAGTGTGCGAAAATGCCCGAAGTGAAAAAAGCTGACCCGAGCAATTTCTAAATGGTACAGTATACAGTGTACAGTTCATACGAAAGAAATATGCACATTGTTTATATGCAAGAAAATTACAATACTAGTGTCATGGTACGACATAAAAATAAGGGTACATGCCAGTATAGATAATACGTAGGCACAGTTAGCAGAAGAGGACAAAATAAACATTCTATTGCTTCCACAATTTAGGCATTACGTTTTCTGGTTGTACATTGCATAGGTATACTAGGTTTAAGTTGTAAGGCCGCTGACATTGCACTTGTTGCTTTCCGTAGTTTGTCATAGAAATGGGGGTAAGCCAATATGGGATGCGATGGAGCGTTCAAGTTGGGTTTTTGTTAATTTAGCAGTATCCTGCATGAATCTACTTCCAGTGTTAAGTTTCTTTATTTAATGCCGTAAAAACATGTAGGAGTACATGCGTTAAACTGGAACCATTTTTAGATCGTAGTATAGGTCAGTAGACGGGAAACTCCGGAAGCCGTTTGTTTTATTCCACAATATCTTCTTTTGCAATGTTTGTAGTTATTTTGTATGTCTCTGTGCCGTCGTACCCCTGACCAATAGAGCATATGTGAGTTGACTGTAAATGAATGAGCTCTAACTGGCAATATAATATTTTGCGTTAGAAATTACCGGATTTTCACTTGATCAATATGCGAGTCACGGTATAATGCTCAATAATTGTAACACCCCGTCAGAAAAGGGCTGTTCTCATCTGCATATATTTCAAATTTTGCGTTTTGGCTGATTTTGAAGTCATTGGCGTACAGATTAAATAGCAACTGCCTTAAAACGCTGCGTTGTCGAACACCTGCACTTATAGAAAGAAATTTCGAATGGGGTTTCTTATAACGACAGACTGGCTACGAAACTGCTATTAACTTCAGGTCAGATTTAAAGCCATCCCTCGGACAATATATTGTTCAAGTTTGGTTATTAAAGTAACATTATAATGTCTTACCAACGCTTTGGAAAAATCCACACGGATTCCAAGAGTTGGTAGCTTTGACTCAAAACTGTTCAATATGTTTTTTTTTTTTTGCTGAAGTAGTGCAAGAGTAACACATTTTTCTCGTCGAAACGTATACTGTCTGTCCGAAAAAACGAGAAACCTATCATGAAAGGTTGAAATTCTCTAAGATGTTATTTTTATACCTTTAGATAATGTTGCCAGTACGGATGTGTGTCTAAAGTTTTTAAAGTCTTTTTCTTTTGTCAGCACTTTTGAATACCGCGCTGAATATCGCAATCTGAAGCTTTTTTCGAGAAGTTCCTGAGGCGAAACAGACGTTCCAGATATACGCAATTATGGACGCTAATAAATCCAGCACAAGGTTTACCAGTCTTAGTTTAATCACATCGATATATGTGCTGTTCTTGTTTCGGAGAATTTTGTAGGCTAGAGAAACTTCTCCTTAAGTGGCAGGCTGGATGTGGAAACTGAATACTATGATCAGAAAGATAGGCGTTTGGTGTTTTGTTATTGCTTTCTTGCGTCAAGTTATGGAGGTGTTCATTAAAGAAGTTGTCAGGTCTGGTAGCACATCGCCATTCTGAATTATATGTACCCCGTGGGGCACTGGACTACGCAGCTAACTATATAGCTGTTTCCTTGTTTTGCCGGGGCTAGAAAATTTGGTAGGGGGAAATATATAATGTAGGCAGTATTTTTATAGACAGGGCGAATGTTTTGATAAGTTTGTTTTTACATTTTCTGGTTCGTAGAAGATCGCTTATACATCCGCTTCTACAAATTTAACCAAAGATCGTTTCCTCTTGCGTATCATTTTTAGGCCTTCTTTGCTGGCCTATGACTTCTGTGCCTGGCGACCTTTTTTTTGAATATTTTTTCTGGAGAACATCCATTGTCAACGGCTTAAACGTTACTAAAAAATGTGTTTTAGCCCTTTCATCGTCCCTTGCACTATAAAAATCTTAACACAAAGTATTCGCTACTAAATTACCGAAACGCGTCAGCATGACGTGGGTAATATTTCAATAGGGCAAAGTATGTCTTTGCTAATGGTTTCACCGAAGCCTTTTTAACTGCAAAATATATAGGTAAATGGTCGCTGATAGTGCGGGTTATTGTTCCGGCTAATACATAATCAAGTTTATATTTGTTAAAAACAATCAAGCCAAGACAAATGTGAGGCTGTGATATGTGTGGGACAGTGAATTACATTGCTCTAATTATTCGCCTCAAGAAATTTAGGAACTCTGTTCTGCTGGCAGAGGGCCCGAGTAGGTTATCATTAAAGCCGCCACACAAGAGGAGGCCATATTCGTATCTAGATGCATACTTAGAAGAAAGGTCTAAGAATTCATAATTAAGGTATAGCATTACCCTTAGGTGGGCGGTATACGACACATATTAACCCTTTGATGGCCAAAAATTTATTATTTTCTTACGCATGTGCGACGTTTTTTATGATTAAAAAGTACTTCCGAAATTAAAAAAAGTCAGAAAAAAATTTGGTTCATTAGCACGGACACTAGGACACTCTGGGAACCAGGAAACACTGGGCACTGGCTGCCCATATATCACTTGAACCAGAGAACTACCTTGATATGCATGATTTATTGTTCAAGCGCAGGCAATAACGTAAACTTTGTCCTTCTATCACTTGTAATAACAACGAAATTGCACAGTTTCGGTTACCTGTCACTAGCCCACTGAGCCACTCTGGATCGATGCGAGTTAACACGTGTAAACAATAATTTTTAGAACAAGGAAGTACGTGCTGCTCTCTCATTTAATTTGAAGTCTGGGATCCCATGTCTGATGATAGATGGGGTTAAATGTAAAAAAAATACAAAGTGCGAGAGAAAAAAATTATTGGTTGAGTTGTTGCTTCTGAGCAACACTGGGCATCAGAGCGTTAAGAACGCGGAGTGCTGGATCGTGAGCACTTCGGAATCATGTGTTATTAAACATATTTCAGGCAGAATATAGTCACAAAGAGTGTCACTGACGGCGATAAAAACACCATCACCTCTCTATCCTGATCGGTCAAAAAAAAAGACATACCATATTATGATAGCTAGGTCTGTCTCATTTGTGTATCACTTTTCAGTTAGCACAGAAATGTCCAACGTGACTGTAAAGCTCTGCAATACGTCAACGAATTCTTCCTATTTTTTTCGAGCTGATTGTGCATAAGCTTGAATAATAGTTAGCGAGGTGTTAGTCAGACTAATGTTTGAACATGAGGCAAACGTGAACATGTTGCTCATGGCTGAAGGTTTACGAGCGTCATCTAAGCCGTTGTCATCAGAGCCGCGGATTATACCGATTTGATGAATGAGGGTGTGGTACGTACGATTACCAAATTGGTAATTTTTTCCGGCATCGGTTCGACGTAGGTCTTGTCTAGCGGCATTTTGTTGATCAGTGTAATTAGTGCTACTTCGTTTTGCTCGTCGATGCGTCTGAACGTAATTCCGTCGTTGTACACTTTCAGGAGGCAGGCCGTCTCCCCAACAGAAGAAATTTTTTCAATGATGTAGTCTACTGAAAGAACGCTCAGGTTGATTCTGCAATGAGAAGACATAGGCCATCTATAAAAGCAGAAGAAAGAGGCGGACGAATATGGAGGCGTAAAAAAACAGGGTGCCACTGGCAATTTAATTTTTTTCTGAAAGAACAGACATTTGTACAAAGTGAGCGCATGTCGCCAAGAGATACCCGGCATGACATCACAGGTTTGTTTAATATTGCACCATGTTTATAAGATTGTTCGAGTGATGGCTGGCCTACCCGTTCGTCTCAGTGTTTTTACTAGTGCGTGGACTTCTATTGCTTCCAAGATACATCACTCCTTATGTATCTAGTGGCTTCGAATCTTAATGTACATCGGCACTTATAACAATTAGTTGTCAAATGTGATAGCTCCTTTGTGATGGCCCGATTGTGTTCCTTTTTTTCTACATTCACACTTCCTCCAGCCTGCCTGATATAGCTCGTGCTACATGATAACATAATATCGAATTCTATTTGGGAAGTACGCTGAACCCTTGCAGTTATTCTTTGCGTCGTTATGCGGAGTAGTTTCGTTAACCCGTGGCATGTATGACCTGCTTTTTGCAAGTGTTCTTTTCGCTTTGAGCTTGAACGGTTGATGATCGTACAACGAAGGGCAATGTGTAAAGATTTTCTCATTACTTGGCAACTGGTCTTCTCCAGGCGACCTCGCCAGAAATAACCGTAACTTCTCAGGTGTCCTCAATTTTATGTCTCCTGGATACTTCGAACAGTCGGTAGACAGCGGTGTTACAATCACTTACAGCTGAATAAATTTCACTAAATATATATTTATGAACCAGTAAAATAATTTGAGCTTCGCTGAAATACAATAAACAACACTAAATGGAATAAACACCCACAGCAGATGGCCCGCTATCGCGAGTGAGAGGTAATGCATCTTTCAATAAACACGTACAAACACTCAGAAAAAAGGCGCACTGAATGATATGTAACCGAGGTAAATCTCTTTAATATGGGCGACATCAGGTTGAAAAAAACGCCCTGGAATTTCAAATTTTAAATCTCCAAGAATAATGAATAAATGGTATCTCAGTTCTTTGTGTCATGCCTCGAAAATGATTGCCTAATAAGAAATGAGTAACACTGTTTGAGGAAAAAGAAAGAAGAATTCGCGCTTTCGTTTCAGTTTCTGTTGCAGATACGGCTTGTAGCTTTGAATGTTCAGCTATTATTCTAGTTTTCCTCCGGACTTTCAATAGCGCATATTTCTTTTACAACAAACGAACGTAAACCAGGCACGATTAGCTGCAATTTAAAGTTTTTAGACACCATTTAAAAGCCGCACCTCAATACAAACAATAGGCATGCGGCATTACACGTCTGATATTTCCGGAACTTGCGGGCACAAGATGTTTGTACATCATCTACCTATGTGGTGCAATTTTCTAAAATTCTATCCCGGAATTTCATTACTATAGAGCGCAAGGTAAACCACGAGCGCTTTCCAAGGAGCTCGTCAGTCGAGCGGGAGCGTAAAAGATCGACATTGGCTATGCCTTAGTCGAGAAAATTGCTTCATGTACTATGCTTTTCTTTGCAAATGGCACACTGTAAGACAGCCAAGCGAAAAATTTAAAATGATCAGGCATTTTCTGCACGGTTAGGCACCCGTATTTATACAATCTCCGATGCTTCGCTTGCGGCTGATGTTTCTACATAAACAAACGACTCACTGAACTCCCGGCTTCCATATTCCTTGGAAAAGAACATATCCTCCAGTTGCGACCGTCAAATTCTTGTGCTCAAATGCAAACCTGGGCTGAAAAGAGCGCGTAATTTACGTAAACATGATATTTTCGCAATTTCCCAAAAAGACTCTTAAAAAAACTTTTTAAAAAACGTGACTCGTTAAAAAACGTTTAAAAAACGCAAAGTATGTAAAATCTAAATTGCCATTTCATTCTTAAAAGTAATTTTGATGTGTTTAAGGCAAGCTGCACAACAAGACATTTCAGAACCATTTCGTTGCCACAGACATCGCACCCAGGAGCATCCGCTCGCTTTCGTCTAATATATACGGCGCTTACGCGTTGGCCAATCATCGTCCGCGATAGAGTGCTAAACGCACATCTAGCGGTATTTTAAGAGTGCCATTTCTGGGAGAGGTGCCAAAGATTTGACGGCAGCTCTTTAAGGCGAAAACCTGTACCAAAGGGGGCTGGTACCTCTGTGAGAAATTTTTAATCTCAGCCTGCGTCGTCCTACTTCTTAGTAAATAAAATCTATTAGGTAATAAACAAATATCTGTTTGACCCACACAATATGAGAGGTACGGTGTATTACCAGCGTCTAAAGAGAGGCGTGAACTCTTGATGGATATTGTGCGGCGAGTAGCTGTTCTTCAACGTCATTCAATCTGGTTAGATTGTCTTCAGTTGAGCGCTATGCAATGGCGGTAAAAAATCTGGGCATGTTTTTATTAAGCACAGGTGCCATTTTTACGTCCGCGGCACCCGGGAGACGACATTATACGTGACGTCCCCATTAGGACGCGCGAGGGGAAGTGATACCTGCAACGGGGAACTGCTAGTTGTCGAGTTAAAGCGGCTGCTGGAAATAACAGGAACCCAGCAAGCTCGAAGGAAGGAAGACACGGGCGACCATCCAAGGGGCAAGAAATGGGCAAGCGAACTGGCAAGCGAACGAAAACAGGAAACAAAAAATGAACGAACGACCGGGCGTGCGTGCCAGTGAGGCAACCACCATGGAAGCCTTATCGAAGATATTGAGGCCCCCAGTCAAGTATCCACCCCACCACAAGAACGCGGAGAACGTGGAGGATTAGGCACTTGCACCTTTTCTCAAATCTTTCAAGTTATGAAAGCGTTGGTGCATGAGCCTGGTAACGCGTTCCAGGAAAAGAAAATCGCAGTATGGGGGAAGGTTTAGAGGAAGCCTCTCGGGAAGGACGTCCACACGGGCTGCTGAAAAGGGGAAATCGCTGTGCTATAGGCCGCTAAAGCATACGTTTCGCGAGGCGCCTTGGGGGGTGGAGGCTGTGAGAGGCATCAAAGGTTGTGCCACTGGGTAGGGCTATGGAGTATAGAGAGCCTCCTCGACTGCTGTCCCGAATGCTGTCGAGTGGCCGCTAAGTTGCTCAAGGAGTTATTGCAATAATACATTTCAATTATTCGGTACTCATAACAGCATTTATTTTTCGGTATGGAAACCAGAGGCGAGCTTCTAACCAGTAAATTACCTTCGCAAACTCCGCATTATTTGTATGAAGAGACACTCGTGGAGCTAAACACAGCGGTAATATGCAACGCACTCCCACCTATCGTAAAGCTAACGGAAAGTTTGTAATATTTAAACAAAATTAATTTCGTATGTAGTGACAAGGTTATATCATTTGTATTTTGGGTTCTCATAACTTTGTATCGTGTATCCTATATGATTCATATAACAACCCTTTTAGGACGCGCCTATAAGTCGTGTACTCAAGGTATACTGTTCCTTTGATGTCATTCAGCCCCAAACAATACGCCAAGACTACGGTTCCAAACACTATTCTGTCTAAAGACTGAATGAAGTCCACAAGGAAGAAAATGTTACTTCACCAGGTGATCAGCAGACCATCCAAATGCAATTTCGCGTTCACATCCTTGCACTTTTCATCCCTGCAAATGCTAATAGTCAATAGGTCATGCAGTGCTGACGAAATATAAGGCTCCAACCCAATTTAGTACGAATCTGGATTCTTGCACGTGTAAACGTGTACTTATAGTGGTGATTAGCTGGATGAAAATTGTGCTACACAACACCAACTCCTGAAAACGCCTCTCGGTAGCAGCAGCATAGTTTGAGTTGGGGTTAAGCAGGTTAACTTACACCCGTTTCTATAATTCTATGTCACTCGTCTGACACTGAAAACGTGTAATTCAAGGAAGATATTCAAGGTAAACTCGAACCTGATGTAGAGATACCTTTCTCCTTTTTTAATGTTTTACCGATGGACGCTTTTAAACGGTGCTGTTCGTGAGTGTTGCTGCGGGACATTTAAAATGCTTGAAAGGGGCAGGTAGCACAGATACAGTCGGTAAAACTCGTAGAGAGGGTTTTCCACGCTGGAAACAGAATAACTTTAAGGGATGGATAAAAAATATTTATTTATTTTTTTTTACTTTTATTGATTTATTTATTTATCTGTTTACTTATTTGTTTGTTTGTTTATTTGTTTATTTACTTATTTACAGAGTATCCAATACGCCCGAGAGATTACAGTGGGAAGGGGTTAGGACAAACAGAAACAGTACAAGAAATATTGCCGCGAACCATACATTGGGTTTGTTTATTTGTGTTTTGCTTTTACCGCCCGGCTGCGCCGGTCTGTGTTATCTCTGCGCCAAGGGAAGCGCGTGTTCCATTCTTTCTTTCTGTGCCGCATGTGTTATCTGTCGTGATAGGGAGAGCATTCCGATCTAACGTGAACAGCCCAGAATAATCTTCTTGGATCTACGATGTTCTCGATGTGAATCGACGTTTCGAGAACCACGCGCGCCGAAAGATAAAAAAATTCCCCCGCATTTCCCCGAGGGGGAGAATGTGAAAGTGCGAATGCACGATTGTCGGCCCGCTTGCGGCGCTTGCGCTCGGCCCCCGCAGCCCACCGCCTCGCCGCCTTCTCTTCCATCTCTTCCATCGGGTTTGTAGTATCACGTGTACACCACGCAGTTATCAAGCCGCTATAACGCCGCTGAGTAGCCAACGCACGCCGCTGACGACGTAGTTTGAATGCGTTAAAGATATAAGGCGCGTTACTAACACTGATATCAGCGTCGCGTCCGTGGCTCAGTCGGTAGAGCGTCGCGCTGCGGCCGCAAAGTCCTCGGATCGAAACCTGGCGCCGGATGCTGTTTTTTTTATATAGAGAGGAGGACTGCGTTAAAGATATAAGGCGCGTTACTAACACTGATATCAGCGTCGCGTCCGTTGCTTAGTCGGTAGAGCGTCACGCTGCGGCCGCAAAGTCCTCGGATCGAAACCTGGCGCCGGATGCTGTTTTTTTATATATAGAGAGGAGGACTGCGGACGCCGCCGCCGCCGCCGCCGCCGCCGACGCCGGCGGTGGAAGGTTTGGGGTCGCTTATAAAGTGTATTCGCACTTAAAAAGCCTGCAGTGCGGACGCCGGGGCATTCGATTCGACGACACTCGCCTGTGCAAGTCACTTTGTTGACCGCTGCTTCGCCGCCTCTGTATTCTTTTGAGTTGTTAGGGGAGCACAAGTTCGCTCCAATAAACGTGTTTCTCATTCAAGACAACTGCATCGTTCTTGTCTTCGCGACATCTGGTGGAGGTGCTGGGTACTAAGTCTTTATGCCCTCTATGACATCTCGAAGCCACCAAGCCAGTCCAACCAGAGAAAGCCCCCGACTGCAAGGATTGCTACCCGAGTTCGGTCTTCTGCCAGAAGGGCCCAAGAGAAGGAACGCTGCAACCAACACCATGGTGCAAGAAACAACGTCGCCAATCATCCTGCAGCAGCCCCGAGAACCGCCATCGTTCCGGGGAGCCCCCGCTGAAGACCCCGAAGAATGGTTGGAGAAGCTGGAGCGCGTCCGCATCTTCAACAGGTGGGACGACGAAGAAACTTTCCGGCATGTCTTCTTTTACTTACAAGATGCTGCTCGAACTTGGTTCGAGAACCATGAGAGCTCTTTGACCGACTGGACTCAATTCAAAAGGGAGTTCCTTAAGACTTTCACTACCGTGGTGAGAAAAGAGCGAGCTGCGCTTTTGCTTGAAACTCGAACGCAGCACCCCAACGAAGGAGTCGTGATTTTCGTTGAGGACATGAAGCGACTTTTTCGTCGTGCGGACCCTGAAATGAACGAGGAAAAGAAGCTCAGGTTTCTAATGCGAGGAGTGAAGCAAGAGCTTTTTGCTTGTCTAGTCCGTAACCCTCCGAAGACAGTGGCGGAATTCGCGTCTGAGGCGGCCGCGATGGAGAAGACGCTAGAAATTCGAACGAGGCAGTACAACCGCCCTGTCAACGCGCTGTTCTCGGAGACCATCGGTGCCGCAAATGGAAGCTCCGATACATTGCGAGAGACCATCCGAGCAGTGGTCAGGGAGGAGCTTCGGAAGCTTTTTCCAACGACGCCGCAACCTCAAGTGGCTTCCCTGACCGACGTAATCGGAGAAGAAGTCCAAAACGCACTGGGAACTTCTACTCCATCGGAAGCACCCCGCGAACCACAAGCCATGACCTACTCCTCGGCTGTTTGTCAACCCCGCCCTGCTCCAACCCGTCGTCAAGAGGCCGAGCCATACCGCCGTCCAATGCCGCCCGCCCGACGCCTTGTAGACCAATACCAGACGCCAAGGAAGACCGACGTGTGGCGAACGCCCGATAATCGCCCGCTGTGCTACCACTGCGGAGAGGCCGACCACATCTACCGTCGCTGTCCCTACAAGAGGCTCGGTTTGCGAGGGTTCTCCGTCGACGCCCCACGCCCCCGATACGGGCAGCGCCCTGCTGAGATCGAAGAATACCTCTCCAACACCAACCGAGGACCAGCCCGCTTCAACCGTTCACCGTCGCCCTACCCGTATCAGTCACCGAACCGCCGCAGCACTGCTGACTTCTTACGTGGAAGGTCTCCCAGCCCACGCGGGGGAAACTAAAAGCAGCAACTTCGGGAGGTAAAGTTGCACAACGGCGGAAAAATGAAAACCCTGCAACGACGCAGCGACTCGCTGAAGACCATCATTCACGACATGCCCTCAACCCGACGACCCGACCTAGCCCTAACGAGACTCCTGAACACGACGACAGCTACACGGCGCGACGCGTACGCGACCTGACCGAGACGTCCGTTGAGAAGACGACGACAGCGACGATGCACAGTGCCCGACCGTCAACACGTACAAGCAGAGATACGACGCCCCGACGAACCCGGAACTCGAGGAAGACTACATCTGACGTCAAGGTGTCCATCGACGGCTTTGACGTAGTCGCCCTCGTAGACACGGGAGCTGACTATTCGGTAATGAGCGGACCATTTGCGTCTAAACTGAAGAAAGTTATGACCAGATGGGACGGTCCGCACATACGCACAGCAGGAGGCCACCTCGTGACGCCAAGTGGAACGTGCACATCGCGCTTCACCATAGACGGCACAACGTACCCTGCGGCGTTCGTCATTCTGCCTAACTGCTCCCGCGACGTAATTCTTGGAATGGACTTTTTGATGGACAACGGTGCAATAATCGATCTGCAGACCAAGTCAATAACTTTTTCCCCCAATCACCCCATGACGCCGGAACCGAACCCCGAACGTCGTGCTGCTGTAAGGATTGCCGATGATCATGTCACCCTGCCATCACGCGCAAGCTTAATGGTCGCAGTCTACTGTGAAGATGCTGCTCCTGACGTCGACGCTATCGTAGACACCGATCAAAGGGTGCTTCTCAACCGTGGTGTGTCGGTCGCAAGAGGCATTGCGCGCTTTAAGGAACACGAATCCCACATTTTGGTTACGAATTTCACCGCGGAGTACCAGCATTTAAACAAGGGCGCGGCAATTGCATTCCTCGAAGAAGCGCAAGAAACAAGTGACGTGATCGCGGTCGCCGACTTTGAACGCACACCCGTAGAAACCTTCAAGCTCCCGCAGCCTTTCGACGTGAATCCGGCGCTACCGCAAGAACAACGGAACAAGTTATTGGCTTTGCTGCGTCGCTATAGCGAATGTTTTTCGTCGAGCGCAAAACTACGTCAGACCCCTCTAGCGAAGCACCGTATAATAACCGAAGATGGAGCCCGACCCACCCGACAGTCACCGTACCGCGTCTCTTCACACGAACGGGAAGCCATCCGGACTCAAGTCGACGACATGCTCAGCGACGACATTATACAGCCCTCGAAAAGCCCCTGGGCTGCGCCCGTCGTACTCGTAAAGAAAAAAGACGGCACATTAAGGTTTTATGTTGACTACCGGCGACTGAACAAAATCACGAAAAAGGACGTGTACCCCCTCCCCCGAATCGACGACGCCCTTGACCACCTCTGCCACGCGAAGTACTTCTCATCGATGGACCTGAAGACCGGCTACTGGCAAATTGAAGTGGACGAGAGAGACCGAGAGAAGACTGCATTTATAACCCCAGACGGCCTATACGAGTTCAAGGTGATGCCGTTTGGGCTGTGCACAGCACCAGCGACGTTTCAAAGAGTCATGGACACTGTGCTAGCTGGTTTTAAGTGGCACACCTGCCTCGTATACCTCGACGACGTAGTGGTATTCGCCCGGACTTTCGACGAACACCTTGCAAGGTTGGAGTCGGTACTCGAGGCCATTCGTACGTCGGGGTTGACGCTGAAGCCTGAAAAGTGCCGTTTCGCATACGGGGAACTCAAGTTCTTGGGCCACGTCGTCAACGCCGCGGGAGTCCTACCTGACCCGGCAAAAACTTCAGCCATTGCGAACATCCCAAGGCCGAAAGACAAGAAGGGCGTGCGAAGATTTCTCGGGCTGTGCGCATACTACCGGCGCTTCGTCGCAAACTTCGCACGCATTGCAGATCCACTCACGCGATTGACGAAAGATAGCACCCCTTTCAGCTGGGAAAACGACAAAGAAAAAGCATTCTGCGAGCGGCAAAAACGCCTGCAAAGACCGCCCGTGCTCGCTCATTTCGACGAAAATGCCGAAACGGAAATGCACGCGGACACCAGTGATATAGGCTTGGGTGCCGTCCTTGTCCAAAAGCAAAGCGGCTGCGAAAGGGTAATCGCCTATGCCAGCCGTCGTCTGTCGAAGGAGGAGAAAAACTATTCTGCCTCTGAGAAAGAGTGCCTGGCTATTATATGGGCGATTTCAAAATTTCGCCCATACGTGTATGGAAGGCCATTCAAGGTTGTAACAGACCACCATGCGCTGTGTTGGCTCGCCAATTTGAAGGACCCCTCTGGCCGTCTTGGGCGGTGGAGCTTGCGCCTGCAGGAGTTCGACGTTACAGTCGTTTATAAATCCGGCAGGAAACACTCCGACGCCGACTGCCTGTCCCGCGCCCCCGTCGACCCACCACCACAAGACGCTGACGAAGACAGCGCGTTCTTCGGGATCGTGACGGAGAGCGACCTAGCCGCCCAGCAGCGTGCCGACCCCGACTTACGCGTCATAATCCAGTACCTCGAGGGATGCAACGTTGCCGTTCCTAGGACCTTCAAACGCAGCTTACCAGCATTCAGCCTGAGAAACTCCGTCCTCGCGAAGAAGAATTTCAGCCCCGGAACAAGAGCGAATTACCTTCTCGTCATCCCCGCGGACCTTCGTGACGAAATTTTGGAAGCGTGCCACGACGACCCGTCTTCCGGACATCTCGGCACAGCGCAAACTGTTGGAAAAATCAAGGCGAGGTACTACTGGCCCGGCCTTACCTCTGACGTCACCCACTACGTCCGGAGCTGCCGTGAATGCCAGCGACGAAACACGCCGCCGACAAGACCCGCCGGACTTCAGCAACCGATCGCCGTCCCATCGAGACCATTTCAACAGATTGGAATGGACCTTTTAGGCCCGTTCCCTACGTCACGATCACAGAACAAGTGGATTGTCGTAGCGACAGACTACATGACGCGCTACGCAGAGACCGCCGCTCTTCCGAGGGGGACTGCACAAGAAGTGGCAAAGTTCTTTATAAGCCAAGTTGTGCTGCGATATGGAGCCCCGGAAGTCCTAATCACCGACCGCGGAACGACATTTACTGCGGAGCTGATGCAAGGAGTATTACGCTACAGCTACACGGATCACCGAAGAACGACGGCGTACCACCCCCAAACGAACGGACTAACAGAACGTCTGAACAAGACAATCGCAGATATGCTGTCAATGTACGTTGACGTTGAACATAAGACATGGGACGAAGTGCTCCCGTATGTCACGTTTGCGTACAACACGGCTATCCAGGAGACGACGCAGCTGACGCCGTTCGAGCTTGCCTACGGTAGAAGGCCAACTACGATGCTCGACGCCATGCTTCCGCACGTAGAAGACGACGACCTCAACGCCGACGTCCACGGATATCTTCAACGTGCGGAGGAGGCCCGCCAGCTCGCTCGAGTTCGTATAACGGACCAGCAGCTGGTGGATGCGGGCCGCTACAACCTCCGACGCCGAGACGCCGAGTACCAACCAGGGGATCGTGTGTGGGTTTGGACTCCCATCCGACGACGCGGACTCAGTGAGAAGCTCCTGCGACGGTATTTCGGACCCTACCAGATTCTACGACGTGTCGGCCAACTTACCTACGAGGTGATCCCCGATGGTGATTCCGGAACATCACGACGACGCACGCGGCCCGAAGTCGTTCACGTGGTTCGCTTAAAACCTTTCTACGGACGATAACGAATTTTATTTTTATTTTCGGACTGTCGCTTATGTTAGCATCGGGTCGATGCACTCTTAGAGGGGGGGTAATGCCGCGAACCATACATTGGGTTTGTTTATTTGTGTTTTGCTTTTACCGCCCGGCTGCCCCGGTCTGTGTTATCTCTGCGCCAAGGGAAGCGCGTGTTCCATTCTTTCTTTCTGTGCCGCATGTGTTATCTGTCGTGATAGGGAGAGCATTCCGATCTGACGTGAACAGCCCAGAATAATCTTCTTGGATCTACGATGTTCTCGATGTGAATCGACGTTTCGAGAACCACGCGCGCCGAAAGATAAAAAGCCTGCAGTGCGGACGCCGGGGCATTCGATTCGACGTCACTCGCCTGTGCAAGTCACTTTGTTGACCGCTGCTTCGCCGCCTCTGTATTCTTTTGAGTTGTTAGGGGAGCACAAGTTCGCTCCAATAAACGTGTTTCTCATTCAAGACAACTGCATCGTTCTTGTCTTCGCGACAATATGTTAGGACACTTGAGATTGGCAGCTATTGACACAGAAAAACAACAAAAGATTAGTAATCGCGCACGCATACATATATGTGTAACTTGTCAATGCTGCAACGACACCATAAAGAAGGCATCATTGTCATTTACACTAACAATCGGCAAGGTAGGCGGTTCAAATCACGTGCGTTTTGAGCAAAAAAATGATTTTTTAACACCATGACTTTTACAATTTAATTGACGCACCTTAAACTGAATATATGAGCGTTAATATTTATAATTAGTTCGAGTGGGTATTGTTCACGCCACCGTCTGGTGGTTGAATGGTAGATTGAATGAAAAAAATTCAAGCAAAAATTTTGTAAGGCAGTTTTATAAAAGTTCACTTCCCAATACCCACTTCAGTTGTATCCAACTGGAATTCGTCATATAATTTCTGGAAACGAAACGGACAGCTTGGTTTTTACTCCCTAAAGCTTATAGACATTACGGACTGAACAAGTGAACTCTTGTTACCGGTCTATAGGTCCCAAATCGCGCAGGCATATTTCATAACTGAGTTGACGTTTGATTTTTAGAAACGCTCCCTGCAAACTTGAAAACAATTGTAGCATTTCTGTGAAGGAATCCCAAACGTATGTAGGCCTGAGACGCTACCTGATTCACATGAAGTGTTCAAGTCAGGTGGAGCATAGTTAGTACTCTCAAGTATATATAACTAAGCTGCTGTGTTAATATAGGGTTCTTTAAACTATTTAAAGTTTTTCTAGGACTTTTTTTCCGGTAAGCATCCTTCGAGGTCACTTTGCCAAGTTTAGCTGCTTTTGCTTTCTTTCTCACCACAGATTATTTCGTTCCACATTTTGCTGTCAGGCGCCCGCGTAACCACTGCGGAAAAAGTCCTGTACAAGGCTCAGTCTTCCGCAAAGCTTTACATTAGAAATAACCCTATTTGTAATATGATAAAGTCAAAAACAGCAAAGGGCCTAGTACGGAACCTTGAGGTACTCCAGATGTCTCGTTTGGTGAGCAAGACTTCATCCAAATTAGTCCAACTTCGATCAAATTTCAACCTCAAGAAAACGCTCTCCCGTGTAGTCTGAGAAAAAGACTGCAATATATAAAATATGCCAGCTGAAATACTCTTATGACCGGAGCAAACGACCCTAAAAAATCTTATTTTAAAGCCAAATTGAGAAGAGCGCTACCACTAGGGCCAGGCGGAAGTGAAGTTCCAGCCGGCTCACTCTGCGAGTGAGTGGCGGAACGTGGTCTGCCGAACGGGGCAAACCTCGCGCAAAGCTTCGCACTCGCCGCAGTCCTTGAAGACCCACGCCCAGCGGAACTCGACCGGTTCTCCTCACTGGCCGTTGGAAAAAGGGGAGGGCCTTCCGCAATGTCAGTTCCGCTCCATGGCTGTTTGCCGGACACGTCATCAGGTGCACTGTCGTCTGGGACTGATCTATTTTAAACGCTTATAACTATTAAACAACACATTTCAAAGGGCTACAATTCATGTTCTTGTTGATTTGGTGGTACGTATTTTAAGCTAAAAGGTATTTTGAGCAAGGTGAAAATAGAGTCGTACAGTTTTTTAATTTTAGGCTTTTAAATATTACGAACTGTCTTCGCAGGCTTAAATATTCCTGAACACAACATATTACCTGTGCGTTAATATTGTAACTTATTAACAATACCTCAGGGGCGTGTTCCCGTGAATACACTGTGTCAGCAGATAAGGCATTTCCCACTTCCGACCCCTTAGTACAAGAAACCCCTCATGGAGATAATACGGACCCCTGACCATCCTGCCTAAATTTCGCTGAATTGCCACAACAGATTTTTCTGCGGCTACGGGCGCCAGTCTGATGATGCGTACTGATCGCGCCCCCCGGCAGCCGAAGCTACAAATGAAAAGCAGTACCACCTACAGGGAAAGCTGCAGAAAAAGCCGTGGTTGCCTTGTAGCGGCTCCAACGTAAACGGGCGCAACGTGGAAAGGGTTGAGTGATTCTGCCAGTTGCCACGGCAGGGTGCCAGCTGGATTTGGATACTATGAGCTCTTGTTTATGTAGGACAGCGCATGCGACGAAGGCATTGTATTACACCAGACCGCTGTTCCCAAGTTGGCTTAACCCGTACATAAGGGCGTCTCACTCTGCTGATGCAGGGATCGCAGTGTCCTGCCTAGGGTGCCTTGATTCCCACACCACCGTACAGGGTAAAGACACGTTGCGTTGACGCCGCCATTTTGTGTCGCTCGCACACCGCTTCCGCAGCTCATTGTATTAAAACCGCGCTCT
The DNA here is from genome assembly GCF_048455015.1 of Haemaphysalis longicornis. Classification (NCBI taxonomy): domain Eukaryota; kingdom Metazoa; phylum Arthropoda; class Arachnida; order Ixodida; family Ixodidae; genus Haemaphysalis; species Haemaphysalis longicornis. Next base: position 201,217,176 of record NW_027526407.1, on the reverse strand, counting down.
AATTATCGTCGCAACGCGGTTTACTCACGCATTTTGAATCATCTTACCTGTTTCGCGTTGCTGGGTCTTGTGGAAAAGAAAAAGAACAGCGCGTTGAGTACTTTGACCCGATGGCGGGTGCACGGGACCATTCAAAGGGTGTCTGCACCCTGTACGGCATCGCTAGTATCGAGGGACCCTAGTCCTGCCTGCGTGTGAGCGCCCCCATTGCCATAGGTGACGCTGCTGCCGCTCACAATGTGGGTTTGAGTCTATGGTTATTCAAAAGTTGAGATTTTTGAAGCGCAAGCTACACTGGCAGGGGCTGAGCAGTTTCGCGTGGATCCCAAAGGGCTGTGCTCCGCAAGCGGGAGGAGCATTGGATTGGAATGAATTGATTTGGATTGATCTTGGATTGAATTTAAATTGGATTAGATTGGATTAGAAATCCAATCCGATTGGAGTACGGGTGTTTAGAGAATTGGGGTCTGCACATTCGCCGGTCTGCGCATTCCAGAGGAGTGATGTCATAGCTACGGCAGGCGCACTGGCGTGGCGCCTGCCCAGCTGTGTGCCTCCGTTGCGCCGCACCCAAGTCGGACATTGTACCTGAACCGCTTGATAACCGTTTCGCGTGGCTCTTGGAGAGCAGTGCTGCGCATGCGCGAGGAGCAGTGATTGGACTGGACTGGACCGGACTGGACTGGACTGGACTAGGCTGGACTCGACTGGATTGAATTGGATTGGACTGGATTGGATTGGATTGGATTGGATTGGATTGGACTGGACTGGATTGGAATGGATTCGATTGCTGAACCTTAGCTCACGCGACGTATATCCTGGCACAGCAGAGCTCAGCCACAGCTAATTTTTTATCACGCGTAGGATTTATTTATGACACCTGTATGCGCACTATGATTTATTGTGAGTAGTTTTGTTGTCTTTAGTGTAAACCTCAATGGCAACATTACAACTATTCACTGTATTTCTTTATTTTGTATGTGTTTCGACTACATTTTGGGGGGAATGTTTTACGTCCCGGTAATATCTGCGTTGTGTGGGACACAGTGGAGATTTTAAGGCAGGGTTTTTGTTCGTTTTGGTAGGTTTTCGCTTCGCATGCAGGTGAACAAAGGGCTGGCTGAGCCGTCGGCGTAAGCACAGAAATAACATTTTTTGCCATTAAGGTTGTGGGGTCAGTATAAAGTTTCTTTTGCTGTTAGTTAATTTCAGTTAAGGATGATGTGGCGTGCTGCAGGAAAGATTTTCCTGTAATACAAGCCTCATAATGAGGTAAGATCACGAATGGCTGTGTGAGCTGCTGGACCCAAATGCACGCGCGGGAATGACGAAAACTTTATGTCATAAAATTGGCGAAGAGAAAAATTTGAAGCCTTTGACTGAGCATAACAACACAATACGAACCAGTATTACATCATTTAAACAGGTCGTGCTGGATCCTCGAGCGGCGCGGGGTTTTTATACTGCTGTATCTGATTACAGATGAACTGCGTAAACAGGGTAAAGTTAGAATAAAAATAATTGATAATTGCAAATCTCAAATACCCATTGTGTTTGGCCACCCCCGTTACTCCGGCTGCATAACTGCCTCTCCAGTCTAATCCGCCCGCCTTTCACGCCCCTGGTTTCCTGTCTAGGTCCATTCATTGGAGGTTTAACAGGGCATCTCTAGGTACTAGTAGATTCTGCATAACTTCATTGGAGAGCGCTTAAACTTTGACAGTAAACAAGGACGAGAAAGACTATAACCCAGGACGTCCTGGGATATAGTCTTGTTATAGTCTGTTCGTCCTGTGTTATAGTATTTCTCGTCCTTATTTACTGTCAAAGTTTAAGCGCTCTCCATTCAAGTTATTGGAGGCTTGCAGAGCTAAATTGCAATCGATCCCGCTCTATCACTGTGCTTCGCGCTCCCGAGCATACAGCGCTACGTGGAAACGCAGCTGCTCACGAAGCTACTCGAGCTTTGGGCTTCTGAGCGATCGATGGGGATGCCAATTTCTGGAGATATTCACTCTACGGGACAGACTGCAGATATACGGGGACACCCTCGTTGATTACCCTTTGGAGCGTACCGTTTTAGGGCGCAGCCCTTTTGCGGCAGGCTCTGGGCTCAGCCGCGTTATCTGTGCAACTGAGTGAACGATGGCAAGACCGATGAGTGAAAAAAAGCAAAAGATTAAATAAAGCAAAGGAGGGGAGTGTAGCGAAATTGGGAGGGGACGGCGGTTTGCGGGGGTGGCACGAGCCAGCACTCTCCGAACGTGTGAGGGGGAGGGCGAAAAAGGGGCAGTATGCTGTGCCGCACGAGGCGCTAGACGGCGCGACGCATGGCGGAAATGCGAGTAGGGCGTGCGCTTGACTATTACGCTTAAGACGCAGTTCGAGTTCCCTTCCTGAGAAGCACTTCGCGCCGCCGACGCAGAAGCTCATCATCGGTGTCGTCGAGATAACCCACGAGAGAATGCTGACTCAGCACACGGCTGCGGCGCCCAAATATCGCATTTTGGATTATCGTAATCACCAGCCAATTTTTTTTCACCCGCTCACCCATCTGTATCTAGATCCTTGGAGTCACCTAGCGCCAGCTCCAGACCCGTTCGTTCCCCATTCCTGCCATCATGTCTGCGATCTTTCATGATACCTACGTAGACGCGTGTCTATATTGTTCTGCCCCTAACTCATCGTTATCCGACATCATATTGGCCTGTAATAGCAACCCAGTATCCACGCACATAACCCATCCCATTTTTCTTACCATCACCAGCGAGGAGCGCTAGGAGGCCGCCCTACGTGACCAAAATCCCAAAATCCAAGACCTGGCCTGCTTTGCCGACTCGCTGGACCCCGCCCAAAAGCGGCCCCGCTGCCCGACGGATGACGGCAAAGACGTGTCGCGGGCCTCATCGCCCAAGGTGTGGCGAAATAAAGTTCTGTCTGTCTGTCTGTCTGTCTGTCTGTCTGTCTGTCTGTCTGTCTGTCTGTCTGTCTGTCTGTCTGTCTGTCTGTCTGTTGGTGTGTCCGTCCGCGTTCGCACGGTTGCTCCTTCTCTCTGTACGTAGCTCTTCATCCAAGGAAGCAAGGCCCGCGTGCCAGCCTATTTTGCATTCTGTTGTTCCAACCTTGTTTTCAACGCGTTTTTTCAATATATTATGTATTTTTCGTATTTTCTTCTGCAAAAAATTGAGAATCCCTATACTTCCAATTAAAACGACAATTTAAATTAGCACTAATGCAGTCAAGTTCTTCCCCAAATGAGCCTAATCGTATGTTCCTGCTGAAGAATGATTTAGAAACGAAACATATTTATCGATTTCCTGATTCAAATGTTTTCCTATAAAATCTAACTCAAAAACATGTAGACATACCAACATTTTTCTGCTTGAGTAGGCCACAGAGACCTGTCATTTTTAATGATAAAATAATTAGTAATGCTCTTACGTGACAAAGCATAGTGCTGATTACGTCAGTACAGTCTGCCTATGGGCATCACAATTTTGCGAAGACAGTGCTTGTAATCTACATATTCTTATATGGTAGTTAACAAGAGGCATACACAAAGAACTTCAGAGAAATAGAACGTAGCAACAGAATAATGCGATGACAATAATTGTTGCTCAACAAGCAACAATAAATTCACACAACGTGCATTTTCAATGTGCTGAGCTTATCAAAAATCTTAAGAGAAGGCATTTGCTCACAGAAAAAGTGATTGGCACTGTTTGGAACGTATAGTGGCTCTCCCAAAAAATAAATCGTGCGTTAGGTGGGTCGTTTGTATAAAAAAGAATCAGGTCCCGTTTCTCTTTTTTGACTATGTCATTGTTAAAGTACCTTTCACCATCAATGAAAACCTTAACCATACAACCATTTTAAGCATACTGTAAGCAAGGCGTTTTTTGACTGCCGAGGGAAACAACGCATCATCGTCATCATCCTGATCAACCACAAACTGCCCAGGCCCACTGCAGGACGAAGGCGTCTGCTGTCAACCGCCAGCCGCTCCTGTCCTGCGCTGCTCGAGTACAACCTTTACATCCGAAGTTTTCTAAATCATCCCTACATTGGGTTATTGTCCTTCCCCTTCTTCTATAAACACCTATTGGTATCAGTTGGCGATTGGTCTGACTGCATGCTCGCCCAGGTCCATTCCTTTTCATTTATTTCAACTACAATATTGTCTACTCAAGTTTGTTCTCTGACCCAAGTACCTCGTTTGTTGCCTGTGGGTGTTATTACTAACATTATTAGTTCCATGGAGCGATAAGCCGACTCACGTTTCCTTTCCAGTTGTTTAGTAAGAAGCCATTTTTAAGCTCCGTACGTCATCAGCCACCGTATGCACTGGTTTTCTATTTGTTTTTTTTGGGGGGGGGGGGGCATAGGCGGCTTAGTTTTCATTATTTGTTAGTGCTGGCGCAGTGGTCCCCCGTATAGAGCAATTCAGCTCCAGATTAGTCTCTTGTGGTTGGGGTCAGCACTAACCATGGGTCAGATGTAGGTTTATTCTGTGACTTCTTGTGGCGTTTCGTTCCCTAAACCTTACAAAATATGCTTGGGAGGCTTATTTCTCACTACTTTGGATTTATTCACAATTCTTTTATCCCGCCATCCATGCTTTCTGATTGTGGTTACTGAAGCATGGTTTGCATATGTTTCGCAGTCTCACTCAGCAACACTATGTCGTCCTCAAATGACTGAAATATTCTCCGTTTATCCCTATTTCTGTGTTTTTCCAGTCAAGCATTCTAAATACGCCCTCCAGACATGCTGTGAATAGTTTTGGGCAGATGGTAATTCTATGCCTTACTTTTTTTGGAATGACAAGCTGTCGCTTTGCATGTGAAAGGGTAGCCTGCCCGTGCAGTCCTTATTTGTGCCTTATGGAAGTTGTATGCAGATTTTTTATATTCACTGCCCTTTTAGAACTTCTAAAACACCTGCACTCAGTATAGATTCAAGAAAGCTTTTCAACCACAATATATCCTCCCGCCTTCAAGAGAATAAATGGTTATGCCATCATCCCCTGCAGCTTTTCCTATTTCCATGCCTTTAAGATCCTTTTCAACCTCCTCTTTAGCCAACACACACGTCGTGCTGGGACAATCCTTCTCGTCATACGTCAAGCTATGAGACATGTCAGTCGGCATACGCCTCAGAAGACAATGTAAGGCTTATATACGCCACACTGTCGCACGCCTGTGAAAGCTCCTCCTCCTGCTGCACATTGGCATTTAGCAGAAGGGGCCCAATGTCGCCAAGCTTTGCGGGGAGCGTTTTATTTTCACTAGTCTCAACCAATGCTCACCATCATTGTGAAAAAAAAATTGGCTTGAGTGTAGCGCTTTTTTGTGTACAGACATCATCCTTTAGAGGCCTAAATCTGCACTTCTAGCAAATTATGGTGTTTACAATTTTTTTCGCACAACAGGTGGCCAGGCAGTGGAAGTGGTGAGCGAATGCATCTACTTAGGCCAAGTTGTGTCCCCGGATCCCAACCACATGGGAGAGATGATTAGAAGGATAACATTAGGGTGGAGTGCATTTGGCACGCATTCTCAGATAATGAATGGCAGCCTACCATTGTTTCTTAAGAGCAAAGTGTATAACAGCTGCTTCTCACCACTACTCACTTACGGGACAGAGATTTGGAGGTTCATTAAAAAGGGTTCAATTTAAATTGAAGGCGATCTCAGCGAGCAATGGAACGGAAGCTGATACCTGTAACGTTAAGGAGCAAGAAGAGGGCAGAGTGGGTCAGAGAACAAACGCGTGCTAAGAACATAATAGTAAAAATTAAGAAGAATCAGCGCGGCAAGGAAATTTATTGCGAAGCCAAGATACCCATGGGTCATTAGGGGAAACACAGTGGATCCCTAGAGAAAGTAAGCGTGGCAGGGGGCGGCGTAAGATTAGCTGGATAGACGAGATCAGGTTGTTTGGAGGATAAATGTGGCGCAGTTAGCACAGGAGCGGGACAATTGGAGAACAGTAGGAAAGGCCTTTGATGATTATGGTGGGAATGATTATGGTGATTATGACTAAGAGACGACTTGTGTACTTTTGGGAGTACAATGCCTTTTCGCGAACTGCTCTGCTGGCTTCAAGACGGTGCGATTCACAAACGAGCACCTCGTGGACGCCGAATTGTACATAAAGGGTGCCTTCGTTCACAAACATTTCTATGTAACGGTGGTTTAACACCTCGAGAAGGCCTATGACACCAACTGGCGCAGCGGGATCCTTGGCGACCTAAAGGCACTTCGTTTTTTAGGTAACATGATGAACACCCTTGCACGTTATTCGCCCGAGAGAAGATTTAACGTTAGTGCTGATAGTATACTTTAAAATGTTCACGTGCAAGAGAATGATGTTCCTTATTGAGTAAGCTCACAGCCTAACAGTGTGAGCTTAAAAGCTCACACTGTTTATATTCGTGATGAACTTTGTCGCAAAGGAATTGTGGCTTACAATTTCCGAATCTTTGTAACTAGGCAATTTGCAAATATATTTTAAATCTTGTTCCATGTCCACTGTAAACGTCAACTCCAGCGAGGGGTGAACAAAGTTGGCGACTAGGGGGCACAAAAATGAACCCCTGAAAAAATCTCTTGTATTGTATTACCAGGAGCCGCGGGTTTCCTCTGGCCCGTAACATCTCTAATAATGGCGTACTAAATATTGTCAGAGGGGAACAGAGCTTTTCGTCTGAATATCAGAATGCAAACTCACAATTATCCCACACTTCAAACAGCTGAAACAAAATGCCTAAAAACAATCAACACCTTAAAGTCCTTTCAGACCAATCCTACAGTGCAGACGAAAAATATCATCTGCGAATCAACACTGTTTTGATTGAATGGCGGCTGACCATGGGAGTATTGTCTATAGGTCATCGAATATTGGTCACTGAAAATGCTGGACCCAGTGCAGCACCCCGGGTTTCGATTTACATATGGGACTTCCGTATTAGGCCAGTTTAAATCATCTATGTCCAAGTTAAAAAAATCAAAGAACCTACAATGCGCTTAATTGTGCTTTTGAAATCTCATCAATGCGTAGCCACCCATCTAAAGCAGTTTTTTAGATACATCTATATCTCAGTTCCTTCTAAGCCGCCAATCTATTCCTGCACCCTCCTGGGTGCAGGAATAGATTGCAGGATAGATTGCAGGAATAGAATTCAAGCTAGAAAAGAAGCGTCGGAACTCTCAGACTCCTTTTAAATACCACAAACACATCTGTCACAAATTCGTTATCCCCATGGTATCTTTAGCCTCTATCATTAGACGTACATTTTACACATATTGACTAAATGATTGCCCACAAGTGTGGGGTCTGCTATACTTCTGGAGTTGCAATTGTGCTTTGTTAGGCAATCGCATCAAGAACTGCCACGACTGTATCCTGTGCTGGGCATGGTCCGAGCGTTAATGCTAGTAAGCGTATTATTATAATTACTTGTATCTTGACGATTTAAGCTCAAGGTATACTTCTTGCGTTATTCATACCCTCAAAACTGAAATTTCAGAATCCGTAATCTGCACAGACTCCCTGTGTGTTGTGAGGGCATTGTGTTTTCAAAAACTTTCCAAAAACACGTTGTCAACCTTGTCAATATTACTGTGTTTCCATATGCCAAAAAAATCAACTTTCCTTTGCGGGGTTTAGGTCACGCTGGCATCACTGGCAACAAAGTGGCGTATTTGCATTGCCTGTACTGCCGAAATTACAAATACAGCCGACGTAATACCCTACATCGACCTCAAACCACACATCAAACAACATATTCTAAAACATTGGCAAGCACACTTTAGTGAGCAGTCAGACAACAACTGACATGTAATAAAACCACACTAAGGGATATAGTTCACTTACGAACGCAACAGACACACTAAAGTATCCTTGGCGATATTACAGATAGGATAAGCCCACGCTACACTCGCCATGTCCTCACTGGATCTCCAAGACCCCCGTGTAATAGGAGGGGGAGAGCCTACCCATTGTTCACATGTAATTAAAATCAAGATACTCGGCACAATGAGACACAGACATTTCCGTGAAGTACACAGACGACACAATTCACTCCACCCATTACACATTTAGCCGAAGAACCAATGTTGTCTGTTAAACGTGCTGTTAAATTTCTAGCCGAGCTGAAATTTCTACAGCTCTTGTTATATCGCGTATAATCATCCTTGCCCTGAAGACCAGCTATCTTCGTTCTCTTCTGCTTAGTTTGAGTTTTACGTTTACTCATAGGTTTTTGAATGTACAGTGACATCATTCAATAAATTAGTTTATCTGGCGCGATTGGCAAGAGTTGCCCTTGCGCAAAAATAAAAGGACCACCATCATCAAATACACATCATTAAACCGTCAAAAACAAGTGGAGAGCTAACGAACGTCACCACGCACTTGCGCGAATCACAGTAAAGATGCCCCACAGTTAACTAGCGCCGACATTGCCGGACTTTTAAGCGTAGCTCCTTTTGTGGTTCCAGGTTCACCCACGAAATTCTGCCGAGGATCATATAAGAAGTTTAAGGGTGCCAGCTTCCTCCATTCGTACATCGAAAGTAGTAGGTGTTGATGAAATCTCAAGAACATGAAAGCCCTTGATTGGAGACTTGATGTAGTTTGCTTTCGTAGAAATGGTCTGGTTATTATACGTGTATTCAAAGCCGTAGACTTCCGAGAAAGAAAGCATCACGAATATGCCCGTCGTTTTCGGCTTAGCTAGATATATCAGGCTAGCCAAACTGGAACAGAAAAAAAACGACAAGCAGTTTCCAAGTACATCTCAATGAATATGCGTAGCTTCCTGTAAGGACTTCATCATCACATTGCTACGCCATAACCTACACAACGAGTAGGTAACACTGGTAGGCTTCAGAGTGGGATATTTGCAATTCAAGCGAGAGCAGGCTATGCACATCCTGTTGTACCTAGATCCGTCAAGAATCCTTTGATCAGCCGCCGAAGCGAGCACGCCGTTCGGCGTCTGTGGCCGAGAGGGTGGCGTTGCGGATTTTAAAGCTTACTCCCAGGGTTAAAAGCCGAGTGATTCCACGGTTTTAATTAAAAGCTAATCCCTAAGATTCTCGCGGTGGTGTAATCGATTTAATTGCCACCCCACCGAAACTAATCCCCTCCAGCGCGACTTCTGTTCCGCAAGTTTTACCCACCGCCACCAGGTTCCGAATTGGGCTGATAACAGCTATAGGACCATTATCAGTAGTTTCACTTTTAACTCGCTGTATAGAGGAGCCTTGTCGTTCACTGAAAAGAAGAGCAGAAACTGCAAGAGCATGCGGATGCTCAAAAGCAAGAGTTGGTGCTAAAACAATAGAAAACAGTGGCCACAGAACATGCAGCGGCCTCCGCTGCCACCTCAACTTCGTCGTTGTCGTGCAACAGCGCACCGCTCCCCGATACAGAGGAACGTGCCCGGTTGGAAGGTCCTCATGAGCCAATAACCATTTAAAAATTGACTATAGCAAATTCTCAACATATAGCAATGCAACGTAGCTAGCGTTTAGTGTGTGTTGAATTTTTCAAGAACTCCTAGTGTCACTTTCTGGCCGGTGTTGTTCCCACCCAGATTAGAGAGCTCCCAGAGCGGCGTTTTCACAGTGGTATTTCTTGTCTAATCACGCGTGAATCACGGGTGGCCTTCTAAAGCGTGCATTGTTGGAGAAGGTGCACACACACATGATTTATGTGCTCACCGTTGACAAGCCCATTTTTCTACGGGTAGATTTCAATGTTGAAATCTCACCGTCCGATAGAACGTGATGGCTGTAATCTGTGCTTGAGCAGTCAGGAATCGTGTGCTAAATTACCTGCACACTAGCGTCGCCATGCTGTGCCACGCACCGCTTTCCGATGTCGGCAGCAGCTAAAAGCGTGATTTTGCCGGGAATGGTGCGTGTTTTTTGCGCCAAAGTGAACGGAACGGAGACCCATTTTTTTTCGTTCAGCAGAACGCCAAGCCCAATAAAGATGGCGAATGTTATAACGCACTGGTGACGTACGGCGCCGACCTGTTCCCACTTCCCCACCATTTCTTCAGTGAGCTCGTGCCATCTCGGAACGAATGCATTTTGCCCGAAAACGTGGGGGAGGTCTTGGTCTAGACCGCCGCTTAGGACTGGCAAAGAACGTGAATAGAGCCATGGCAAGAGCCACGGCCTTCACCGTAGGCGCGGCGCCAGCCCGGTGGCCGCCGTCACCCAGGCGGCACGGCAAGGTGGCTGCTTTGGTGCACGTAGCTTCACAGACGGTAGGATGCCACAGACGAGGCAGGGAAGCGGGATCCACCATCCCTGCCCACCTGGAGGTAAAATTGAGTCCTTCCAAGTTTTATTCAACTTATAAACTAAGAAGCATACTGAATCACCAATTACAATTTTTTGTTTCGTGCTTTTCTTGCACTGCAGCCAAATTCGGTGGTCATCCTTCTCCACAGAGGGAAGAAGAGTGCCTTTTTATATCTTTTTTGAATTTTTGTTAAAACACTGCTACAAATGCCAACCTTCCTAGGAGGCCTCTTGCCCAACTTTATCTAAAATATGTCAACTTTCAGCCTAACTACTTGCCCCACTTTCCAACTCTCAGGTTTCGCTGATAGCACAATCTGTGTATTGCGTTCCCTTTCTAAAAGAGCACAAATGTTGGAAGTGGTCCGTATAACATACCCAATCAAAATCTCCTAGGTCCCCTAAGTCGCTCTTTCAAGCCTACAGCGTTTCTTCGCCACTTTATTCACGATACTTGTATCGTCACCTCAACCGTTAGTACTATTGCCCATCTTTCTATAGCTGGTTTTATAGTAGAAACGTTTTGTGGGTGCGTGATCAGTTCTAATGTCTTTGCACCATGAGTCATCACCGCCGGTTCAGCCAGGGTGCGCACCATTATGAGCTGGTAGCTCAGTGTTGATCACCTAAAAGCCCTTGACAAGTGCATTTGTGCCCATGAAAATTGTACCTTGGGGTTAATTTTGTTGCCTGAATGTCTAGGTACATCATATGAGAGACTGCATCGTTCCTGAATTAGTTCAGTAATGTTCTACCAAGTCTTCAGGAAAGCATTTTGTGAGGTCATTTTATTCCGCGCGCTTGGCTGAACATACAGTGTAACCTGGTTTGCAGTGAATACGGTCGATATATCCAATAGTCTTGTAACACCCAAGCTAAATATCTGCTCAAACAAATAGGCAATCTTGATCACGGAAAACATCACATACAAAAACGCTTTGATCTCGGATTCGAATCCACTCTAAACCACGTAGTCTTTCTTTGTTCCTTTTGCAATTTTTTACAAAATGGACCGGACCATGTGAACGTGTTTTCACAATAGAACCGAGTTTAAATTGACGATAGAGGCCTCTGTATAATTTATCTCAATAAAGATGTGATGTTTATGATGTGTTATTTTGCCGCAGTGAACAGGATGAAGGTTTTCTTAGTGTTCCCCCACGGACAGGCCATTTGTGGTTCCACAGTGTTTTTTAATTGGCGCTTTCGCGTATAGACGCTCGCGAATACATGACAATGAAGTGTAGCATGACCAACGAAAATGCGTATTCACTTGCTAGAGCCGATAATTCGCTATTTGACTGCTTGCTGCAAGAAGGTTCCACTCTATTTCTTTTACACTACAAGTAAACACTTGGGTAATTGTTTTGAAGCTATGTTTGCAGGAGTGCTGGACGCTAGCGGGCTTGTAGGTGTGACCCAACATTTTCAAGTCTCTGAAACTTTCTCTGTGGTTAACAACAACCAGCCAAAAAAGGCTGCAGGACACCAGTTGAATGAGCAGAAACACGCCGCTGGAATAACAACCGGTTCATTTCGGAAACACGAGATATTTATATACCATTCCTCCACACCGAATATCTGACTGCGGTCTTTTTAGCTGCCAAGACACAAGTAAAATTGGAAGGAGTGTCTCGTTGTGAACGGATCTTGCTAATAGGAATTGTCGTAGTTTTTTTATTTATTTTATTTATTTATTTACATAATACTGCCGGCCCATTGAAGGGCCCAAGCAGGAGGGACATAATTACAAAGCTCGTAATATGGACAACAGAAGATCAAGAACATGAAAAGCGCGAAGATTAAGGACATAACTCAAATAATGAATAAGAAAGAAATTTCACACTTTAACAATACAGGTCAAGATACAATACGGTCAATTGAGTCTATCCTATTTACGAATGATGCTGGTAATTGATTCCATTCGGTTACAGTGCGCGGGAAAAAGGAGAATTTGAAAATGTTAGTTCTAGCATTGAAGGGCGTTAGGGAGTCGGCATGCCGGTGTCGTGTTCTGCGAGCGGTGAGTGGTTGGATATATTATTCTGGTCTCATTGACAATTTATTATTCTTGAGAAGGTAAAGAAATTTTAATCTTTGGATTTTGCGTCTGAATTCTAAGGTTGGGATGTTATGGTCTCTCATGAGTTGGGTTGGTGAATCGCTCGAGCGGTATTTAGAGTAAACGAACCGAACCGCTTTACGCTGAATCATCTAAAGTGCATGAATGTTAGTTTTGGTGGAAGGGTCCCAGATTATGCATGCATACTCCAATTTAGGTCTTACAATAGATGTATAGGCTAGCATTCTAACACTTGGAGGAGCATGTTTGAGCTTATGTCTTAAAAGACTCAGTTGACGAAAAGATGACGCACAGATGTTTGAAATGTGTTTGTTCCAACTTAGGTGTTTGTTAAGGTAAGACCCAGGTACTTATATTCAGTAACTTCGTTCAAAGTTTGTCCTGAAAGGTTGTAAGGGAAGGATAGAGAATTTTTCTTATTGGTTATTTTCATGAATACTAATTTGTCGGCATTTAGATTCATATTCCACTTAGTACACCAGTCGTATATGTTACAAAGATTGGAATTCAATGCTGATTGGTCTTCGCGGCATGTTATTTCATTGAATAATACACAATCATCTGCAAACAGCCTCATTTGAACAGGGCCACTAATTACATCCACAATATCGTTGATATATATGAGAAACAACAAAGGACCTAAGACACTTCCCTGCGGAACGCCAGATGACACGGGGAGGGATTGTGAACAGTCATTATCAATGCGAACGAATTGCTTGCGGTTACTCAGGTACGAAGATATCCAGTAAACTATAAATGCAGGAAGACCAGTTGATTTTAATTTATTGATAAGGTGAACATGAGAAACAACATCAAACGCTTTGGAGAAATCTAGAAAAATACAATCTACTTGACCCGACTTGTCAAGAATAGCGGCAAAACTGTGAACAACCGATACTAATTGCGTTACTGTAGAGAAACCTTTTATAAAACCATGTTGAACAGAAGAAAGCAAATTACGGTCATGTAAAAATTTGTGAATGTAGTTAGCTATGATATGCTGAAGAAGTTTACAACACGATGACGTCATTGAAATTGGCCTGTAATTACTAGGGCATGCAGGGTCACCTTTTTTGAAGACGGGTACCAAGCGGGCTATTTTCCAGTCAGGAGGTACAATTCCAGTTGCGAGAGCTGAGCGAAAAATTATAACCAGAAATTGAGCCAACATCTCGGCATAACGACGAAGAAAAGTATTGGGCAATTTGTCCGGGCATGGGGAAGCTTTTGTTTTAAGGTTAAGGAGCAATGAAACAACACCGGGTGAAGATATAAAGTCATCATCGGGAGCTGAAGGTACATGGATTGTAGGCATGGGATCGCTCGAGTTAGAAAAAACACTTTGGAAATAAGCATTAAAACGTTCAGCAATACGGAGAGGTTCAACAAGGAGCATGCCACCGTGGTTAAGTAGTTTTATGGGCTTTTTTTACTGGACAGGAAACACCAAAACTTCTGTGGGGCATTCCTGATGAAGTTTGGCAAAGTATTTGCAAAGTACCGATGCTTTGAGTTTGCGAATGCAGAGTTAAGAACGATTTGGTTGGCACTAATGGTACCACGGTCACCCGCTCCTCGTCTTAGCCTTTTGATTTTCCTTTTGATATGCAAAATTTCACGCGTTATCCATGGAGTTGTTTTGCGTACGTGCCTTATTTTGTTTGGGATGAAGCTTTGAGTTTGCGAATGCAGAGTTAAGAACGATTTGGTTGGCACTAATGGTACCACGGTCACCCGCTCCTCGTCTTAGCCTTTTGATTTTCCTTTTGATATGCAAAATTTCACGCGTTATCCATGGACTTGTTTTGCGTACGTGCCTTATTTTGTTTGGGATGAAAGTGTCGAGGCAATATAAGCAAATGTTTTTAAATTTGTCCCATAATTCGACTGCATCAGAACCACAAAACCTGCTGAGGGAAAGATCGAGATGGTCTAACACACTTTCATCCTGGCAACGCGACTTTCCTGGCAACGCGACTTTCCTTCTATTTGTCTTTAAAGAGCATTGCGTTCCATGGTTGCAACACAACCATCCCTAATGTTGTGACATTAAAAAAAAGTCTTTTCTGATTTTTATTTAAAAGACCTGTAAATACGCTTATTACGTTGCGAGCATTGATGCATTTTCGGCTAATATTATGAACACAATATTTCATTGAGTAATCCTTCCCGAACCGGAACTGTCGTATTGGTTCTTGCAAATATGGCATACCTCTAATTTTATATGATTAATAGTTTTCATATCGCAGGCAATAGGCAGGTACTTTTGTAGTTTCATTGTTGGCAACAGCCGTGTAACTGAATCAATAAAGCGAAACCTATTTACTCCCAGAAGGTGTATTTTTAGCTTACTGAAGAAATATGAGATATATTCCTCAAGCTACATGATTGCACTGTGTCCGAAAAATAATAATACAGCAACTGGTATTTAGTGTCTTTTTTTTGCTCACACATTCAGAACCCCACCACTGTCCTAATGGTAAAATGGTCATATCGGTTTCAGAAAGGTCAGGAGAGGACACATTTACTGTCCCAGAATTTACGCGAATATTATCCCCTAATACAGGTTTCTTTTCTGCCGCGCACACAGAATATCTAGAGTGCGTGTTCATGCTCGAAATAAAAAAAATCCAACAGTATATTTCTTTCTGTCTTCTAATATTCACGAAACTGATTGAACAAACCATACCTCTGTTCTGTTCTTCCTTGACAAAAGCAGCACTCAATGCTGTGTCTCACAGCTAACATGGCATGAAATGCGCAATAAATGTACTTTCGTGAGTTTTCTGAGCGTTAATCGTATAGTGCAACCGTAGTTTTCAGCAACCCACCGCGGTGCCTCAATGGCTAGGGCGTTGTGCGGCTGAGCACGACGTCGTGGGTTTGATTCCCGGCCGCTTCGGCCGCTTTTCTGATGGACCCGAAAAGCAGAAACGCGCGTGTGTACGAGATTTCGGCACACCCTGTCAAAATTAATCGGGAGCCCTCCACTACGCCCTACAACCAGTCAGTAGTTTTCCACAGCAGATTTGTCTAAGCCGTCAAAACTCCAACCGGTGGAGACAGAAACCCCGAGCGCAGGTGAGTGCGGGCCTCGAGTTTAAAATAATACCGAGGGGACGTGATCGCGTAGCTCGCGACGGTCGCCCGCCGTCGTCCAGTCTTGCACGCGGGGTTAAGCCTAAAGAGAAGCTCCCGCCTTCGTCTTCGTCGCCTTGTAGCGGCCGGTGCGCCACCACTCCACGGCGCCGAAGAAGATGACGACAAATCTGTCAAGCCATCGCTTCACAATCCAGTCGTTGAGAAGGCAACTGGAGAAGCTTAACAAGAAGTACAGCTCTACCGAAGTGAAGACGCACTAGAAGAGGATCTTCTCTACGCGGCGGCGGCGTGGAAAGACGACGATAAAAGGGATGACAACAATTGGTACTGAATAAAACTCTGTATATAATAAATAGTCTCCGCTGTGCAGTACCGTCCAAAATGGTGTTGCACTGGTGGGGTCTAGCTAATTCCTCTGTAATGAGATAAACTGTTAGTGTGGGGAGGAGCTACGTCGACCACAAGCTTTGCCATTTCTTCACCCTTCCTCCACTAATGCACGCTGCGCTAATTTTTAATGTGTCTCGGGAGAAATTAAGGCCGTATTTATGTCGCCCCTTTTTTAAAATGTTACCAATGAAGCAGCAACACATATTTCCTGTGGGTCGTATTACTGAATAATTATGATATTTACACTTCCCGTCACGTGGGCAGTGAGAGTGGTTCTATGGAGGCTTCAAAATGCCGCAGTTTTTTACAAAAAAGAACGGCTCTCATTCGACCGGAACAAATGCTACTCAAATTGGCACAATCCACTAGCTTTAGTAGTGCTCAGAAATTTCGGGTTTTTATCTACATCGTTGCACACAGACAAGGTAAAAACTTCGAAGTAGAGCTGATGGGCAACAAACACATTGTAAATTTGTGCTTAAATATCCCCTTTACAGTTCGACATATCTGCAAAAGAATAGTTGTTTGTATTTTATTGCCCCTCAACAATGTTTGTTCTTAGCTTTACGAAGGCAACAAAGGAGAATTTAAGGAATTTGGAACCATCCGATGTAATAGAAACACGGTTCTTTCAATTTCACTTCTATTCTTTAAGGAATATTGCTGCTGAAGTGACTAAAAACGAATATTCTGCACCGTTTTGTAAATTCCTTTGCTTCATTTTAAGTTATGTACACTTTTAAGGTTACTCACTTGGGTACGTCGGCGAAAAACTCGAATGCCACAGTAAAGGTATCGAAGGATTTTAAGGCGTTTGGAAACGTTAGCTCAAACTGCTGTTTTGTGGAATCGTAGCCTGTCTGTAAAACGAAAAAGAGCTTTAAAAGTATTAGCTAACCCAATCATCAATGTTGCTCATTCGCAGCAAAACATCGTCGATGTGGGCCTGAAAGACAAAGAATCGGTTAAGCTATCGACTGAAGTCAGGCATCGGCAATACTCATCACGCGTTACCTGATCGATTGCGATGAAACTGAGAGCTGCTGAAATGCCATCTCGAAAACGTAATGCATTTGCAAGATGAATGATGAAAAATAATGGCGAAGGGTGCTTTATAGGGCCAAGGCACGTCTTGAAGGCTAGACTGCAAGAATTTTCATTGAATAATATGTGTGCAGAATAAGTGGTACCTTTATTGAACATCTATATCTGTTAGAATTTGTCGTAATTATTCAACTCAAACTCTGCATATACTATAATATTCAAGATCTGTTCTTTTCGCACAATTGCTCAGGCGTGGAGTTGTAAGTACGATCTACAGGAGCGGAAGAGGGATGTTTTTCGTGATGATTATGATGATGATGATGATGATGATACTGTTATTATTAATTAAAATAAGCATTTCGTTGTCCACATACTAGGAATAATAACAATAGTATTCTAATAATAATTAATATGCAAATATAATTATGCACGTTTTCTTACCCACCTGGAGAGAAATAAAAAGACACAGGGAGAGTTTTTTAATGAGACGGAAGAGGTCAGAGCTGAATAATGCTGCTCGGCTTGCTATCTAATATAGCCAGCATGGTTGGAATTATATAAAATGCAGTAAGAACCATTGGGAATATTGATAAATGTCACTTTAACTCTTTCGTTACGGCTCAGAAATGGCCGATTTTGAGTGTTTCCACGATATTTTTTTTTATCTTGAGCTAGGGGACAAATTTAGCCGTGGTTTGCATGAACTCGTACCTCATCAATTGCTCTTCAAAATACATTTGAGCAATTTTGTGGAACATACAATATTTATAGTTCATTGGTCATATTCTTTCATTGGTTCATATCGTTACAGCGTAGTTTCTACGAAGAATATTGTCTTTTCGGTTTCTAATGAAAAGGGATTGACCAAGACTACTGTGGTTGGGTAGAAGAGGAGGCTGAGGTAGTGACTGAGCCAGCCGAGTATATTTTTTACATCTCCGTGGCCCAAACGTATCTCCCCTCAAGTGCTATTCGTTCAATCATGCCTGGATTGTATTTCTATTAAGTTATATGAGGTCATTCCGGTATCCACAATCGAGCGAGAAACTGAGTTTCACTTTCAAAACCCCTTCCCTTCCGCTGCAAAACTTCTACCACGCTCGCTATTAGCCGCTATTTTAAATGAATATTTATCCAAGTATCATTCTTCATCTGTGATTTATACTGATGCATCTCAAAATGGCGAGAAAGCTGGAATTGGTATTTTTTCACAATCTTTAGACGGGAGTTATTCGCTGCGAATCCCGGAATACACACCATTTTTATGGCCGAATTTTTAGCAATAGCTCTCGCTGTATGCAAAGTACCGCAGCATGTATCAAAAATTATCATATTATCTGATTCGATGGCAGTTATATCGGCATTAACTTCCTCTTCGGAATCTCCATTGTACCGCACACTATTTTTTTTTGTTCCCAGGCACGTGAAGGAGGTACGCTTGTCTTGGGTCCCTGGCCATACGGACATCAGGGGCAACGAGCAAGCGGACCATTTAGCTAATCTCGCCGTCACAGCTCCCATTCAATTCGGAATTCCTAATCTGGCTCTATTTGCATCTGCGAGACTAAGACGATATTGGCATTTAGGCGCCACCCGTTCCGATTCGCTTTTATCATTTGAAGAGTTCCAACATTTAAAGTTCGGGTGGAATGTTCATTTTTGTGGCTCTCGGCAATGCGAGGTGACCTTCACCGAGCTGCGCTGCAGGGTTCCACGGCTTAGTTTCTATCTGTTCAGATCAGAACTTTCACCTACAGAACTATGTGTGCGGTGCCAGGTCCCCGAAACAATCGAACATTTTTTTCTCGACTGTCGCCGTTTCTCAACAGCTAGACAACTGTTTTTGAAGGAGCCGATTGAGCGGTTGGGGTTGACTTTATCGATAACACTTATATATCTATTGGCGCATCAAAGCTGGGGTTTGCAAGAAGGGATATATATAATTGCATTAAAAATTTTCTTTCTGCCTCAGGTCGTTTGAATTGCTAAACGGTGCTGATTAATGGGTAATTCGGGTTTCATTCTTAACTAAGTTTGCTTTTACACCCTCTTTCCGGAAATAAGTATTTTGAAGTCCTCACGTTTTTAACCAGTTTAGCCCTGGCCAATCCCCCCTTGTGGGTACGTGCCAAAATATTTGAGGACATCATCATCATCATCATCATCATCGCTTCCCGATCCGTTCCCTTGGCTCTTCCCGGACCACATCACTGTAAACAACCGGCTGCTGAGCGCTGCTGTGCGCAGCGCTAGAAATGAACACACTGAGGAAATGCTCCGGAACGGTGTGATTCAGGAATCTACCAGCCCATAGACCGCCCCTGTAATACTGGTCAGAAAGAAGGACAACACGTGGCGATTTTGCGTTGACTACTGTACACTTAATAATCTGACGAAGGACGTCTACCCACTTCCGCGGGTTGACGACGGCATCGATTGTCTGCATTCTGTCTCCTACGTTTCGTCGGTTGATCTTTGATCGGGCTGCTGGCAGATTCCTATGCACCCGGACGACAAGGAGAAGACCGCATTCGTCCAACCAGACGGCTTGTTCGAATTTAATGTTATGCCTTTCGGCCTGTGCAACGCACCTGCAACATTCGAGATTCATGGACTCTGTAATGCGGGGCCTGAAGTGGGAAGCCTGCATGTGTTATCTAGATGACGTCATAATTTTCAGCAGGACGTTTGACGAGCAAACCAGCGGTTTGATGTTCTCCAGCGCATCGCACAGGCTGGCCTGGTCCTGAACTCGAAGAAGTGCCATTTCGGAGAGCGTGAGGAGCTTGTGCTTGGCTTATTGACCACGATGGAATCAGGCCTGACCCCAAAAAGATTGCTGCGGTTCGTAATATTCAGAAACCCCGATCACTTAAGCACCTGTGGAGCTTCCTTGGAATGCGCTCCTACTTTCGTCTTTTTATCAAAGACCTCGCCAAGATCGCCTGTCCCCTCACAGCTGTTCTTCGTAAAGATATACCATTTGTGTGGACTCCTGAATGTGACTCGTCTTTCACGGAGTTGAAGCATTTGTTGACATCCGGTCCTGTGTTGCGCCACTTTGACCCCTCGGCCCCCGTTGAGATCCGCTCGGACGCCAGCACCATCGGTGTTGGGGCTGTGCTGGTCCAACCACATAGAGGTGCGCATAGCGCTGTCACTTACGCAAGTCGTATTCTCCCGAAAGCGGAGCGAAACTACACTGTGACAGAACTAGAATGCCTTGCGATGATTTTCGCCATTCAAAAGTTCAGACCCTACATTTATGGACGTCATTTTACCATTGTAACAGACCATCACTCCGTGTGCTGGCTTGTCGGACTACGCAACCCCTCTGGTTGACTCGCTCGCTGGCCTTTACGGCTTCAGGAATTCGATTTCGCTGTTGTCTACCAGAGCGTGCGCCGCCACACCGACGCTGACTGTTTGTCACGCCTGCATCAACAAGCGCAGCTATTTGAGGAAGAACACCATACCGACTCCTCAGCTTCCATCTCGACCACGCTCCCCAATGCACTCGCGTTTCAGGAAGAGCAACAAAAAGGTATCAGTTTGAAGCCATTTTTTGTCCCCGCACAGGCGTCTCAAGCGTCGACTTCACCGTTCGTCGTCCGAGATGGCTTGCTCTGGAGACGGAATTATTCGTCAGACGGTGCTCGTTTTCTGCTTGTCGTGCCTGAGAGCCTCCGGCCTGTCGTCCTGCTGGCTATGCATGACGACGTCACCTCAAGACATCTTGGCTTTGCCCGCACGCTTTAGCAACTCCGTCAACGTTTCTACTGGCCTTGCCTCCGGAAGACGACGAAGCAGTACGTCGCCGGATGCCAGGTGTGCCAGCGCTACCAGCATCCCACAGTTCCTCCTTCAATGCATTTGCATCCGGTGTGTCCACCAACGTCACCTTTTGGAAAAGTAGGAGTTGACTTGCTCGGCCCATTTCCAAAGTCGGTAGCCGGGAATCGATGGATATTTGTCTGTGTCGGTTACCTGACAAGATATGTGGAAACGACTGCTCTGCCATCCGCTACAGCTTCCGAAGTCGCAGACGTTTTTCTGCACTTCATCATAGTGCGCCACAGTGCCCCCCCGTGTGGTTATAAGTGATAGCGGACGACAATTCGCAGCGGATATCGTCGAAGAGCTCCTTCGTCTCTGTGGGTCACAGTACCGACACAGCACGCCATATCACCCAGAAACCAATGGCCTTACTGAGCGAACAGATCGGGAAGCGGCCGGCTCAGTCCCCACCTACACCTCCTCTTCTACCCAACCACAATGGGCTTGGTCAATCCCTTTCCATTAGAAACCCGGGAGACAATATCCTTCGTAGAAACTGCGCTGAAACAATAGTATTTATGAGAGAAAAATGTACAAATCATGTGCACACACAATGTATATAGGCGATTGTACTGAGCCTAAAATTATTTCAGGGATTCTAAGATATACCAAACGTTCGTTCGTTTTTTTTTTCTAGGATTCAATCTATACATAAACGCTCTAAGCCCCGTTTTAGACCATTGCTGGCCCGTCAAACTCGCATCACTGGCGGGCGTGCTCCCCGTCGAAGCCACTAGGGGGTAAATTGGTCTGTCTAAAATAGGCATGCAAGCACACGTTTTGTGTTTGGCACAACATCCTTATCACTTCAGTTTTAAAAACCACTAAAAATCTAGTGCTCTCGAGAAGTGTCGCGCATCGCTCTATAGCGCTAATCTAACACGAACGCCGCCAGGCTACCCTGAAGGAGATAACGCGATACGGGACTCGCATATTTGAGAAAATGTACCCGCCGTACGTTGTTCAGACCATACACATCAATGTGAAACCGCAGTGGTGTTATAGGTTGCAAGTTTTGTTTATAAATAAAGGGCGAAGTCAAAGACGAACATACCTGGCAGCACCTGTCGAAGTCTGAGGCCTTTGAATGAGAGTGTATTCATGAGAGCTAAAACCCAACGAATCCACATCGGTGGTGGAGTCATCACTGCTGGTGGGATAACAAAATCAGCAGCAGAAGCTGCCGCAGTCTCTGACGCAGCTGTCTACTTTTGCGGTGCCCGCCTTGAAGAGGACACCACTGTCACACAATTCACCGCTATTGCGGTTTCAAATCGCACTCTAACCGCCGTCTTCGCACGCGAAATGTAAAAAAAGCCTGATAATAAAATCAAAAATGAGTTGTCCATTAATACGCCAGATGGCGCTAGTTGTCCACCAGGCGGCCAGTTCAGCTTTTGGGGGAAGTTTGAAATTATGCGAGCTTCCTGTCCGATAGCCGATGGCGGTGTACATAGAGTTTTAAGACGATTTAAAATGCTCTTCACGCCATAGGGTTTCTTAAAAGCATTTCTCCAGGTTAAGCAGGAGAAACATGCAAGTTTGTGTTTCTAACGATAATTTTGAAAGGAATAAGGCACGACAAAACGTTATTTAGACGTCGGTGGAAACCGAATACGCAAATTATGAATACAACGCTCGCGCATTTTCCTCAAATCAGCTACACTCTTAAACATAACAAGACGAATGTCATCCACAAAATAAAAAAAAATCGCTTACCGAATAGTATGCGTGTGCTCCTGGGCGATTTCTTACATCTATGAGGATTTCATATTGCCGCGGCGTTGCCTCAGCAAACGGAGTAATGTGTTTAACCATCTTTCTCAAGAGCCTGCGCACCCGCTTTAAAGTATACCAAAGATGTCAAATAACAGAACTAAAGCTAAATGTTGAACGATTCAGCAAGGCAATGGAACCGCTTCACGCAAACGAGGCCAAATGCGTAATTCACATGTGCATTTCTGGAACGCTCAGAGGAACAAAGCGAGAGATGCGTTAAACGGCAGCCCTGACCAATAAATACTTAGTTCATTTCAAGTCAGGCAGCAGGAAAAAGGGGCCGATGAGCAGCTTCCCTTCTTCGGCAGGAAGCACAAAGCACAATAGAGCTTACTTAAGCAAATAATATCTATTTAGTGGTTTATGTGATCCGCCGCGGTACAGTGACTAAGGCGCAGTGATGCTGAACCCAAGGAAGTGGGCTCGAACTCTGCCACAGTGACTGCTTTTCTGAAGGAGCCTCCCGACGCCGCCGCGTCGGGAGAAGTCGGAGCGAGTTAAAAATCCAGGTGGTCAAACTTTTTACTGAGCGCGCCACTGTGGAGCATTTCATAGCCAATGTGTATGGGCGGCGAATTGAACCCTAAAATCAATAAAATGTACTTTAAATTAGTTGGTGGACTAGTCTCCTTCGAAACGAATGTTATGTAAGCTCCATATTTTTACTTTTATCGTTTCTGAAACACGTCAAGAACGTCACGTCAAATATTTTCTGTGACCTCGACATGAAAAAAGCGCACTCGACGAGGGCAGAAGAGACAGTGACACCGGCCGGGAGCTAGATATCAGCTGAGGCTTTATTGACGAGAAAGGCAACACACATATAATGTGCAGAAACGGTAAAAAAAAAATAAGGAAGGTGCAGCTGTCCCAGGGAATGTGGTTAAGCTGTAAACAGGCTTTTTTTTGTGTGTGCAAAGCCATAGAGGGGTGCTCACACAATTTTCCTTTTCCTTGTTAAAGCAGAACGCCTCGCAGAGATAGAGAGAGAGAGAAACACCTTAGTAAAATCAGGCCCTGTTAGGCCGGGCGGGTGACCAGCAGCCGCAGCGGCTCAGCGACCTTGGCTGCTCTGTCCGTCAGGGCTTGTTGCGTCGTCAGGTCAGAGCAACCCAGCGCCGCCTCCCATAGCTGCGGGGTGGTGATTGGGGGTAGGGGGTCGTCGGGACAGGCCCACATGTGGTGCTGCACAGTGGCGTTCGCGCGGCAGTTGGGAGAGGAGAATCTCTCTTTGCAGTTGCGTGCCACGGCTGCGAAGGACAAGGGTTCCCTGAAAGTCAGGCGTGCAAGAGCACCGCCAGCCACGATCTGCCAAATGCCCCGTCTCTTCCTTCTCCTCCCCCCCCCCCCCGTCCTGTCCAAGACCAGATCTATAGACTGGTCGGTAAAGTGTAACAGGTAACAACACATTCTTCAAGTCTTTAGTAAGTGCCTTTCATGACGCAGTTGCTAGGTGCTCCCATGAAATCCCTTCTGCTAGAAACCTGAAACAGTCTACAACATCCTTCATATAGAATTTAGGGATACTACAGCTTTCATTTGCGGACGATACATTACCGTGGACTGTCGCTAAACAGAACCTCTAGGGACCAGGAAATTTCGTTCCTTTTATCAGGAGTTTTGTTTAAAGGGATAATAGACTCAGCATCGTGCAATCAATCCTCTTAACGCCGCTTGTCACCGACGCCGTGGGCGTGCGCGCAATTGGTCTCCGCGCAATGAATCCCGATTTGCGAAATCTAAACAGTGAGGAGAACGGCACATTATGGGCGCAAATTTTATCGCGTAAAAGTAACTAGCAAACTTTGTTTTTCGAAGAACTATGCTACTGGATTACAAAAGCTTGCAAATAGTCCGCTTATAGATTCCTCCTGTAAAATAAATTGGGAATTTCGATTTATTTCCTTGAGAAAATCGATTTGCTTGATGTTTCGAAAGCCTACCGCAGCTTGTCTTTGTCCAGTATTACTCTCATCAGGCTACTCCTGGGGACGGCGTACTTCGTCGGAAGCGCCGTATTTGTGAAGGGACCAGTCTCGAAGTCGTGGATCACCTCCATCTTCCTCCACGACGCAAGCGCATTTTGTGGCCGTTGCTCCGCTGTCGTCATATGGTGGCTTCGCTACGCAATGTCACGTACGACACCGCACAAAGCAAGAAACAGCGCACAGCCACAGAAAATCAGAAGCCGCCCGAAACGAAAACCGGGAATTATCCGGAACAAGAAGAAGTACAGTGATGCGTACCCCTCTTGCCGAAATAGCTGCGGTTACGAGTCTGTTTTCAGTTCCGTTTATGCGGTGGTCGGAAAATTGGAGTTCCAATTAACGAAATTTTTTTGACATTGCGTTAATCCGAAACCAACCAATCATGAAGCGTTTGTTCCGTTGAAGCGGTACTTCTGTTTAACTTATTTTCGTTTACCGAGATTCTATTGTATACGTTGGCTCGGCTGTAGACAGTACACACTGTAGAAATGTTCATAGGAAAGGTTCAGTCGTAACCCGTAAATCAAAAACCGGTTAACAAGCTGGCGAATATAAACGCTACAGAACCTAACTCCGTCCTTCTAAACTCTCCGGGAAAGATTGGTTGTACTTGAACGCTCCCAAACTGCAGACCAAAGGAACAGGGAAAACACGCGATGTATTTTCTGAACTTTAACTCACGAACAAATAAAGGGCTTCTATCACGTTCTACAGTTTTGCCACAGAAAAATGTTTCAAACTGTGGCACGTGCGAAAGGAGACAATCTTTACACCCCCACTTAGTTGACTTTTCGCGCTGCCTCACTGTTTCGGCTCTTCCCAGAATTCACGGCTATCCTGATAGCTGTCGAGGGAAACCCTATGATAACACAATGGTGTGCGTGACCAAGACACTTTTCAAACACTAATGGTGCTGCCGCCCACTCCCCATGAGAAAAACCCACTCACTTTGCCTAATAAACAGAACTCTTTGTAACGCGATCAAATGTCTTTGATATCATTATTGCTTTTCTGATTCTGACGCTCTCCTTTTCTTCAGAGAATATAGCCACGTCATCCGCACATATTAATAGGCTCATCTTACTCGAGTGGAGACGAAACCCGCGCAAACCATCATAATTAATTATCCTTGAGCCCCCCCCCCCCCCCCCAAAAAAAAAAGTTTCAAAAAATGGAAGAAAAAAAAACCAAGTAGCGGGAGAGTATCCCTTTATCACAGACGAAAAACGGCTAAGTCACCGCAGCGAGTGACTTTAAATTTCACGAAGCATGTGGTGTGCTTTGTTGGGCAACCAGCCTTTCCAGCTTTTTTATTCAAAATTTTTCACATACGTGGAAACTTGCGTGACGCCGAAAATAACCTGTTTGCCGCATCTCCCCGCCTCTTTTTTTGAGGCGGTGGGACAGGTTTTGTACGTATCGCACAACCACAGGCGGCGCCTTCTTGCGTTCTGGTTGATTATGACTTGTGTGGGTCCCTTAATTTGCATCTTTGATCAGGCTTTCTGCTATGGTAGCCAGAAATTATGCATACCAGCACTGCGCAGGCGTCGAGCTTGGATCTGAAGTGTAGACGCAACTTGGGGGTCACAGAACATTTTGACCGCAGCGCGCATGAAGATTTTGGTGATGCCCTCTCTCAAAATCTTCGAATGGGAAGAATCGCAGTTAAGGACTACATTTTCAGCCGGGGATGGTATCTCAATCACACCTGACCCTCGTATAAAAGGTTGCTGATATCGATAAACTGAAGGCATCTTTCTTCGGGTAATTCAAAGGTGATTTTTAGCCCTGCACCACATGAATTACCCACGCCTAGAACTTGGATCAACAGTTCAACCGGATTCACGAGTTCAACCGCTTTTTATCATGTCAAAGTCGTATGCCCAGCTAGCCCAAATTTTGGTGTTGAATTTCTGTGACCAACTGGTTTGCCTGACAGATGTATTCAATGTATGTATAAACTGTTAGCGCTGAGGTTTGCGAGGGAAGTAGCCACAACCAAGGAAACAAAGAAAACGAGTGATCTGCGGTTCGTTTCCTCTATTGCACATCCCTCCCTTTTTAGGTAGAGTGTTCTCCGTTGACATACCTTCCGAAACCAACTAGCCCAACAGAAAGCTTTACAGATGTTTGAAAAGCACTTGTGCCATTGTGCTGGACGTTACTAATAATGTTATGCATTATTGCCGTTTCTAGTGATGCTAACGTCCTGCTAGTACTATGTTTTAGAATATTATCCTTCTTTGGGTGATAGTAACTGTGCTGTAGCTGTCTGAGTTGAGGCAATTCATTCAGTGACAAAATTAAAAATAAATACAAAAGCCGAAAGATCTTGGGCGAGAATCACAGACGTAATGTCCCAAGGACTCACGAAACAGCCAAGCTCTTCGTGGTGCATTCGCCCACTTAGGCCGATCTCGACATCAGACCAGACATTGACGACGCGGGCTGTGTACACACGGCACCTTTCCTCGAGAACACAATCTTCTCATCAGAGCTTACGTCATAACCAGGCATAGTCAATCCTATAAGACACGCTAGCTATCCCCGCCAGCTCCACCGCGCCTGTCCTCCGCTATCTCCTGACCACTCCTGGAGGCTCTTTTAAGTCCAGAGCACTTTAGGTGCTTGCCTTGACGTCGAAGCTCGCTCGCTGGACCCAACTAGAGCGCCATGGCGGACTGTCGAAGCGGCGTCTCACAGAGGCCTCCAAAACCAAGCGGTTCATATAGATATAACCGTTCAACACTCGTGCAACGGTGGCGCTTGTCATACATCTCCCCGTTGTTTAGCACAAAAAATTCCCCCGCATTTCCCCGAGGGGGAGAATGTGAAAGTGCGAATGCACGGTTGTCGGCCCGCTTGCGGCGCTTGCGCTCGGCCCCCGCAGCCCACCGCCTCGCCGCCTTCTCTTCCATCTCTGGGTTTGTAGTATCACGTGTACACCACGCAGTTATCAAGCCGCTATAACGCCGCTGAGTCGCCAACGCACGCCGCTGACGACGTAGTTTGAATGCGTTAAAGATATAAGGCGCGTCACTAACACTGATATCACCGTCGTGTCCGTGGCTTGGTCGGTAGAGCGTCGGGCTGCGGCCCGCAAAGTCCTCGGATCGAAAGCTGGCGCCGGATGCTGTTTCTTTATAGAGGAGCACTGCGGACGCCGCCGCCGCCGGCGGTGGATGGTTTGGGGTCGCTTATCAAGTGAAAAAACTGGAGGTACATTTGAGGCAAAATATACGTAATTAACGGCAGCGCCCGCGTTTCTTTATTTAGGGACGCTCGTTGCGCTGGTTTTGAAAGAGGCAGCAAAAAAAAGTGGCAGTGCAGGAAAGATATTTTGCGTTCCAAACTGCACAGTAGGGCGACGCCGTCGGTGTTTGCACGGGCGGGAGGAAAAGAAAGAACAAAAAGAACAGAACTTCCGCTACTTCATTCATCAAGGCAGGAATAAGACAGGGCAGCGAAGAGTGTGATGGGTGGTGGTAGTATGCGAATAGCGGCACTACAGCCAGTTCTTGCGAATCACGGCTCTGCACCTCCGAGAGCATTCACATTGAGTTAAAAAAGCTTTCAATATTTCCAGGTCCTTAGCTCGTGGGCGGAGCTTCGATGTCGCGAAGGCCCGGGATGTGGGAACCAAAAAACAAGAAAAGGAAAACTTCCGTTTGGTGTTTTCCGCCCTTAGCCGCATCCACGGCTAACAAGCGGCGCGGGGATTGCTTCGGCATAAACAAATAAAAACAAAACGGCATAGCACTTTGCTTTCGCACTTTGAAACCAAAAAAGGCATACTGCAGCCTAAGGTTTTTTTTCTGATATAAGTACATCATCAAATAATTTGGACTCCTGGGCTCGCCTGCCTCCCATAAAAAGATTGTGACTCACGCCGCTGCCCGCGGCATTATTTTCCGGGCGTTGCCGTGGAAATGGGACGACCCCGTCCCACTCTATTTCGTCCAAATCTTTCTGTCTTGCCACACGGAAAATCACAGCCGCTTCCAGTATATATTCCAACTCGCCTGTCTCCAAAGTTCACGCGGCCGCTTTCGCTACGCCTCCATTCTATGGCACCAATATCATAGCCAATACCCTTTGAACAGGCACTCTTGTGAAGCTCTCACCGCCACACAGCACTTCGTGTAAATATGCTTAGCGTTAGTGGGAGAGAGTGTGTCCTTCTGCTCCACAGACATCACACTTCGTGAGCTGAAAGTCGCCCTGAATTGCTGCCCCAAGCGGCGGAGTGCTCCTGGTATCGGCGAGGTTACGTACCAGATGCTATGGAACCTGGACGGGACTCCGCTGGAGACGCTTCTGTGACGGTTTACTCAGGTCTGGCCGACTGGTGTCTTCCCGCCACCCTGGCTCGTGGGGCTCATCTCGCCAATTCTTAAGTTCGGCAAGGCCGTGACAGAAGCTGAGTCCTACCGACCTGTGTCCCTCATGTCAGCTGCTGGGAAGGTCATGGAGAGTGCAGCCCTGGCCCATTTTGAGGGAATCGCGGATCACAACGGGATCTTCCGGGAGCAGCAAAGCGGCTTCAGGTGGCACAGCTGCACGGCTGACTCCTTGGGGGTTGTTATGTTCATGCTGGAGCAGGCTTGCCACGGCAAGAACGTGGCCTTCCTGCTCCTGCTGCATATGCCGTCGGAATTCGACACGGTCATCTACGGGGCCATCCTGGAGGCCCTGGACGGCATAGGAGTTGTGGGGCGCGTCGGAGGCTACATCCGGGCATTCCTGCGTGAAGGACACTGCGGGTTCGGGTCGGCCGGGCGACCAGCAGTCCTCGAGACGTCCTCTCCGTGGTGCCCCAGGGGAGCGTGCTGAGCCCTTTCCTATTCAGCTTGGTGCTGGCTCCTCTCCCCGACTGCATCCCCCAAGGCTTGCGGTACGCGGTGGAGGTGGCGCTGTAAGCTGACGACGTGGTACTCTGGACCCATGTCCCCACCAAAGGCTGGTACACAGTCAAGGCGTGCCTCCAGGAGGCTCTGGGAGCAGTTGCAGTCTTCTTCGAGAACCGTAGCCTGCAGCTCTCGGAGGCCAATACGCAGGCCCTTATGCAGGGCTTGGAAGATGCAGGGCTCGACGGGCAACACCGCCCATCACACTCAACGGACGGCCCCTTCCATGGCGGCTGACCGTGAAGTACCGGGGGCTGCTCATCCACTGCCTGCTCACATGGCTGCCGGCGTTCAAAACCCTCCGGGCACGCAGCCCATAGGTGCTCCAAGGGGTGCGGCAGATTCTGAGTCAAGGGAATGACTGCTGACACCAAGTGGCGCAGCGCGTGTTCCATGGCATCGCCTCTGCAACTGTGCTGTACGCGCTTCCACTCGCCTACCTGGGATCTCGACGCTGAAAGGAATTGGAGATCGACCAGCGCTGTGCCGTCCGCCTCTGCCAGGGCCTCCCCTCCACGTCCCCGGTGGCGGGCACTTACACCGAGGAGGGCACCTAGCCGATCGAGATGCGGGCCTTGCAGACGGGGCTGCGGCACATCCAGCGCCTGATGACCGCATGAAACGGGGCTGCGCTCCTGCAGAGGTTCCGTAACCGGCCCAACTCGCACATGGGAACGCTGCTCACTATCTTAGAGGAGGTGATCGAGATGCTGAACCGATCTCGCCTGAAGCCGCCACCACCAGACGGCATGGAGGCCCTGCAGATCACTATGACCCCCCGCGGGGTCCTCAACAAGCGGACCACACCACCTCAGGTCATCCGCCACGAGGCGACCACCCTTTTGCAGGACGAGCTGAGCAAGCTACCTCCATCTCTTCACGGATGGCTCCGTCAAGAACAGCAAGTGGGAGCGTGCGGCTGCGTGCGTAGTGCCTGAGCAGCTGGGAGCCAGCCGGAACTGCCGCCTGCCATTCCCCACTTCTTCCACACTGGCGGAGCTCGCAGCGCTGCACCTGGCCGCCCAGCTCCACCTCGAGAGGGGTCCCCAGTACCACCCCGGGGCGGTCATCCTCACTGACTCCAGGACTGCCCGGCTGCGGCTGCACGCGGCCGACCAGCCCACCAAAAGCAGCGCCTACCCGGAGCGCTCCCTTGCAGCCAAGATGCACACTGTGCCCTCCCGAGGCAGTGACCTGCGGCTCCACTGGCTGCCGGGCCACGGTGACATCCGGGGCAACGAGGACGCCGACGCCGAGCCAGGGAGGCCCACCAGGAGGGCACCCCAGTTTCCGAAGAGGTCACCGCCTTCGACGAGGCCCGCACCACCCTGTCCCGCATAGTGCAGGCGACGCACACCGAGCCTCGCGTAGTTAGTGGCCTGGCGCCACAGCCGCTGCCTGCACACAACGGCAGGGATGCCGGCTGCCTGCTTTTCCGCATGCGGCTCGACAACTGCAATGTCGAGGAGCGCCTTCCCCGACACGGGCACAAGGACCCCCCCCATGTGTGGACTGCCTGGAACAAGAGACGCTGGAGCACCTACTATGCTTCTGCCCCCGCTCTGCGGGCCCGAGAGCAGAGCTCCACCGAGCGCTCCAGCGTCGAGGACTTCCCAGCGCCGGCATGGAGGACTTATGCCATTGCCTTATGCCAGTGATGTAGTTTTGTGCAAATGCATATCACAGCTGTAACATTCGCCCTGTACCACCCAGCAACAAATGGTCAAGTAAACTCTATGTGGCTGAGCACTCCCCAAGTGTAGATAAGTACAGCCACGATTCTCCCACTCCCTTTTCGAATTTCAAGCAGCACGCAACAGTGCAAAACACCATGGGCCAAACCCCGTCGACGCTAACGTTTCTGCGTGAGATGAGAACACCGCTCACAGTGGTTCTTCCAGAGCAAATCGGCACACAATACACACGACCAACCGACTCCACTGTACAAAAGGAAACTCAGTTCTTGAGCCCCAGTTTCAGCAAAAGCGCCAATGGGTCCAAGCTAGCGTGAAAAAAACTTATTGGCCTGCGCCCATGCTTTTCCAAATTGACGGGACGACAACGCCTGCACTTCAACCTTACAGCCGTCTTCGAGCAAAAGGCGCGCCACTCCGAAGAAAGTGTGTCACCACCTTTCAACCGAGCCTCATATCTCACCCATCCCAGCACAGACGGGGAAAGCGACGCCTCCACCTGCGCGTGAGTAATATGCTCCCGCTCGCTTCGGCCCCCAAGGCACCCGACCAACGCAGGTACACACGGCAGCGACGACCACCTGACACTTCCTTAAGGGGTACTGACACAAAATTTTGAAGGCGAGATAACTTCTGAGACAGATTCGTGTGAACACACTTACATCACCTGCAAAATATCAGCGGCGGATACAGCATAGAAAATGTTTAAAATCAATTTGAAAGTGTGCGAAACGAAATCCAGCAGCCAGCAGAGGACCACGCGCAATCGACAACCCGTGGATGTTTTGTAAACAAACAACACGTAAACACGTCACGAGTTTGTGTTCGCCGCCTGCGCATTGCCGGCGTTTTTCGCCAGCTCGCCCGGCTCCCCGCTCCGATCGGAGGGCGGAGCTTCTGCTCTCGAGAACGAACCACCTGATAGTTGGTGGCAGAGGCGCCGTGATTTCGTCGGCACATCAGGCAGCTGTCGTGATGAAAGTTTTAAATCGATTCCAGGCGCCCTGTTTTCATTACTTTTTTTTACATTGGACGCGAAAACGCGCTAGAGACACGCAAAGCCCACTGAGCGAGCCGCACGGTCGCTCTGCAGGCGGCGGCCACTTCCGTAAAGTGGCGCAAGCCGGCGCAGGTAGCTCGAGTGATAGCTTGTTACCGCTGCACGAATTGTACAGAAGTCCCAACCATTGCAGCTTATATAAGAAAGGAGTTAATGATGCGATGGCGGGTTGCATTAGGAATTGTCATCTGCACCGCCGCAGTGCTAAGCCGAACCCATCTGTAGGCGGACCTGTAGGCAGACCGGCCGGCTGCTCCCAGCGCCCATCTTGCCACCCACTGTTTCCAGCGTCGGGCGTCGTTCTCTAGCCGCGGCAGCATTGCACTCGCAGCGCCTGCGTCACGTCCACGGTCGCTTTTTATTAAGCGGCTCACGAGTTCAGTGCGTGGGGGCATTCGCAGAAACTACCGGCGATGCGGATTCGAAAGTGCTACGGCAGCTCTACACTGCTCCTCCGACAATCACGTTGTCAGCTTTGTTCACATGAAATCCATTCCCTCGCGGCATCCACTGAGTCCTGAACTGCAACTGACTGTGTCGAAAATGCCTTTTATTAAACAACCATCGCACGCGTAAGGAAATGACGTTTCTACAGGTGATAAGTAGGTCACCAGCTACTTATCGCAACAAAAGAAAACAAGATGCATAATTTTTGAGCCAGTGCCTCTTTAAAACGGGGGGGGGGGTATGTTATCGCGATGGTTATGTTGTGTCATCATCGGAGGCGATGGTTGTGTCTATGCTGTGCAGAAATGCGACTTGTGAGGGACCGTGCCAATTCGAGTTTCCTACGAGAGCGGTTTCATAGCGTTCTTCCATGCTTGTTGTTTTCGGCTATATTCGTAATTATCAGCCGGTTCATCCCTTCCAGTGCCTTCGATCCACGCTGCAACACCTCTGGCCCACCACGGATAGTCGGCAAGCAAGAGGATGACCCCTCGGGACGTCCTCTGCGACGGATCCCGCTCTCCGGCCGCTAGGCTTAGCGCCTCAGTCGCAGTCCAATTGGCGGGTACGGCACCGCTCAGCTATGTCACACATGTCAGCGCATCTGGCGGGGACCCTCGCTGCTACAGATGCGACTACGCACCCTACCCTAGAGGATTTTCCACCGATGGAGGTAACGCCACCTTTCCCGCTACCTCCGCACGAGCCCTCCAGTTTATCGAAGCGTCCATGGGACCATGGGGAACCTCAAGTGACTACTGGCGACTCAACTTCACCTGTGGCGAAGCGGGCGTGTTCCTCGGACACAGACTAGCCACTTAAGCGGTCGGATGAGCGCAGTGCACCACCAGCAACCGCTCCACCCCGTGCAGCGAGTGCCGCTCCGCAGTGCTTTACAGCGGCAGCCAGCTCCTCTACGTACAAGGTCGCCATCATACCTCGAGAACGCTTTACCATCCTTTCTATTCCAACAAAGTTACTACAACAGACTCTCGACAGCTGCCTGGAAACCTCCGACTTTACTGGCTACGCCTACCACAGTCGCACCAACACTATATCGGTGTGCGTGTTTCTCTAGAGGATGTCCAGCGGCTATGCTCACTACACCATTTTCCTCTCGCGGCTGAAAAGCAGCTTCCTGTACAAGTGCACGTGCTGTCGGGAAGTGACATCCGGCGATATGTCGTTTCTGGGGTAGACCAGGGAGATGATCCCGAAGTCCTCCGTGCCAGCCTTCGGTGAGCCACTCACCAGGTACTTCTTGCCCGCTACATGGGCTCTGGCCGCACATGCCTTGTTACTCTGCGTGGTCCGCTAGAGCCACCGGAACGACTTTTGTACAATGGCTGCGTTCTTCAGCCCCGCCTGTTCAAGGCCGCAGTAATGCACGGTTACCGATGCTTTCGCCAGGGGCACATGAGCACTTCATGCACCTCCGCGGCATCACAGCCACCGGCGACCTCTCAATCGGAACCACCAGCTACCCCATCGGCCACACCACCAAAGGCAACGTTTCGATGCGGTCTGTGACGTAGCGATGACCATGACATTACGGGCAAGAAATGTCCTACAAAATGCAAAGCTGCTCTTGCTAAACGATGAGCGTGGCGACGCCGGTCTAAGCCCACGAAAGTCCATCCGTCCAACCGCAGAGCCCGTGATTACACACAGCCCTCGTTCCGTGACGTGCTCCGTCGCTCCAGTCGCCGATAGAATAAGCACAATAAAACTGTGAAGGCATCTTCAGTTACGAACGAGCTAGTGGAGGTGGACGAATAGTTGACTGTGCTGCAAGCCGAGGTCACCAAGCTCAGCCAGCGCCGTGCTAGGCTAATTCATTGTACACAACGTCAGCCGCCAAAACAACTAAGCCATTCCAGTCAGCCCCTTCTCTCACCACCGAGCCTGCACCAGCAAAAGCCAGTCCCTTCCATCTTCACCCACAAAGAGCTCCTACAGTTTGTGGCGCAGCAGCTACAGGAATTCGTGTCTGTGTTAGCGGCCCAACTTCGCTAGACGCACCTCTACTATACTCGGTTACAACTCCAGAACGGCACCACCTCATGTAGTGTATCACTCCGCCAAAGCGCCGGACCCGTGACGTCAGAGCGCGCGCGTTTGAAAGGGGTTTGCCATGAATGCGTGATATCGCCTGCCTTGTATCACGCAGTTTGTTTGTCGTCACTGCAGGCGTTTATAAAAATATTAAGTCGAAAAGATCACGGGAACGGCTCACGTCATGTTCATAATATTCCCAGTAACGCCCCACTTGCGTCTCGCGGAGAAACATCCGGCTACGGTGATAAGGCAGAACGCAACTTCCGGTGCCGTTATTAAGTTGTCACTGAGTATATGCCTGACCCACAATATATTGTACAGTGGAACTGCCGGGGGCTCACAACAAATGTTGGTGAACTTTGTGAACGCCTTCGCTTAGGCAAACTTCGAGCTTGGGCGTACCTGCTCCAAGATACGAATGGTTTATCTCGCATCCCCAATTTTAAAGCCTATGCTACGCCTTCCATACCTGATGGGCGTTGTGGCTCCACACGTCCACACCAGGCACAACCGCAATTGGTGTGCACACGGCGTATCCACAAACTTCGATTCCACTAGAAGCATGGTGCACGGCTTGGCAAGAAGTGATTGCGGTAAAGGTGCAACTGCCCAGGTTCGCAATAATTATTGTATCGTGTTATGTGCGGCCTCATAGCGGACGTGCACCCCGGCTACGATTGGGCTTGCTAACATCTCTGCGCCCTTCGAGCGCTGCCTGTCCCGTACTTGTAACTGGCGACTTCAATGCGCCCCATTGCAATTGGGGATACCCTACCTAGTGTACACACGCACGCATGTTACTTGAAAATTTGAACGATGCTGAATTCGCACTGCTAAATGATATAGCATGTCCTGCGCGTCGATGCACTCATCCCCGGTTGCCGCCCTACTCCCTCGACTTAACCTGGTGGCTTGGGAGTGCAGTGGTATCTTGGCAGCGACAGGCTGACTGCTAGGGTAGTGATATCACCCTATCAGGCTTGGCATTGCCCCGAACTCGACGCGTCGGCCTCGGCGAAGCTGCACTCTAGTAAACTGGGATGAGTTCCGGTGCAACAACAATGCAACCATGACGGCCCCCAGCATAGTCCCCACCACTGTGATTAAAGAAGCTCTGAGCAGTGCCAGTCAGAGTACGTGGGTAGAGGTGTCCCGGCCAAACCCGGACTTCCGACTTTGCAGCCCAGCGAAAGGAGGCTGAAGTTGCTGCCTCGCTAGATCCCTCGTGTGCACCGGCTAGAATGCGTTTGCAACGCTTGACCACTGCGGCCAGATGACATGAGAAACGTCTTTCACGGCAACGATGGCTTAGCTGGTGCGAGTCACTCGGCCCTTCTTCCGTCACATCGTCTATTTGGCGCACCTTTCGGGCAATGGATGCAGGCTGCCACCCTCTGGATGCAGCAGCCAGTGCTTGCCTGGCATCAGGCCGGAACCCGGACCAGTTTGCCTTCGATGTGGTCAGCAGCTTGTACCCTGCATTTGACATTCTCCCGGCTGGCAACCCGTGCCCGTTTTCTCTACCATGCCACGTCGGTGCCTCTCCGTCTGATGATGCAGCCCGTGGAATACAATCAGCTTTCACGATGGCAGAGTTCCTGGCTGCGATAGACCAGGCGAAAATTCGGTCATCTCCCGGCCCAGACAGCGTTACGTACGAGGTTTATAAAAACCTCCACGATCCGGCTCTAAGCCGTCTCCTCACCTACATCAATGAGGCGTGGCTGTCGGGCCAAATACCAGAGTCATGGCTCCGGGCAGGCCCCTATACCGAAGCCAGGCGAACCATCCGAGCATCTTCCCAATGTGCGCCCAATCGCATTATTGTGCACCTTGTGGAAACTGTTGGAGCGAATGCTGGCTACGCGACTTCAATGGCGGATGGACACTTACTAGTGGTACCACCTGGCACAGATTAAGTTCAGACCTCGTCTGGGGACAGAGGATGGGCTTGAGCACTTTTTAATGGTGCTATTGGCGGCCGATCTCACAAAGTGCGGACGTTGCATGCCATGGACGTTCACAAGGCATATGACAACGTCAGCCACAGCACTATCCTGGAAGTTCTCTAAAGCCTACTTGTCCCGGAAAAGGGCCGCTGTTTCATCCGGACCTTCTTGACTAAAACATCACTTTCCGTACGGATTGGTGGAACTAGTTAGGGCCATTTTACGGCTGTCCGTGGAGTGCTTCAGGGGTCGGTAATTTCGCCCTTCGTCTTTAATGAAGTTATGCTGCCGCTTGCCTGGAATCTTGGCTCCATATCAGACCTACACCTTCTGGTGTACGCGGACGATATAACAGTATGAACTGTCCACCCAGACCTGTCTCGGCAAGCCTGCAACATGCTTTAACGGACACACATAAATGGTGTAAATACGCTGGTCTCTAGCTTTCAGTCGAAAAGGCAGCCATTCTGTCCATGGCCAATGCTTGGGGCCGTCGTAGACTGGAGATGTCACCGATCTTCCTACAACTCTCCTTCCAGCCTGTGCCTACTGCCACCTCTCTTCGCGTGCTGGGATTGGAGATTTCATCGTCATGGTCAGCTGCCTTGTGGCTTCGATCTGCCCGCCAACAAGCAGGTCAAAAGCTACACCTTATCCGACACTTTTCACAAACGTCTCGAGGCTCCTGCTTCAAAATAGCCCGACTTTTAGTATAGTCAATACTTGAGCTTCGACTTGAATATCAGGCTCAGTTCCAGCATATGACCCAAGCTGAGTGGGCCCGACTTGAAGCAAATAAGATAGCTGCAATGCGAAGGATCACCTGCCTCCCTCAAATAACGCTTATAGAAACTCTTCAGGGCGAAGCTCAACTTAACATCCTGGATGAGCTTGTACATCTACGCCGCTCCGCACGCAAGAACACCCTAAATTTTTTTCCGGAGGCAGCGGCGTTGGCGATCCACAAGGGCCGTTCTCTAAAGGCCTTACCAGCCCACCCTGTAACTAGGCCGCCCTGGCTGTACCATCAAGTGACCGACAACCGACCTCTCATTCGACTCCACAGTCGGTCGATGGGAGACGCAGAAGAGCAGTCCGCGGGCGTGCCATTATAGCGACTGTAAACCTACCCCAGGTTGTAGAGCTATTTGTGGATGCTGCGGCCCAACACGGCGTTTTAACTACCGCAACATTATGCCCCTCTCATCCAGAAGCAAACCAAAACTGTACTTATGAAACACTCCTCACCTGGCCTTCTATGCTGGCTGAGCTTGCAGCCAATCAGGACGCAGTGCAAGCTCTACTACCGGCACATCTTGAAGCTCCTGGAAGTTTCACGGGACAAATTTACACGACTTCAACGGCGGACATACGGGATTTTCGACGTGTAGCCTCCAACTCGTCTGTCTCAAGAGACATTCATGACCTGCTGGACACGTGCCCCTGCCCTCTCCGACTGTCGTGGATACGGCGTAATACTCTCACCGCTCATATTGCGGCGGATAGTTTCTGTCACATTACGTCGGTTCCACGGCCCCTGCCCTTGCTGACAACTGACCCCCATGACCAATGTGTCCAACTAAAGGAAGATCTGCGCAGCGCCACACGTGCTCTCATCCCATCGTGTGGAACAGACCTTCCCAGTGGGCTCGCTCGCTGAGAGGAGGTCCTGCTGCGTAGACTACGAGTTGGGGTGTCCCTCTCTCCTGCAGTAACCCGGGCGTGGCCACCGCGATACCATGCCCCGTTTTCCACGATCTGCCCCTTCTGCACGGCTCCAGGCGAAGACGCTGACACCAACCACCTGCTATGGACGTGCCCTTTCCTGAGTGCAGCGAGATCCCGACACCTTCGCGGCACAGGCCTGCATCCGGGGAGACCCCCCATCTTCAGCGATGGCTGTGGGGTCCCCACCACTGCTGTCTTCTGGACTTCCTCCGGGAAACGGGTGCAAACGTGTACCTGTAGGACCTTGTGCGAAAGGGCATACTGTCGCCATTAAAAAAAAGAGTCATGAGCATATGCTACGAATGCGCCTGATGTCCTTCCCTATGATTCCTTCAAATGGTGCGCGCCCCGTAGAAGAGGCAAAGCGAAGTACCGCATCAAGACGCTAATGAGCGCCGACAGTTGGCGCCTCGATGCCGGCGCCTTCGTGTACAGGGGATGCGTGTGAATTCAGGCACCCTCCCCTGTTTTTTGTTTCCTGCGTGTCGGTGTTACTTCGTCTGGCGGGGTCAGGATCGTGAACCCTTCGCAAAGGAAGGAAATTTCTTTAACATTCAACTGCTCCTGAGAAGACTCGTTTTACTTTCCTGTTTTGCCGATTCCTATAAAAGAGGGATGAACCACCTTCTACAGATAAAGATATTGCTTCTACTTTGGATGTGTAATGGATATACTACTCGAACCTAGACCTTCAGATATTTTGGGACGTGGCAGCAATGTTAGTGGTTTGCTAAGTAGACACAACTCTAGCAGCTGCATACTTATGAGGATATACCACCGAAATAATGGTACTAGTTTTGAACCTATTAAGGAACGTCTTCAGAATAGCGCCTGCATGAAGGCGGCTTGTGTGTCATGGAGGGCTGTGTCCAGCATTCTGTTAAGACGGAACTAGAAGGACTGCTGAATTTCCGTCTAGAAGGAACAGCAGCTCTCACTACAGTTCCGCTTAAGGAAGCGTAACTCCTGGTGAAAACAGTCTTTACTGATGTTTTCCCAAACTGACATAGCACTCCCGTCCATAGACTAGTGAGAGATATAGTAAATATTATTGGATAATAATAATTACATATGATCGGGCTAACTCTAAATCCACCACGAACGAGCCGCTTCCTCACGCCACTTCACAAATCTTGCTAGCGCCATCTTTCTTGACATTTATCCAATCAGAAAAACCGGTCCCGCTCACTGACTAGCCCAGGTCAATGTTAAGTAGTAAAAATATTAGTAATTAATCATGACGCGATGTAAGTCTGGCGGTCGCGGAGTGGCCGGTTGAGCAAAAATCGGGCTGCTTTCACTGTGTGAATGGTAAAGCCAGCGGACGAAACGATCCCCGCCGTCCACTCATAGAGAACTTTTAGAATCAAGTTTGGAAATGTATGCCAGGTGCGACGGGCTGTGCAACGCGCACGTCATTTACAGCTACTACAAAAAGCTTGCAGCAGACGAAAAAAGGTAAATATTGGGACTATAACACCCGTAATGGTAATCTGAGGCCAAAACATTCGTATGCCGAGGCGGACTATCCACAGCACATCCGAGGACTGCAAACAACGAGTAATGAGCTGGTTTCTTTTCACCTGGACGGAGCTTTGACCGTCCTTATCGTTACAGAATGCTTGACACTGGCATCATTGAAAGCGATACCGCAGAAGCGCTGTTTCATTTGCAATTTAGGGAAGCATCGCCTGGCCTGCAATATTTACGCTGACACCTTTGCATGTATTTTAAAGTGTTCATTCGCTTCGGCACTTTCGCATGGGTGGAACTGGCGGATAACGTGAACCTTCACTTTATCACGCGCACAAGGCCACACCAGGACGTAAAACGTCGTTGGCACTCTGTTTTAAAGCAGTGGCCATCAGATGTCGGAGGAGAGCTGCGTTTCGAGCGTTTAATGTACACCTGCGTAAACACAATAGAAATCTTACACACACGAAGATTCACACCATTAACAGCACCTTTAAAAGACAGTCCACCGATCCAGTTCTAATGGCCTGCCTGCATGCCTCCCTTATCAAAAGGCGGCGGTCGTCAGTAAAGTTAACGTGAATGATGTACGAATACTTCTTTTCTCTAAGGCCTGATAAGGTATCCTGGTTCCCAAGTCGATCGTTCTCACCAAACATAAACGGCTGAGCAGTGCACCAGGACATTAAACAGTACGCAAGTAGTAAAACAAACGAACAAAGAACCCGCTGTACCATCAGGTCAGCGAAAGCTTGTCTACTTGCTGGCGAGAAACAGGCGTGGCGCATACGTTCGAATTGGCCGTCGTCGCTTCATTGAGGCACTAAAATAAACAATCAGTTTTTAATCAGCGTAAACAGAGCTCTCTTTCACGATTTGGCCAGCATGTTGACCTCCCGTGGGTAAGGCTGAAACAGAGCTTTGTGTAGAAATGAACAACTGTGAGTAGCTTTTTGAGGTCGTATGACACGTCTTGCCTTCCCGTAGTCTTCCAGGGCGGAACTAAACGCACTACAGCCGCCGTGCTTCATCAGCACACCAGCATGGCATTGTCGACTCGCACGCATGAAAATAACTCTTCGGCACTGATTCCCCGGCTCCACTGACCTCAACGGTGCATATTTTTCACAATCTGAAAAAATAAGAAAATAAAAAAATAAAAATTCCCCCCCCCCGTAATAAAAAAATTCTTGTAAACCGCAATATAAGCTAACATAAAGTACAACACGACTAAAATGTTTACGCTCTGCAGTAATATTTGTATCTTTTGTATTGCAAAAAACTCTCGAGTCCAGTCAAGATGAATGCTGGGCCAAGCCAATTTTGAATTTCATGCATCCTCCAGACATGGCCACCACTTTGGTGGTTGAAGCCGCATAGACATTAGCGCCAGTGTCTCCTCTAGTGTATATTAGTATGGAATTCTATGCTCAGGGGTACGAACGGGTTCCGTGGCCCGCCCGCGGCCTCGCACAAACAAGTTCCTTGACCCACACCTAAAAGGCGCAGGGGTTGCAGGGTGGTTTCTTCTCCCTCCCGCTAGGGGAAGTTCTCTGGAGAGCCTTGTGGATGTACAAACCGACACCCGATAAACAAAGCTCCGCTGTTTCGGCTGATTTCACATAGTGTGGAACTGGCTTTGTTTTTAAAATATCTATTTCATTGCTCGGGACCTTTTCAGGTTTGTAATGGCTGGGCATACAAATATAAACACAAATAATTATAAAAGAATATCATAGAGAAAAAACAAATATCAAGGGAAATAACAAAAACAACCACAATAGAAACTAACCCCATTTAGTTCCGCAGAAATTGTGACAGAGAACTGTCAAATTAAGGTTGCCAGGTAAAAAAATTATATTGAGGTAGACTGCTGCAATCATTGTTCCATTCATATGTGGTTTTAGGAAAAAATGTACAGAGATATTTAGCCGATGCCGGTATTCGCGAATATTAAGGGCAGGCATCTACGCAGCTGATACACAATTGCGATACTTGGTGGACACGTTTCTGTTGAAACAAGCTGCACAAATAAAAATACCCCCAATCAGTTCTGACCTCAAGAATTTCCGCCTTCCTTGTAGGGAGGTCAGCTCAAATGTCTGAAAATGTCGGACGAGCCTTTAGCAGAACCTTTGTTTTCCAGATAAGTATCGTGAAGGGCGTTCCTGAAACCTTTGTAAATCACCAGTACACCTCAGAACTTCCAGATCCCAAGCAGCACTTTCATTCTGAACATCTCCGGTACATTTGAAAAATAATGGGTTCCGTTCAGTTTCAGCGGGGTGTTTATAAAGTACAACCTAAATGTTCAACGCACGGCTCGCATTGTTGCCAACATATTCAACCTGGTCCTATCAAGATAGGTTGCTTGTAAAACATAAGGCACTTGTATTTTCTTACAACTTCTTAAAATTCACCCTGCCCGAAAATACTTTATATCTACAATTTTATTTTTCTTTGAAACGCTGAGTGTCGCATTTCTCCTCGTGCCCCGTAATAAATTATTTCATTTGACCACTTTTTACATGGTACCCTCATGGGTGCAAACATACACTCCGCAGGATAGAATGAAAGGGAAAATGCTAAAAATAAAAAGACCTTTTGCTCAGCTGACGAAAAAACACAAGCTCCCAGTTCTGTAGTTCAGGGAGCGTGCATTAGTGGTGAACCGACAGCTAAAACCATATATACAACCAAGTACGGTCCCCCCCTTAGGCAAACCATGCAAAAAAGACGTGAACGCAACAAAGCATCTGGGCAAACAAGGCGAAGAAAAAAACATGTAAAAAAAGAGGTAACGAAATGCTTGTGATGTAAGTTTGTCTAGATAAAGTACCAAATCAAGCTGAAACAATTTGCATACATTCCGAATGCCGTTGCAGCTCCAAGGTTGAAGAAGATCATAAGTCCGCCTCTTTTAACAAACATGTCAAGCAATGAGGCGTTCAAAACATGGCATGGTAATCAATTTCAATTTTCAATCGATTATGAATAAAATAGCATTTCAATGCACTGGTACGGGCGTTAAATCGGTTCATAGGTTTATCCTGATTCCCCTTTGTGAAGGGAATATTACAAGATATCATGGATTGGGTTTTCCTTGTAGCTATAGCTCCCTCACAAAATTAATAAGAGAAACACATCGGCATGACAAAAATTTTAGTATGCATGTTTAAATCCATACAGAAGTTACACTGTGTCATCTTGCATATTTAGAGTAAATATAACAATGTGACCTGTTTTAAACTCTTGCACTTTTTATACAATATTCTAATGTGTGCTGCAAACTACCCATTCATACTCAAACATAAGCCTTACGTTTATTTCGGAGCTCTAATATAGCATTTAGGCCACCATGAAACTAAATTAAATCATAAGCAGATGTTACGTCACAATTACGACGGGAGTGCTTGTACGAGTCATGCTTGAGCCTGGTACAGTTTATCAAGCTCCGTTCCACTTGCTGGCAATGTTACACTGGCCACTACTCGAACCAATAAACAATTCGGCTATGCGGGCAATAAGTGCTGTTCCTGCCCTAACCACTGTCCCAGTTCTACAACACGAAGGCCAGCTGAACACATTTGATAAGGTAGTGCATCAG
Organism: Haemaphysalis longicornis; assembly: GCF_048455015.1. NCBI lineage: Eukaryota > Metazoa > Arthropoda > Arachnida > Ixodida > Ixodidae > Haemaphysalis > Haemaphysalis longicornis. The sequence goes on along the minus strand of NW_027526407.1, from coordinate 201,173,705 downwards.
CGCTGACAAGCCCGCCTCTAAACACCACCCCTCGACCCAAACGCCGCAGCTCTTGGAGGGTACATGACCGTTTCAGCCGCCCCACAACTATCAAGCACCACTATACGGTCCACATTAAAGTTCTACCAATTAACAGATGCACCACCCGTTGCCCGCATTAATCGGCGACCGGTTCTTGCTCTGTTACTGCCTTCTGTGGACATTGCTACACTTCCTTTACGCTGACGTTTGTTGACGCCAGTGCTTCAGCTACCCGTCTTCACACCGCTTTGCTTTGTCGAGATATGGCCTCCGATCCAGTGACATTACCCGGAGAAGTGACTATCAACGCATGCTGAGCTCCTGGCAGTGAGGAATGGTCTGCTACGCACATCATTGATAATCAACCCGGCTTCACTATATAGTGTACAATTTGCACTCACTCATCAGCAGCTCTACGAGACCTCCGTAAAACTCTTACGTACAACAGACTTTTGCTAGATATTCAGAACATACTGGACACTTGCGCATGCCGTGTTGCCGTGTCATGGCGCCAACGCAACAGCCACCCCGCAAGGCAGGCTGCAGATGCCAGTGCACACCCCGTGCGTGTGCAATATCACGCTGCTCTTGCACCTTCGTGAAATGCTGTTCGCCTTGAAAGTGAAAAAGAACGTCTACGACACACCACGCGCGCTCTCATACGACCGCGCTGTATGGATCTCCCTGTCGGGTTGTCACGCCACGATGAGGTCCCGCTCCGACGGGGGTCGAAATCGCCCTTCGTCAACATGCCGCCTGTGAGGAGACCCTTGCTACGTCAGTACCACGTCCATTTGACTTCACGTGTGCCTTTTGCCCCGCTTCTGTTGACCAGGGTACAGAAGAGCATATGGTGTGGATCTAGGCTTCCGTGTAAAGCGTAAGCCTTGTGCACACCGCCTGCTGCAGCCAGCGCCCCGGAGGGCCGCCAGATTTTATGGCGTACATAGAATGTCCTTATCATGGCACCCTGCTCTGATTCCTTCGGGAATCCGGGGTGTATCTGTACATTTAATTTTCCCTGATGGTGAACAGCAAACGTCTACGATAAAAAAATTACGGGTCGTCGGCATAGAGCCTCATGTTGCTGAATACTATCTGGCTGACGCCGTTCATAAACAAAAAAAAAGAAGTTGCCGCAGAACAGATGCCTGGTGGTCCCCTTACGACACATCTCCTTTCAAAAAACTGGATTCCTCGATAAGCATCCGCTGTTTTTTCCCACCAAGATGCGCTTTTGGTCACTTAGGCAAACGGGTAGAAACATACGGAGCAAACACTTTGGTAAGAATGAATAGTGCCGTGTAAAATCAAAACTTTCCAAAAATTTGAAAATACGCATTTAACATTGTACACATTGTCAATGGAGGAAACTAAGTGATGCCCGACTTTAAACAGCTCAGCATCGCAAGACACTCCCTTTCGGAAACCATGTTGTCCGAAAGAACCCTTTGAGGTTTCTTTAGTTGCTTGTTTACTTTGTCGCGTCCTTTTTTACGACGATTATTATCTTGCACTGAGGCTCTTTCTACGGGTAATGCGCGGAACTGGGAACAGGGAGCGAGTGGCGCTGGAACAACACAGGGCCGTCTTACTTGATGCGTCGCAGAATGCTGTTCACGCATGGAGGACTGAACTCTCGGCGTGTGCGAGGAGCGAACTGCAGGCAATAAATAACCCATAAATTACACAGCAAGCAAATGACTACCTCAGCAAAACGCAATACAGTACTCGAGCCCTAGGTCACTTGCCTTCGACAAAGTCGAAGGCACCGATTTCGATGAGGAGTTCACCAGACCTTTGTTTTTTGCACTTATATGATTTTCCTACTGTGGCTTCAAGACATTTTGCGATCAAGAAGACTGACTGCCATGCAAGAGGTTGGGGTGGATTAAGCGATTCCATCACAAGAAATCGAGAAAAAGTATCCGGTTCACGAAATGTCAAAGATGGCAATGGGGAAACAGATACTTCGGTGTGGCCCCTTTTCAGGGACCGATCACGTTTGGGGGGGGGGGTTTGTAAATACCATGGGGCATAGTATAAAATCAGAAAGACTGGGGTACTTTCTTCTTTGACCTTACCCTGGTAGTAAAAGAGGTCCCGGAGCTCCCTGCCTGGTTGACAGGCATGGAGCCCATCGGCCGGAACTTGACCAAGGCTCCGACGGCCACCGTTAGAGGTTTCTACCCTTCACCTTAAAAACACATCACCACGGTAGGTCACAGCTTATGTTGGGGGGCTCGGGGTCCGCGGTATCGCCAGTACCGTTACCAAGATTACTCAAGGTGCCCCGTGCGGGGTCCTCTTCCTCGAGTCGCCATCTTTTTGATAGAACACCATCGTATTGCCGGTACGTCGCGGCTAGTGGTTTGTGCTTATTTTACAGGGCTATGGAATTTCAAGAGCTTGAATAGAACAGATAAATTGTGCTTGCGTGCAAATTCCAATTTGTGCAGTTTATGCCACTTAAAGACGGCGTTGTAAGTGTATTTTTCATGCCGGATACGGGAACCGCAAAAATATGCGAGAAAGCTTTTTTTTACCTTCGCCTTGCACAAAAATTACCACGAAATCGTACAATTCCAGACTGCCGGTCCAAAGTATATTGCGGGAGTAATGAGGGCTTCAAAGAGGCCAAAAAGCGCGATCCTCGAGGGCTACCAACCATAGCATGCACCCAGAGAGCGAAGAGATTATCGTTATAGGTTGTTAACATACATAAATTGCGAACCGAAGCATATATTCCATCAAACCCGAAATTGCTTGTTGTGCTTACTCGTGTTATATTGTGAGAGTCGAGGTGGTACCAAAAGGTTAGAGGAGAATTTTTTTCGAGTGTATATAGTAGAAACGGCCTTCTAAGGATTCAAGTTTACCCAATAAGTTTTACATCAGAGTGCAATCGCGGGTACTTCGCTTCGAGGCTGGGCCTATTATGCATATAATTCCACTGTAAGGCTAAGTTTGATTTCGTCAGCACACTGTAAGAGAGATGAATGCTTTCTACCTAAGTGTATATCATTGAAAGATGCGTTAAAGAGTAAAGGGGCCCTAATAAAGCCCTTGGAACTCCGGATTGCACAGCAAAGCTGCGAAACTTGGTGCTGGCTTGCTGAACAAACGTTGCTGTACCGTTTGAATAGTTAGCGAATGAATCACAAAAAGCAGAAAAAATTGCATACGAAGACAGCTTGCGAAGGAGAAGATTATGGTTCACGCTGTTGACCTCCTTAGTGCAGTTGAAGCTGGCAGCCACCACAAGTTTACGTGAAAGTACGCATTTGATTGCGTAATGTAGAGAGCATGCAATGTTAGACACGACCGACCAGGAAGGCATGAATCCATTCTCAATATTGTAAATCAAGGGGCCGATTTCGGTCAAGAGATAACAATGTGGCACTTTTTCAAGGACTTCGGGAAAAGCAGAAATGAGAGACATTGGTGGATATTTCTCAGGCAGGTAGATATTTTCCCGAGGTGGTAGTGGTAGGCGGTAGATATGTGTACACCCACGAGATGAAGTATACGGACCACTGCAGTGGTCGCCAAAACTACCTCGCCGTGTGGTGTCGCGGCGCCTGCCATCTAAACCAACCCACAGCGCGGGCATGGCCAATCTGTAGTTCAGGAATACCATTATCACCGGCTTCTTCGCGTATTGGTCTTTCTTCGATAAATTTTGCGCTAGGGAAACGTAGACCAGTTATAGGAGCGCTGTCGTCCACCGCCCTACGTGTAAGAACGTTGGAAAACCCTAATAAATAGAAATGCTGGTACGCGAGAACTAGCCAGATTTGGCTACGACAGCGTCGTAGCCTATTTATTACATCTTCTAAATCACTAGCCGCGACACGGAATGAATTAGAGTAAATACGTCTGGAAAATGACTCAAAACGTTTGACGTTTCGGCTGACTTACGATGGTGTACTGTTTTTTATTGCATTTGTTGTGCATGCCGTATGAAAAACACGTTCGCCGGAAAAAACGTACACTGTGAAAGAACTAATTTTTTGCTCATCACCTTCCACAGCACTTTCGCAACTAACTAGATCATACAATCACACTACAACATGTTACATCACCTAATTATTTCATGGGTTACCCACTCCATCGAGCATAGCCAATCTCCGTGGACGAATGTCGGGATTTCTGGGTGCTGGATACATTTTGTATATTTCCTGTTCCTTTAACAGCAGATATTCAGAAATGCAATACTGCTGTTTGATGAGGTGAAAAACGGCATCTCTTGCATTTGGAGTGTTGAATACCTGCTTCAACATTTGAGCATAAAAAAATTGCGATCATCTCATTTGTTGATAATTTGAACGACAAGTTAGCCGACGTGCCAAAGTTCTAATGTACGGTTTTATTGGAATAATATTAAAATATATATTTGTATGATACGATAAGGACATAAAGCATTTTGATCTTTTTACGCGGGTCTAGAGGCTAAATGATTACAATACATACATATTCACTGCAGCACTTCTAAAAAAATTGGACTTTTTTTCTGCACGAATAGTTTTAAAACTTGCTTATCTTCCTGCTAGGCAATTTTTTGGCAGATATTTAAAAGCCAGGGAATGAAGGCGTTTTGTTTTTATCTCAGCGAGTTCACTGTAATTGCGTTATGCTTCCTTATGATGAAGAGGAGTAAAAGAAAGCTTAAAACGAAGCATGGACTGGCCCGCCATCTCTGTCAGCGGAGGAGCGTTACCTTCGATTAGACGTTCATGCAGTTTTCACGTTAGGTGTATAGACCAGCAGCCTTCGAAAAGCAAAAGCGATTAGCGTGGCGTCAATGTATCGGAGCGTGAAGCATTCGCCAAAATGAGAGCGGTTTTGCCAAAGGTGCAACACTGAGAGGCCGAGCCAGCGCTGTGCTCGTCTCGACATTAGGCGCCGCGGGAACAGGTAGCGCAACACATAGTTTTGCCCACCACTTCAACGGTCTGGTATCGTAAGCCCAGTAATGTACGTGACCGTATAGCGTAATTCGGCAGCTCTTTTGACTCAAGAATGCGTATACGATTCACAGAATTCTCACAGAGCGGGCCTTCCTGCAACACTTTGTGCATTTGTGTTTAGCAATGGTACGTTGTCTACATGCATATAGTGCCCACCCAGTCTTTTTTCTTTCCCTTTGGTTTGTGCCCCGGTTCCCGGAAAACGTTTGGTTTAAATAATAGAGATAAATAGGACTCAAGGACGAGTAGGTACGATTTCTGCTTCAAATGTTTCAATGTGGTATCAATGGTTCAGGCTTCCGAAGTTCAAAAACAGTTTTTGGGTTTGAGGTATTCGCAGTGCAGCACATCTACCATGCTATCCTTTACAGATTCACAACGATGCACACAGGGCGATGGAGATGCGGCTAGGCAGGCATAATAGACGCCGCTCGAACTGGGTACCAAATTAGAAGTAGTCCCGATGATGATCTACTGACAAAATATTTTGGCACTGTGCAATACAGGCTACATTATGCCGCATAATGTTTTGGCCTAAATTTTGAATTATTCGCTTGTATATTTTTCAGGCACACTCCTGTATATTCTTTTGCCAGGTATAAATCTGCGGAGAAACGACCTAAAATATTGAGGTTTATTCAGTATACACTTCAAAGATTCAGCATGTTATGTATCTGGTTTTGCCAAATACCTGCAAATACATACAGGAAGATGTTAAATTGTTCTGCCCACTGCCTACTGCATACTTTGAGTTTTCCAAAGCCCATACGCTATCTCAAGAAGCAGGGCTAATGAAAAAGAATTTGCCTACACTGTCCATATTTTGTGGATGGGATGAGGATATCTCACTTACTGCAGATGCTTTGGTAACCTGTAAGGTAAATAGTCGTAACAGGTACGAGGCAGACCAAGATGAGGGTGGCAACGGCAGTCTTCATTGTCGGCGTGTCAAGTCGGAGGACTTGAAAACGATTTTTCAGATTCTGTAGACCTCGTACGTTCTCTCTGCTTTATAAATTGTACACAAAACACAAATAACTTTTTCTCACACAAGATGTGCATCTGTAGTCAAAAATTTTAAAAAGTAACACCACATGACGTCAGACGTGGTATTTTTGATTTCAAGTGTCATATTTGTAAGCGTCGGTTGTTCCTGTTTACTCACCCACAGCCTGCAATATTTTTGCAGAGAAGGTTAATGGTGGTGTACGGCCGCCACATTTTTCAATATTATCGCGGCGGCGTCTTCCGCGGGTGGGTCAGCGCATTGTCAATGTAGAAAGTGGCCAAAGAAGTGAGAATAGATCGCACAGTTCGCGTGAGCAGAATATTCCTTCCAGGGAACCGTCATCTGCTAGGATGTTCCCGCAAGGGCGACGCATATTCTTCCGCTTCTATTCAGCCGCCTATCTTCATTGCTGAGAACAAGGCAAACGATAAATCGCTGTCACCACCCAGCAATGAAGATAGCCGATTGATTACTAGAGGGAAGGGTTTGTGTAGTAATTTTGGGAATAATCTAGCACACAAGGGTGACACTGGCAAGACCGGGCTGCGCCTGCTAACTGGGTGATCTATTCTCGCTTTTTGCCACTTTCACCATAATCAAGAGATGACCCACCCGTCGGTCAAAGCTGTCGTGATATTATAAACATTCGGTTTCTATACAAGTCAACTTGCATGAGCGCAACATTTGTAAACAAACTTTTGCTTTAGTTGGTTCTTCAAGAGGAATATGTTGAAAGGAAACAAAAACTTTGCGAACGACAATAGCTTCGGGAATAAAAGTTCCTACCACGTAAGGTGGATGCAGATAAATGTTTTACGTTTTCTGACACACCAAGGAGAGCAAACCTTTAATGCGACAGAACCGCGTCTTGCAAAATTTGTATGCACTGGCGTTTTTAATTGTGGAAGCATTCTTGCACATCTGCAGTTTGTTTAATAACTCATTTTGAAAAAAATAGCATCCCGGGCTGACAAAAGATTAAAAGAAACATCGGTATAGATTTCTTCAAAATGTTTCTAATCAAAATACCTCTCACATAGTGTGGCGCTTACGACATAGGTCACTATTTCGAAGAAAATTACAGTCAGCTTGAATAACCTAACAGTGCTGATTGAATCAGCCATAGTACAAGAAGTTATGGCTTGTTACTTCATTGTAATTTACGTTATGGCTAATATTTCACGGTACGAATTACGTGGGCCCTTCGGGGATATGCACCTGCACTCGCTTTCAGGAAAAGGGCCCGAACGACGTTTAGCTCGTACGATCGATGCACAGATACGGTGGATTTGTTGAAACCCTTTTACGGGGCCCTCTTAAGGGCAGGCAGCGTGAGTAACAGCATTTTCTTTGTGAAAAATACTTATATTCAGCTGAGTTACTTTATGAATAGAGTAATCCCAAGTGTTTGCGTAGCAACAATTTTTGACAGAAGTGTTCAAGCTCTTAGTTCCGCCGTACATAAACAGAATAATACCAATAAAACACGCAGCGTATGTGAGCGTGCGCCATGTGAAAAGCGCCCGGCGTCCTTCAGGCTTGCGCGTGGGCTTGCGCCCACTAATGAGCTCGCACAAAGAAAAAAATACCTAGTGCATGTACGGATCAGCGTTTTAGCAAACAGCGTCACCGACAAAAAGACTGTAACCTAGTCCAAACATCACTTGCTCCGCATCGCTAGGGGCAACCACATGCTAACATAAATTCCGGAAACGCAACGGCGGCGGCTGAACTCTCTCCGACTCTGTGCCGCACTCATGGGGGAGGAGCAGACCAAAGAGATCTAGACTACAGGCCAGGCTGCCCGGGAATAATGCAAGCGTCCGAAAAAACATGTAGTAGTGCTGGTGTTAAATGGCGAGGGAGCGCTCGACGAAGACTGCGGCAGCGCATGATAAGGTATAGAAATACTGAAGGGGATATTCTAAAATTAAAGCACTTAAACAGTTTACTTTGCGTTTAATTTTGTCCGGTAAAGAGCGGCATATATACAGTGGGTAAGTCGCACTGAGTGACTCATTTGGCGCACGTCTGGTTTATCTTAGGGAGACGCAGACCGCTGTTCCCTGAAATCAGGATTGCACCTTTGTGAAAGATGGCTATAATTGTTTTCGGGGATGATTTCGGCCAAGGTGGGTCAACGCCGTCCGTCTCCATTCTCAATTATAAATTGCGGCAGATTCTCCGAAAATTCTAAGGTTATAAAGGTAAAACCTTTTTTGCTTCGGTTGATGTGGTTCCCATTTCTGGTAAACATTGCGGGCACACGGTTACCATTGATCGGTCACCTAAACAGCATCCTACAAAATTTGTTCCGCTCGCTGGTGATCGCCTTGAGCCAGGTTTTATGCTTCGTGCGCACCGTTATCTATGAAGACGGCGCGTATTGCTAACGTGCGGGAGCAACCTCTCGCCTCCGGTGCGTGCTACGTCGGCCTTTCGTATAACGGCCGCCCAAAACTCCTCTCACACCGCTTTTTGCACATCTTGCGGGTACTTGAAACCTTTGGCCTTAAAATTACGTTTATCACATTTGTTAAGGAGTCGTCCTCTCTAACGTTACCCGAGGTGTTCCGAGGCTCGCTGCAGGTTATATATATATATATATATATATATATATATATATATATATATATATATATATATATATATATATATATGAAAAGGATTGCCAGTCAGGAATGCCAAGAAAAGCCAACGGGAGGATGCGGTAGGTTATTGAAACCAAAAAAATTTTTTGGAAGGAAGAAAAAAACCGGTGAAAAAATCTCAGCCTGGTGGGATCCGAACCCACAACCTCCAGAACGGGCGGGCATTTTTTCTCCACTTTCTTTCTTCCCAAATTCTTTATCTGTTTTATTAAACCACCACATCCTCCCCTTTACTTTAGGAGGTTTGGTTGACTGCAAACTCTTGTTTCTGTCTTATACATATATATATATATATATATATATATATATATATATATATATATATATATATATATATATATATATATATATATATATATATATATATATATTTATATCTATATACAATAAAAGGAGAGACCGATAGCCGCGACGTCCCGATGATGCGATGGTGTTCTATTGTTCTATTTACAAGATGGCGGACGGAGAAAGATGAAGCAGCTCGAGCTATAGCTGCTCACGAGAGATTACGGGCACCGATAATAATATTCGCATCGGTGCCGCGATGATGATTAAAAAGTTTCTACATCTTCCCCGGCCACAAAGAATCTCCTGTCAGTCCGTGTCCGTTTAGTACATTGGTTCATTCTAGTTCGATACAGTGTGGCAGTCCGACGGCGAAACACTCGGTGTGGCCGTTTTCTGAGCAAGTGCCGAGTCTGTCGGCGCAGTCCACGTAGCCATGTCGAAATTCGAAGCCCGTCTTAAACGGTCTTGCACCCTGATGTAAGCTCTTCGGGTTTTTTCACTGCGCCCTGAAAACAGTGTCTGGAATGCTGCCGGTCCTTTCTCAGTCTCTGTAGTGTCGCAGTTCGACTGCTGCCAGATGCCTTTTTTTCCTTCGGATGATGTCTGCCGTCTACTGCTGTCTCTAGAATGCGTCCTGTTCGCGTAGGGGCAATCTTAGGATGTCTCTGGAAAATGTCAGTATCTCTATCTTCGGTTTAGGGCATCGCTTTCCTGCTTATGACAAATATTCCTCTTTTATCTTGTCGTTTCTTTTTCCGATGAAAATTGTCCATAGGTTTAGTCGGCACACATAAGGAATACGACGAGTGTTCCACTGTTACGCCAGTAGGTGAAGAGCCTGTCTCAATCGGGTTCTTTTCCGAGAACTCTTGAAGGGAACACAAAACCCTGCTATTTTTTGTCTGAACGTCCCTTTCTGTCAAAGAGCAGGTCATCGTCTCAGTGTCTGCTTGTGTCGGCACATTCGACATATGCGTAGTTCCTGTCGTCAAAGCTTTTTCATCAGGGTTTTTCAAATCATGTTGGCCATAACACCGTTCAGTCAATGTAAAAAACTCCACGAAGTTGGCCGATGAATGCACTTTCTCAATTATTTCGCACTGTTCTGTGGTAGTATAAGCGGATCATGATAAAAGAAATTTCATCTTCATAGTCAAAGTTGGTGGCACATTCTTCATCCAGGGAGTCAGTGTCGATGAATGGTTCAATTAGGTCGTTTAGAGATCTTAAGGCATTTTCGGTTTTTCTGAACTGGCGCATGAAACTCTTCAATCTATCGTAAACATCGTCGGTATTTGTGATCAACCATAGTGCCGCTTCTGCGTCTCAGCGCAGTTCTCGAGTAGTGAACCGCACCTCTTCCCTTTTTGTTTTCAGTTCGGCAAGACGCATCGTACACACAGGAGTACTCTGTTCTGGTAATGCATCTTCCATTATGTAATGAGCTCTAGCGTGCACCTCACCTTTCACAAAATTCGTTTCTGTACCCATCGGGCAGTCTCGTCGGAGGTGAGGTTGCATCGTCGTGTCATCTGGCCATCACGTCGGTCGGCTTTCAGTAGCACCATCGTCGCTATGTCCATCAAATGGTCCGTCGTCGGCTTCGAAGGGTCCTCCTTTTCGTAGGCCAAAGTTCGGATGAATCCGAATCGCACTGGGCCTTCTTCCCGGGTTTATAAGCAACAAAATATAGAATAGACGGAGAGACCAATAGCCGCGACGTCCCGATGATGCGATGGTGTTCTATTAACAAGATGGCGGATGGAGAAAGATGAAGAAGCTCGAGCTATAGCTGCTCACGAGAGATTACGAGCACATATGATGATATTCGCATCGGTGCCGCGATGATGACTAGAAAGTTTCTACAATATATATATATATATATATATATATATATATATATATATATATATATATATATATATATATATATATATATATATATATATATATATATATATATATATATATATATAAATATATATATCGTGTTGCTGTATTTTCACTGACGTGTTGCTGTATTATATATCTAGTTTTTGTATAACTTCTCTTGTTATTTTTTGTTTATCTGCTGTTTTTGCCCCCCTTACCCAATGCCCCCGGGCCTGTAAGGTATTTTGAATAAATATATATGTTTATATTTACATATATTTATATATAGTTAGATATTCGAAGCCTGATGCCTAAGCGGGAAGAAGTTGGCTCTCTCACCGACAATAACCAATCAGACGTTTTCGTCCTTGGGGAGACGTGGCTGCACCCCAACAATATTGACAGCGAACTCTTGCCTAACATTAACGCTTTGAACAATTAGCGGAAAGATCGCACTGACACAAGACGTGCTGGCGTTCTTCTCGGCATGAAGAAAATACTATCTTCCAACATTATTGACACCAGGTCCGCCCTTGAGATTGCCTGGGTAGCATGCAAACCTATCCCTAATGATGTTCTAATCGCACACTGCTACCGTGCTCCTGACACAAATAGTTCTTACACCGTTGAATTGCGGGAAAGTGTTGCCGATGCCATGTCTTTGTGGAAAACAGAAAATGTATTTCTTTTCGGTCAATTGAATCTGCCGCAGATAGACTGGAAGCTTCTGTACTCCCATTCTAACACATCAAACGAATTTATCAGCCTAACGCTTGACTTTTACCTTGTACAGATCGTCATTAAACCTACCCGGGGAAACAACATTTTAGACTTATTATTAGCAACAGTACCTGAAACTGTAGCAGAAGTTCTACTACTAGAATGGTTTACTGACCACAGACTTCTTGAAATAACTCTTAAATTTCCATTGACTTTCGTGGGTAAAACTACCAAAAAAATTAGAAAAAACAAAGAAGCTAACTACGCAGAAATAAACAATAAACTGGAAATAGTTTTCGATCAGGTATTTCTGCCCTCTTTCAATAATCGTTCCGTACAGGATAACTGGGTACTTTTTCTCGAACAGACGATCGCCCTGATAACCCAGTACGTTCTCTTGATTTACATTTCTAATGACAAATCTAACCCCTTGTTCACTAGGTCACTCAGCACGATAAGAAAAACAAAAGAACGTTTTTACCAAAAAGCTAAACGCCTACGCCCACTCACCTCTTGGAACACTTACAAGAAATGTTTGGTGGAGTACTGCTTTGTAATAAGCTCTGCCAAATCTAAGTAGTTTTCTAAAGACCTGGGTTCTCTTCTAAAAACTAATCCAAAAACGTTCTGGAGGGAGATATCTCATCATCGTGACACAAACCGTATAGTGCTGTATGATGATAACCACGAGCCTCTTCCAAACAGTCAATGCTGTTCAGCTTCCAATACCTTTTTCACTTCCATATTGACTCAGGAAGACCATTCTACCGTTCCTGACGTACCCAAATATGACTACATATACATGCAGCCCATCTAAATAAACATCGAAGCTATTGCATACTTCATAAATAAGTTGAAGATGTCCATCTCAGCCGGCGTTGATGATATTACTTCTAAAATACTCAAAAAAGCCTTCCCATTGTTGATGATAATAAAGAGGCGGCTCGCATGGGCACCGGTCACGGGAATAGCTCGCTCTTGGCGCTTGTGGCAGTGGCTCGTGTTCTGCGCCAGAAAACGGGCGATCGGCTGCTTGGCTCTATTTTCCGTTAATTTCCCTGACATTTAAAATATTGTGCCTCATTTTTCAGCAATCATTAGCGTCTGGTAAATTACCAGATGACAGGTAAATTGCCATAGTTATACCTATTTTTAAATCTGGAGACGAGCATTTGCCCCAAAATAACCGCATTTGCCCCAAAGTAACCCACCAAAATAACCACACTTCTCGAGCACATCATCGCTTCTATTATATTCAACCACCTTGATTCAAACCATTTCTTTTCTCCTAATCAGCATGGGTTTAGGAAGGGTTGGTCATGCGAAACGCAGTTACTTGAATTCACAACTGTCATTCACACTATTATGAATAACAATCTTCAGACAGACTGCGTTTTTTAGACCTTTCAGAAGCTTTTGACCGCGTACCTTATTCTCGCCTAATTTCAAAATTATCTGCTATCCAATTACTTTCGCTTACCTTATCCAGGATTTTGTATTTTCTATCACTCCGTAAACAATTCACTGTCATCGATAACGACTCGTCACCTGTCTTATGTAACCTCTTGGGTGCCGCAGGGCAGCGTCCTTGCTCCACTTCTCTTTCTCATATGTAATAATGACCTCGCAAAGGGCCTATCATCCTGTTACGCATATTTGCCGATGATTGCATAATATACCAAACCATTAAAAACGTTAATGATCATTATGTCAGACAGAAAAACCTTAACGTAGTTATCAAATGGTGTGATGCATGGCAAATGACGTTAAATGCATCCAAATGTAAAACAATCCCCTTTAGTCGTCTGCATGACCCGTCCGTGTTCTCTTGCCGTATAAATAATGAAGTGCTTTCGCAGGTGTCCGCCTACAAATACCTCGGAGCTCATCTCATACACAACCTTTCATGGGCCACCCATATCACTAACATCTGCGCCAGTGGCTCATCGTCATTAGGATACCTACGCCGTAACCGACATTCTACTCCGTCTAACATCCGCAAGTAGCCCACGAAACATTTGTTGTCATCCATGTTGGCATCTATGGCATCCATGACCAGTCTGTTGGCAATCTCGTCTCTTCTCCTACCACTCCCGCTCAGTCGTACTCGGCGATCGCCTCAAAGCCACTCTTGCCCCAAGAAGCTTCGCTGGCTCATGAGCATTTGACAGTGATCTCTCGAACACCTGTGTCCCGGGACTATTATTACGCCAACATGCGACCCCGCTGCCAGGATTTCTCGAGCGATCGTCCTCTCTGTTACTACTGCGGGATTCAGGGACAGATTGCCCGTTTTTGCAGGTGACGTCAGCAGGATGACCGACGAGGGTATGCACCATTTGAACGCGACGTCATCTTTTCTAATGGCACTAGGTACAACGCACCTGTTTCGCACCCTCGCTGCTCCTCTCCATCTCCAGCCCCTATTGTCGCGCATCAGCGTGGCCGTTCTTCACAGTGGCGATCGCCCTCACCATTTCACCACCCTGTAACACCTCTTCACCCCTCATCTCACGCTTTGGCCAATGAATCGAAAACTAGAGCCTGCAGTTCTTGGAGGCAAAACTGCATTCCTCGAAAAGCCAAAAACTCCTCCAGCGCAACCTTCGAATACATTCTACGTACAAGCTGAAGGATTTGATGTTGATGCCTTGATACACAGTGGAAACAGTACATCAGTCATTGTTGAAAACTTGTGTTCGGGGCTCAGGAAAGTGAGAACCTCTTATACTGGATCTTCTTTTTGCGGTGCTAACCAAGTTGTGCACGAAATATCGGGATGCGTATTGATTGAGGAACTTCGGCAACACGTTGAGTGTGCAGTCTTGTCCAGTTGCTCTCACGAACTCATTTTAGGGTGGGACTTCCTCTCACCCTCCTCCGCTGTCATCTCCTGCCAGTACCCGGACATTGAAATCACCGCTACTGACTGTATGGAAACTTCGGATGTCCAGGAGCAGCGCTTGGTGGCTAGTGCGGAGAACCTTCTGAGCCCTGTATATGAGACGACAATTTTTGTCCGTGGTGGCAAGTCCTCTAAAGGTGACGTGCTCATCGTGCCCTGCTCTCGGCTTCTCACTCAGGGAATTGTAATAGCACCTGTCTTGTGCGCTTTGGTCAAGGGTGTGACGTGCTCGTTGCGATGAACAATAGCCGTGAGGCAATCCTCTTACAGCAAGGCACTACTATCGCTAAAACTGCTCAGTCTGAAGCTGTCTCTATTGTTGCTCTCTGCTGTATTCCGTCAGTTTCGAATTCGCCTTCTAACCCAGCACGCCCTGCTTTTTTCCCCACTATCAGCTCCGACCTCTCCCCGGAACAAGCCAATTCATTGCTGGATATACTACAACGGCACAAATTGCTTTTCGGTTCTAAGAGTACCACACTTCGTCAAACATCCTGTACCGCGTCTCTTCTGAGCGGAAAGTCAATAATGAAAACGTCGCCGTCATGCCCGTGCGGAAAATTATTCGCCCATCAAAAAGTCCTTGTTCATCTCCGGTTGTCGTATTGCAGAAAAGAGACTGACCTGTTCCATTTTGTATTGATTTCACGCACTGAATGGAATCACACGAAAAGATGTTGATCAGATCCATCGCGTCGATGATGCGTTTGACGGTTTACGTAGAGTGGAATATTCTTCCTTTATCGATCTTCGATCTCGTTATTGGCAAATTCCAATGAAATAGGCGGGTAAAGAAAAGACAGCGTTTGCCAACCCGATGAACTATATGAGTTTCATGTGAGGCCATTCGTTCTATGTAATGCTCCTACAACCTTCGAGTGGATGATAGACACTGCTCTCCGGGACCTTAAATGGAAAACGTGTCTATGTTATCTCGATGGCATCGTTATATTTTTTGAACCTTTTCTGTACACGTCCAACAGCTGGGTTAGGTACTAGCATGCTTTGCCTCGGCTGCCCTTCAGCTCAACACCAAAAAATGCCGTTTCGCCTCTCGAAGCATAAATGTTCTTGGACACGTCGTCAGCCACAACGGTATTCGACCAGACCCAGACAAGATTGCTGCTGCGGTTAACTTCCAACGGCCCCTAAGCAAAAATTCCTACTTAGCTTTGTTGGACTTGTGTCTTACTTTCAGCGCTTTGTCCAGAATTTCGCTGTCATAGCTTCGCCCCTCAACACACTTCTTATCTCTGCAACTCCCTTCGTCTAGATGGATGATTGTGAAAGAGCTTTCCAACAGCTGAAGACCGCGCTGACCTCTGGGCTGGTCCTCGGTCATTTTGACGAGTCCGGAACTGTAATTCTCCACACGGATGACAGTGGCCACGGACTGGGGGCTTATCTACTGCGGTCAAATAGTAAAGATCGAGAGTGCGTTATTTCTAACGACAGTCGTTCCTCAAGTACTGCTGAGAAACATTACACCATCATTGAGCAGGAGTGTCTCGCTGTGGTTTGGGCCATCCAGAAATTTCTACCATACCTCTACGGACGCCACTTTACAGTCGTTACTGACGAGCGTTAAGCTGGTTGCAGACACTAAAAAACTTCTAAGGGCACCTCGGACCGTGGGTTCTACGATTTCAGGAATATAGTTTTGAAAAAGCACCCTGACGGGTACGCACATTCTCGGTGCCTTCTTGAGTCGTCAACGCCTTCCGCGTCATCGTCAACCTATAGCGCTCTCTCTATCGCGCATGTCAACCACACAGCATTTATAAACGGCCTGTCTCGTTCACCTGTCATCAATGAGCCGACATACTGCCGCACGAGAATCCATCGGCTTACCGGCACAATATCGACACCGAACAGCCGGGCGCGTGGGTAGCTTCAGCACTTTTACTTTTTGAATGGTATTTGGTACCATTCAAATCACCACTCGTCGGGAAACTGATGGGTCCCTGTTGTACCGCGCGCTATTCGACAGCACTATTAGAAGCCGTTCACGACGATGATTCAGCAGGTCACCTAGGCTACCACCAAACTTACAACCACGTCCGCTCTCGTTTCTTCTGGCCCGGACTCTCCACCTGCGTTGCCCGCTACATCGCTTCGTTCCCACCTTGCCAGCAGCGGAAAAAGCCCACATTTCTGCCGGCGGGACTTCTACAGCCGCTTCATTGCCCTTCGGAGCCCTTTCACACTGTTGCCATTGATGACTACGGACCATTGCTTTGCACGGCTGCCGGCTTTCGGTGGACTATAACAGCCGTAGACCATTTAGTTACGCAGAAACAGCGCTGATTTACTCTGGTTCTGCTGCCGAGTAGCGGACTTCTTGCGTGGCGTACTGTTGCGCCATGGCGTGCCCCATTGTTTTTTGAATGATCGGAGCCAGATGTTTCTCCGTACTGCAAACACAGTTCTTCGTACTGCAAACATAGTTCATCACACGACTTGCGCTTACCATCCGCAGACCCACCGTCTGACTGAACGCTTCACCAGACTATTTCTGACCGCATTTCTCCGCAAGTAGAAGTGACGTCAAAGTAAGAGAATGCGAGAGTTACACCAGTTAAACGCTCTTTGTTTATATTGTTCTGTACAGCTGAAAAACGAATATTTTAAAAGTAATGGATCTTTTTTCGTTTCCCTAAACAGTTTTCCACCGACATGCCCGGTGTCGTGGCCGTTTAAATTGTTTGGCAACCATTGCAGCAGGCCCAGACCTACTGGCTGCTTCTACGGTTTGTAGCCAGTTTTCTTGTTTGAAGTTGAAGTTGTTTTACAGAATTCTCAGACTCTTACCTTTTGTGTATCAAATGGCACAACAGCGCTCAATCAAAACAATTTAAACAATTTCCCCGCGTGTGATTAGAACGGGCGAGCGCCAGGCCATTTCAATGTTAAGGCCAGCCAGGGGGGGCTTCTTGGTTGCTACCTAGCCAGTTCTCAGGCGTAGGTCACTACGCTGGCTAACGGCGTGTTAACCACGTTGGCCCCCGCACATACAGCAGCCCAGCCAGGTTCGCTGAGACGTGAATATGAATACAGTAGACAGCACTGCCGAAGCACAGCCGTTTCTAAGCCAACTATTAAAGCATGCGAACACAAAGCTCGAAGGCGTTTACGAATCATGCCAATCGGGCCGTGATCGCGAACGGGAGGCTGACACTAACGGCGCCCGACAACAGCTCCCACCTGACATACGTGGTCCGTCGCCACCGTGCTGTTCCGCCCATCTCACCCAGACCGGGCCTACGATGTCGCTATTACCCGCGTACACGTTCGTGCAGCCAGCGCACCTACGCCGCGTGTAGACTGGTGGTGCCATGTCTGGGGGCCCCAAAAAAACAGCGCATTCCGCGTCTCCCCGAAGCACTTACCGCCTCGGAATCGCGGGCTAGGGTTCTCCACGGTTTAAACAATATAAACAAGGGTGTTTGTTACGTGTAAGCGGTTCCCATCTGGTTCGTTATCCTTGGTCTTTACAGGAGGGCTTGGAGAGGTTCATTGTTTAGTTACATACAATGGCGAGGAAAGAAGTCATTGACTGTCATTTGAAAGTCATTGAAAGAAGTCATTTACTAATGATTCGTTCAGCAGAAGCAAAAGGGCCTGGTCTCAATACCACAAAACATTCTTTATACAAAAGCATTTTCCTGTTATTTTAGTATTTCTTGGTACTTTTAGTATTTTTTGGTATGCCAAGCCTGACAACGCCGGGCGCTTGCCACGCTTTGCTGAGGTTTCTATTAACGCTCAACGGCGGAACTAAAAGCCTGCACAACTCTGCTGTTAAACTAATGACCACCTTGGATAATTTAACGAACGCCGAAATATCTACGAATAGTGGTTTTTGTTTTTCTTATGCATCAGACACACGGCCGCAAAGGGCGGCACTTTCATGAAATTGCCGCGAACCATACATTGGGTTTGTTTATTTGTGTTTTGCTTTTACCGCCCGGCTGCGCCGGTCTGTGTTATCTCTGCGCCAAGGGAAGCGCGTGTTCCATTCTTCCTTTCTGTGCCGCATGTGTTATCTGTTGTGATAGGGAGAGCATTCCGATCTAACCTGAACAGCCCAGAATAATATTCTTGGATCTACTATGTTCTCGATGCGAATCCACGTTTCGAGAACCACGCGCGCCAAAAGATAAAAAGCCTGCAGTGCGGACGCCGGGCCATTCGATTCGACGACACTCGCCTGTGCAAGTCACTTTGTTGACCGCTGCTTCGCCGCCTCTGTATTCTTTTGAGTTGTTAGGGGAGCACAAGTTCGCTCCAATAAACGTGTTTCTCATTCAACACAACTGCGTCGTCCTTGTCTTCGTGACATCTGGTGGTGGTGCTGGGTACGCACCCTTCATGCCCACTACAACCTCGAAAAGCCGCCAAGCCAGTCCAACAAGAGCCAGCCCCCGCCTGCAAGATTTACTGCCCGAGTTCGGTTTGATGCAGAAGGGCCCAAGAAAAGGAACGCTGCAACCAACACCATGGTGCAAGAAACAACGTCGCCAATCGTCCTGCAGCAGCCCCGGGAACCGCCATCGTTCCGAGGAGCCGCCGCAGAAGACCCAGAAGAATGGTTGGAGAAACTGGAGCGCGTCCGGAAATTCAACAGGTGGGACGACGCAGAAACGTTCCGGCACGTTTTCTTTTACTTGGAAGATTCGGCTCGCACTTGGTTCGAGAACCACGAGAGCTCCTTGACCAACTGGGCTCAGTTCAAAAGCGAGTTTACTAAGACCTTCACAACCGGCGTGCGGAAAGAAAGAGCCGCCCTTTTGTTGGAAACGCGCACGCAACACCCCAACGAAGGTGTCGTGATCTTCGTTGAGGAGATGAAGCAACTATTTCGCCGCGCGGACCCCGAAATGACGGAAGAAAAGAAGTTACGCTTCTTGATGCGCGGTGTGAAGGAGGAGCTGTTTGCGGGACTTGTCCGCAACCCGACCAAAACCATCGCTGAATTCGTGACCGAAGCCAGTACGATTGAGAAGGCTCTCGAAATGCGTGCTAAGCAGTATGACCGCAACTTTGTTGGCGCGGCCAATGCGAACGACTTTGGCAGCACGGGGATCCCGGCCGACAGCCTACGCGAGACTATCCGCGCAATAGTGAGAGAGGAGCTGCGGAAACTTCTCCCAACGCCGCCGCAGCCCCAAGTCGCTTCCCTCACCGACGTGATTAGAGAAGAAGTGCAACAAGCGTTGGGAACTTCTACGCCATCCGAGGTACCCCGAGAGCCACAAGCTATGACATACTCCGCGGCTGTTCGTCGACCCCGCCCTGCTCCAACACGCCGTCAAGAGGCCCCGCCGTACCGCCGCCCACTGTCACCCGCCCGACCCCCGGTAGCCCGAAACCAGACGCCGAGGAAGACGGACGTATGGCGAACTCCCGATAACCGTCCTCTGTGCTACCACTGCGGAGAGGCCGACCACATTTACCGTCGCTGCCCATACAAAAGACTCGGACTGCGTGGTTTTTTCGTCGACGCACCTCGCCCTCTCCCTGGCCAACGACCACGTGAGATCGACGAGTATCTATCTGAAACCAGCCGTGGCCCAGCGCGTTTCAACCGTTCGCTGTCGCCCTACCCCTACCAATCGGCGAACCGCCGTAGCAACGCTGACTTCGCCCGTGGAAGGTCCCCCAGCCCACGCGGGGGAAACTAAAGGCGGCAACTTCTGGAGGTGAAGTTGCTCTACGGCGAAAAACTAGAAACCCTCCAACGACGCAAGGACGCGCTGAAGACAGTAATTCACGACATGCCCTCATTCCGACGACCCGACCTAACCCTGACGAGACTCCCGAACACGGCAGCTACACGGCGCGACGCGTACCCGACCTGACCGAGACGCCCGTTGAGAAGACGACGACAACGACGATGCACATTGCCCGACCATCAACACGTACAAGCAGAGATACGACGCCCCGACGAACCCGAAACTCGAGGACGACTGCATCTGACGTCAAGGTGTCCATCGACGGCTTTGATGTAGTCGCCCTCGTAGACACGGGAGCTGAATATTCGGTAATGAGCGGACCATTTGCGTCTAAACTGAAGAAAGTTATGACCAGATGGGACGGTCCGCACATACGCACAGCAGGAGGCCACCTCGTGACTCGCAAGATGCCTCGTGACCCGCAATGCCTCGCAAGAGGCATTGCGCGCTTTAAGGAACACGAATCCCACATTTTGGTTACGAATTTCACCGCGGAGTACCAGCATTTAAACAAGGGCGCGGCAATTGCATTCCTCGAAGAAGCGCAAGAAACAAGTGACGTGATCGCGGTCGCCGACTTTGAACGCACACCCGTAGAAACCTTCAAGCTCCCGCAGCCTTTCGACGTGAATCCGGCGCTACCGCAAGAACAACGGAACAAGTTATTGGCTTTGCTGCGTCGCTATAGCGAATGTTTTTCGTCGAGCGCAAAACTACGTCAGACCCCTCTAGCGAAGCACCGAATAATAACCGAAGATGGAGCCCGACCTACCCGACAGTCACCGTACCGCGTCTCTTCACACGAACGGGAAGCCATCCGGACTCAAGTCGACGACATGCTCAGCGATGACATTATACAGCCATCGAAAAGCCCCTGGGCTGCGCCCGTCGTACTCGTAAAGAAAAAAGACGGCACATTAAGGTTTTGCGTTGACTACCGGCGACTGAACAAATCACGAAAAAGGACGTGTACCCCCTCCCCCGAATCGACGACGCCCTCGACCACCTCTGCCACGCGAAGTACTTCTCATCGATGGACTTGAAGACCGGCTACTGGCAAATTGAAGTGGACGAGAGAGACCGAGAGAAGACTGCATTTATAACCCCGGATGGCCTATACGAGTTCAAGGTGATGCCTTTCGGGCTGTGCACAGCGCCAGCAACGTTTCAACGAGTCATGGACACGGTGCTAGCTGGCCTGAAGTGGCACACCTGCCTCGTATACCTCGACGACGTTGTCGTATTCGCCCGGACTTTCGACGAACACCTCGCAAGGTTGGAATCTGTACTCGAGGACATTCGTACGTCGGGGTTAACGCTAAAGCCTGAAAAGTGCCGTTTCGCATACGGGGAACTCAAGTTCTTGGGCCACGTCGTCAACGCCGCGGGAGTCCTACCTGACCCGGCAAAAACTTCAGCCATTGCGAACTTCCAAGGCCGAAAGACAAGAAAGGCGTGCGGAGATTTCTCGGGCTGTGCGCATACTACCGGCGCTTCGTCGCAAACTTCGCACGCATTGCAGAGCCACTCACGCGCTTGACGAAAGATAGCACCCCGTTCAGCTGGGAAAACGACCAAGAAAAAGCATTCGGCGAGCTGCAAAAACGCCTGCAAAGCCCGCCCGTGCTCGCTCATTTCGACGGAAATGCCGAAACGGAAATGCACACGGACGCCAGTGATATAGGCTTGGGTGCCGTCCTTGTCCAAAAGCAAAGCGGTTGCGAAAGGGTAATCGCCTATGCTAGCCGTGGTCTGTCGAAGGAGGAGAATAACTATTCTGCCTCTGAGAAAGAGTGCCTGGCTATTATATGGGCGATTTCAAAATTTCGCCCATACGTGTATGGAAGGCCATTCAAGGTTGTAACAGACCACCATGCGCTGTGTTGGCTCGTCAATTTGAAGGACCCCTCTGGCCGTCTTGGGCGGTGGAGCTTGCGCCTGCAGGAGTTCGACGTTACAGTCGTTTATAAATCCGGCAGGAAACACTCCGACGCCGACTGCCTGTCCCGCGCCCCCGTCGACCCACCACCACAAGACTCTGATGAAGACAGCGCGTTCTTCGGGATCGTAACAGAGAGTGACCTAGCCGCCCAGCAGCGTGCCGACCCCGACTTACGCGTCATAATCGAGTACCTCGAGGGATGCAACGTTGCCGTTCCTAGGACCTACAAACGCAGCTTACCAGCATTCAGCCTGAGAAACTCCGTCCTCGTGAAGAAGAATTTCAGCCCCGGAACAAGAGCGAATTACCTTCTCGTCATCCCCGCGGACCTTCGTGACGAAATTTTGGAAGCGTGCCATGACGACCCGTCTTCCGGACATCTCGGCACAGCCCGCACTTTTGGAAAAATCAAGGCGAGGTACTACTGGCCCGGCCTTACCTCTGACGTCACCCACTACGTCCGGAGCTGCCGTGACTGCCACCGACGAAAAATGCCGCCGACAAGACCCACCCGGACTTCTGCAACCGATCGCCGTACCATCGAGACCATTTCAACAGATTGGAATGGACCTGTTAGGCCCGTTCCCTACGTCACGATCACAGAACAAGTAGATTGTCGTAGCGACAGACTACATGACGCGCTACGCAGAGACCGCCGCTCTTCCAAGGGGGACTGCACAAGAAGTGGCGAAGTTCTTTATAAGCCAAGTTGTGCTGCGACATGGAGCCCCGGAAGTCCTAATCACAGACCGCGGAACGGCATTTACTGCGGAGCTGATGCAAGGAGTATTACGCTACAGCAACACGGATCACCGAAGAACGACGGCGTACCACCCCCAAACGAACGGACTAACAGAACGTCTGAACAAGACAATCGCAGATATGCTGTCAATGTACGTTGACGTTGAACATAAGACTTGGGACGACGTGCTCCCGTATGTCACGTTTGCGTACAACACGGCTATCCAGGAGACGACACAGCTGACGCCGTTCGAGCTTGTCTACGGTAGAAGGCCGACAACGATGCTCGACGCAATGCTTCCGCACGTAGAAGACGGCGACCTCAACGCCGACGTCCACGGATATCTTCAACGTACGGAGGAGGCCCGCCAGCTCGCTCGAGTTCGTATAACGAACCAGCAGCTGGTGGATGCCGGCCGCTACAACCTCCGACGCCGAGCCGCCGAGTACCAACCAGGGGATCGTGTGTGGGTTTGGACTCCCATCCGACGACGCGGACTGAGTGAGAAACTTCTGCGACGGTATTTCGGACCCTACGAGATTCTACGACGTGTTGGCCAACTCACCTACGAAGTGATCCCCGATGGTGACTCCAGCACATTGGTTCGCTTAAAACCTTTCTACGGACGATGACGAACTTTCATTTTTATTTGTTCGGACTGTCGCCCATGTTAGCATCGGGTCGATGCACTCTTAGAGGGGGCTAATGCCGCGAACCATACATTGGGTTTGTTTATTTGTGTTTTGCTTTTACCGCCCGGCTGTGCCGGTCTGTGTTATCTCTGCGCCAAGGGAAGCGCGTGTTCCATTCTTTCTTTCTGTGCCGCATGTGTTATCTGTTGTGATAGGGAGAGCATTCCGATCTAACGTGAACAGCCCAGAATAATCTTCTTGGATCTACTATGTTCTCGATGCGAATCGACGTTTCGAGAACCACGCGCGCCAAAAGATAAAAAGCCTGCCGTGCGGACGCCGGGGCATTCGATTCGACGACACTCGCCTGTGGAAGTCACTTTGTTGACCACTGCTTCGCCGCCTCTGTATTCTTTTGAGTTGTTAGGGGAGCACAAGTTCGCTCCAATAAACGTGTTTCTCCTTCAACACAACTGCATCGTCCTTGTCTTCGTGACAATATATTCAAGGTTTTATCATTTTAGGGATATTATTTTTCGGTGTTTCACTTGGTATGACTGAGGAAGAAAACAGTGTGCGGAGCTTGACCCATTCGCTTCCTTCACAATGCACGCCAGCCTCATTAGCAAGCGAAAATTCTGTCTTCATTGCTGAACTATTAATACAAAAGTGATACACTCGCACCAAAAGAAGATATAAAAACAGTGATTACTACGGGCAAGGAAAAAAAGGACTACCTACAAACACTTAGCACAAAAGTATTTTTGTGTGAAGGAGAAAAACAATAGCAAGAAAAACTAAGTAACAGCCGAGAAAATGCTTCAGAAAGTACACATGGTTCTTTGTCGTCCAAGCTAGACACATCTACGAGCACGGTGCGGCTCTCACTCGATCAAAATAAACAAATGTGCATCAGGGTAGCAAGATTGAATAGATCTTGCTACCAACCGCGAAACAATTCACTGTTGCGTCTAAACAGCATAAAACCTTTAAAAGTCAGTAGAAAAGATTGAAGCTTTGCGCAAGATTAAAATAACCAGGAATTTAGAGCATCCAAAATACGGGTAATGTAATGGATAATGTTTGGGTACCATACGTTGCCCGCCACGTAGGTTAGCTTTAGGGCTCATTGAGCCTGCTCGGATAGTGATGATGGTTTCTACGGGTAGCCGCTAGATCTTTCAGGTCTGAGGTGTTTATCTCAATTTCCTTTTCATAGATCCCAATTGATCTCAGTTTGCTACACACTCGGATTTCGAAAAATATCTGAGCGTTATGATCCAAGTATTTTCGTTATATAGTGCGTGAAAAGTCATTTTCTGCAGAAGGGGAATATGTTGCCTGTTCAAAGCAATGGCCGTAGCCAACACCAAGCGTGAGTAAATGATGTGTGACGTACGCAAAGCACTATGCAACCGAAACTTTACTTCAGTTGGTAGCAAGTAGTAATAACGGCGTTTTAATCGAGCAGCTCCAGCAAGTTTAATCCTAAACGCCTCAACGGTATTGAAGTTCGCTATTGGTTGTGAGCACTAAAGGTTTAGTTTTTTCAAGAAAATTAGCACGGTCGGTGCCAAATCTATGTGAGTTGTATTATTAGCGCTGTATTTGTTGTTCTGAACATCGTAGGAGTTGTTTGGTTTACGTTTACTTTTCGTTGGTATATAATTGGCACGTATCGTGCATTGCGAATATCGTGCATTGCGCTATTTGGTTTACCAACAGTAGCGTCTGCGAAATGAGATGTAAACAGCGATGTTATATTGCAGGTGACTCATTTTGCGTTCTGTGAACTCGGTGTGATATCATTATTAAATAAATTGTAAAAGAGGGGACTTTAAATACTGCCTTGTGGAACACTGGGAGGTATGTCTTTTACAGACTGCTTTTATTGACTGAACATTACATATTTTTAGCGATGCAGTTATTAACTACGTGAGTTATCTGCATCCCTCAAAAATTATACGCTAATCTTATTCAATACCCAATCATACTTTGTGTAGTCGAATGCCAAAGTGAAGTTTGAAACACAGAAAAGATTTCTCGTTAAAGCCGTCTCTGTGAATGCATGCATTCTTTCCAGCAGCGTAGCCACTTAATTCTTTCTTTGCATAACGTTGATGTATTTAGACATCATGGGTGTGCCACCTTTTAAAAAAATGAAATGCAGCAAGGTGGCCTGTTTATGGTGTGGGCATACACTAATAGGTAGAGCAGATATCTTGCAGCAAGTAAGCTCCTGTGGGGCCACAGCAAGCAAAAAAGGGCAGTTTTGATGCTTCATGTCGTGTGCAGAATGCTGGAAGTGCGTCCTGCCTTTGCTCAGCTTTGCGCTCTGCACACTCGTCCACCAGAAACATAACATAGCTACATTGGTGCACATAGCTTCTTCCATGTTGCTATGGCATATAGAGAGTTCATATTGTGTTTGCTTTGGAGACTAATAGTCCGTAAAAAGTTAAAAATAGGCCTACCGCAAAGGCCAAAACACTGCATTATCAGCAGCTGGTGGTCAACCCCCTTTGTCATGAACTGGTAATCCTTCAATATTTTTTGCTCAGCTGCCGTTCGGGTTCTGCGTGCCAAAACATAACAGTTAGGGCAGGGGTCCAGTTCTTGCCAAAAAAAGTTTGGGTGGCGGTTTTCGGCTCACTTCCGGTCCTACACCCTTAGTCCCTGCGTCGCGTACCTGGTGTATTCAAAGGGACGGCATTGCGACAAAGCCGAAGCTTTGTTACGGTTCGGCGTTCCTTGTCGAAGTGGAGAAGCCACTGCTACGAGGAGAAATCCCCCTGCATGGCATGTGGCCAATCATGGTAAACGTGATCAAGTGAAAAAATATGTATAAACGTGAAGTAAATTAGCGGTATAAGCACGGTGTACGATCCGGCGACATGACAGGGAACGCCGAGGATTCGGTGACTGGTCACACATGGAAGGTGGAGGTGCGTGGAACTAATGGATGGGTCGGGCGCAAGTTTAGGGGTCTAAGCAGGTGAGGCCACCTTTTTCTATGTATTTCATTGTAAATCGATCTTGGTAGAGGCGGTCTTGTTGGTATCTGAGTGGACCTGTATTCATCCCGTCATTAACCTGGGGCGTTAAAAGAGCGATGGAGTACGGGGATGCTGGGAAGTGTTACGTGGATTTGAAAAAAGGGGAAATATTGAAATGTAGAGGAGAAACGGCTCATGCTTGGGTAGTACCGCTGTCGGACGTAGGAAACAGGGAGTATGGTATTTATCCCAGGAGGATAGTAGATACCCTGTAAAATCCCGAATGACTTTTAATGTGGCCTTGCCGCAGGTGCTCGTTTGCATGCTGTAAATGATGGCTTGATGTGTGACTTTGTCGAAGGCACCCTGACCTAAGGCTCGAGTACTGTATTGCGTTTTGCTGAGGTAGTCATTTGCTTGCTGTGTAATTTATGGGTTATTTATTGCCTGCAGTTCGCTCCTCGCACACGCCGAGAGTTCAGTCCTCCATGCGTGAAGAGCATTCTGCGACGCATCAAGTAAGACGGCCCTGTGTTGTTCCAGCGCCAGTCGCTCCCTGTTCCTAGTTCCGCGCATTACCCGTAGAACCAGCCTCAGTGCAAGATAATAATCGTCGTAAAAAAGGACGCGACAAAAAAAACAAGCAACTAAAGAAACCTCAAAGGGTTCTTTCGGACAACATGGTTTCCGAAAGGGAGTGTCTTGCGATGCTGAGCTGTTTAAAGTCGGTCATCACTTAGTTTCCTCCATTGACAATGTGTACAATGTTAAATGCGTATTTTCAAATTTTTGGAAAGTTTTGATTTTACACGGCACTATTCATTCTTACCAAAGTGTTTGCTCCGTATGTTTCTACCCGTTTGCCTAAGTGGCCAAAAGCGCATCTTGGTGGGAAAAAACAGCGGACGCTTATCGAGGAATCCAGTTTTTTGAAAGGAGATGTGTCGTAAGGGGACCACCAGGCATCTGTTCTGCGGCAACTTCTTTTTTTTGTTTAGGAACGGCGTCAGCCAGATAGTATTCAGCAACATGAGGCTCTATGCCGACGACCCGTAATTTTTTTATCGTAGACGTTTGCTGTTCACCATCAGGGAAAATTAAATGTACAGATGCACCCCGGATTCCCGAAGGAATCAGAGCAGGGTGCCATGATAAGGACATTCTATATACGCCATAAAATCTGGCGGCCCTCCGGGGCGCTGGCTGCAGCAGGCGGTGTGCACAAGGCTTACGCTTTACACGGAAGCCTAGATCCACACCAAATGCTCTTCTGTACCCTGGTCAACAGAAGCGGGGCAAAAGGCACACGTGAAGTCAAATGGACGTGGTACTGACGTAGCCAGGGTCTCCTCACAGGCGGCATGTTGACGAAGGGCGATTTCGACCCCCGTCGGAGCGGGACCTCATCGTGGCGTGACAACCCGACAGGGAGATCCATACAGCGCGGTCGTATGAGAGCGCGCGTGGTGTGTCGTAGACGTTCTTTTTCACTTTCAAGGTGAACAGCATTTCACGAAGGTGCAAGAGCAGCGTGATATTGCACACGCACGGGGTGTGCACTGGCATCTGCAGCCTGCCTTGCGGGGTGGCTGTTGCGTTGGCGCCATGACACGGCAACACGGCATGCGCAAGTGTCCAGTATGTTCTGAATATCTAGCAAAAGTCTGTTGTACGTAAGAGTTTTACGGAGGTCTCGTAGAGCTGCTGATGAGTGAGTGCAAATTGTACACTATATAGTGAAGCCGGGTTGATTATCAATGATGTGCGTAGCAGACCATTCCTCACTGCCAGGAGCTCAGCATGCGTTGATAGTCACTTCTCCGGGTAATGTCACTGGATCGGAGGCCATATCTCGACAAAGCAAAGCGGTGTGAAGACGGGTAGCTGAAGCACTGGCGTCAACAAACGTCAGCGTAAAGT
This sequence comes from Haemaphysalis longicornis, assembly GCF_048455015.1. NCBI lineage: Eukaryota > Metazoa > Arthropoda > Arachnida > Ixodida > Ixodidae > Haemaphysalis > Haemaphysalis longicornis. The sequence goes on along the minus strand of NW_027526407.1, from coordinate 201,145,302 downwards.
AAGTGTAGCAATGTCCACAGAAGGCGGTAACAGAGCAAGAACCGATCGCCGATTAATGCGGGCAACGGGTGGTGCATCTGTTAATTGGTAGAACTTTAATGGGGACCGTATAGTGGTGCTTGATAGTTGTGGGGCGGCTGAAACGGTCATGTACCCTCCAAGAGCTGCGGCGTTTGGGTCGAGGGGTGGTGTTTGGAGGCGGGCTTGTCAGCGCTGATGCACTACCTTATCAAATGTGTTCAGCTGGCCTTCGTGTTGTAGAACTGGGACAGTGGTTAGGGCAGGAACAGCACTTATTGCCCGCATAGCCGAATTGTTTATTGGTTCGAGTAGTGGCCAGTGTAACATTGCCAGCAAGTGGAACGGAGCTTGATAAACTGTACCAGGCTCAAGCATGACTCGTACAAGCACTCCCGTCGTAATTGTGACGTAACATCTGCTTATGATTTAATTTAGTTTCATGGTGGCCTAAATGCTATATTAGAGCTCCGAAATAAACGTAAGGCTTATGTTTGAGTATGAATGGGTAGTTTGCAGCACACATTAGAATATTGTATAAAAAGTGCAAGAGTTTAAAACAGGTCACATTGTTATATTTACTCTAAATATGCAAGATGACACAGTGTAACTTCTGTATGGATTTAAACATGCATACTAAAATTTTTGTCATGCCGATGTGCTTCTCTTATTAATTTTGTGAGGGAGCTATAGCTACAAGAAAAACCCAATCCATGATATCTTGTAATATTCCCTTCACAAAGGGGAATCAGGATAAACCTATGAACCGATTTAACGCCCGTACCAGTGCATTGAAATGCTATTTTAATCATAATCGATTGAAAATTGAAATTGATTACCATGCCATGTTTTGAACGCCTCATTGCTTGACATGTTTGTTAAAAGAGGCGGACTTGTGATCTTCTTCAACCTTGGAGCTGCAACGGCATTCGGAACGTATGCAAATTGTTTCAGCTTGATTTGGTACTTTATCTAGACAAACTCACATCACAAGCATTTCGTTACCTCTTTTTTTACATGTTTTTTTCTTCGCCTTGTTTGCCCAGATGCTTTGTTGCGTTCACGTCTTTTTTGCATGGTTTGCCTAAGGGGGGACCGTACTTGGTTGTATATGTGGTTTTAGCTGTCGGTTCACCACTAATGCACGCTCCCTGAACTACAGAACTGGGAGCTTGTGTTTTTTCGTCAGCTGAGCAAAAGGTCTTTTTATTTTTAGCATTTTCCCTTTCATTCTATCCTGCGGAGTGTATGTTTGCACCCATGAGGGTACCATGTAAAACGTGGTCAAATGAAATAATTTATTACGGGGCACGAGGAGAAATGCGACACTCAGCGTTTCAAAGAAAAATAAAATTGTAGATATAAAGTATTTTCGGGCAGGGTGAATTTTAAGAAGTTGTAAGAAAATACAAGTGCCTTATGTTTTACAAGCAACCTATCTTGATAGGACCAGGTTGAATACGTTGGCAACAATGCGAGCCGTGCGTTGAACATTTAGGTTGTACTTTATAAACACCCCGCTGAAACTGAACGGAACCCATTATTTTTCAAATGTACCGGAGATGTTCAGAATGAAAGTGCTGCTTGGGATCTGGAAGTTCTGAGGTGTACTGGTGATTTACAAAGGTTTCAGGAACGCCCTTCACGATACTTATCTGGAAAACAAAGGTTCTGCTAAAGGCTCGTCCGACATTTTCAGACATTTGAGCTGACCTCCCTACAAGGAAGGCGGAAATTCTTGAGGTCAGAACTGATTGGGGGTATTTTTATTTGTGCAGCTTGTTTCAACAGAAACGTGTCCACCAAGTATCGCAATTGTGTATCAGCTGCGTAGATGCCTGCCCTTAACATTCGCGAATACCGGCATCGGCTAAATATCTCTGTACATTTTTTCCTAAAACCACATATGAATGGAACAATGATTGCAGCAGTCTACCTCAATATAATTTTTTTACCTGGCAACCTTAATTTGACAGTTCTCTCTCACAATTTCTGCGGAACTAAATGGGGTTAGTTTCTATTGTGGTTGTTTTTGTTATTTCCCTTGATATTTGTTTTTTCTCTATGATATTCTTTTATAATTATTTGTGTTTATATTTGTATGCCCAGCCATTACAAACCTGAAAAGGTCCCGAGCAATGAAATAGATATTTTAAAAACAAAGCCAGTTCCACACTATGTGAAATCAGCCGAAACAGCGGAGCTTCGTTTATCGGGTGTCGGTTTGTACATCCACAAGGCTCTCCAGAGAACTTCCCCTAGCGGGAGGGAGAAGAAACCACCCTGCAACCCCTGCGCCTTTTAGGTGTGGGTCAAGGAACTTGTTTGTGCGAGGCCGCGGGCGGGCCACGGAACCCGTTCGTACCCCTGAGCATAGAATTCCATACTAATATACACTAGAGGAGACACTGGCGCTAATGTCTATGCGGCTTCAACCACCAAAGTGGTGGCCATGTCTGGAGGATGCATGAAATTCAAAATTGGCTTGGCCCAGCATTCATCTTGACTGGACTCGAGAGTTTTTTGCAATACAAAAGATACAAATATTACTGCAGAGCGTAAACATTTTAGTCGTGTTGTACTTTATGTTAGCTTATATTGCGGTTTACAAGAATTTTTTTATTACGGGGGGGGGGGGAATTTTTATTTTTTTATTTTCTTATTTTTTCAGATTGTGAAAAATATGCACCGTTGAGGTCAGTGGAGCCGGCGAATCAGTGCCGAAGAGTTATTTTCATGCGTGCGAGTCGACAATGCCATGCTGGTGTGCTGATGAAGCACGGCGGCTGTAGTGCGTTTAGTTCCGCCCTGGAAGACTACGGGAAGGCAAGACGTGTCATACGACCTCAAAAAGCTACTCACAGTTGTTCATTTCTTCACAAAGCTCTGTTTCAGCCTTACCCACGGGAGGTCAACATGCTGGCCAAATCGTGAAAGAGAGCTCTGTTTACGCTGATTAAAAACTGATTGTTTATTTTAGTGCCTCAATGAAGCGACGACGGCCAATTCGAACGTATGCGCCACGCCTGTTTCTCGCCAGCAAGTAGACAAGCTTTCGCTGACCTGATGGTACAGCGGGTTCTTTGTTCGTTTGTTTTACTACTTGCGTACTGTTTAATGTCCTGGTGCACTGCACAGCCGTTTATGTTTGGTGAGAACGATCGACTTGGGAACCAGGATACCTTATCAGGCCTTAGAGAAAAGAAGTATTCGTACATCATTCACGTTAACTTTACTGACGACCTCCGCCTTTTGATAAGGGAGGCATGCAGGCAGGCCATTAGAACTGGATCGGTGGACTGTCTTTTAAAGGTGCTGTTAATGGTGTGAATCTTCGTGTGTGTAAGATTTCTATTGTGTTTACGCAGGTGTACATTAAACGCTCGAAACGCAGCTCTCCTCCGACATCTGATGGCCACTGCTTTAAAACAGAGTGCCAACGACGTTTTACGTCCTGGTATGGCCTTGTGCGCCTGATAAAGTGAAGGTTCACGTTATCCGCCAGTTCCACCCATACGAAAGTGCCGAAGCGAATGAACACTTTAAAATACATGCAAAGGTGTCAGCGTAAATATTGCAGGCCAGGCGATGCTTCCTTAAATTGCAAATTAAACAGCGCTTCTGCGGTATCGCTTTCAATGATGCCAGTGTCAAGCATTCTGTAACGATAAGGACGGTCAAAGCTCCGTCCAGGTGAAAAGAAACCAGCTGATTACTCGTTGTTTGCAGTCCTCGGATGTGCTGTGGATGGTCCGCCTCGGCATACGAATGTTTTGGCCTCGGATTACCATTGCGGGTGTTATATTCCCAATATTTACCTTTTTTCGTCTGCTGCAAGCTTTTTGTAGTAGCTGTAAATGACGTGCGCGTTGCACAGCCCGTCGCACCTGGCATAAATTTCCAAACTTGATTCTAAAAGTTCTCTATGAGTGGCCGGCGGGGATCGTTTCGTCCGCTGGCTTTACCATTCACACAGTGAAAGCAGCCCGATTTTTGCTCAACCGGCCACTCCGCGACTGCCAGACTTACATCCCGTCATCATTAATTACTAATATTTTTACTACTTAGCATTGACCTGGGCTAGTCAGTGAGCGGGACCGGTTTTTCTGATTGGATAAATGTCAAGAAAGACGGCGCCAGCAAGATTTGTGAAGCGGCGTGAGGAAGCGGCTCGTTCGTGGTGGATTTAGAGTTCGCCCGATCATATGTAAATATTATTATCCAATAATATTTACTATATCTCTCACTAGTCTATGGACGGGAGTGCTATGTCAGTTTGGGAAAACATCAGTAAAGACTGTTTTCACCAGGAGTTACGCTTCCTTAAGCGGAACTGTAGTGAGAGCTGCTGTTCCTTCTAGACGGAAATTCAGCAGTCCTTCTAGTTCCGTCTTAACAGAATACTGGACACAGCCCTCCATGACACACAAGCCGCCTTCAAGCAGGCGCTATTCTGAAGACGTTCCTGAATAGGTTCAAAACTAGTACTATTATTTCGGTGGTATATCCTCATTAGGATGCAGCTGCTAGAGTTGTGTCTACTTAGCAAACCACTAACATTACTGCGACGTCCCAAAATATCTGAAGGTCTAGGTTCGAGTAGTATATCCATTACACATCCAAAGTAGAAGCAATATCTTTATCTGTAGAAGGTGGTTCATCCCTCTTTTATAGGAATCGGCAAGACAGGAAAGTAAAACGGGTCTTCTCAGGAGCAGTTGAATGTTAATGAAATTTCCTTCCTTTGCGAAGGGTTCGCGATCCTGACCCCGCCAGACGAAGTAACACCGACACGCAGGAAACAAAAAACCGGGGAGGGTGCCTCAATTCACACGCATCCCCTGTACACGAAGGCGCCGGCATCGAGGCGCCAACTGTCGGCGCTCATTAGCGTCTTGATGCGGTACTTCGCTTTGCCTCTTCTACGGGGCACGCACCATTTGAAGGAATCATAGGGAAGGACATCAGGCGCATTAATAGCATATGCTCATGACTCTTTTTTTTAATGGCGACAGTATGCCCTTTCACACAAGGTCCTACAGGTACACGTTTGCACCCGTTTCCCGGAGGAAGTCCAGAAGACAGCGGTGGTGGGGACCCCACAGCCATCGCTGAAGATGGGGGGTCTCCCCGGATGCAGGCCTGTGCCGCGAAGGTGTCGGGATCTCGCTGCACTCAGGAAAGGGCACGTCCATAGCAGGTGGTTGGTGTCAGCGTCTTCGCCTGGAGCCGTACAGAAGGGGCAGATCGTGGGAAACGGGGCATGGTATCGCGGTGGCCACGCCCGGGTTACTGCAGGAGAGAGGGACACTCCAACTCGTAGTCTACGCAGCAGGACCTCCTCTCAGCGAGCGAGCCCACTGGGAAGGTCTGTTCCACACGATGGGATGAGAGCACGTGTGGCGCTACGAAGATCTTCGTTTAGTTGGACACATTGGTCATGGGGGTCAGTTGTCAGCAAGGGCAGGGGCCGTGGAACCGACGTAATGTGACAGAAACTATCCGCCGCAATATGAGCGGTGAGAGTATTACACCGTATCCACGACAGTCGGAGAGGGCAGGGGCACGTGTCCAGCAGGTCATGAATGTCTCTTGAGACAGACGAGTTGAAGGCTACACGTCGAAAATCCCGTATGTCCGCCGTTGAAGTCGTGTAAATTTGTCCAGTGAAACTTCCAAGAGCTTCAAGATGTGCCGGTAGTAGAGCTTGCACTGCGTCCTGATTGGCTGCAAGCTCAGCCAGCATAGAAGGCCAGGTGAGGAGTGTTTCATAAGCACAGTTTTGGTTTACTTCTGGATGAGAGGGGCATAATGTTGCGGTAGTTAAAACGCCGCGTTGGTCAGCAGCATCCACAAATAGCTCTACAACCTGGGGTAGGTTTACAGTCGCTATAATGGCGCGCCCGCGGACTGCTCTTCTGCGTCTCCCATCGACCGACTGTGGAGTCGAATGAGAGGTCGGTTGTCGGTCACTTGATGGTACAGCCAGGGCGGCCTAGTTACAGGGTGGGCTGGTAAGGCCTTTAGAGAACGGCCCTTGTGGATCGCCAACGCCGCTGCCTCCGGAACAAAATTTAGGGTTTTCTTGCGTGCGGAGCGGCGTAGATGTACAAGCTCATCCAGGATGTTAAGTTGAGCTTCGCCCTGAAGAGTTTCTATAAGCGTTATTTGAGGGAGGCAGGTGATCCTTCGCCTTGCAGCTATCTTATTTGCTTCAAGTCGGGCCCACTCAGCTTGGGTCATATGCTGGAACTGAGCCTGATATTCAAGTCGAAGCTCAAGTATTGACTATATTAAAAGTCGGGCTATTTTGAAGCAGGAGCCTCCAGACGTCTGTGAAAAGTGTCGGATAAGGTGTAGCTTTTGACCTGCTTGTTGGCGGGCAGATCGAAGCCACAAGGCAGCTGACCATGACGATGAAATCTCCAATCCCAGCACGCGAAGAGAGGTGGCAGTAGGCACAGGCTGGAAGGAGAGTTGTAGGAAGATCGGTGACATCTCCTGTCTACGACGGCCCCAAGCATTGGCCATGGACAGAATGGCTGCCTTTTCGACTGAAAGCTAGAGACCAGCGTATTCACACCATTTATGTGTGTCCGTTAAAGCATGTTGCAGGCTTGCCGAGACAGGTCTGGGTGGACAGTTCATACTGTAATATCGTCCGCGTACACCAGAAGGTGTAGGTCTGATATGGAGCCAAGATTCCAGGCAAGCGGCAGCATAACTTCATTAAAGACGAAGGGCGAAATCACCGACCCCTGAAGCACTCCACGGACAGCCGTAAAATGGCCCTAACTAGTTCCACCAATCCGTACGGAAAGTGATCTTTTAGTCAAGAAGGTCCGGATGAAACAGCGGCCCTTTTCCGGGACAAGTAGGCTTTAGAGAACTTCCAGGATAGTGCTGTGGCTGACGTTGTCATATGCCTTGTGAACGTCCATGGCATGCAACGTCCGCACTTTGTGAGATCGGCCGCCAATAGCACCATTGAAAAGTGCTCAAGCCCATCCTCTGTCCCCAGACGAGGTCTGAACTTAATCTGTGCCAGGTGGTACCACTAGTAAGTGTCCATCCGCCATTGAAGTCGCGTAGCCAGCATTCGCTCCAATAGTTTCCACAAGGTGCACAATAATGCGATTGGGCGCACATTGGGAAGATGCTCGGATGGTTCGCCTGGCTTCGGTATAGGGGCCTGCCCGGAGCCATGACTCTGGTATTTGGCCCGACAGCCACACCTCATTGATGTAGCTGAGGAGACGGCTTAGGGCCGGATCGTCGAGGTTTTTATCAACCTCGTACGTAACGCCGTCTGGGGCGGGAGATGACCGAATTTTCGCCTGGTCTATCGCAGCCAGGAACTCTGCCATCGTGAAAGCTGATTGTATTCCACGGGCTGCATCATCAGACGGAGAGGCACCGACGTGGCACGGTTGAGAAAACGGGCACGGGTTGCCAGCCGGGAGAATGTCAAATGCAGGGTACAAGCTGCTGACCACATCGAAGGCAAACTGGTCCGGATTCCTGCCTGATGCCAGGCAAGCACTGGCTGCTGCATCCGGAGGGTGGCAGCCTGCATCCATTGCCCGAAAAGTGCGCCAAATAGACGATGTGGCGGAAGAAGGGCCAAGTGAATCACACCAGCTAAGCCATCGTTGCCGTGAAAGACGCTTCTCATGTCGCCTGGCCGCAGTGGTCAAAGTGCAACTCAAAGTGCAACTCAAAACTCCACATTGCGGCACTTCGTTTTCCTGCACATGAATCCTAGAAAGTGCAGTTCCAACTCGCACGCGAAACGTTCTTTCAGACAAGTAACTGGCAAGCGTGTTCATCAGGTTACCCGACATGCCAAAGGACTTCAAGTCGCTAAGGATGGCGTACCGCCAAGCAGTATCGTACGCCTTTTCAATATCAAAGAAGACTGTCATACAGTACTGCTTGTGGAGGAAAGCATCTTTGATATACGCCTCTAATGCAACGAGTTGATCGCTGGTAGATCGCCCCGCCCTGAAGCCTGCCTGGCAGCTCTCGAGAAGACCATTTTACTCTAAGAAGTAAACAAGTCTCTTGTTTATCATCTTCTCGAAGACCTTACACAGACCTTCCAAGACCTTACGAAGACCTTCCACGTGTAGGTGTTTTATGGTCGTGTGGTGTGGTTTAGATGTTTCTGTGAATGTACTCCAGTTTGCTTTTGATTCATTAAACCTGTTCTGGGAAGATGGACTGCATGGGCCTTTACCTATGTACGGTAGGGAAGTGGGTAAGTGGTCACTACCATATGGGTCCGTGCCCACGCTCCACTCAAGATATGGAAAGAGAATTGCAGAACCCATAGATAAGTCAATATGCGAGTATGTATTGTGTCTTAAGTTATGGTATGTAGGCTGTTTTTTGTTGAAAAGGCATGCTCCTGAAGATGTCAGCAATTTCTCTATCAGGCGACCTCGGGCACCCATTCTAGAGGAGCCCCAAAGAGAGTTGTGCGCATTAAGGTCGCCTGTAAGGATGTATGGTTCGGGCAGCTGGTCGACCAGCGCCTCGAAGTCAGAGCTCGACAGTGCATGATCAGGAAGAATGTAAATGGAGCATACCGTTATCAACCTATTAAATATTATCGTACGGATTGCTACAGCCTCAAGAACAGTGTTTAGAGTGACAGGGTGGCAGGCTAAGTATTTCTAGGCGACAATTGCCACACCTCCTGAAGATTGTGTGCAGCCAACCCTGTCCTTTCTGAATACCATGTACCTAGTTAAGAAATGTTTTTGTTTAGAATTGAGGTGGGTATCCTGGAGACACATGATACTTGGCTTTGGCTGATTGGCATGCAGCATCTCATACACATCGTCAAGATTTTCAAGGAGGCCTCTGCAGTTTCATTGGATGATGTCTTCAGTTCCTATTATTTAAATTTATGAATAACTGGAGTGTGTGTGTGTTTTTTCATGTGTCGTCTTTCGGGGCTGTTATTCTAGAATTTTTAGGCTGTCGGGAACCACGGGATCGCAGCGCAGCGCAAGAGAGAAAGTACCAGCATGGCAGGCTTTCGGAATCGAACTGCCCGTGCCGTGCTGGCGCACCAAGCACGCGCGAACCAGACGTGTGGGTTCTTGCGCACGAAGGTTGGCAGACGGAGCTGTATGACTGCGACGTCCGGCGGCCGCGAGGAAACGTCAGGCAAAAGAGGGCCCGAGGGCGCGAGGTTGCTGGGGTCGGTCATGTTTTAGTCCGGAGTCACCACTGTCGGGAACCATGGGGTCGCAGCGCAGCGCAAGAGAGAAAGTACCAGCATGGCAGGCTTTCGGAATCGAACTGCCCGTGCCGTGCTGGCGCACCAAGCACGCGCCGCTCGTCTCTTTATTCTCGTCTTTTCTAGCCGGCGCCTTGGCGCAGGGTAAGATCGCCAACCAGAGGGCGCTACAAGGCCTTTCTGTCGGCTTGGGCATCGGAGGCCGCTCCTTGCGCTGTGTTGCAGGCAGGAACGCCGCGACATCTATCTCCTCGTCGGATCCCAGAAGGGTGGCCGGCGGACCAGGTCCCTCGGACTTGGCCCCCTTTCGGAAGCCCTTCTTTTGAGCCGCCACCGCCGAGAGCGTCCGGGACACCAAAGGTGGCACGGGAGGTGCGGTGGCGGTGGGGAGCCGATGGGGCACCCTCCAGGCGGTGGGGCACCCTCCAACGCACTGGAGGACGGGGAGTCAGAGGCGGGAGCGGCACCGGTCCCTACAGAAGAGGTTGTCACCATAACCGCTGCTGCCTCAGCAAGCGGCGTGGCAACGGAGTGGGATGCCGGAGGCACCCCAGAGGGGGGGGGGGGGGGGGGCAAGAGAGGGACCAGTTCAGACTCACTGAACTGCGTCCCTGTGGACACCAGACGCCACTCCGCCCCCCGGCGAGCCGCGTCGGCTTACCTCCCCAGGGGGAAAGAGGCGAACCACTTTCGCGCCTCTGGTAAGGTGATGTTCTCAGTGACTTTCACATTATTGATCGCCTTCTCCTGCTTACACTTCTCGCACTTTCGAGAGTACGTGGCATGGGGTCCCTGGCAGTTGGCGCAGGTGAGGGTTGATGATGGACAATTATCAGATGGATGATCATGCTGAGCGCACTTTGCGCAGGTCAGCGACCACGGCAGGAGTTGGTTCCGTGCCCGAACCGCTGGCACTAAAAGCAGCGCGGCGGGTTTGGAATGTAGGGCCGGACATTACAATGTACAAAACCTGCATTGACGTACTCTGTGAGTGTGGACCGGTCAAAAGTAAGGATAATGTGCTTGGTCGAAACTACTTTGTCATCCCTCCTCATAGTTATGCGCCTCACAGCTGTCACGCCCTGATTTCTCAGGCCCTCCAGCAGGTCAGCATCTGTCTCATTCATCAGGTCTAGTTCGGAGATGACACCTTGAGTACTGTTCAGGCTCCGCTGGGGTGTCACCCTGATTTCAAGATTGGCTATGCGAGTTTGTTGAAGGAGGATCTTGGCATGCTGTTGGTTGTGTACTTTAACCAGGATTTCTTCAGATCTTTGTTTTTTGGCCTTATATTTGTCAGCAATGATGCCCTCCTGAAATTTCGATATTAGGAACACGGACTGTGATGCAAGAGGCTTTTCTTGTTCACTGGATTCCAACACCAAAAAACGGGGGTAGTTATCGGGCTCTGGAAGACTGAGGGTTGGGAGTGGCGGAAATGAACCTTCGGTGCGGCCCCTTCTCAGGGGCCGATCATGTTTGGGGGGGTTTTACGATTTACCATATGGCAAGTAAAAGAAGCAGGGGACGGGGCTACTTCTTCTCAAACCTTACCCTAATAACCTGAGAGGTCCCGGGGCTCCCTGCCTGGTAAACAGGCAGGGAGCCCATCCGCCGGAGCTTGACCTGGGCTCCGACGGCCACCGTTTGAGGTTTCTGCCCTTCACCTTAAAACTCGTTACCACGGTCGGTCACAGCGTAAGTATGGGGGCTCGGGGTCCGCGGTGTCGCCAACACCGTCACCAAGATTTCTCAAGGTGCCCCGTGCGGGGGTTATTCAATTCTTGCCAATCTATATTCATGCATGTCATTCAAGCCATTCATTACTTGCAATCTTTTGAAGAAGTCTCTGAAATTATTCTCATTACTTCTAAACTTGCGCACTAAGATTGTGAAACCTGCTTTCAAAGCTGCCAATCGGATCTCTGTGAGCACCTATCGTCCGGTTGCATTCACTTCTCTGCATCAACGTGAGAGAAGATCCCAAGGCAAAGCATTTTATTATTTTTAGAAAGAATTTATTATCCCCATCAACATAGATTGAGAAAGAAATTGTCAACTGTTACACTGCTGATTGAAGCATTTTAAATTTTTTTTATTTCTGGAAGCTTCACAACAAATTGACGTCGTCTGTGTAGATTTCGGCAAAGGATTTTCTAAAGTTCCACGCAAAAAATAATTCTGAGGCTGCAGCCGCTAGGAATTAAACCAGAGCTAAGAAATTTGAAAGTCGCTTATTTAGGAGACCAGAAGCAGAAAGCATTGTGAATTCTGCTTCTAACGTATTAAACACATTGTTCTGTTTTCCTATGGGGTCTGTTTTGTAAGGGGCCTTTATTGTTTTCATTTTGATAAATGATATTTCCACAGTTGTTGAAAGGTCTTTTAATATCAATGATTTTGCTGAGTACCGTTTAGTATTACACCCCTGTAACTAATGCAAATGACCAAATCAAAATTTGTCATTGTGTTTAAGGCTTCCTTGATTGGCGTGTGGAATTTAAATTAACTACAGTTGAACCTCGATGTACGAACCTCTATGTAACTAATTATTGGATTTAAAAAAATTTTCAATTCCCCATTGCCAGCTCGATTGAAACACATGTTTGCGACCTATGTGTAACGAAGGCGTTGCGAAGGTTAACCTTGATGTAACTAATTCGCTACGCAGATGCGGCTTTCTTTTGCCCAATTAGTGCAAGAGCAATTAGGTGCAATTAGGTGTAAGTTAGGTGCTAGGTCGGACTGTCGGTGGGTATTCGCGAGTTTTCACTGTAATGTATGGTTTCGGTTCGTTCGTGATGAGTTCTGCGGCCAGATGACGAAAAGTTTTCTTTTCAAGAAAAACTCACAATTTTAACTGCCGTGTTCGCTGGCAAGAAAGAAGAACGTAGCCACCCAGTACAGTACCTGTAACCCAGCTAGCACCCTCTCCATATATTGATTGCGGAAACGACCATCAACTTCGCGAAAAGACGCTCTTTCAGCATGACTTCGGTCCTTAAACTGGTTAAGGAACCGAAAAGTGTCAAAAGGCTAGGTGATACTCAAGTTATTTTTTGTGAATACGAGTGTAAGTGACCTTGATTCGTTTCAATGCCGTGTAGTGATTACGTTTATGGAAAAGCAGCATGCGGAAATCACGCAGTTTTCAAGATGAAATAAATCGTGAAGGGGCAGTCCATCATCACCAACGTTTAGCCTTCTGGATATGTTTCTGCTTCATTCACACTAGCGTTAAATCAGAACCTGCACGTAGCGAAAACCTGGATGTAACGAAAAATTGCGCATTTTTGTCAACTTCGTTATATACAGGTTTAACTGTAGTCAAAGACAAAGTATACCCATATAATAAAAATCTTTACTAGTATCGGATTATGAACCTCTAAATAAATATCTGAATAAAACAGAGAGCTTTACTGGATACCGCTTTAAGTATTTTATGGGCGAGCACACTCATATTGAGGAGGCTTGCATGCGCTTGCATACAAGAATTTTCACGCCCCATATTGGAGTACGCCTCTAACGTGTGGAGTCTTGATCAGCAGTAACTAAACGAGAGATTAGAAAAAATACAGATAGTAGTGCTCTTCGTAGGCTCATTATGCTGCGGGACAGTACCTGTCCCAAATATCTTAAATCATATTATCTGGAACTGCTGCGTACACCGTGAAAAGAGATAGAATCAACTGTCGTAAATTATAAGGGGGCCGTAAAAAGTGAACGAAGACGCAAATAAGCACCCTCTCCCAAATGTAAGGGATACAGTTTTATTACAGTGACCCAATAGGCCTTGTTGGGCTCGTCCAGGTGGGTTTATATATTCTTTTTTTGGTTATGCGTGAAGTGACTTCCTGGTATAATGTTTCGAGTTTGAGTGTTAAAGAGCTTGAGCACTCGATACTGTTGTATTACCCGATACAAGAAACCCAATGTTTTTCTTGCTATAGTATTTTGTTTGTTTGTTTTATGCTTCTTTTTGTAACGACCCTCAAGCCAGGTGTACAGTATAAAATAAACAAAGAAAACATCGAAAAAAATGATCATGAGAATGAAACCAGTGACAGCTCTGATTTCAAGTTTTCTTCTCATGTTACTTTTTTACGCTGTTTATTAAACAATAATGGGTAAGTAGTTTCGTGTAGGGAGCCCTTGTACAGAAGAGAAGCGCAACAAACACTGCTGCGTTGCACGGTTATATTGCCTTGCTGCATGTTCAACCTGATATATCAGCTGGTAACAAATGTTTGAAGGAGCAAAGTATTTTTACGTTTAACTTTGCCTGAAGTTTAAAGCCGTAATAGACAACTTAGTACAGCAATATACCACTGTACAGGTAGGCGCCGGGAAAAGGAGGTTTCAGCCTCAACTATTCTCTTCTCCCCCTTCCCCTCCGAGTCACTAGATAGAACGCGTCAATAATAATACAACGCGTCAATAACTGGTAATACAACGCGTCCATATAACAACGCGTCAATAATACAACGCGTCAATAACTGTTAATAACTTTGACTCGTCCAGTGTCCCGGTTGGCTCTGGGGTCCCACAGGGCTCTTTGTGGATCATTGCTCTTTCTGGTGTATATAAACGATTTGCCTCAAAACATAACTTTTTCAGTCAGTCTTTTCGCAGATGACTGCGTAATTTATTGGGCAATTAAGGTCATTAGATCGTTCTAGAATTGCAGGCTGATATGTTTCGGGTTCAGAAATGGTGTGAGACTTGGGGCATAATGTAAACGTTACAAATGCATGTACATGCATGTTAACCGTCACAGCACTAGTATAAGGGCGTATCAAATTAACAATGTTCTTCTCGAAGCAGTAAACTCCTATAGGTATCTGGGTATACACATAACTTCTACATTATCCTGGAAGACACACATTGAATATATTGCAGCTAAAGCTAATAGCACGTTGGTCTACCTTCGAAGAAATTTTATTCAGGCACCCGTTTCCTTGAAACTCTTGCTTTACAAAGTATTGGTACGTAGCAAATTAGAATATGCGGCATGTGTTTGGGACCCTGGTCATGACTCGCTTATCTATGAATTGAAACGAGTGCAAAATCGGGTAGCGCTTCATCCTTTCTGATTACCATCGCACCTCAAGCATAACATCAATGAAAACCACGCTACCATTACCCCTACTGTCTCTTCGCAGGAAAGTGTTTCGGTTGTGTCAATTTCTTAAGATTTACTCCAACAATTCATTACTCAGAAATAGATTATTGGCCCAACCAACTCACGTTTCAACTCGCATTGATCATCGCCATTAAGTAGGACTTCCGTCAACGCACACCAAGTGTTTTCACGCGTCATTTGTGCCAAACACTTTTGTATGTTGGAATCATCTCCCTCATGATATTGTTGGTATCAAAGATCCTGTTTTATTTAATGTCGCTGTCACTAATTCCATTTGTACGTAGCCTTAGTTGAACCCTGTAGCAAACGATTTTACTTGATTGTAATTTTTCTGTTGTATTTTGCTTTGTCTGCTGTACATGTATGTACGTACCCACTCCCCTTTGTAATGCCTTTGGGCCTTGAGGGTAAGAGAATCAATCAATAAATAAATAAAATACAGCCAAACGATCACGACAGCTATCCGAGATGTCAGATCCAACACGACAGTAGATCGAATGGGTCAGTGCATCATCGAAAGGATTTACTGACTCGTTGAACCTGCGTTCGCGTTGGATCTAGTGACTAGGTATTCCTGACATACTTCGGGTTACTGCACAGCAGACTGAATTTGCGTACGCGGTCTCGTAGTCCGTTCAAGAACTGAGTGTAAAGCTGCTCGTACAATAGATATTTGCGGCGTTTGCGCTTATCCTCCGTTTTAGTCCGGTTCTGCGTCCCGACAGCCACAGCAGCCAGTGGGTGGAGCGTTGTCCGTAAAGCCTGTATGTGTTCGCCGTCCTTTGGTTTGGCGAGAGAAGCCTCTAGTTTTACTGACTCTGGCTCTATATAGAATATTTTTTTTGCTATTTTTATACTCGCCGTAATCTTGAGGTACAGCCCCAGCCTTCTTGGCCCACGGTTAGGTTTCCGCTGGATCGACTATTTCTCCGCGTGAGATCCTGTGCGCCCCTGTCCAGCCACCACGCCCCCCCCTCCCGTGTTCGAGAACACGTATGAAGTCGTGGATAGTTACCCTGTCCCCATCACCTGCAAACGCCTGAACCCATTTCCAACATCGCCATGACGCTTCCGCCTAGGAAGTTTGCTTGGGTTATGGTGGATTCGGCCTTGGTGACCCGTTTTCTCGCAATTGTGAGTGCGAAGTGTCATGCCTATCCTTTGCGATTTCATTTGGGTGGATCCCATTATGGTTATAACTTTTGACGAGCGCTTAATGGGCTGAGTCCCTGTGTCCCGCTTCGGTCGGTTCAAGTGGAGTTGGGAGCGAAACAGGCCCACACAGAAGCGGGCACTAACGAATAACCAGTTCAGTTAATCACAATTTGAGCTGTGCGGCTGTCTCACTATTCGTGGGGACGCGGTACTGTCGAAGCTTGTCCGGGTGCTTGATTGCTTGATGCCAGAATCAACAAGCTGAGAAACAAATGTTGTTAATATGAATAAAAAGAAGCAAACATTCCGAAAATCTACTGCCTGGCGTTTGGATAAAACTATTTGTTTCACTAAAGTAACACATGTATTTTTCTAATTAGAGGAAACTGAGGTAATTGGTCGTGCAGAATGTTTGAAAAGCCAGGAATGAGAAAGAATAAAAACAGTAGCAATGAAACTTGAGGCATATATAAGTAAGCATATTACACATCTTTAATAAGAAGGACAAAATTGGGAAAGCCCGGAAATAAAAATAGCACACGCGAACAAAAAGTAGCTATAATGAGGCCGGTATTCTCATAAATATGAATATTTCGAAGAAGAAACGCAATTTATTTTTACAATTGCGCAATCCCATTTATTTGGTTGTATGGAATTTTAAAAATACAAAAAGGTGAAAATTGCAGATAAACGTACTGAAGAAATAAAAATATGCAACTTGTACATCCCCCACTAAAAACAAAGGGAAATAGGAAGACCCAGGACATGGACGTGAAAATACCAATAAGATTGGAAATATTGCCATATCGGACAGCATATTTAGCCATCTTGACACAATTATTGTTATTCGTGTTTCTGCAGGTAATATTGCTGCAGCTGTTGTGCTGTCATTCCCCTGTTTATTTATTAGTGTGCGTCGCAAATTTATTGAAGGAATATCTGGCAACTCGTGGTCGTGTAGGAACGTTCTTCACGAGGATGAGGTGAATCTAAAGTGTGTTAAGTGGTCAGAGGCATATCACTTCAGAATATACGCTGGCTTGACAGAAAAATATTTCCAAAGCAGAAGTAGGGCTGCAAAAAAAAACTTGGTGGTGAGCTTAGTGTCGAGATGGAGCACGTGCTGGCAACAGCGAGGTAGCAACTCTGAATTGGAAATCAAATCGGCTCTTGCGTCCGTAAACTCGTTGCTTCCCAACCTGCCGGTCACAACACGAAAGGCTGAAAAACGAAAAAAATCATACTCATTATCATCATCAGCCTGCGCACTCCCACTGTAGGGCAAAGGCCTCCCATCAGTTATCCGGGTGCTGTGCTAACTGCGACCAATTTATACCGGTAAACGTCTTGTATAATTGGCCGACCTAACTTTCTGCCGCCCCCACCACGCTTGCCGTCTCTAGGGTGCACTCTGTTGCCCTAAAAGGCAAGTGGTTACCTTGCTTTCGCACTACAGGCCCTGCCCGCGCCCATTTCTTCTTCTTAATTTCTACTAATATGTCCCCAACACGTGTTTGTTCTCTAAATCTACTCCGCTGGTCTTGTCTATTAACGTTACAGCTATCACCTTTCGTTCCATTGCTCGCTGAGTCTCACAATCTACGTTCAATCAATCTAGGTGAGCCTTGAAGTTCCTGTCCCGTAGGTGAGTACCCGTAAAATACAGCTGTTACACACTTTACTCTTCAGAGACTATAGTAGGCAGCCATTCCTCCTCTGACAACGCCTCCAGAATGTACTCCACCTCTTTGCTATCCGTCTAATTATCTCTGCCTCATGCTTGGGATCCGGGTCACTACTTGGCATTACTAGACATATACGGTTACCACTTCACTGCCTCGCCACCTATCTAAAACCGCCTTGCTCTCCAGAGGCTTTTGAGGATTACTGTTGTTTTCTGCATATTAATTTTCAGGCGCATGTTTTATGTGAATTGTCCCGTGCGGGAATAATACTTCGCACTTCGTCCCCTGAGTTACTTACAAGGTCATGTCATCACGAAATCTGATGCTAGTCATGTATTCTCCATTAACCCTTACACCCACCTGTTTCAAATTCAATGTTCTAAATACCTCTTGTAAACATGCTGTTAATAACATTGAATAGTTTGTGTCTTCTCGTCGGACGCCCTTCGTTATAGGAATATTGTTACGTAGCAAAGACGCGTAAGGGGAAGCTATTTATAAGTCTGAATAAGCTGGGAAGCACTGGATTGGGCAGCAGCGTGAGTTTGGGGCCAAGCGTTGTCGATCTCGTCGTCTTCTATCAGCGGCGCAGCGCCCACCGCATGTTTGGCGCGAACAGGGATTGCCCCGTCACATGACCCCCGGCGGAAGAGGCACCGTCTCGGTGCTGTCTAAGGAGAATTGGTCAGCGGGAGCTGATATGGCTTGAGGCGGGCGACATGCACAACACTGGTAGGCGGGACAGTAGAGGATGAGGCCCAAGCAGAGACGGTAGGAGCGACCTCATACGTCACATCTGTGACGCGACGCAACACTTTGTATGGACCAGAATAGGATTGGAGCAGTTTTTCGGACAGGCCAACACGTCGTGCAGGGGACCAGAGCAGGACGAGGGATCCCGGAGGAAAGTGGACCGCGCGGTGACGTTCGTCGTACCATGTCTTTTGTGAGACTTGCGAAGCAAGAAGCTGGTCGCGAGCCAGTTGACGAGCTTGATGGGCGCGAGTGATAGCATCGCGAGCGTATTCAGAGGAGCAGGCAGGAAGGAGCGAGTCCAAAGGCAAAGCCGGTTCACGGCCAAACAGTAGATAAAATGGGGAGAAACCGGACGTGTCATGGCGGGAAGTCTTGTACGCGAAAGTTACGAATGGTAATCCAAGGTCCCAGTCTCGGTGGTCAGACGACACGTACATAGACAGCATGTCGGTTAGCGTCCGGTTCAAGCGTTCGGTGAGGCCATTAGTTTGCGGGTGATAGGCCGTGGCAAGCTTGTGTTTCGTCGAGCGAGAGCGGATGATGTTGTCGATAACTTTGGACAGAAAGTTTTTCCCGCGGTCAGTTAGAAGCTGGCGGGGCGCGCGGTGGTGCAGAAGGACGTCGTAGAAAAGAAAGTCAGCGACGTCAGTCGCGCAGCTTGTTGTAAGGGCGTGGGTGATGGCGTACCGCGTGGTGTAATCTGTCGCAACGGCGACCCACCGGTTTCCCGCTGAAGACAGTGGGAAGGGAAGGGACCAAGTAAATCGAGACCCACGCGGAAGCACGGCTCATGGGGAATGTCGATGGGTTGAAGTTCTCCAGAAGGAAGTGTGGAAGGCTTTTTCCGACGCTGGCAGCTGTCACACGAGGCAACATAGCGGCGTACAGATCGGTAAAGGCCAGGCCAGAAGAACCTACGCCGCACTCGATCATATGTTCTGGTTATTCCTAGGTGTCCTGCGGTGGGTATGTCGTGTAGCTGGTACAGGACGGTCGAAGGCAAGTGGCTGGCCACAACGAGGAGGGGGTCTGGACCGTCAGCACGGAAGTTATGGCGGTATAAGACGCCATTTCGTAGGGTGAAGTTGCGCGTGGAAGAATCGGGTGATGAAGAGGTAAGTCGTTGAATGAGGGAACGGAGCGACGGGTCGCGGCGCTGCTCGTCACTGATGTGGAGAAAGTCTGATATTGCGAACACGCAAGCGACATCAGTAGGTGGGGTGGCCTCAGGGGGCTCAACAGGGTGACGTGACAGGCTGTCGGCGTCTTTATGCAAGCGACCCGACTTATAGGTGACGGAAAACGTATACTCCTGCAGACGTAATACCCATCGACCAAGCCTTCCGGTGGGGTCTTTCAAGTTGGTAAGCCAGCACAGCGCATGGTGATCTGTGATGACTTTAAAATGTCTGCCGTACAAGTAGGGACGAAATTTTGCGAGGGACCAGACAAGAGCAAGGCACTCGCGCTCTGTAATGGAATAATTGCGCTCGGACTTCGACAGCAAACGGCTGGCGTACGCAATCACGCGGTTTTGGCCGGCTTGCGATTGGGCCAATACGGCGCCGATCCCGTGGCCACTGGCGTCGGTACGCACTTCGATGGGAGCGGAAGCGTCGAAGTGGCCCAAAATTGGCGGTGACGTTAGGAGGGAAATCAAAGTGCCGAATGCTTGGGCTTGATCGGGACCCCATGTAAAAGTGGCACCGTTCTTCAAAAGGTCCGTGAGAGGAAGAGCGACGTGGGCAAAATTTTCTATAAAGCGGCGAAAATAGGAGCAAAGTCCGACAAAGCTGCGGACATCGTTAGTCGAGCGTGGAACGGGGAAATCGGTGACGGCTCGAACTTTGTCGGGGTCGGGCTGAACTCCAGAGGCGTCGACCAGGTGCCCAAGAATTGTTATCTGGCGGTGGCCAAAGCGACACTTCTTGGAATTTAGTTGGAGACCAGCGCGTCGAAATATTTCAAGGATATCTGACAGGCGCTCCAGGTGTGTCTCAAATGTGGGTGAGAAGATGATGACGTCGTCTAGATAACATAAGCACGTGGTCCACTTAAAACCGCGCAAAAGGGAGTCCATCATTCTCTCGAATGTAGCCGGAGCATTGCACAGACCAAATGGCATTACCCGGAATTGGTAAAGGCCATCAGTGGTCACGAATGCAGTCTTTTCGCGGTCTTGCGCATCAACGGCTATCTGCCAGTAGCCAGATCTCAGGTCAATCGACGAAAAGTATCTAGCACCATGCAGGCAGTCGAGGGCGTCGTCTATGCGCGGAAGCGGATAGACATCTTTTCTCGTGACCTTGTTTAAATGCCGATAATCCACGCAAAAACGCCACGTGCCGTCTTTCTTCTTGACTAAAACGACCGGGGATGCCCACGGACTAGAAGACGGTTCAATGATGTCCTTGCTGAGCATTTTCTCGACCTCTTGTTGGATCACGGGGCGTTCAGAATGAGATACGCGATATGGCCGTCTTCGCACCGGTGCTGCATCCCCAGTGATGATGCGGTGCGTCACAGCGTGTGTCGTACTCAGTGGACGGCTGCCTAAATCGAAGATGTCTTTATAGGATGTCAAGAGAGAACGAAGAGCGTCGGCGTCCATTTGCGAAAGATCGGGTGCGATCATCGCTGCGACTTGATTCGCTGGGACTGATACCTGCACAGTGGGACCCAAACAAGGCGTCACGGGCTCTAACGGGGTAGTAGCGGTATGTGATTCCAAAGGGCAGAGTGACGAAAGTGCCATTCCTTTCGGTAAAACTTGAGGGAAGGAACCGAAGTTGAGGAATGGGAGACAGGTGTTGTTGTCACAATAGTGACTATAGTATGCGGCATAGTAACATTGCGTGACAAAAGCACGTCCAGAAGAGGTGAAACGACGTAGTCGCCGTTTGCAACAGGGGAGGACGGGGATAAGGAGATGTAGCTGACAGCGTTTGGGGGCAAACGAACGTGTTCGGTGTTGCAACAGCGCAGCTGGAGTGCGTCGGAAGAAGGAGGGAGAGGAAATTGGAGGCGGAGGAGTCCAGTAGAACAGTCGATGAGAGCGGAATGCTCAGAGAGAAAATGAAGGCCCAGAATGAGGTCATCAGGACAGTGTTCGAGTACGGTAAACAGAACGGCTGTTTCTTGGTCAGCGATGCGTATGCGAGCTGTGCACATTCCGACGACCGGAGGCGTGCTGCCGTCGGCGACTCAAACTACACGGGACGTTGGCGGCGTAAGGACTTTGTGGAGACGGCGGCGAAGGCTCGAACACATGACGGAAATATGGCCACCGGTGTCGATAAGAGCTCGTACTACAACTCCATCGACAAGGACTTCAAGTAAATTGTGTATAGTCGACAAAGTCAGTAGAGGATTTACGGGCCGGGTCGTTGATGCAGCGTCACGTCCTTGAGCTGCATGACTTAGTTTTCCGGAGGGGGTCGGGAGTAGTCGGCCATGGGGGAGGGGCAGTGAGGCTGCGGTGATCGGGACTGGCGGCGTTGCGTCGACGGCGATCGGTTCATTCGGGTGTTGGGACTGGAAGAGTTGGGCGGGTTGAAGTCAGTGCGGCAAGAGAAGCAGTTTTGCCGGTCATTGGAGTAGCCAAAGGACGGTCGAGTACTGTAGTTGGCGTAGCCGTTGCGGAAGGTCGGGGGCCTGCGGTTGCGACAGTACCGGGCAATGTGGCCGACTCCAGAGCAACTGAAACAAATCGGTTTGTCGTCTGGTGTACGCCACTCAGTAGGGTTCCGGCGGGGGTAGCGGTGAGGAGGATGGTCGATGTGGGGACCGGGAGACCTAAACGGTCGTTTGAAAGTAGAGCCAATCGCGCACACAGGGTGAAGGACCAGGTTGGCTATTTCGTCGCGGACAATGGCTTGGATGGCGGAAACGGTGTGGAGCTCGTTCTGATCCGGCCCGTATGGCACCACAGTAGTAGGGGCCATAGCCTCCAGTTCTCGGCGCACGATTTTTGTTATATCTGCCTACGGCGGAACGGGATCTTGAAAGCGTGAAATACGGGCTGATGGACGCCCATCTTCACATGAAGATGTAGCTGCTGTGTGCGGAAGCCTTGTGAAGTTGTGGGCGATACGGCGTCCTTTGGCCTCTTCGAATCGGCGACATTCCGTAATGATGGACTCCACTGTGGCACAGTCTTTGCACATAAGAAGGTGGATTGCATCATCCGCAATGCCCTACAGTATGTGGCCTACTTTATCGGTCTCCGTCATGGTGCTGTCAGCCTTCGAGCAAAGGGCCAAGACGTCCTGGATATAAGCGACGTAAGATTCGGTCGACGTCTGGGCGCGCGATGCGAGCTCCTTTCGGGCAGCAAGCTGACGGCCAAGAGGCTTTCCGAATACCGCTCGCAGCTTCGTTTTGAACACCTCCCAACTGGTCACTTCGGTCTCGTGCGTCTCAAACCACTTGCGCGCGGGACTTTCCTCTTTCAGGTAGAAGATCGCATTCGCCAGCATGATGGTAGGGTCCCACCTGTTGTGAGCGCTGACACGCTCATAGAGGCTGAGCCAGTCGTCGACATCAACGTCGTCTGTTCCGGTAAACAGGCCAGGCTCCCGGGGATGAGATACGATGACGAGGGGTGTCGTCGACGCGGTCGCTCCATCGGTCGGCATGGTGACACGAGGAACCGAGCGTCCACTACGAAGCTCCGTGGTGGGTGGAGCTGGTGGAGCACGCCCGGGCGAAGGTACGGGATGAGTCGTTCACTCGAACTCCGCAACCTCCACCAAGGATGTTACGTGGCAAAGTCGCGTAAGGGGAAGCTATTTATAAGTCCGAATAAGCTGGGAAGCACTGGATTAGGCAGCAGCGTGAGTCCGGGGCCAAGCGTTGTCGATCTCGTCGTCTTCAATCAGCGGCGCAGCGCCCACCGCATGTTTGGGGCGAACAGGGATTGCCCCGTCACAATATTACTGTTCTCCTTACAGGGACCATGGCAGCTCTGCAACAATTGTAAATATCGGCTAGTATTATTGCGTAATGCTCGTCTACACAATTATTCTGCATCACTCCAGCCCATGTCTCACAGATTTATGTCTGTCGAATTTATATCTGGCATGTCTGACGGAAAGCAGGTAGACCGTCGAGAAAATAAAATCAAAGGGCTGAAGAAAAGAGTAGCCGAGCTGCAGGCAAGACAATTAATCAAGTTATTTCATTACAGCTACAACAAGCTGTGCACAACGTCGAGTTGTAATACAGAAAGCTCAACCCATAAATTCCTGGTGTTTCCGTATTTTCAGGGAGAACTTACTATGGCGTAGCTGACAGATGACCTCCACACTGAATAAAGGTTTTCAACAAAGCCAGGTAAGGTGCCGGGCACAATTGTTCGTTTAACGAAACAGACAATGAGGAACACTTGGCTCATACAGAAACGTAAGATAAAGTGGAGCCAATCACGCATTTTTGCTGAGAAAAACCTCCGAGTATGAACCGTAGACTCCTATAAGCAGCAAGGCAATCTGCAGAAGATGACGGTACTGTTCCGCCTGGCACACACATGGAAGGGTTCGTGTTCGCGAAAATGAATGGACACGTACTATTTGCATGAAAAAAACGACCGACCTCGACCCCCTTTAGAGACCATGGTTGTGGTTATAGCAACAAAAAAATTCTCAACTGACTCAACATCTAGTTTACCATTCAACTGAACTAAATCGTATCGCTTCGCCCTTTTCGACTACGTCGAGCATGTGAACATACGTAAACTCGCCCTTAGTCAGAATAACATGCAACCCTTTAAAAAACGTTTCTGGAAAATGTTTTTCAAATTTTCTTTCTTCATGCTTAGTGAAACCTGGCGCACTGACGCGCCGGGTGTATTTAGTATGGGTAATTAAACCACCAACTTTTGGAAGTGATCAACAGTTCCTAGTTATGGGGTTGGATTATATCTTGAGACTAGTAACAATGGTCAAATAATAAATTCCCCCAATAAAATCCCTCCTGGCGATAAAATACTGTCAGTCTTGATCGAGAGATCTCTTTACTTCCTGTGGCACTGCGCTATGAATGCGACAATAACAGGGTTTTCGGGGTTCAACTAGACCTCTCTGTCATTTTTGGCTGAGAATATGTATTTCTTTGCTGGTACCGGATAATATAATATCGACATAAGCACCAGCAATAAATTTTGAAACAAATTTAGCAGTCCCCTGTTCTCCAATAGATTTTTAAGGAAAATATGTGCGGCCAGAGTCACGGCTAAAACAAAATTTGTTCTTGGTTTATTCATTACATGCTTCGCCACCAAACATTGAAACTGGTGCTTCATTTTGTGGTATCGGTCTGCATCTTCTGGTACTCAGATGCATGTACACTCAGAGGCATGTACAAGATCCAGAAGCGAAAAAAATGCCGAGCCATTTCTACTAACGTGAAACCTGGGTAGGAGCGAAACATGCAGCGTATAGCCGTTTTATTGGCGTCTTGGCGTTTTTCCCAACGCAGATAAAACCGTTCGTGGTAGAGGTATACAGCATTGCTGCAAAAGTCTCGTGTCTTTGAAGCACGAAGTGTTCTGCCGCGAGGTGTTAAAAACGATTGTCGGGGTGTATTGTTTTAGCACTCGTTACGTTCTAGCGCGAGGCGTAAACGAGTGTCGAGGTGTTTTTGTACCGTGACTACATCGACGATGACATAAGACGCTGACGATGTTCTAGCCCGAGGCGTAAATGAGGAAACCAGAATTTAGGTACCGTGACTTCAACGACGACGTCATTGCAGGATGACGTGAGGCCCAGATAGCCCGAGACCCTAAGGGGCTTCACCCCTTAAAACACGAACCTTTTACTTGATAAGTAAAGTACGCATTGATAATGTGTAACTCTTGGTGCCCTTCTAGATTTTCAAGCGCGAGTAATTCAGCAAGGCTGTACCTGTATTACTTAACTTAAACAATAGACTTATAGCTCTAATGCTAGTTTTCGTATAATTACGCAAGTACACAAACCTCAATTCCCTTTACAAACCTGTAAAATATCTCCCTGAATCCCAAAACCACAGATTAGGCCAGATTGAAAATAGGCGATAATAGGCCAGATAGGCGATAAATTGAAAATTAGCAAACATTGTACAGAACATCTATAAATACACGTTCAAGGAGAGGTTTTAGGTCCCTGAACGAGTTCAGAAACAAGCTAACCCCAAGTTGCGCTTATCTCAAAAAGAGTATCACTCAGCCATGAATGGCGGGAGTTACTTAGTCTGGCATTGCTTAAAGTCTCTGTTAAAGCTATAGCAGCACCAAAACCAACAGTGTTACCTAGAAAGTAACGGCATACACCTCCCTAGAACTGAACTTTATAATACAACTCGTAGATAAAATACCGACCGTTCTCGCGAATACATCTAATGTATGTATTTTCAGCTACGTTTCCACAACAAATTCCTATGGCAAAAGTAACTGCACTTTGCAATAGCGCGAACCACAATCATTTGAAAAATTTGATTCCTGTCGCAGCTTGTCTTTTTTCTAAAGCGTTTGAAAATCTCTTGCACTGTAGATTCTGCAAATTTATTGATCAACGTAACACGCTTACGGTAAATGAATTTGATTCCTTCAAAAACAAATCAACAGAACTGGCGCAATGGTACCAAAAGAACATCTCGTTAAAACGTTCGAAAATAAAGCGGTGGTTATAGGAATAGTTCCAGATTTGTTCCATGCTTTTTTATAAGGTTAATATGAAATATTCCCAACGAAACTCATGTATGACGGAATTAAAGGTACTGCCATACTGTAATGAAGTAAAATTGGTGTAACAGAATACAGGCAGTGAACATAAAAAATTCTCCATTGCTTGCACTGGGGTCTCCGGTGTCCCTAAGGGGTAGTATACTGCGGCCTCTTCTTGTTATAGGATTATTTAAATGTCAGTCCTAATTTTAGTCCGGCAGCTACACTTGTCATATAAAAAAGCTACAGTCGCATATTTTTCTCCAGAAGATAACATTGACGAACTAATAGAGTGAAAGCGCGTTATTAGAAGCCAATTGATTACAATTTCTCGATAATTATATTTGGGCATTTTGGTCCGGCAAACGAAGCGTAGAAGTCTATGTATATGATGATGATGGTTTGTGTTTAATGGCGCAAGGCCGACGAGGGCAAAGAGCGCCAGAGAGGCCATTTAATAAAAAGAAGTGATTACCACAAAAGGTAGGTATAAAACATGTAAACTGGACATCGTAATATCAAAAAAAGATAATGGTGATGGCTGGTGTATAGGGTCAGATTTGATTATGCATAAGAAATTAGGTTTAAAAACTTCACGTCTGACAAATACCTAAACACGCGTTTCAAAGAAACCATGGCATCGTCACCCAGAAACACCGATGGGTGTAGGGGAATATGTTGAAGGTGAAAAAAAACCAGCGAAATAGACGGAAGACGTAGAAGAGACGAGACAACACACACGCTGTCTCGTCTCTTCTACGTCTTCCGTCTATTTCGCTGGTTTTTTTTTCACCTTCAAAATGTACCAACTGGCCCAGCAAGCTGCACTTCTTCGGGAATATGTTGTCTGTAGAGTTCTCTGAAGCGTTTGTGTCGTGTTGTGTCAAGTGCTTTGCATTGTATGAGTATGTGGACTACGGACAGGCCCTCCCTACACTTGCTACAGAGGGGTCTTGGAGAACCCGTCAGCAGGTGCGAGTGCGTCACATGTGTATGGCCTATCCGTTATCTAGCTAAGGTAACTTCAATGTGCCTGTTGTGTGAGTCAGTAGTGTATTGTCCCAAGTGTGATTTTATTACGTGTAGTTTGTTGTCTGCCTGTTCGCTCCAGTCTGCTTGCCACGTTTTACGGAGTTGCTGTCTTATGTGTGGCTTGAGGTCTGTGTAAGGAAGTGTTGTTATGTTTACTGTGTTTCGGAGTGCAGCAGTGACGGCCATTTCATCCGCCAGTTCATTTCCGCCGATGCCAGAGTGGCCTGGCACCCAAGACCCAGTCACCTCAAGGTTTGAAGAATACGCCAGTATAATTGATTTTAAGAGAAGGTTAACTACATGGTTTTTCGATGAATTTCCGGATGATAATGCACGGACGACGCTCAGCGAATCTGTATAGATGATAGATTTAGGAATAATATGTTCAACTATGTGATTTACAGCCAGGAAGATGCCATATGCTTCTGCCGAAAAAATACTTGTCTTTGCATTCATGGTTCTACCTCCTTCAAAATTGGGTCCATGAGCAGCAAAAGACACCACACTGAACGTTTTGGAAGCATCAGTGAATAACTCTGCAGCCCTGTATTTATCCTGCAGATGCATGAAATGCTGCTGAATCGCAATTCTTGGTGCCCTGTTCTTATCAAGATGCGTAAAAGACAGGTCACAGAGCACAGGGCGCAGATTCCATGGTGGTATAAAATCAGTGACGGGTGTCTTGTGAATGTCTAAAGAGGGTACCTCATGCTCAGAGGCTTCCTCTCTTACCCTAAGTGAAAAGGGCAGAGAGATGGATGGACGATTTAAGAACAGTTGTTGTGAGGATGTGTTTTTAATGGTGGAAATAAAAGGGTGGTTAGTCAGGGCCATGATTTTCGTGGCATGCAACAAATCCATGTAAATCCTCTGGTCATATAGGGACCATTTATCACACTCGGCGTAGAGGCTCTCGACTGGGCTAGTGCGAAAAGCACCACATGCAAGGCGAAGACCCAGATGCAGCACTGGGTCGAGCATTTTCAGTGCCGTTTTTGTTGCAGATCCATAAATGACGCTTCCATAGTCCAATCGGGACCCCACTAGGCTTGTGAAAATACGTAAGAGGAGTTGCTTGTCCGTTCCATAGGACTGGTGTGACAAGAATTTAAGAATGTTGAGAGCCTTTAGACATTTATGTTTCACTTGCTTAATGTGAGGGATGAATGTAGGTTTTTAATCCAACACCACTTCTAAAAACTTCTGTTCCTTCCTCACAGGAAGCGAAACGCCAATTATTGTAATGTCTGGGTCCGGATGGATCCCACGCTTCCTGGAGAAGACAACACAGGTGCTTTTTTTCTGGATTAAGTTGAAACTCATTCTTGTCTGCCCAGCTGGCAAGTTTTTTGACAGCGAGCTGGACTGGACGCTCACAGATGGACATATTGCATGATTTAAAAGATACCTGGACGTCGTCTACATACATGGAATAAGAAATTGTACGTGGGGATGCCTTCGCAAGGGAGTTTATTTTAACTATGAAAAGAGTGCAGCTTAAAACTCCACCTTGCGGAACGCCGTTTTCTTGTGCATGAACCCTTGAGAGTGCGCTACCAACTATCACACGAAAAGTTCTTTCGCACAAATAACTAGCAAGAATGTTCATCATGTTCCCTGAGACACCAAATGACTTCAGGTCACTGAGGATCCCGTAGCGCCAGGCGGTGTCATATGCTTTCTCAAGGTCAAAAAACACCATTGTGCAAAAGTGTTTGTGAATGAAAGCGTCCTTTATGTATGATTCAAGGGCGAAAAGTTGGTCATTTGTAGATCGCCCCGCCCTGAAGCCTGCCTGGCAGCTCTCGAGAAGACCATTGTACTCAAGAAAGTACACGAGTCTCCTGTTTATCATCTTCTCGACGAGCTTGCACAGGCAGCTTGTGAGGGCGATGGGCCGATAGCTAGCAGGAGAGGAAGGGTCCTTTCCTTCCTTCAAGAAAGCCACCACTATGGCCCCCCTCCAAGAGCGAGGAATGTGCCCCGAAAGCCATATGTTGTTGTATAGATGTTGTATAGTCTTTCATGAGTGTCTGGGTGTAGGTGTTGTATCATGGTGTATGTGATTTTGTCTGCACCTGGAGCTGAAGGCTTACATGTGAAAAGAGCAACCTTCAGCTCATGAATTGAAAAAGGAGAATTGTAAGAAGTGTGCGACTTGTTGTGATCACGCAGGGACTTCTTTTCTACAGATGTTTTGTGTTTCATGAAAGTGTTTGTGTAGTGTGCTGAACTGGACACGTGTTCGAAGTGTTGTGGAAGTGTGTTAGCCTGTGCTTCCAGTGTGTCCCCTGTTGTACTAAGCAGGGGCAGGCTGTGTCTGTTGTCCTTTTAGTTTTCCTATTCGTGTCCAGGCTTTGTGTGTGTCTGTGTAAGAGTTTATGGATGTCAAGAAGGTGTGCCAACTCTCTCGTTTTGCCTCACGGCGCACACGTTTTCCTAACGCCTTGGCCCGTTTGAACAAGAGGAAGTTACTCGACGTGGGGTACCGACGAAGGATACCCCACGCCTTGGTCTGGGCCTCTCGCGCCCGCCTGCAGTCCTCATTCCACCATGGCCTCCTCTGGTTGCGCATGGCACCAGAGGCGTGGGGAATGGACTTTTCGGAGGAGTCGAGGATGTGCGCCGTGAGGAGTTGGGTAGCTTCTTCAACGTGTAGGTGTCCTATGGATGTGTGATGTAGTTTGGATGCCTCTGTAAA
Organism: Haemaphysalis longicornis; assembly: GCF_048455015.1. NCBI lineage: Eukaryota > Metazoa > Arthropoda > Arachnida > Ixodida > Ixodidae > Haemaphysalis > Haemaphysalis longicornis. The sequence continues at coordinate 201,115,857 of NW_027526407.1, read as the reverse complement.
TGTATTCCAGTTAGCTCGTGCTTCATTGAACCAATTATGGGAAGATGGACTGCATGGGCCTTTACCTGTGTATATTAGTGAGGTGGGGAAGTGGTCACTGCTATATGGGTCAGTTCCCACTCCCTACTCGACAAGAGAAAAGAGAACTGCGGAGCCAATAGCCAAGTCAAGAAATGAGTATGAGTTGTGAGGTATGGTATGGTATGTAGGCTGTTTATTGTTGAAAAGGCATGCTCAAGAAGATGTAAGGAATCTCTATCAGGCGACCTCGGTTATCCGTTCTGGAAGAGCCCCAAAGAAAGTTGTGAGCATTAAGGTCGCCTGTAAGAATGTATGGTTCGGGCAGCTGGTCAACCAGCGCCTCGAAGTCGGAGCTCGTAAGTGCAACATCAGGAGGAATGTATATGGAGCATACCGTTATCAACCTATTAAATATTATTGTGCGAACGGCTACAGCCTCAAGGACGGTGTTCAAAGTGACAGGGTGGCATGCTAAGGATTTGCGGGCGATTAAGGCCACACCGCCAGAAGAGTGTATGCAGCCATCCCTGTCTTTCCTGTATACCAGGTAACTATTTAAGGAATTTGTGTGTCTGGAATTCAGATATGTTTCCTGGACACATATTAAACTTGGCTGATTGGCATGCAGAATCTCATACACGTCGTCAAGATTATTCAGAAGGCCTCTGCAGTTCCATTGAACAAGTTTTTCTCTTCCCATTATTTAGTGTGAGAGCTACTGGAGTGTGTATGTTTATGTGTCGTCTTTCGGTACTGTGACTCTTGAATTGGGCTTTTTGGGCCTTTCTGTAGGCTTAGAGGTCGGAGGCCGATCCTTGCGCTGCGTCGCAGGCAAGAATGGCACGACGTCCATCTCATCGTCCGATTTCCTGGGTGTGCCCGTCGAACCGGGCCCCCCGGACTTGGCCCCCGCTAGGGGGCCCTTCGTTTGACCCGCCACCGCCGCAGGTATCGGAGGCACCAGAAGTGGCACGGTTGGTGCGGTGGCGGTGGGAGCCGGTGCGGGGCCCGTGGTGTCCATGGCACCCTCCAACGCACTGGAGGATGGGAAGGCAGGGACGGGAGCGGCACCGGTCCCGACGGAAGAGGTTGCCACCACAACCGCTGCTGGCTCAGCGAGCAGTGCGGAGGCGGGTTGGGCTGGCAGAGGCAACCCAAAGGCGGGGGGGGGGGCGAAGGCGGGACCAAGTACGACTCGCTATACTGGGTCTCCGCCGAAACCAGACGCCGCTCTGCCCCCCGGCGAGCTGCGTCGGCGTACCTCCCCAGGGGGAAAGAGGCGAACCTCTTCCGCGCCTCTGGGTAGGTGATGTTCTCGGTTACCTTTACATTTATGATTTGTTTTTCCTGCTTAAATTTCTCGCAAGTGCGGGACCACGCTGCGTGGGGCCCGTGGCAGTTAGCACACGTGAAACTCTGGGTGTTGCAGTTTTCGGATGGGTGGTCATGTTGGCCGCATTTTGCACAGGTAAGGCGGCCGCGGCAGGAGTTTGTGCCATGCCCGAACCGTTGGCACTTGAAGCAGCGCCGTGGGTTCGGGATGTATGGACGGACAGAACAATGTATGTAACCGGCATTTATGGATCCTGGAAGGGTGGATCGATCGAAGGTCAAGATAATGTGTCTACTTGCTACCTGTTTGTCATCGCGGCGTATTGATGTGCGCTTTACAGCCCTGACGCCCTGATCCCTTAAGCCTTCCAAAAGGCCGGCCTCGGTCTCGGACATGAGATCTGCCTCAGAGATCACACCTTGACAACTGTTGAGGCTGCGGTGGGGTGTGACCCTGATCTCCGGATCTGCAATGCGGGTTTGTTTCAGGAGGATTGTGGATTGCTGCTGAGTTTTTACTTCAACTAGCACTTCACCAGTTCTCAGCTTTTTGGTATCATATGTTTTGCCGATGATACCTTCAAGGTATTTAGAAACAAGAAATACAGATTGAGAGGAAACCGGCTTCGATTTGTCCACAGATTCAATGATCAAAAAACGAGGGTAGTTATCTGAGGGGGAAAAACAGCGCAGAGACGAAAAGACAGTACAAGCGCTGAATAACAACTGGGGGTGTTTTATTGCGTTCTGCAATTTATACATGAGGAAAAGTGACGTCACAACCCTAGGAAAGGAAAAGAACACGCTGAAATGATTTGCACTGTGAGCGAACAATGAGTTTTTCAGAACCTGACAAGGGCTATCTGTCGATATACGCTATTTCTTTTTGAAGAAGTGCGACTGAAGCCTGACTGACACATTTCTTTCTTCCTTTTTTCGCTATGAGTAGGCTTCGAAAATCTCGCGTGTGCGTGATTCCATGTAGCGCTTTAGAACCTTGGTTCTATCTAAAAATGGGACGCACCCACATGCCTTGCAATGCGAGACAAGGTGCCTCCCGCTGCCGACACGTAGAGCATACGCATGCTCGCGCAGGCGTTCATTGATGCATCTTGCCGTCTGTCCAACGTACACAGCGTCGCACTCTAGAGGAATCTAAATGCCAAAATGCACGTAAGTTCGAGATTTCGGTGCATGTTACAGATGCCTTGGCTGTAAAAATCTAAAGGCCAAAATGCACGTAAGTTCGAGATTTCGGTGCATGTTACAGATGCCTTGGCTGTAAAAAATCCTGAACCCCCAACACTGCGCGCTGCTCATCGCCTGTGTATCACCTACGCATTCAACCTCTTAATTATTCCTTATCAATTGCTTTATAAAGCCAACGTCTATCTTATAGCGCCAGTCCTCAATAACAACGCAGTTTGCATTTTAAAGCAAATATGAACGCTTCACTTACAACGACGACAGTGGGTGGGTGGGCTTAGCTTATTTGTCAGGGAGTTGTTGGCTGTCGTCTTGATTTCAACTTACATTCGGACGCCATTAGCAGTTTGGTTGTTGGTGCTTGGACTTTAACTCTCAGGTAGTTTTGCATCTATTGGGGAATTTGATTCTGGTGGCTGTGACTTTCGCAGTTTGTCATTTGATTTTTGAGCGCAAAACGTGACTTTTCCGCTATCGCCATCGTCAGAACAAGGCCATAAAATTTTCCAGCTTTGTATTATTTAGGGCGTTCTCGGACACGGATTTTGTACGGCTGCTTCTGGTTAATAAATTTTCGCTGGATAAGATGCTCGGACGCCTTATTTTGACAAGAAATCTTGGTGTTAAACTGGGATGAATTTTGAAGTTATTATTTTCGGGGTAAAAAATTAGTGTGACATGATCGCTCGTTTGAAACTGCGAAACCGTATATGCAAAGAATGGCAATAAAAATTATTTATAAATTTCTGAAATGATCGTTTATAACCAATAGGTCAAGCATAATATACATTTAGAAGATTCCTCGAGAAACACAGCCTGTAGATGGCTAGATGTTACAATGATTACAGTTTACTCAGCTGGTCTTAGCGTAAGCAAGCAAATTCATCCAGAAACTAAAACAGTCCTCTATATTCTGGCCCCCTTTGCAGCTGCGTGTAAAACTGACATTGAGACTGGGGGCCGATTATCGCTTGCAGATTTTGTCCGAATATTGTGGAAGAAATGTAAGTATTTCTTTCTCTAAAGTACGGTTTTTAGTTACATCTACACAGAGAATAAAAGTATGGAATAATTTTTGTCTCAAATTCTGACATGGGCATCTACAAGCATCTGACGAAACATTTGCTGATATTTAAACTCTAATTTGTTGCCTACTCGCCCGTCACAAATGTTAACATAACCTTACGACTTCAACGTTGGTATTCGCCGTGGTGCATGCCTATGCGATAGAGTACGTATTTAATTCATATATATAGTGAGTGTAATGGTTTCTGGGTTCGGACCTGACGATGAAAACGATGAAGTTAACAATACAGAATTTCCCCTACAGCAACTCTCAAATCAAAACATTCTCGTAAATGTTCGAATGTGTGCACTCATAATTAGCCACAAAATGTTTTTTCTCCGTTTTTGTCCAAAATTTTGGCACGTATGATTCTCAAAGTTGTCTTGCTTTTTTAGTCGGACCTTTCCTTTCCTTCGACATAAAATGTCACATTTTGAGATTTTTGCGCTTGGCACAGGCACCACTGGGCTAAAATGTCACTAGTGCCGTTAGGTAATCGGGTATTTGTTTCAAAATAATGCCCCGTAAAGCTTCAGTGTGAATATTTCCCTGCGCTCTCGGCAATGCGGTTGTGTTTTTGATATTCTTTAGTTGCTTGCCTGATCTAGCCAGCGACGTTGCACTGACACTCTTCATTCAGTAACTGACGCGATGAAGCTGCAGCATGGTGTCTTAAGCAGAGTGGCCTAGCAGACAAGTACTATGTCGATAAACAAAGCCCATGTGCTGAGAGAGAGAGAAAGAGAGAGAGGAAAGCCCTAATGAACACTGAAGAGGTTAACCCCACAAATTTGGGGGCTTGCTAATTCAGATGGAGGTCTACATAGTGGGGTAAAAAAGGAAAGAAAAGGGGAAAAAGTACGCTGTAACAATGAATAATAGGGAGAAGAAGAAAAAATCAGCTCGGAACGTAAAAAGTGCAACATAAGGAGCAAAAAATCTGAGGATCCCAAGGTAACTCACAGAACACACAGAGCACAATGGCGAGTCCGCCACACCTATTATAAAAAGAAACCTACTAGTGAAGGCAACGTTCAGGCGTAGTCGCTGAAGGAAAACCTCTGCTTTTGTAGTCCTGGAGGAAACTGGAAATTGCACCGAGGGTGAATCGCGTGTAGAGGCAAGGGTATCCTAACGGGGTCCTGCCATGCTTGCAAATACAGTTTCTTTCCCAGTTTGTTCACGCCCGTAATTCCGTCTTGTCTGGAATACGGAATTTCAATAGACACTGGCAGATTGTGCACCTCTTTCGCTGCTGCGTCAGAGACGACGTTCCCCTGGATGCCGGAATGATCTGGTAGCCATTGAAGTGAGATGTGGTGCCCGTCTCGTAGCCCTAGTGTGTGCAATGCGTTTAGCTCACGCAGAAGTTGGCTGCAGTGGTGGGATGGCTTCATCAGTGCTTGCAGGGCAGGCCGCGAGTCGGTAAAGATCACCCATTGCCTGCCGAACGGGACTACTGGTGATGTGAAGGAGTGCCGCCCTAATAGTAGTTATCTCCGTGAAGGTGACGACCTCTTGTGACTGTGTTTCTCTTTCACAATGAGCCCCACTGACGGAATTCACACTCCAATAGCTGACGAGTCAGACTTCACGAAGCCGTCTGTATGTAGGCGAACGTGGCCAAGATAACGTGAGCTGATATGCTCCAGCGTGAAGTATCGCAAGTGCAGCTGAGTCAGATATTATTTCATGCCAATACCTGGTATGGCGAGGAATATACCCTATGATGCAATGTTTCGTCGCAGAAAGGCAGGCTTAATTGGGCGTTCGAAGTTGTACCGGTAGGAGGCTCATTACAGAAGACACCTGTGCTAGAGGATGGTCAGCGCACCTGAGTGCGTGGCGGAGGATAGTGTGAAGGAACTCTTGAGCTTGGAGAGTCTGGGCTGAAATGCACCTTGCTTCGCAGAGAGTGCCATTCGTGGATGTGTACCTTGGAAGGCAAATGCGCAGAACTGGAGCCTGTGCACACTCTAGCCCTCTCAAGTTTGTCTCAGACAAACCAATAAGCGCTGGGCGGCTGTACCTCAGAAGGCCAAAAATACTGCCTTATAGAGTCAAAATAGTGAATACGCTGATCAGCCCCATGTTTTTCCTGTGAGCATCCGCAAAATGGGAATAAATGTGTGTAGGCGTTGTCTGAGGTGACGGATACGGGGGGCCCCAATAAAGTGATTGATCTAATGTTACTCCAAAAAATTTATGGTTGTGAACATACGGTATTTCTGTGTTATCTATGACTAGAGGACAGCGGGATGCATCCTGCCCCTTTAAGGCAATTTCGGCACACTTTTTGGGTGAAAGAAGCAATTCACAGGTACTAAGTAGTTTTGAATAGAAAGAAGAGTCTTCTAAAGTTTGGATGGTATGCTTCTCCAGTTTTTGCCAGAAGCCCAGACACAAATATCCTCAGCGTAGAGAGATATGTTGACACGTTGGGGTAGTACCTTCGTGATGCGGATGAGGCACTTGCTAAACAGGGCCGGACTTAGAACTGCGCCTGCAGGGACGCCCTGTGTAATCTCATGCCGCCTTGTGTCGCCTTCATGGGTGGTCATATAGACATGCTGATTCTGCAGTTTCGTCACAGTGCAAAGTGTGCATCCACCCTCGTAGTCCTACAAGCGTCATTTGCCCTCAAATAACTTCACAGGCAACGCTGTCCAAAGCCGCTTTGATGTCTAGAAAGAGAGCTTCTGTGATACTTTTACAAGCCTTTGCCAAGGAATATCCCTCACCAAAGCAATGACGTTGTCGACGCTACTTCTACCTTCTCTGAACCCCGACCTTTCTGGGGGATACACTTCTCGGTCCTTAAGGTTCAAGGCGAGTCACCGCAGCACCATTTTCTCCATTACCTTCCTATGCAGCTTAGTAGAGCGATATGGCGGTAAGAGTTGATGTCAGTCTGCGCTTTGCCTCGTTTGAGGCCCGCTACCAGGCCACCAACTTTCCAACTTGCTTCCACGCGACCTGTCTCCCACGACTTGTTGTGGAAGGTAAGCAGTTGCTGGAGTGCGCTACCGCCGAGGTATCACAAAGCTGAATATGTAACGCCATCGGCGCTTGAAGAAGAAGGCTGGTTAACGGATGCTAGCGCTGTGCTTACAGTGTGCACAGTAAATAATTCTCCCATGAGCGTAGTATTCGTTGTGGAGAGCCAATCAGTCAGGACCTCTCAAATCTACAGAGCTCCGGGGAGCTGTAACATTGGTGCAAAATGTGTCACCTACGTCCCGTTCACTGACGCCACCTTACAGAGCTATTGATGAAAATTTATGAACTATTCTCGGTGTTGCTCTCAGGGTACGAGAAACGTGCCAAATACGAGTAAGCGGTTTGCGGGGATCAAGCTTAAAAATAAAATTCTCTCGAGCGCTGTCTGCGACCTTATTCAAGTACTTCTGAATGCGTTTGTGGACATGACTTGAAGCTCGAATGTCATCTGGTGATAGCGTTTTTCTCGCACGGGGCACTGCTCTCCTGCACATTGCGCGAAGGATTCATACTCGCCGTCCAATGGTGCCCACACCTTTGGCACCCAGCTCGACCATATTGACTGTGACTGGGCCCTAACAATAGCTTCCGCTAGCTCTTCGTTCGTAGACAATGCGACAACATTGTCCTCCAGCATGACACGGAAGGTCGTTCAGTTTACAGAGGCCGCTTGATGGTACCGCCGCACACTCCACCAATCATGGTGTACGTTGGGACGTGGTCACTTCCGAAGCTTTCAATGTCTGGATACCAGGATGCGACGGGCAGCAGAGAAGTGGACACCATAGTCACATTAATTACGCTTGAAGCCCTGTCAAGAAAGAACGTTGGTCAACCACTGTTGAGAGCTGCTAGTCCTGCTTGGCTGGCCACATCGAGCAGATCGTTTGCCCTTGGCGTCGTCTTAACACTTCCCCAAGCTCTGTGGTGGAATCCCCTGTAAGAAAGTGCGGCGCCGGTATAGTGTCTAAGAGAGCTTGCAGCCGCTTAACTTAGGTGCTATGCCTTTTGTGCAATGTATCACGTGATTATAGTGAAAGTCGCCTGATTGTGCTTCACCGTTGCTGCGACATACTCAATAGAGTCATCTGGCTCCACATTCTGCACAAGAAAAGTTAGGTCACTAAGCATTGCAAGGAGCACTCTACTGTTTTCTGAGCTCGTCAAAGAGCAATACAAAGATTATCCCGGAAGACGGACTTCCCGACGCAGTCGGGATTCCAAAATCGCGATGACTGGGGACCTTTGCTTACTGATGGGGTGCTTAGATCAGGCAACCGGGGTGATAGTCCGCAGGCATTCTACTGGAACACTGTTGCCTGATTCCGAAGAGTTTGCAACCGTCATAACACTCCCAGTAAAAGTTACAGCCAGTTTCGAAGGAGTGGGGTACTGGTATCAAGTAAAGTAAGAATACCACGAGTCACGGGGGACGTGAAAGGTGCTTGAAATGATCGTACGGCATCACTGAGAAAGATTATTGATGCGCCAGAGTTTGTGGACGGTTGTACACTCTGCCGGCTCATGCGGACGTGGTTGGAACGGGTCCAAACGCGCTGCCTGGGGCAGCAGGAGCGGTGGGAGGGGTTGGAGCTTGATGAATTCGATGAGGCGTCTGCAGTAGTAGCGGCGTGAACTCAGAGAAGTCAAAATGGGTGTTTTGACTTTGCATTTCTTCTGTCATTCTTTTTGGGTCGCGACGCTTGGAGCATTTCTTGTATGAGACCGCCGCTTTTGCTGCCTTGTAATCTACTTTGTTTTGACTCTTGTACTTGTAGATGCTTCTCTCTTGTCGAAACGTTAGACAAAAGTTTAAGTCAGCCTCGTTAGTCCTGCCACAGTTTAGATACTGCTTCTAAGTTAACGTACACACCTTCAACTCCACGTCGTCTCCACAGCGTAGGCAGCGAAAGTTGGCCTTGCACGTTCCAGTGATATAACCTAAACGCTGACGTCGCGTACACTGCACCGGAGGACCTTATGTGCTTACGGGCCTTGAACAGGCCACACATGTCTTTGTGCTATACGGACCAGTGTGCCGCCCTTTGCAACCACACTACGTTGGCCTTTTGCCTGTTGTAGAACGACACTCATCGACGTACGTCATCGACATCAATGGCTCTGACGACACCCTAGCCCTAGAGTGCCTGGAGCCGGCATACGTCACCGCCGCTGACGTATCTTACGAATCTTCAGACTGTGGCTGCACACCACCGCGGCCATCATGTACGCTGGGGTTGTCAGAGCGTCGCACCAGCTCCTTTCGTGGCGGGGGGCGGGGGGGAGCGGCGTCGGGAGCCATGTAGCGGCAAGCCACAGTGCCAGCGGCAGCAGCATGACGCAGTCCAATGAGCGCGCTCACACGCCGGTGGGCTAGCGCGCCCCTGGCATCAGTAAATAAAGACCACACGGCGTTCCGAATAAACCGACCTTGTTAGGTGGTCTGGGCGTCTCTCTTTTCGTCACCCAACAGGGCAAATTTCAGCGTTGAATAGATCTTGAGTAACCAAATAAATGTTTTATTATACATCAAGACCGATCCTACATACCAAAGCCACGCAGCTGCTTTGAATGCCCGCGGTTTGGGCTCGGCGTCAACTTGTGACGCGGAAGATGAAAGAGTGCGAAATGTGCCCCACAGGAGCGTCTACCTGAAAACTGCAAATAAAAACCTTGATTTGTGCGAACCGCAGTGACCGAATCTGCCCGATTCGCATACATATGAGATGTTGCAATTGCAAAGCAAGAATATTTAGTTAAAAGTAACCGACAAAATCTCCCTCTTAGAATGGGGGAATCTGTTCGGCCATTTGCCCGTGCGGAGGTATGATGACGCTGGTCTTCTGTTAAAAGGGGGCAGGGCGTCGCCCGATATTGGCAGCGACACAGGGCCGAAAGAAGGATTTGGTCCTACTCCCGCACCCTAAACGATTACGTTGTGCAGCTAAACTTGTGAACGCACTACATACGAAGTATGCTGCAATTGCAGTGGCAAACACCTTAACCGGGAGCAATGCTCCTGCTTCCAATTGTGCACCACCAGCCTCAAGTGCATTGGTGGCATGGAGGAGTTGGACACGGAGGCGGGGGGGGGCGCATGGGCTCTTACCTTCGCGCACCGGTTGAGCCGCAAGTGGCCACCGCAACTCCGTCGCGTACTGTGGCCTAGACAAACACCAAATAGTTCAGCGTCTAGGCAGCCTAATTATATGGTAATTCCCTGCACGTGGCACCTTGAGTCATCTTGGTGACGGTGTTGGCGACACCGTGGTCCTTGAGCCCCATACTCGTGCTGTAATCTACCATATCTACGAGTTGTAAGGTGAAGGGCAGAAACGACAAAAGGTGGCCGTCGGAGCCCAGGTCAAGCTCCGGCGGATGGGCTCCCGGTCTGTTTACCAGGCAGAGAGCTCCGGGACCTTTTCAGCTATCAGGGTAAGCCTGACGAGGAAGGTACCCCCGTCTCCCTGCTTTTATACTAGGATATATGTTTTCCAAATTTTCTAAATCCAAATGTCGGCCTCCTAAAAGGGGCTGCACTGAAGTATCCTTTCCTCCGTGGCCAACGACGAGTTTGCCAAAGCCGGACAACAATGCAAGGTTTTTCGTAATATAATCTGTTATGGCGTCGAACCCGCTTGCCTTAAAATCTGTCTTTCTATCTCGAAATGTTTTGAGGGCATTGTTGGTCAACCCTACAAAACTAAAAAACTTAGAACCAAATAAGTTCTTGTAGAAGTAAGCGACGAGGAACAAGCTACAAATCTCTTGACTGAAACTCGCATCGCAGATGTGGACATCAAGGTCACACCCCACCGCAGTCCTAATAGCTCCTAGAGTGTGATCTCTGAGTCAGATTGGGTGAATAAAACTGAAACCGATATGTTGAAAGGCCCTAAAGACAAAGGTGTGACAGGAAATCACAACAAAACATGTAATATTGACTTTCGACCATTCAACAGTTCCTTAATCAGTAAATGCAGGTTTTATTCATTGCCCCGTCAGGCCGTACATCCCCAACCCGCGCCGGTGTTTTAAATGCCAGCGGTTTGGGCAGAGTACCACCTCCTGCCGTGGCCGACTTACGTGTCCAAAGAGTGCTCAGCACGATCATCAATCTGACAACTGTCCATCGCAAACCCTCATCTGTGCTAACTGTCAGGGCGCCCACGGGGCCTACTCTAGAAAATGCGAGTAGTTCAAACAGGAGAAGGAGATCATCAGGGTGAAAGTCACTGAGAACCTTAGCTTCCGAGAAGCACAAAAGAGGTTCGCCTTTTTCCCCCTGGGGAGGTATGCCAACGCAGCTCGTCGGGGGGCGGAGCGGTGTCTCGTGTTTACAGGGACCCACTTCAGCGAGTCTGATCTGGTCCCTCGCCAGCCCCCAGCTGGGTTGCCTAATGCAGCCCGACCAATCACCACACCGCTTATTTAGGAATACTGCAATCCGTACTAGGTATTTTCGCAGAGTGGGTTACATGAATTACATGAATGCTCTATATGCAAACAAACAAATTTTTAAAGCAGGAAGATAAAAACACACCGAAACAAACGTCCACACAAAGCAACTCTAAATATACAAAACATTCTAATGTTTGTGGGGACACAGATTAATTGGCATGTTTATTTAAACACTGTTGTTGAGGCTAGAAGAAAACAAAGTTAAGGATGGCTGTAAAACGTCGGTGTTGGTTAGTTTGTTACAGTCGTTTATAGTTCGTGGAAGGAATGAATATTTAAAGCAATTGTTACGGGTTGCATAAGGTGTTATTGTGCGCTCATGCCTTGTCGAGTTGCATATCCGGACGAAAATGAAGAACTTCAGAAACGCCTGCGTTGTAATATCCCTTTACTAGTTGATATAGAAATTTTAGTCGAGACTAGCGGTTTCTTTCTGTTAGTTTTGGTAGATTAGGTCGAGTTGAAAGTTCTGTAATTGAAGTGTGTCGGAAGTTATATATGAAACGAAATGCCTTTTTTGCACTCTTTCTAGCTTGTTGATATTAGTTTTCGTGAAAGGGTTCCATATAATGGAAGCATAATCCGAATTCGGTATAGCTATTGTTTTTAAGCCAGAAGGCGGATGGAGGGGGTTGAAAGTTTCAATTCTCTTCTGAAGAAGAACAGTTTAGGCCTTGCAGTGTTAGTTACCGTACTAATGTGTTTAGTCCAATTCAGGTCATTTGTGATCCATAACCCAAGATACTTGTAATGTGGGACTTCGCAAAGTTTAGTATGGGTAGTAGAGTAATCGTACTTTACTGAATTTTTTTATTAGTTATTTGCACAAACACTGTTTTACGAAGTTAATGGCCATTTTTCATTCATCACACCAGGAGGACACTTTTGGTAGAGCATTATTTAACACCTGTTGGTCTGCGGGACAGTATATTTCGTTATAAGATACACAGTCATCAGCGTAGAGTTTATTTTCACCGGGATGCCATCAACAATATCCTTAATAAAAAGAAGGCGTCCTAGCACGGAGACCTGGGGAACGCCAGAGTCAACAAGCTGTCTATTTGAGCAGCAATCAGCAAAGCCAACAAATTGTTCACGTTTTGTTAGATATGCAGAAATCCAGGTCTACTTGAGAATTATTGATTATTCTACCTATCTTATATATCAATTTACTATAGGATACCTTATCAAAGGCTTTCGAAAAGTACATAAAAATAACGCCGGTCTGTGTCCTACTATTTATTGATTTGGCAAAGTCATGTATTGTTTCAACAAGTTGAGTGGTGGTCGAGTTACTTTTCTAAAACCATGCTGGCATTTTGTTAGAACATTAAAGTTGTCCTGAAATTCGCAGATGTGATTGTAAATGATATGTCCCAGAATCTTGCATATGGTACATGTTAATGAAATTGGACGATAGTTTTTAACGAACTTCTTATTTCCGGTCATATGAACTGGTTTAACTATAGCGGTTCCCAAGTCCCTTGGTCTTTCTCCTTCTAGTAAGGACTTGGAAAAAATCACTTGAAGATATTTTGACACCCACTCAGCGTACCCTTTCAAGCGGTTTTTCGGAAAGTCATCAGGCTCTGATGATTTTTTGACATCAAACCTTAGGAGAAGATTAAATATACCACCTTCAGTAACAATTACTTGAGACATCGGTGGTAGAGATGCGTGAAACACAAGTGATATATCGTTATCTTGGGTGCATACCGATTGAAAATGGTTATTAAAGGCATGGGCAATTTTTGCACTATAGTGAGTAAGGCAGCCATCAACTTCAGATGTATCACATTCAGTGGACTGTGGAGAAATTGAACGCAATTTCTCGGGAGACGTGGTTATAAAGCTTGGTAATGATTCACCGTAATAGCGCCTTTTATCAGCAGCTACTTGGTCTTTAATTTGTAAAGAAACATTCAATATTTTTTGCTTTATGAATATTCTTCTGTTGATTGTTAACCGTTTCTTTAAGCGTTTTAGTCGCCTTTTCGATTGCAATGTCTCCCTCGAAATCCATGGGTTCTTACCTTTACGTGTTTTTGTAATCTTTGGGTACAAAACACTCGATACATTCATTCACAATCTGTTTAAATCTGTCCCAAAGGTGGTGTACATCACCAGTGCTATTGCGGAAATCATCAAAAGTAAAGGAAAGCAGGTCAATTATAGACACATCGTCAGCAAGAGAGAAGTTCTGAAATGAAAAAATTGCACGAATATTGTTTATATAGGTATTAGCTAGGGTGCGCAATACGGCCTTGTGGTCTGAAATTCCCGGAACTACTTCGCAGTAATTTTTGGCACTAATTGATCCACTCACTAGAAAAAGATCTAGTACTGATTTGCAACTTTCTTGAATTCTAGTGAAGTCTTTTACAATTTGAAATGAGTCAAAAGTGAACTCAATGTTTGGCATTGCTTCTCCCAAGTGATCATTGTGACAATGGAGAGAGAAATTTAGCCAGTCTATATTGGGCAAGTTAAAATCTCCAGCCAGAATAACTTTGTCACCAGGTTTTATATTCGAATGTAGATACTCCTTCAACAATTCCAACATGTGAATAGACGAGTTAGGGGGTCTATACATGACTGCTATTACATATTTACCCTGATCGTGGTACGCTTTGCAGAACATGCACTCAACGTCAGTAAATTCAGGCATTCTCGCTATACGCAAACGTTTTTTTTTAAAGAATGCATACACCTCCTCCTTTACTGCCTCGGTCTTTTTGAATTACAGTATATCCGGCAAGAACGAATTCGCTGTCGTATATTAATTCATGCAGCCAAGTCTCACTGAGAACTGCGAGGTCGGCATCATGTGCTAGTGATATACTTTCGAGTTCGGTAGCTTTATTGATTACACTCCTGAAGTTGATGTTTATTAGTTTTAATGACGGATTTTTAGTTCTATGTTGTCATGCAGTTTTCTTATTGAGCCTAAACCGTGTCTCCTTTTCCTCGTTCCAATAAAAGAGTACACCGTCTACGCTTAATTCGACGAAGAGTAGTTTGAACTTAGCGCCTTTTTCTTTTTCTTGAGCTGCACTCCTCCATAACTGTTTACGGATTTCCCGAATTCTCTTCGAAAAGTCATCAGAGCGTGAAAATTCGGTGTCCTTTATTTGAGGAGAAGCTTTCAGTACCGCGATTTTTTCATTGTAGTCGACAAACTTTAAGATAACGGGTCGAGGTTTCTCAGACGTTTTTCGTCCAAGCGTGTGACACCGCTCAATACCGTTCACGGTTAGACCCAGTATTTCAAAAAAAAAGTTATTTTTGACTGTCGCCTTCAGTTGCTCGTACGTCTCTTTGTTAGGCTCTTAGAAACCAGAAATGATTAGGTTGATCCGACGTCCCCTATTTTCCAAATCATCAACCTTAAGCATCAGCTCTGAAATCTGTTCACCAAACTTAAACCCTGAGGTTTCCAGAACTTTCACTTGATTAGTTACAGCATTTAGGTCAGTCAACTGTTTTTCAAATCTATCCAGGCGGCCCGTTAAGGTTGAGAGCTTATCTTCAATTTTACTTTGCGTGGTGAGTATGGCTGCAATTGTGGCAGTCATTTTACTCTGTCCCTCTACCAGTTCTAACAGAATATCCCTATCTGTTTTCGAATGTCCTGGATTAGCCTCTTTGTTGCTACAAGACAATAAGTCATCAGCGAGACCAAGAACGTAACGAAAAATGCACTTAACACAAAGTGGGCATGGCAGCAGAATCAAACAACGGTCATCACTCCGGTAACACTTCTTGTACCGATAATAACTAACCTGAAGCACGAAGCAGAAGGGGCTGCTGAGCATGGTGCCAGTTTCGCTGCTGCCATGCCCACTAGTGATGCCCGGTGTTCGTCCGTCCTTTATAGTACCTCGGTCCGTCACGTGATGGCATGTCACCAACGTGGTCATCCATGTCGGTGCAAGTGGAGCTCTGCAGTGCAGCGATGATTCAGCGATGAGGCAGCGTGTAAAGCCCTCGCGATCTGCAGACAAGGTCCCGTCAGGCACGCCGATGCCGTTCGCACATGCGACCCCAGGATGGATAGCGGGTAACATAAGCCGCATCTTAAAAAGGACCTGCAGCACGAAGCAAAATGGGTTGCTGAGAATGGTGCCGGTTTTGCTGCTACCTTGCTGAGGCAGCAGCGGTTGTGGTGCAAACCACTTCTTTCGGGATGGGGGCCGCTTCCGCCTTTGCTCTCCGTCCTCCAGTGCGTTGGAGGGTGTCGAGGAGATGGACACCGGGGGTCCCACATTGACTCCCACCGCCACCGCACCGCCCCTGCCACCTCTGGCGCCCGCGACGCCCACGGCGGTGTAGGCTCAAACGAAGGGCCCCCCAAGACGGACCAAGTCCGGGGAGCCCGGTCCGTCGGGCAGCCCTCTGACATCTGACCAGGAGATGGACGTCGGGATGTTCCTGCCTGCAACGCATCGCAAGGAGCGTGCTCCGACGTCCAAGACTACAGAAAGGCCCAAAAATGTATATCCTAGTGTAACAGCCGCGAAAGATGCATGAACACACATACACACAGACTCCAGTAGCTCATAAATCTCCATAATGGGAAGAGAAAATATTGTTCAATGGACCTGTGGAGGCCTCCTGAAAAATCTTGATGATGTTGCTGAGATATTGCATTCGAACAAGCCACGTGTGATGTGTATTCAGCAAACACAATTGAATTACAATCCACACAAATTTTTTGAATCGTTACATGGTATTCAGAAAGGACAGGAATGGCTGCAGGCTCTATTCTGGGGGTGTGGCCATAATTGCCTCAAATCGTTAGCATGCCACCCTGTCACTTTGAACACTCTCCTTGAGGCTGTAGCAACTCGCACACTAATATTTCAAAGGTTTATAATGGAATTCTCTATATATATTCCACATGATCTTGCACTTTCGAGTCCTGAATGAGGCTCGGGTTGACCAGCTGGCCGAACCATACATCCTAACAGGCGACCTTAATGCACACAACCTTCTTTGGGGTTCTTCTCGCACGGATGCCCGCAGTCGCCTGATAGAGAAGTTTTTACACCCTCTCGAGTACCCCTTTTCAACAAGAAACAGCCTACACACCATAACATACGACACAACACATACCCATTTCGTGACTTGGCTATTGGTTCCACAGTTCTCTTTTCTTGTCTTAAGTGGCGCATTGGCGTGGACCCATATGGACGTGGCCACTTCCCCACTTCCCTCTCATATATAAGTAAAGGCGCATGCAGTCCATCTTCCCATAACAGGTTTAATCAATCAAAAGCAAACTGGAGTACATTCACAGAAACATCTCAACTACACCACACAACCATAAAACACCTACAGGTATAGGAAACAGCCCAACTCACCACGGTGAACATCCTTGACACCGCCGAAAAGTCCATTGCCTACGCCTCCGGTGCACCGCGCTACCAAAGGAGGCCGTGGTGGAATGAGGACTGTAGGCGGGCGCGAAAGGCCCAGAACAAAGCGCGGGTTGTTTTTCGCCGGTACCCCACGTGAGAGAATCTAATTTCTTATAAACGTGCAAATGCTTTTGGAAGCGAGTGCGTCGTGACGCGAAAAGAGAGAGGTGGTACACCTTCACTTCCATCATTTCATACACAGACCGGCACAGTCTGGACACGAATACAAAAACTAAAAGTACAACATACACAGAGCCTGCCCCTGGTTAATAAAACAGGGGACACACTGGAAGACCTTGCTAACACACTCGCACAAAACTTCCAACACGTGTCCAGCTCAGCTAACTACACGAACACTTTCATGCAACAGAAAACATCTGCCGAAAAGAAGCCCTTAGGAGACAAGAACAAGTCGAATTCTTCTTACTACACCGAATTAACACTTCACGAGCTGAAGATTGCTCTTGCCACTTGTAAGCCTTCAGCTCCACGGGCAGACTGCATTACATACACCGTGATAAACGCTTACACGCCGACACTCTTGAGACACCCTTACACCTATACATCCAGACATGGCTTTCGGGGCAGCTTCCAAGTTCTTGGAGGGAGGCCACAGTTGTGGCCTTTCTGAAGCAGGGGAAACATCCTTCCTCTCCCGCCAGCTATAGACCCATTGCCCTGACAGGCTGCCTGTGTAAGCTCCCCGAGAAGAAGATAAACCATAGGCTCGTGTACTTTCTGGAGTATAATGGTCTTCTTGAGGGCTGCCAAACAGGCTTCAGGTGGAGCGATCTACCAATAATCAACTGGTTGTACTGGAATCTTACATTAAAGAAGCATTTGTCGATAACAAGTTGTGCCTTACTGTATTTTTCGATATTGAAAAAGCTTATGGTACAGCCTGGCGCTACGGCATTATCAGGGACCTTAGGTCATTGGGTGTCTCAGGCAACATGTAGTCATTTGTCCGAAAGAAAATTTCGAGTGAGTGTTGCCAGTGCCCATTGCGATGTATATGTGAAGAGAAATGGTGTGCCACAAGGTGGAGTTCTAAGCTGCACACTGTTTATAGTTAATATGAACTCCCTCCGAATGGCATTGCCGCTAACCATTTCCGGTTTTATTTACGTAGACGATGTGTAAATACCTCGTAAATCCTATCCTGTTAATTTGCGAAATTCAAGTACAGCTCGGTGTTAAGAAACTTGCTGGCTGGGCGGACCTTTACGGTTTTAAACGAAACGCTGGCAAAAGTACTTGTGTTGTGTTCTCCCGCAAGCGCGGGAATTATGCGGACCCTGAGATTACGCCTAATCGTGTATCTATTCCTGTTAAAAGGGAGCACAAGTTCTTATGTGCCATATTTGATGACAAGCTCACGTTCATCCAACACATAAAAGCACTTAAACATAAAGGCCTCAAAACACTTAACATTCTCAAGGTCCTCTCGCACCAACCCTATGGTGCATACAAAGAATTGCTCCTCCGGGTCTTTACCGCCTTAGTCGGGTCTCGGTTAGACTACGGCAATGTGGTGTATGGGTCGGCATAAAAAACAACACTAAACATTCTTGATACAGTACTCCACTTTGGCCTCCGCCTTGCGTCAGGTGCGTTCCGCACTAGCCCGGCCCAGAGTCTATATGTTGAATGCAGTAAATTGTGCCTTGGGGGCCAACGAACGTATATAGACTGCTCTACGTTTTTAAAATTTCATCGCTGAATAACCAATCTTATAAACCTGTTTTTAATGGCAGAGTGAGACAGAAAGCTTCCGATTTCGACATCTCCTTTTTGGGCATATACACATCTTTACTGACGTTTTACCACCCTGGCACCTACAACCTGTGTGTTGTGACTTGTCTTTCGTGAAAAATGATAAAACCAGGGTACCACAAACTGCTATTTTGCAGAAATTCTTGTTCCGGCAGTATAAGTATCAATTTGGAGAATTTCATAGCGACGCATCAAAAACTGCCCTTCATTAAACTTGTGCGGCTCACGGATGCCATTTTAGGCTTTTTAAGACCCTGAACTCGAAAACCAGCATTTTTCACGGCGGAAGCCCATAGAGTTTTGCTTGTTTTAAATCACATAGTCGACATGAAATACCCATGTCTATCATTTTCACAGATTTACTGAGTGTTTTACATGCATTATCATCCAACAAGTCTTCTAACACCCATGTTCCTAATGTCGTGTATAACACCATTATACCAAAGTATGCATTAAATCTCGAGGGGATCATGTGTTGGATCTAGGCCACACTGGGTTTGCAAAGAAATGAGACTGCGGATCAGAGGGCCGCTGCTCCTGCACTTACAAATACACCGTACATTGCAACAGTACCCTACACTGACCTGAAGCCACACATCAGACAACACATTCGCGAAACATGGCAAGCACTCTGGAATCAACAGACAGAAAACAAGCTACACCTAATAAAGCGAATCTTGGCACCATACACCACTGACACACACAACAGACACACTGAAGTTGCTTTTGCTAGGTTAGGGATAGGCCGCACTCATGTAACACACTCCCACCTGCTCACAGGATCTCCACGACCGAAGTGTAGCGGGTGTGGAGAGGCCCTATACGTAATCCATGTACTACTCCAATGCAAAGCACTCGACACAACATGACACAAACATTCACCCAACGTTACAGACAACACATCCCGTTACAACCTGCGTTTTTACTCTCTGATGATCCTACAGTTTCTGTCAAGCGCCTTTATAAATATTTAGCAGGAGTTACATTTTTGTACCTAATTTCATACCACGCATGATCACAACCTGGCCTTAACCATCCTCACTCTCATTTATTGATTTTACGTTTGTTCTTGCTGACTGATTGTAGTGTTTAGGTTCTCACCTCTCATATATAACCACTGTTTTGACGCTCTTTGCCCCAGTTCGCCTTTCGCCATTACATCCAATCATCATCACCATTATTCGGTAATTCCAAGCACACCATTGGAACGGCTAAGATGTCGCGCGGTACGTGGTTGCTACACATTGCATTGAACTAGGCACTACGCCCAATACTATAGCAAAATAAAGAAATTAAGGGCCCCCTATCTGCTTGTTTCGCGGCAATTACTATCGAACGACGATAGCCTAATGCAGCCTCGGCAAAGTAAATGCCCCGTTTCTCTGACAACCATCTGTCATGCTTTTTCCTTTTCTTCCGATTCTCCCGATAAACATGAATGCGCTTTCCAAAAGTCAGTCCACTTTTGAGCCATCGCACTGTTCGCACCAGCTATATTTACGGGAATCTTTCTTGCTATTGTACTTGGAACACTTCCAGGAGGTCAGGCTCATGGGGGATCGTTTTGTATTTTTCTGTCAAAAAGTTCTTTCCAACTGGTTTTCTTTTTGCAATAGAAAATTTGAAGCACACACTTATTTTCAAAGAAACTAACAATGCGAGCGTCACATTTGAATTGATATTGGGCCACAAATACGCCTATTTGCCCTTTTTGTACAACAGTGGTAGCAAGTCTGATGTACGTATAAACATGTAGTAGTTCAGGAAGATTTCAGGAGTATGTATATCTCGTTGAAGAATTCTTTTGCCTTTGACTGGATAGCTGAAACTAAAAACAGACGGACAGAAAGACAGACAAAGAAACATCTGAAGTTTGCATAGCCCAACAAAGATTATTTTTTTGAAAAACCCCTCTAGTGTCACTGCCCTCAAACGTACAAAAAAACACATACGTTTCAACGTTTCAGGCGCTCTTAACTGCAAGTATTATGAGTGAACATAGCAGTATGAAACTGCAGGATCCTTCTTAAAATTCAATTTGATGTCTATAGGCTTATTCATACCAATAAAAGTAGTGTTACATGAATGAAAGGCAAAAACGCGCCCGTGTTCGAGATTTCGCTGCACGTTAAAGATCCCCAGGTGGTCAAAATAATACGGAGTCCTCCACTATGGTGGGACTCATAGGCTGCATGTCGTCGGCGCGGTAAACCCGACAACCAATCAATCATGGTTACCTGGCTGCAGAAACACATTTAAAACGCAAAGAACGTCCTCAGCAATAGCTTGTTGTTTGTAAATCACAGGAATTTGTGCACATCATTTTGTGGATGTAGAATAATAATTTGCTGCTGTGACATCCTCTAAGATTACCGGCTAAACAACCACTTGGGACGAGCCCTTAAGAGGCTGGGTCCCTGTTTCCCGTTTGTGTTGGTCCCCGCAGAGTTGAGAAGAAATGAGACGCAGACACAAACGGCTATCAAAAGGTAACGCTTAAGTTTAATAAATAGGGGTTTACATGGCGCCGGCTCCCTCACCTTTCTCGACGACAGGGTAGCGTCGGCGCTCATCCGGCTCCTGGTCAGCTATAAGCGTGTAAGGCGGGTAGCTCGTACAGGGCAGTGGAGGCGACACCCTTCATTCTCTTGCCGAGGTGCACGGGACGCGCACGATCACCGCTGAATCAGGAGCTCGAGCTCTCGAGAAGGTGAAAGGAAACACCGCTGGGCTGCGGAGGTGGTCCTGGAATGCAGCTGCGGGCCCGCTGGTCCGTGCTCGTAAAAGGTGAAGGGAGCGTTGTTCTTCCCCGTCTCGTTCTCGGGCCGGAATGCCGGAGCGCGCTGTCAGATTTCTACTACTTGGGCTTTCTCCGGCTGAATCTCTTGGTGTCGGGTGGGGAAGGGGGCCCCGTGGGCTTGTTCCGCCTTATTATACACTCCACGGGTTGCGTGCAAAGACGAGATGGCCTGTTGGTGAACAAAGGTGGTGCGGCCGGTCATTGGTCGGTTCCTGCGTGTATGTGATGCCTGAACCAGCGTTGCGAGCGCTTCAAGATTGGCTTGGGCTCGTCCCCGGGAAAGACGGCTTTGTACTCACATATCATGGTACGAAATGTTGCACCGGCGGCAGCGACCGAACAACACAACTTCTTTAGAGGCTCACATAGATAAGTTATCCGCAACATTTATTATTCAGGTAAACACAATGCAGGTGAATTACTCTGTGCGGCTTAGCACAAAAAAAAGCTGTGGGTGGCCTACTACAAAGCATCAGAACCTCATCGGCAACACCACCCGGGCCAGCTTATGTGTTGAAAATCACGCTATTGGCCGCACCTCGTACCCCGGGCCTCCATTCGGAAGGTGTAACTAAGTATGGTGATATGTTCCGATGTGGAGGGTAAAAGAATCAAACGGTGGCAGTCAGATCCCTGCTCGAGATCCTGTAGATGAACTACCTATTCTTGTATCAAGGAGGGAGCTCCGGGACCTGTCTGGTCATCCCAAATAATTCAGTTGAGAAAGCACCCTAGAGTGCCCTGGTCGATCATAGGCGCTTGGTATTTTCTAATCCCCCGGCTGTGCCCAGGAAAAAGGGCCCCACCAAACATTTATTCCCAAATCTGCCTAACTTGTGTTTTCGAACACCAAACAACCAGTTTCACTTCTCGGTATCACTTCTTGTTAATAACATTAGTTGAGCGGTCAAACCGTATCGCCTCGCATTCAGTATTTACCGTTTTTGAATTACTTGAAAGCAGAGTCGGCCAACCACGTAAAGCAAAAAACCAACGAACTCGAAAAATCTTCGTCGCAGTCAGTAGCCAGTAACAATCCACTGATCTGCCCACCCAAGCCTGCATCCTGGCTATTCTCGGACCTGTGAGAAGTTGAAATGAGGGAAACCTCATAAATGGTGCTGTCAGCGAGAGCATCACCTTCCCAGAGACGCGAAAGATGTCAATTTTTTTTTGCTCACAGGATATACTCTGACCACGAACAACTTTACTTCTATTGCCCGGCACTATCTTGACAGGCCATACGAAGCAGGGGAACAAGATCTTTACTCAGTGCGTTGGTCGCGACTCTGACGCAGCTCGCGGGCAAATGATGCACCGTTTCGTTTCATCGGCGAAACAGTGCCACAAAAGGAACTTCTTTTCTTCCCTGCCCCAGATGGGTCGCCTTTCCAAGCCCAACATGTCATCACACCACACGACAAGCCCGCACGGGTAGCGGTAGCAACAAATACCGACGAGGCAAATGCCATTTCCTGCGTCAAGCTGGCCCCAAATACATCTCAAAGCACCGAGTAGAATGACACGGAGGCGTCCGCTGTAGCTCCTACACCCGCAGTACCGTCTACGCCACTCGTGGCGCTTCTGACAACATCGGTTTGCTGGCTCAGGCAAAGGCCATACGAAAAGATACATGTTTGAAGGAGGCAGATTTGTCGGTATCTGATAGGACCTTCTATAATGCTACGGTCTTCACACAGTACCTGCCTGCAGCCCAGAGCACAGGAAGGAGTGTGACGTCTGAGCCTGCTAAAAAAACAAAAAAATTTCGAAGGCCCCAAAGACCACTCATAAACCAACATATTGTACTTGCGTTACACCGCTAATACAAATCAGTGTATATATCGGTCATAGGAACTGCAGACGGGTATTAAAAATCTTTACGGTGTGCACGAGATGCTGCATGCTATTCAGTCAAGTGTAAAATGTATTCAAGAGGCTCATAGTAATAGTAGAGAGACAAAAATTCTTCAATACTTGCAGGACATTCAGAAAAAAACAGGGATGGCCCCGCACGCCTTTCATTCGTTTCGGCATGGTGGCCTCAGCGCCTAGGGTGTCTTAGCCTCATCTTAAACACTACGGCAGTCAAGGTAGCGTTATTCTTGCCGTTTTACAAGGTATAAATTATGCACGAAGCTTAGACATATCACCTAAGTCACAATGTAGCAAGGAAGCACTCGCAGCCTCACATGATATCGCAACAGGTCGGACGGTGAATTCCCCAAAAGACAACCTATATGAACCAAGAAAAGGTTATAAAGAAGTAGATTTTTGAAAAACAGTTTCAGCTGTGTCTATATCTCTGTGCATCTTATGAAGCAAAAAGTGAAAATGTATATTTATTCGCGTCTTGTGCCACGTATCATCTTCTGGTGAGGTGCTGCAGAAAAGCACCAGTGGCAACTTCCTCACACATGCGGCGTTAGGGGGATTGCGATTGCTCATATAGTCGTTGCGATCGCCCGAAACTAAAGTTACATCCTGTTTTGAATTTCGGCTTGTCATCATAATCATAAACAGCCTGTCGACGCCCACTGCAGATCCTTGGCCTCTCGCATGACTCCAATTATCTCAGTCTTGTGCCAACGGCGCCCAAGTTGTCGCCGCAAACGTTTTGATCTCCTGTGTCCATGTAACGTTCTGCCGCCCTTTGCCACGGTCGCCTTCTCTCGAGACCCAGTCTGTTGTCCTAATGACAAATGCTAATCTTGCCTTCGCATTTCTACTAGTATGTGTTAACACGGGTTTCGTCTCTAAACCAATCCGCTTTCTTTTTGTCCCTTAACGTCAAGAAATCGCCTTCCGTTCCATTGCTCGTTGAGTAGCCCTCAATTAAGTTGAACCCTTTACGTTAGCCTCCAAGTTGCTACCCCGTAGGTGAGCACGGGTAGCATACAGCTGTGAGACAATTTCCTCTTCAGAGAGAAAGGTGGGCTGCCATTCATTTTCTGAAAATGCGTGCTGAATAAACTCTACCCTAATATAATCCTTGATATAACCTCTACCTTATGGTTGGAATCCGGCATCACTATTTGCACTAAGTAGATTTATTCGCTTACCACTTCCACTGCTTCTTAACCTATCTCAAACCGCTGCGGGCTTCTCAGGCTATAGAGATAACTTTAGTTTTCTGCACTATATTTTTAGACCCATTATTCTGCTTTCCCTCTCAAGGGCAGTAATCACGCCCTACAATTCGTCCTTAGAGTTACTTAGCAGGGCCACTTCATCAGCAAATCTGAGGTTACTGAGGTATTCTTCAATAACCCTTACGCCTACCTGTTCCTAATGTTATGTTCTGAATATCTCTTGTAAACATGCTATAATAAAATTGAATAGCTGATGTCTCCTTATTTGGCATCCTACCTTATAAGTATTTTACTCATACACTTAAGGTGGACCATGGTAGCTGTAAACACATTGTAGGTATCCTCTGGCATTCTGTCTTAATGTTCTTCTACACCCTCATTTTGCAATGCCTGCATGACTGCTGAGTCTTCGACATAGTCAAATGCCTTTTGATTTTATATGCCCGCTATCCATGAGAGCTCCGTATACTCCATACATTTTTTATCACCTGGTTGATCGTGTGAATATGGTCTATTGTTGAATAGTTTTTACGAAACTGTGCTTGTTCATTAGGTTGACGGAAATCTAAATGGCTGAAATTTTGTTCCCGATTACGATGGTAAGTACCTTGCAAACAAGTGGCAGTAAGCTGATCTGCCTGCTATTTTTCAAGTAATTCATGTCAGCTTTTTTAGGGATTAGTACGAAGTTCGCCTCCTGCCAGATTCGGGTACACAAGTGGACATTGGGCATTGCGTTTACTGGTTTGCCAGTTTTTCAGTACAAATTGCCTGCCATTCTTTAAGAGGTCTGGTGTTATGGGATCCTAACGAGGGGCTTTGAACCCTTCAATTTTGTCAAACCCTCTTCTACTTCTGAGGCTACTGGTGGGACATCTACCTGCTATGAACCAATTTCTTTAATATGACCCTGGTTTTCGTGGCTACTATACAGATCTGCGTAGCACTCCTGGACTACTGTAAATATTTTATACATCTTTGTGGTGACTGCGGTGGTGTTCCTTAGGTGCGGACATCTGATTTACCCTCACGCCTTGACACCTCTTCGCTGCTTTTAGGCTGGCTCAGTTCTTAACAGCATGCTCATTTCTTTCCAAATGCTTCAATATGTAAGCTCTCTTACGGTGACTTATTAACTTTGACAGCACCGCATGTTCTATTTCGTCAGCGGGAGGGAGACTGTCATTCTTAGTAGTTTTCTAATTAAACACATCGTCTCTTGCGAACGTTTATCAATCTCCTGCCTGACCATGTTACCTCGGACTGCTATTGCACACTCCATGATAATACGTGTAAGGATGTGTCATAACTCCGCTAGCTCGGTTCAAGCTGAAGATCGTTCCTAAAGCGCGATTCTGAATTTGTGAAACTTCCGTGTAACTGTTAGCTCATTGATAGGCTTCTTTCGTACTTGATTTTTACGTTGCCTCCTAACATCTATCCTAATTTCATATCTTACCATTCTGTTCTGACTACACCTCTTCATTCCGAGAACTTCCAAATCCTGCATGACGATAGGATCATGGCATAGTATGACCCAACAGTATGAAAGGGGCATGGCACAGGGTCAGCGCATAGCATAGGGCTATCGCATAGTTTTGGCCTTGGTGCCCCCCTCCCTTTATCCCCAGCCTGATCACTTTGAGTTTTACGTCGGGTTTTGCTGACCAGGAGATATCTACGGTGACTTTGCACACTCGACGACTAGCTAGTTCTTTCCCATCCCTTCTCCTGCAGCTCCTGAGCACTTTGGAGCAATGATGCTTCCAGACTTACCTTGGAATCTGACGCACCAACGTCGCGCCTTTCTGACTTTCAACTCCTATATTTTTGAGCTACGAGATGATCGCCGGGATAAAGCATCCCGTAAACGACCGAATTGATGACGGTGACACAGTTCGATTCACCGCGGGCCGTACAGAGTGTCCCGTGTAGATGTACAGGTTATGCAAAAGTAAGCCAGTAAGATGCGAGCGAGCGATATCGAATCATCCTCCTGCGCCTGGGCCTCCGCGGTCATTCTCGCAAAAAACAAGAGGGGATCATGGCGCTGCTGAGGAGATCAGCCCACCTGAACACCGTCACAGAGAAGAACGTCTACCCCGTTCCCTGTATCAATAACGCACTGAATTGTCTGCACGGCGCAAAATACTTTTAGTTATTCCATACTCACACCGGCCATTTTCAAAATGCCGTCTATGTTATTGACCGAGAAAAACAGCTTTTATAACACCGTGCGTGGTCTACAATATTAAAGTAATGCCTTTTGGTCTGCGTAATGCAGCTGCGACCTTCAAGCGCATGATGGATCCTTACTTCAGAGGTACAAGCACAGGACTTTTTTGTTTGTGTTACATGGAAGACGTCATTGTTTTTCTTTTTTTTCAGGGCAATCTAAACCACTTTAACGACTTTCTTGCAGTTCATTGCCGAGCGGGTCTTGAGATGCACCCCAAGTGCTATTCAGTCCGGCGGGAAATGGCGGTCTTGGGTCACCTATGCAGCCAGATACGACAGATCTTCAGCCAGATTCTAAGCGCAGCCAGATCGTGACAAAATCAGTCCTGTTAAGAGCTTCCCACTACCGCAGACAGCCAAAAAGTCCGCAGCTTTGTTAAGCTCTGCTTTTACTTCCGCCGAATTCCCCGAGACATCACAAATGTTGCTGGCCGTTCTGCCCTACGTCAAGTTCACTTACAATTCTTGTCGACACGACGTGGCCCTTCATTCTCCTCTTTATGTTTTGTTCGGCTCCGAGACTACGGTGATCATCGACACTGAGTACGAAGGAGACCACGAATACTTTAGATTCATCGTGCCCGTCATCTCCATTGTAGTCACAGTAAAAGGGCGCCTCCAAATACCGCTACGATCCCTGTGCCCTTTGTTCCGGGGTCTCAGGTGCTACTTGGAAAATCCTCCCGCCGTATGGGTTTGTGCGAAAAAGTTTTGCCTGGGTACTCTGCTCTCCACCTTATATGCCGCGAAGTGATTGATCTTGCATATGAGATTTGACATGTTTCTCTACCCATCTAAAGTCGCGGGTTATTCACTGACATGTGCAATTCACACAATTTCAACCACGACTTCAACCGTAGCCTACACCGAGATGGCGCTTCATCTGCGTGGATTTGTGTAACAAGTTTTACCGTCAATTTTCATAAAAGGGACCATCCGCGTGAGCGTTGAAAAACAGAGAAAGAGGTAGACTTTGGTGTAGCAGTTTCAGTTGTGCCAATGCCTTCTATTGCGGTGCATCTCCTGCTGTAAATAGTGTAAATAAACGTTTTTGGCGCTTCTGCTACGTATCAATATTAAGAATGTAATGATGAGGAAGCAGCTACCCGTTGGACAACAGCAGAATAGAAGAGCGCAACGCCAGTTTGTAAAAACAACGAGACACTTTTTGCTACAAAACGCTTACTACAAAACGTATATGCCGAACGCATCGCTTGCCTATTCGCGGGAAACAGAACAAAAGGGGAGTCTTTATTGTCCTCCTTCATGCTTGGGGTAGAAGAGAGAAACCTTGTTTCAAGAGCACGTTCCCTCTGCGAAGGAAACGCCAACAGCCCTTCCGGCAAGTTCCTCCAGAATGATCCCATAACAATACCTGGCGATTGTTTAAAAATAAAATGGAGTCGTTAGAGACACGCGGTTCGCTTTCATTGTCATTGTTAATAAAATAGCGGATATTGTCGGAAAACAACACGCTTCTACAGGCCTTAGTTTTTTTACAGCGCAAGAAACTGTGCTTACGTTAATAGTACTATACCTTCACTATGTAAATCAGAAATTAAATCTTCTTATAAATGATCTGCATGAGGTCTTCAAATTCGGAAATACTACAGAAATTACCAATAAATCATAAACTTCTTCCGTTAGATTGCGCTCAGAAAAAAGTGGTGCCCAGCATTCGGCTTCTAGGAGAAACGATGTGTGTCTCAAAATGTAAGTGCAATATAGAATGTTCAGAACTTTAACTGACCATAGTGGAAGCTCTTGAGAAACGGACTTCTATAAAACCAAGGTAAAAATTTAAAAATGTCCTCTACCATGTAACAACCAGCTCACCTTTTCATTGTCGGCCTCTAGAGCGTCCCGAAGAACAGCGTACGACAGTAGCCAGTTCAAATCTCTAGAGTGCATCTATGTATTTTTACATTTTGTGGGCCCACACCTTTAGGTTGCAAAATATTTTTGCGGCCACACCACAAAACGTTTTTTTGTGTTGGGTTACCATCATTGCGTTGTGTAACTACCACAAGGGCATTTCCGGAATATCATAAATGCGAAGAGTGACGCGTTTAGTCCTCTGGCGTGCTTTATTTATGCGGAAACAATCCTGACGTATCCAGATCTGGAAAAGTATGGAATTGATTTGCCGGAGAGCTACTACCTCTTTGAAATACGTTTGTCGCAACTGGACCATGTCACGCCTCTTAGCCTCGCCGCTTTTCCGAATAAAGAAAATCTAAAATCCCCCAGCTGCATTCGACATGAATGAAGCATTTGGGCCCCGTAGAGTGGACTTTTCCCGCTGAAGAACTCCAAAGTTCCTGCAGCATCGAACACGTGAAAGAAGCGGGCCTCTTCTGTTACGAGATACGTCACGGCAAAAATTGCGACTGCAACCAACTTTCGTAATACGAACTTTTGCTTAGAGCAAAGACTATTCCCACGCTCAATAAGTCCATGGAGGTTCCTATGTGCTTGCCAGTAATCACGTGTATTTTGGAACCTTCATTCAGCACTTTAGGGAGAGTGATAGCGCGGCTCAACTACGGGATGAGTAACGATAGGCTGTGTGGTCTTTGCATTCTGAAAGTACACAGTGCGTGTGTAATAAAACCCAAGGAAGATGTTATCACTCGTGCAAACACGCAATTTGCCTGAAACATCCAACGCGTCTTCAGGTGCAATCAAAGGAAAACTGATGGCAGTTGCGTGTCGCGAACGTTGCGCTGTGTAGGATCACTAGCTCGCGTGTGACGTTTCCTCGCTTTCATCCCGACTAGGAACTCTTGTACTTCACGTATGCGTGGTGATTTTATTTGCATTTTGAACAGATAAACTCAATCATTGTTTCAATTGAAATTTCATTGTCGCTTTTTAAATCCTGAAAATAAAATGTCGTTTTTATTTTAGTATTTAAATTTTTGGTCTGGACTCATGTCTCTTTACTGCTTCTTCCCCCCTATACCCCCTCCTCAGCGGTGGCCCTGTGCTCCGTCAGAAAATATTTTCTTTGGATGCCCATTGATTACAATATTTATTGTAAAATTTCTGTAATTCTCCCACATGCAGGATTGCCGTAATGAGTCTAACATGAATATATATTTTCATATTTACAAGCATAATGTGGTAACAGGAGAGCTGACTCACTACTAGTGTTACCTTTTTTCAGAAGAACATTTTAATGCTAGATATAAAATTAGCACTGGTAAGAACGTTTTCGTCATTTTTAATATATATTCTTAGAGCATTTTTAAACGGGCGATATAACGTGGTTAACAAATATTGATAGTTTTTACCAGTTGTGAAAAGTTAGATGTGGCCTCTCCTCTGGAATAATTGGGCACTTTTTAAATTTCTTAACCAGTGCCACCTCATTCATTAGAAGGCAGCCTGACTAAAAAATTCATCGAGGAACCGTTTTTACACTGAACGGACTGTGTTCTTTCGCAACAAATCTATATTTGAATCTTCTTAAGGAAGTAAGAATAAGTACTAGGGTAACTTTTTTTAGCAACGTATGGAAATGATGGTGCTTATGGAATTGATCACAGCAATTTACAGTTTGGCGTTAACTGCATTTTTCACATTCTCAATCATATGGATATAAAACGTCGACACTGTTGTATCGATAAGCTGTACAAGAGTATGGTTAAGTTAAGCGTATTTGTCTCAGCCTAGCAGGGTGCCGAAAGGGACGGACGTTTTTGACAGAGTATGGGGTCGGTAATTAGGGGAAACTTCCCCAGTAAACATTTTACGAAAGATGCAACCGAAGCCAAAATACGGCCTGCCACCGGAAGAACAGCTTGACTCGTCACATCTTGCGCTAGCGTAAAACTTCGGCAGTCTTTGAGGGCTGCTCAAAGGAGCATCAATTTCCCTAGACTTCGGTAACTGTTCGACGCAATATGATGAAAACGCGACACACTTGCAAACAGCTTAAAGTGTTTAGTAAGACGAAATACAAGTTTGAAACAAAACAAAAAGCTCTTCACCCCGTTTATACTCTCCTATGATCGCGAGCGTCGACCAAAAAGTGAAGTAATAAGGCAACCATCGCCAATTGCGACTCCCTGACCACTTTCCCGCGATTTTCCTATTATGTCAGAGAACCTTGGTGGTGCGATCGGCTTACGCTGACCTAAGCCACCCCCAAGAAACATGACTGGGCGAGTGTGGTATGGCTTGGAGTTCCTTTTGTTTAGATCACTTTACCGGTAAAGTGAACTTACCACAGTGATAACGACGTTTGTACTGCAAGGCAGTATATTTTTATTCTCTCAGTTTTCATTTTGGTGAAGCCGATTTACCCGGCAACGCTAGGGCATTTTTTTTTGCTGGTGTGTTTCGCGAATAAGCACGCGCTCACATGCGGGAAGTGGACGTAGAAAAGGATGGGAGCGCGCACAAATGTCTAGGCTTTATGGCTTCACTGGTGATATGTCCATTGTGCTGGCGGAGGCTTACACGTGTACATCAAATAGCCGACGCGCCCAAAAGCCGACGTCTTTTTTACAAGTTTCATTGCCAAATGCCACGGTCCCGATCCTGCGACCGAGCCGTTTCGTTCTACTGAAGGCACTTGCGGACAGAATAGATAAAAAATTGGCTCCAATCTATGCTCTGAAGGTGGTTAGAGTGCGAAGTTGTAAACGACAGCCACAATGATTGCCCATCTGACGTAACTTCCAACAAGTGGCTGTACAATGATTGAAACTGCAGATTCTGCTGCCGTTAGCTGGGCTTCACGGGCGCAGTCTCTCGAATGCAGAGGCATCGGCTAAAATAAAATGGTGCGGGGTGTCCGTTGAAGGTTGAGAAGGAGGGCGGCACGTGTTCCAGTGGCGTCATCGCTCTCACTGAATCCCTCGGACTCTTGCTTCTTGCGGGCCACCAAAGCCCTCACACTTTCTCACACGCTGTTCAGTTCACCCCTAATCCAAGCCGCGTGAACGCCGTTTTCACACATTATGCGGTGTGCACTTCACACGAGGGCTTCGATTGACTGCATCTAATAGACCCGCCGCTGTGCTCGTTGAGTACAGAGTTTGTATCCCTATCTCCTCAAGGGGGCGCAGCTTACTCGGAAAGACCACGGGTTTTTGCTCTGTTTCATTGGTCCGCTGGAGGTTCGAATCTTAGCTGTGCCAGTTATTTGTTTTATTGATCATGGAGGATTTCTGCTGAGGCGTACACAAATATTTCCTTGGCTGGTTCACATATACTTCTTCGCAGTAAAATAACGCAATGGCAGGCGCCTCGGTTTTGCTTCATAAGTAGCGCTGCGCGAAGGAGCATTGACCACAGCACAATCATAGATAGCCCTCCAGTGCGGCCGCAGGAGAGTACGTCAATCAGTTTTAGCTGGCGTACTCCAGATCTCGCACGTCGTCCCGAATGAAGACGCTTTGAAAAGATTGGTCCTGCTTTCAGTCTGATTGAACATAAGCACACTTGCGCGTCAGCGCCCCAGCTCACCGCTTGTTTTTCAGGATTCTTACAATTACCCCCAAACTGTGCGGCTTACAATGAGCGTGATGTGAGATCGCGAGACCAGGCGAAAGAATCGGTAGCTGTAATGCCCGGGCTCAGACGGAATATTGGCACTGATGGCAACATATGCAACGAGTCGCACGTTATACCTCAGCTCCAGTAATGTGATGAAGGCTCCCCTTTCTCCGTTTAAGCAAATGATCCCCGTTCCACTGTGGTTGTCGATTTACTCCAGTTTTTACAAAACGAATGTATTTTTATTCCAATAAAAGTGCCACCATTTAGTGATGCGATATCGCGACAACCAGCCATAAGAGGTTAAATATTGCGCAAAAGATGTGCAAGGCTTCAGTAGTGCAATTAGTAATTGGTCTGGGCCAGCCGATTTTGAAACATTTTTCTCGAGCAGTTGTTCGATCCCACGTGGGTTACGTGTATTTTTAACAACGGCAATACATATACTAAGTTGATCAGCTTTGGATAAAGTTTTATGTTACCATTTAATTTTCTGTGTGAAATAATGAGACGGCTGAGACTAAAGGCGCATTTGCGTCTTGAAGAGGAATCCACAACCCGCTTCTCAGTGGCACTAAAAGAAGCGATGTTGGCAAATTGGACGCAAAAAAAAATAGCACATTCGCAGGAGATTTCATATGTCTTAACGGAAGCATGGCTTCGAAAATGTACAGAGCAGTACAAGTGCGCACACAAAAACAGTAATTTCCTATATTTGTAAACAAGTGGTCACATGTACGTGCCGATGTATTGTCGAAAAACCACCTTGTTGACATTTCATGCAACAGGCTCTAGTTGGCTCCCCTATATTTATAAAATCAAATATTTTGGACCCATTGTTTGTTGTTTTTTTAGTTCTAATAATCGTTTTAATGATGATAGTGGTGATTTAATGTGCTTTTTATTATGGTTAGGTGATGAAAGTTATACCTTCCCGCGCTTCCTGAAATTCCCTGTACAGCTGGCGTGGGTACGTTTTGTCTGAAAGTTTTTATGTCATAGCATTTTATGGGCTTGCCGTATTGTCCTATATCGCTAACGGTCGATGTCAAGTGACTGTGGGAATCAGGCGGCGCAGCGACATATCGTACTCAAGTAGCGCCTGGTCTAGCATCTTCCAGGCGTCATAATGAGGCTTTTAAAACCACGCGGTTTAAATAGTCATAACCGTTCGAACCTCCTGAACCGCTGGCGCTTGTCGTACATCTCTCCGTTGTTTAGTGAAAAAAAAAAACTCGGGGTACATTTATGGCAAAACCTGCGTATGTAACTAGCAGCCCCCGCGTTAATTTAGTTACGAACGCTCATTGGGTTAGATTGTGCGATATCAAGCAAAAAAAGCGGCCCCGCAAGGCAAAAATGGCGCCTTTTAAATGACACAGAAAGGCTCCAGCCCCGCAAGAAAAAAAGTTACGCGTCCGAAATGACGCAAAACAGCTCCATCATACGAAATCAAACCAAGCGCCAAAAGAACACTACTCCCGCTGGCGCAGTTTCAGGTAGGGGGCACGTGAGCACTTCGAAGGTGAGAAGTTTGAATTGTATATTCTTCAACACAGGAGTGAGACACGACACCGAAGACCCTGATGTGCGGCAGCAGTGAGTTTATAAGGACTCCACCACCCATAATAGCAAATCCCTGCTCTGCACTTCCGACACCTTTCACATTGATGGAATGAGTGTTACATATGCCCAGATTGTGTAATGATAACGTCTTTTCTTTCTTTGCAAATCACGCTTGTGCAGAAATTTTAGTGCCTGGAACAGGAACAGTGTGCTAGTTTGGCTCTAGCTACTTCTCTTTATTGTTAAAATTGATAATGTTGGTGCAGTGTGCTAGAAAAAATGAAACAGGAAACATGGATAGTTTCATTGTGCATGTTTTCGCAAAAAGAAATTGAATAGTGCGAGTAAACTTTCAATCAAGTTGGTGATTTTGAATTTTTTACTTCGCTGTATAGTTGTCCAATGTTCCATTACATGAAATTGATTATTTAAACCAATACGTACCTCAGTCGACTTACTGTACCGTTTACCTATATCATTGCAGATGGACTTAGGAGAACCAGGAATTCAACAGGCTTACCAACTATATCCAAAGTGCGTAGACGAAGCCAAACTCAAAAGGCGACGGTATGGCTCGCAAAAACTACACGTGTTATCTGGTATCGCTGTGGCTCGAAATAAAGATCATTTTTCTTAAACCGACAAAGTGTATTTTAAGGTAATGTAACTTTTACAGGTATGACCAGGCTTCATCGAATCGAAGAATAGCTACGCAAATACTTGATTCAGCACAAATATTTAATACTTCGGAAAGATGGCTCCAAGTTCTTATTCTAAATTCTTAACTTCCTAGTGTCTGCCTGTATTATAGAGATATTAGCAAACACTGATTTGAGGAACCAGACTCCATCTAGTGCTAAATCCTAAACATGCTGGTATTTTTTTTGCATAATTTTTTTTTCAACACTGTCGCCTAATTGTGATTGGGGTGTTATAAGGGTGCTTAAAAATAGCACAACTAATGCGCTTCAGAACAATATAATATTTTCTAAAACATACTAAGCACTTTCAAAAATGTTGTTAAGCAAAGCTACCTCAGTGCATCAAAACATCTTACCTTCACGAAAAGAAGGGAAAGTTATTATTCTTGCAAATGTCCCCATCTGTCAATGTGGCTAACCGCATTATTGTATAACTACCAAACCTTTAAAAAAAAACACTTCTAACAGATGACACTCCCGTAGATCGCATTGGCCAAAAAGAGTGCAGCACATCCATAGACTGCAGGAAAAGTTACCCCAAGCTCTGGTTTTATTCATGTGCGCATGACGTTTCAAAGGTTGGAACGCCCTGCTCGTGACGACAGGCTTCAGAATATTATTCACACGCTTTTATACTTTTGTGCTAGTGTTTATTTTAATATATTGGCCTAAGCTGCGTGCAATGAAGAGCCAAGATCACTTCCTTAAATTTTGCGTTGGACTTTGTATTACGGCGACAGACATCGTAATACTCAGAATTCTGTTCTCACATGGCTCAACACACTGTTGAGCCATGTAAAAAAGACAATGCCTACCTGAAGAGACACTACTTGCGTGGCAGAAAAAGCAACAAATTTAATGTTACCCAATCTGTTGAGGGCTTCAATGGGTTTACCTCATACACACAAAAAACCAAGAGTAAACTATTCAACAGAGGATTCTTAGTGTAAAAGCACAAGTTCTAAGGCATAAAAATAAGCAAAAAGTTAACACAACCTAATAAAAAATTTTGTGTAGTATGCGAAAACGGAAATCTAAAGCAGTTGCTGAGTTGCAGTAGCAGTAATACACATATAAACCCATAACAAAAGCAGATATATGGTAGGGTTTGTGTTCGCAACGTTCGAAGAATATTTTGTTTGCAGAACATTCTTTGCAGAAAAATTAAACCAGTCAAGAGATGAAACAAGTAAAACAGAAACAAAACTTCAATAACGTTGCCATGCCTAATTAAGGCCGACAGTAAGTTCTAATATTCCTCGACAAGTACTATTAGGTAGCTGTAATTCTTTGGATAGAAACTACATTTGTAAGGAGAATAGCGCATAACCATTAAAACACAACACCATAACGATTGGCCAAAGACATCGGTGGAATGTTCGGAGCAGCCAGAACAATTCTTCGAAACGCTGTCTTCCAATTAAGGGCCAAGGACCAGGCGGGTTGGTTCTCTTGCACTAAATTAGGCGGTAGGTTTCATGCGGTGATAGCGAAAACAGCCTGAAAAAAACATAGGGGGTAGCTTGGTCTTGGGCTTCCGCAGTCCTGCAATGTTTTTCCTAGGGCCGGCTAATAAAGCTCCGAGTCACTCGAATGTTATCCTGAGTTTTTTTTTTTTTTTAATGGCATCTTTTTTCCCGAACACTGTGCAGGGCTAAAATAGACAAAACGTAGGTACAAAAAGTATGATATCTCTTAAGCACACAAACTCAAGCGTGTGTTATCCCGCTATACCTCGCTATGTATGGTTTCTCATTACTTTCATCAGTGGAGGATTATAGCACAGTGGTGTTGGGTACCATTTATTACCATTAGGCGGGAAGTGCTTCTCCGCTGCCCGCGTTGTCCGTGATACGAACCTGGTGCAGTGCAGTAAAATTTCGTGTTTGGCGGTAAAGCCAGCTTCTAGTCAAATAAGGTACGACACCCGCGAGCTGCTCCAGCTGCAGAGCCTTGGAGGTCGGTGACTAAGGGTGCCGGCGGCGGTGGCGTGCGCGGTGAAACGTTTTTTAATGTTTTCTTGCGAGAAATGGCGCAGCTCCCTGGGATATCGTAGCTGGTTCTAAATACGTTCGATTACTGTATCTAGAAAAGATTTGTTTTGTATATTTGTACTTTGCCTTCCTGCAGCAGTGCGCTCAAGGGCATTTTACCCTTGGGAGTCTTGATTATAAATAGGTCCTGCCCATGGGCTCCTAGTAGTACATCGTGGATTTAGGAGCGATACGCTACTCGGCCAAAATTACGTCGTAATCTCGCCAGCGTGCGGCCTCATGTATAATCGGTGCTCTCTTATCGCCATGCATTAAAAGTTTGGATTTGCAGTCGGCTCTTCGGAGTCTCAAAGACAGGCAGGTCTCATACTCTGCACTCGCTCACCACGCTGCAACTATATTACAGAGGTGACAGAGCTCGGTTTTGGGTGCCTTGGCTAGGGTAACAACCGGTGCCAATGGTCCAGATCTAACTTCGCGTATTTTAAGGCGACTTCTAAATTCGCCGAATTCCCGATGGCCAACAGTGAGTGTGCTACCTTTCATAAATGAGCCTTACCAGGATTAGGAAGATAGCTGGTAAGCCGTGTGCCTTTGTCCTGGGGGAATACGCGCAAAATTATTCTGATTTAATGGGTAAGCGGTGCTTCCAAAAAATATGAATTTGAAGGTGTTGAACAAACCTCAGTAGCTGGAGCTTGCGAAAGGGTGGCGCTTGGATGTTTCAGACACGCTGAGGAAAGTTGAGTCGAGGAGGCTATGCTCGCTGTGGAGCCTGGATGGCAAGCTGTCGGAATTCATTCAGCTGAACAAATGAAAGGAAGACTGCTAAGCGCCAGGCTGTAGAGGCTAAGCGGCAGCAAGAAATGAGAACCGTAATTCGAGTGAGAGTGGCGAAAACAGGGGCTGGACCAAGAGAAGTGACCACATGAGTTCGAACAAAAGAAACTCCAGCGGAGGGAAACAAGACGCCAACCGGAAAACCAATTCGATTGAGAAACTTCACAGCATGAAACCATGATGAAGCGTCTGCAGACCGATCTGAATGTCTTGCACTCAGATTCCGGTGATAGCATCGTGCAGTAAGAGACGGCTAAGCCATGTGCGTTTCAAAAGACTTACCTTGTGCGACCCTGCAATATAGGTTAGGGACATGCGTCGTTTTTTGGTCTACTTGGAGCGTACGTGCGAGAAGACGGACTTCAGACGTCAGACTTGGCTGCCACTTTTGCTTACGCTTTTTCCGTGCGAGGCGTCCGACTTGATGACTCCTTGGCGAAAGCGGAGGTTGAAAATTACGAGAAGGTGGAATCTAGTCTTCCGCGCTAGTAGAGGCGGCCTATTGAGGCATGGCGGCTTGAGTTCTGTGGTTAAATGAAGGTAAGGCCCACTCATAGCAGGAGTTTTCCCAAAAGTTTCACGCCAACTCAGAAGACTCGCGAACATAAGCGAGCGTTTTTGGAGAGCATGCGAAGGCGATTCAAAGCGCTCGTTTAAACCAGTTTTGCTGCACCCTCCGATAATGTGAAGCACAGGGTGCAGGATTGCCCGAACGTAAACACTATTGATGAGCTAACTGAGCTCCTCGACAACTTAATTGCATAACGCGTTCCGCCTACACTGAAGGGAACCCAGAAAGATCTGAGGCAGGAGTCTCACAGGTTAAAGCCAAAGGGCGGACATTCCTAAAAAACTCCCCTTCGTAACTCAGTCTGTGTATAATAACATTGGCTAGACTGCGTTTTTTGTTGAGAGTTGCAGGGAAGGAAGTTTGCTGTTCATGTGTTCACACAAAAGTGAGGACACCATGCTGCTTACCCTTCGTAGGAGATCTCGTATAGAAACGCCACGTAGTCCGAGTACCGCGCAATTTCTCGGCAACAGTCTACATTGTCCGCGGGATGTTTTCATATTACGTTGGCTCAGACGAAGTAAAGAAAGGCACAGGTCTGAAGTTGCAACACGTGGTTTTCTATATGTGAATGCGAAATTTATGGGAGACGGAGAAAGAAACGACAAAAGTGGATGAGCGACGGTAAATTGTCTGGTTCGCGTAACTGACACGGAAAAACCGAAGAGTTCAAGTTAAAATCAATAAAGCGAATGAAAGCTCTTCCGTCTAACAGATAAAATTCTGGCTGCGGTCGCAGAGGCAGGAAATAGAAGGCAGTTGAAGGCATGATCGACGCATCTGCATTTTAACGTCAGGGTTGTGGTCGAGGCCAGTAGCCGAGGCAGATAACGGTGGCACGATGGTTATACGTTGGGCCGTTGTAGATGATGGGCAACTGCTGTCTGGTTGTCCGGACGACAGCCGCAGGGCACCGTGGTTCAGGCCATGCGGTTGACACGCCTCTGAAGGTGACGACGTCCTCATCAACAAGCCGCGTAATCCAACCCGCGTCCTCGTTCTCACGCGTTGTACTCGTGAGCACGAGGACGCGGGCTGGATTCACCACCACGGTGGGCAATTTTCTTTTAAATTGCAATAGTATGCCTTTCGGCATAAGGTCCTACAGGTAAAAGTTGGCACCCATTTTCCTGAGGGAGTTCAGCAGAAAGCGGTGGTGGGGTCCCTACAGCCATCGCTGAAGATCGGGAGGCCTCCCAAGATGTAGCCTGAGCCGCGAAGGTATCAAATCTCGCTGCACTCAGGGAAGGGCACGTTCATAGCATGTGATTGGGGTCGGCGTCTTCCGCATATTCCGTACAGAAGGGTTAGTCTTGAAGGTTAACATTTTGACAGACTTCTGTCTGGTTGGTGAATGGGGCTTGGTTTCACGGCGGCCACGCCCGGGTTACCGCAGGAGGGAGGGCCACCCCAAGTAGAAATCTACGCAGCAGGACCTTTTCCCCGCGAGCGAGCCCACAGGGAAGGTCTGTACCACACGGTGGGAGGAGAGCGCGTGTGGCGCGACTCAGATCTTCCATTAGTTAGCGAAATTGTTCATGTGGCGCAGTTGTCATCAATGGCCGGGGCCGTGGAACCGCCGTAAGGTTACAGGAACTATGGGCCGCACTATTAGCGGTAATAGTATTACGCCGGATCTTCGACAGTCGAAGAGGGCAGGGATACGTGTCCAGTATGTTGTGAATGTCTTTTGAGACCGACGAGTTGGAGGCTACACGTCGCAAATACCGTATGGCCACCATTGAGTTCTTGTAAATTTGTGCCCTAAAACGTCCAGGGGATTGAAGAAGTGCTGGTAGTAGCGCTTGCAGTCGCCAGCAAAGAAGCCAGGTGCGCAGTGTTTCGTAAGCGCACTATTTATTTGCCTAGCAAAGAGAGGGGCATTCGATTGCCGTTGTTAAAACGCCGTCTTGGGACCGAGCGTCCACAAATGCCTCTACAACCTGTGGCTGGTTCACAGTCATTTGTAACGGTACGTCCGCGAATTCCACGTCTGCGTTTCCCGTCAACCGACTGTAGAGTCGAATGAGCGGGTGGTTGTTGGGTACTTGATGGTACAGCCAGTGTGGCCTAGCTATAGGGTGGGCAGGTAAGGCCGGTAGAGGACGGCTCATGTAGCTCACCAACACCGCTGTATCCACAATAAAATTAACTTTGTGCTGGCCGGCGGTGTGGCAGTGATGCGGAAGCTCATCCAGGGTGTTAATTTCAGCTTCTGCCTGAAGAGATGGCATAGGCGCTACTTGAGGAAGGCAGGTGATCGTCCGCATTGTAGCTCTATTAATTGCTTCAGGTCGGGCTGAATGGGTTTGGGTCATATGCTGTAATTGATCCTGATAGACAAGTCGAGGCAGAACTTCTGACTGCACCAAGAGTCGGGCCATTTTGAAGCAGCACGCTGCACACTTTTGTAAAATGTGTCAGATAAGGTGTAGCATTTGATCTTCTTGTTGACGGGCAGATCAAAGCCACAAGGCAGCTGACCCTGACGTTTAAATCTCTAATCTCAGCACGCGAAGAGAGGTGGCAGTGCGCACAGGCTGGCCTGAGAGTTGTAGCGAGATCGGTGACATCTCCACTCTACGACGGCTCCAAGCATTGGTAAAGAGTAAAATGGCTGTCTTTTAATCTCAAAGCGAAAAAACAGCGTATGCACATCATTTCTGTGTGTTAGGTAAAACTTGCTGCAGGCTCGTGGCTTGCTGAGACAGATTTGGGTAGATAGTCTACACTGTAATATCGTCCGTGTTGAAGGAACCCCCTTCGAGCGTAAAAGGTTCGCAAGCCCCACCCACCCGACGAAGTAACACCGATACACATGAGAACAAATCACCAGTTTATTACACGAAAAAAGGCGGAAACGAGAAAGAAAGCAACTTGGGAGGCACTATTAGGACAGTGCAGCAAACGTACGCATATATATAGCGCGTCAAGAAAACATTGCGGCAGTTTAGCCCTGCTTGTCCAGAAAGTTACGTCCCTGTGCGGCACGCTCACGACGACGTCTTCACTCACTTGTGCTGACGACGGGTGAAGAGCGTCCACCGCGGACACTGGTTGCTCCTCGCTGTCCGGGCGTCATGCGTGTGGCTCGCCACCCGTCGATCCCGTCCGCAGCCCACGGCCGCAGCTGCTCTCGCGTGTGCCCCGGTGCGCACTCCCTCTACTGCTCTTATGAGCGGCGCTTTTAAGCAACTCCGTTGGTTGTGGGCATGTTAAGTGTTTTATGGACACTAGACATATTTGTTTCGGCTCACTGTTCATCACACACGCGCGCACGGCCCTATCGCTGTTATACGCGTGCACTGCACTGTAATAAACCTACGTGGGCGCTCGTAGGGGCTGCGTCCCTACAGTGTACACCAGAAGGTGCAGGTCGGATATGGAGCCAAGATGCCAGGCAAGCGGCAGCATAACTACTTTACAGAGGAAGGGTGATATCTCGGACCCCTGAGGCACTCCACGGACGGGTGTAAAATGGCCATAACTAGCTCCACCAATCTGTACTGAGAATGATCATTTAGTCAAGAAGGTTCCGATGAAAGAGCGGGCCTTTTCCGGGGCAAGTAGGCTGTGGAGAACTTCCAGGACAGAGCTGTGGCGGATGTTGTCATATGCCTTGTGAATGTCCATTGCGAGCAACATCCGCACTTTGTGAGATAGGCCTCCAAGTAGCACCATTGCTGATAAATGCTCAAGTCCATCCTCTGTCCCCAGACGAGGTCTGACCCCAATCTGTGCTGGTTGGTACCACGTGTAAGTGTAAATGCACCACCGAAGTCGCGTAGCCAGCATTCGCTCCAACAATTTCCACATGGTGCACATTAATGCGATTGGGCGATAATTGGGAAGATGGTCGGGTGGTTTGCCTGGCTTCGGTATAGGGGCAATATCTGCCCGGAGCAATGACTCTAGTGTTTGGCTCGAGAGCCACACCTTATTGATTGAATCGAGGGGACGGCTCAGGGCTGCATCGTCGAGGTTCTTATAAACCTCGTACGTAACGCCGTCCGGGCCGGGAGATGACCGAAGTTTTGCCTGGTCTATCGCAGCCAGGAACTCTGCCATGGTGAAAGCCGATTGTATTCCACGGACCGCATCATCGGAAGACAGGCACGGACGTGGCGCTGTGGAGGAAATGGGCACGGGTTGCTAGTCGGGAGGATGTCAAATGCAGCATACAAGGCGCGAACCACATCGAAGGCAAAT
Source organism: Haemaphysalis longicornis (assembly GCF_048455015.1). NCBI lineage: Eukaryota > Metazoa > Arthropoda > Arachnida > Ixodida > Ixodidae > Haemaphysalis > Haemaphysalis longicornis. Next base: position 201,074,056 of record NW_027526407.1, on the reverse strand, counting down.
TGGTCCGTGTTCTTGCCTGATGCCAGGTACACACTGGCTGCTGCATCCGGAGTGCGGCCGCCTGATTCCATTGCCCAAAAAGTGCGCAAATAGACGATGTGGGTCGAGAGACTCACATTAGCTAAGCCATCTTTGCCGTGAAAGACGTTTCTCATTTCGTCTGGCCACAACGGTCAAGTGTTGCAAACGCATTCGAGCCAGCGCACACAAGGGATCTCGCGAGGCCGCCACTTCAGCCTGTTTGCGCTGAGCCCACAGCTGCAAAATTGGGAAGTCAGGCTTTGGCCGGGACTTTTTTGCCCACGTCCTACGACTGCCACTGCTCAGAGCTTCTTTAATCATAGTGGTGGGGTCTGTGTTAAGGGCCGTCATGATTGAATTGATGTTGCACCGGAACCTTATCCCAGTTTACTAGAGTGTAGCTCCGCCGAAGCGAACGCGTCGAGTTCGGGGCAATGCCAAGCCTGATAGGGTGATGATCACCGCCCCAGCATTCGGCCTCTCGCTGCAAAGATACCCCTGCAGTCCCAAGCCACCACGTTAGGTCAGGTGAATAGGGCGGCATCCGGCGATGAGTGCATCGACGTGTAAAATATGATATATCCTTTATTAGGGTGAATTGAGCATCGTTGAAATGTTCAAGTAACGCACGCCCATGTTCACTTGAGGTAGGCTACCCCAATTGCAATGGGGCGCATTGAAGTCGCCAGTTACAAAACGTTAGACAGCCAGCGTTCGAACGGCACAGAGATGTTAGCCAGCTCAATCGCAGCAGGGGTGCACGTCCGGTGTGTGGCCGCACATGACACGATAAAAGAAATATTGCGCGCCTAGGTAGTTGCACCTTTACCGCAACCACTTCTTGCCAAGCCGTGCACCATGCTTTTAATGGAATCGGAGTTTGTGGATACGCCATGAGCACATAAATAGCGGCTTTGTCTGGTGGATACGCAGTGGAGCCACAACGCCCATCAGGTATCTATGGCATAGCATAGGCTCTAAAATTTGGGAAGCGAGGTAAACCATTCTCTTGGAGCAGGAACGCCCAAGCTCGACGTTTGCCTAGGCGAAGACGTTCACGAAGCTCACCAACCTTCGTTGTGAGGCCCCGGCAGTTCCACTGTGCTATATATTGTGCGTAAGGCATAGTAAAACGGGGTCTAGCAAAGTTGGGCTGCTAACACCATCACCAAGTTCTGTAGCTGCTGTACCACAAACTGTAATTGTTCTTGTTGGTTGACGACGGAATAGACTGGCTTTTCGTGGTGCAGGCGCGGTGGTGAGAGACGGGACTGAATCGAATGGCTTGGTAGTTTTGGCGGCTGACGTTGGGACCGACGATTTAGCCGAGCACGGCGCTGGCTGAGCTTCGGAACCTCAGCTTGCATCACAGCCAACTGTTGGTCCCCCTCCACTAGCTCGTCCGTTACCGGAGATGCCTTTGCAGTTTGCCTTTGCTTTTTCTTTCGGCGAAAGGAGCGACAGAGCACTTCACGGTACGAGGGCTGCATTTATTCCGCAGGCTCTGCACAAACATCCTCCATAGCGTCTTCGCTATTCTCCGCCAAACACTTGAAGTGGTTGGACGTATGGATTCCCTTGCACTCAGACCGGCGTCGCCCCGCTCGTTGTAAACAAGTGCAGCTTTGCTTTTCGTGGGACATTTCTTGTCCGTAATGTCATGGTCATCGCTACGACACAGACCGCATCAAAACGAGACCTGTGGTGGTGCGGCCAATGGTGTTGCTGGTGGCTCGGATTCAGAGGTAGCCAGTGGTTCGGATACCGCAGAGGGGCAAGGAGTTCTCATGTGCCCCTGAGGAAAACATCAGTGCCAGTCCACAACTCCAGCCTTAAACAGGCGGGGCCGAAGTACGAAGCTATTGTACAAAAGTCGTTCAGGTGGCTGTAGCGGACCACGCTGAGCAACAAGGTACGTGCGGCCAGAGCCCATGTAGCGGACAAGAAGCACCTGGTGAGTGGAACAACGGAGGCTGGCACGGAGGACTTCGGGATCCTCTCCGGGGTCTACACCAGAAACGACATATCACCGGATGTGCCTTCCCGACAGCAGATACACTTGTACAGAAAGCTGCGTTTCAACCGCGAGAGAAATACGGTGTAGGGAGCAGCGTAGCCGTTGGACTGCCTCTAGAGATGGCACCCACACCGATAGAGTGTTGGTGCGAGTGTTGTAAGCGTAGCTAGTAAATCCAGAGAATACTAGGAAGCTGTTCAGAGTTAATTGTAGTAACTTCGTTGGAGGAGAGAGGATGTAAACTCGCTCTCGAGATCTGATGGTGACCTTGTGCGTAGATGAGCTGGTCCTCGCTGTAAAGCCCTGTGGAGCGGTGCTCGCTGCAAGGGTTGGAGCGACGGCCGGTGGTGCACTGCGCTCATCCGATCACTGAAGTGGCTGGTTTGTGTCGCAGGAACACACTTGCTTGCCCGCAGGTGCAGTTGAATCGCCCTTGTCAGAGGGATGCTTCGATAAGCTAGAGGGCTCAGCCGGAGGTAGCGGAAATGGAGGCGTTACCTCCATTGGTAGAAAATCCTCTAGCGTCAGGTGCGTGGTCGCATCTGTAGCAGCGAGGGTCACCGCCAGTTTCGCTGACATGTGTTACATAGCCGAGGAGTGCCGTAACCTGCCAATTAAACTGCGACTGCGGTGCTAGGTCTAGCGGCTGGTGAGCGTGATCTGAAGCAGAGGACGTCCCCGAGGGATTATACTGTTGCTTGCCGACTGTCCGGGGAGGGGCCAGAGACGTTGCAGCTTGGATCAAAGGCACTGGAAGGGATGAATCAGCTGATAATTACTGATGTAGGGGAAACAACGAGCATACAAGTAGGATAGGAAACCGCTCCTTCTTCGTCCAGGGCACTTCTCTGATGCAAGTGTGTACGAGATTTCGGCGCACAATGAAGATCGCCAGATAGTCAAAATTATTCCGAAGAACACCACGACGATACGCCTCATCGCCTGTGTTGCGTGGGCGCATTAGACCATACAATCAATAAATATCAATCGATTTCTCACTAAAAGGAAGTGCGCTACGTCGCCACATTCCAGCTCGTTCTCCTCTTCTCCTGCCTTCCTCGTGGTCATGAAGATAACACTCAACAAGCATTGCCTTGGTTGCATCACACACCTTTATTGGATGGGCCTTAGCGTTTTGATTTTCAGACCATACGAAACCACAACCCAACCTTCATACGTCTAAAGGTACCAGTTAGCGGGATAATTCGTGTGGGTAAAGCAGCAAATACATGCGCAAAACATGTGCCCACCAGTTGCTAGGCCTAGCAATACAGTTTCGTTTCGTGAACTCATTACTGATGCGACTGTTTTGCCATGGCTACGTCCGCGGCATCCGTATCATTTATCATAAAGATACGATTAGCTGTCGCGCTAAAGAGACCTTCTTTCGTATGAGTTGAAAAAAACAGCGCCTCTTGAGTGTGCAGACGTGGAGAGCATTTCCGGTACCGTTTGAAACTATGACGTCATACTATCCTGTGACATCACCTCAGAAGTCACTTTGCTGGTTGGCCGTCTTGTCATAGCCGACTCGTCACAGACTTGTCACAGCTATGATTCCGAGATCGCACCAAACGGCCGCCGCAGCAGACTTGCTTCCTGGTTGCAAGCGAATCTGCGGAACTCGGCGCACATGCGTTTTACTCCAACAGCCCCTTTGTTACCCATTCACAGTGTTGCTTCAGGCCACCGTATGTCCGCAGAGAACCATTGTTAGTATGCCGTTTTTCTAAAATGAAGCTCTGGCAATTGCTAAAACGTCGTGATATATGTGCGGGAACCATGTTGCTTATGGCTTCGTTCATTGTTTTTGTGAAGGTAGACAAAGTTTGTCTATGAGCTTATGCTGTGGTTATACGCAAGAAATTGTTAACCTCTCCGAGACGAACTTCCTATGATGAAAGCTACACCTGCTGACATAAATTTACTTTTTTGTGCATAAATTCTCGTTGGGTTGTGGCTTTCTGTAGCAGAAGCCGGACTGTTGTGTTTGGTTCTTTCTTTCGAGGTGTACGATGTTCTGCATGCAACATGTGGTAAATTTGTTACAAATAACCTCGGTATGGGTAATTGTCATTTCTAGCAGACTGGCACTCCGAATTTTCCTGTGTAAAAAAAGTGTGAGCTAAAATCTGCACAATCTTCAAGGGGACCAAGAAATTCATTCTTTGTATTTAATTACCAGAGGTAAGTTGACCCGCAAAATACCTTGTTGACTAAGTAGTCTAGTTTGAAGAACACCAAAGCTGTGCATGAATAATTAACGCCAAAAATGGCATACTGCTGAGTAAACGGCAGCACCTAAATACCTCGATAATATACCACGTCCAAAAGGACCTTGCACTCTTAGCGCATGACAAGCAATTACCACGTTGAACACAAAAAAGGAATAAGGCTAACAAGAGAAGGCTGCAAAACAATTCCTGAAACATTGCGTCTTAACTAGTTGGGTTTGGTTAGTTAACAAACAGCTTTTCTTTTGTTCAGAAATACATATTTCAAGCTGGCGTGTATCTCGACTGTACTGTACTTCTTTCTCTCGCGTGAATCAACAGGCCCCATAGCGCACCAATGCCAATATTTCGTGGCGCTAAGAACTCTCAGACAAGGCGTCATAACACACTCGGCAGGTGGAGTCCTGCTACTGAGAAGAATGCCTAAGATACATCTGTACTGGCTACACGAAAGGCTGACAGCCAGCTAGTGCTGGTGGCAGATAAAGCAAATTGCGTCTCATTTTAGAGTACAAGGGAACTGCACAAAATTGTACTTTGATAGTAAAGAGAATGAATCAAACTGTGCGCGTATAACTGATGCAGAGCTGAAGGTAGCTTGTTGAAAAGGTATTGACATAAGGGCGAGGCGTAAACTACACTTTTGCCCTCTGTGTGCCTAGTGAAATCGTTTTAAGCCAGTTAAGATATTTTTATCATCCACAGAGGCAGGGGCCCTGTGATGTCCTGCAGAATGGAAGGACGCCTTGTCGAGGAATGTCTAGTGCCGCCAGACCCGTACGTGTGGAAAAGCAGGGTACACAATAAAATCGCTTCGTCCTTACGTGGTTGTTTAACACTGGTGTCCTGAATTGTGTTCACTATTGGCGTGACTGAAGAACTAACAAGCGATGCCATCCTACCTCCCAAAGCTTTTTTTCTTCAGTGTGCAATTCAGTCACGGAAACATTCATTCAAACTATCTTTATGGTTTCGACACGAATGTAAAGTTTGTAAAACACAACCTTCAATTATCCGCAGACTGCAGGGTTCACTTCTTTGGGGCCTCGCTTTTCCATTGGAGTTCCGCTGTAGCCCATATTCCATCTAGTGAGCTCCACGAAACATTTTCCTGTCCTTCTAACTTCACTGAACCTGATACTATCCCAAAAAATGTTCGAGAGCTCCTCTAGTAGTAGAGCTAAGCTCCACTCGATTGACATGGTGTGCGCGTTGAACAGGTGTTCAATGTACAATGCAGTGCTCAGTCGACAGGTGTTCTACAGCTGCTGTGGCCTGTGGGTGGAGAGTTCAGTTAGTTTTCATGGGAGGTGGTGACCAGATACTACACCAGGGTGGCCATATCCTTCTCTGTTGATGAGAAGCTTTTTTTGTCCATAAAAGCCTTCTTAAAATGGTAGAACGTTCCTAGTGCACCCTATCAAGCATCCGGGATGGTGGGTACTCCAGGAGCAAGCAGCACGTCTTGCCTGCATGTCAAGCTTGGGCTCAGAGAGCAGCGCGAAAAATAGAGACAGAGAGGAAGAGAATTTTCACGCGGACGACTTTACCGGGCACGCCTGCACTGCCACTCAGCCGGCGTTTCCCAGTTCATGTGCAGCTTTCCCGCTCATGGCAGTCCTTTGAACATTAATTACTCTGCAAGTTTTTAGCGAAATGAAAATTTCTTTTGCACAGCTAATATTTGAGGTAAATAGTTGCTTTGTGCACAGTTTCTAGTCGCGCACGTTGCGCGACTGGGTTCCTGAGCCCTGGGAACTATCCCATAGAAATGCATGGGGAGTTAGATTTGACAGCGAATTACACTATTACACTAAAAAAATTCAGAAACCTGAAATGTTATTTTAGCGTGTCAATCTCCACGTTTATTTCTAGCTTTATGCCAAATATCATTTTCCTAAAGTGGTTTTTCTAGGTTCCCGAGAGGTTGTAATTTTGAGCGAGAAAGCTGAGTATGTTTTCATTTCTTACGCGCGTCACAAAAAGAACTTCGAGCGCTCCCCCAACAAGGCTTACCTTTTAGCAGGGCTGCAGAAAAGTTCGGCAATCCTCCGCCGTTACATTGGAACCAAGACCGGTGTTCATGGGATATTGTGATGGGAGACTAACAGAAAGGTCGGTAAAAATCAAATGTGTGACAGCTCAGTTTTCTTTAGAGGCCATCGCCACACTCCAGGACATACATTATTCGGATTTGCAGAGAGAAATCACCTTAGTTTGATGAACACCTTCTTTCACAAACAAAAGAACAGGAAATGGACAGGGAAAAGTCCCGATGTTACAACAAAAAATAAAATTGACTTCATTTTTGTGACAACACGTTTATTGTGCAAGTGCTAGAGCTCCTACCTAAGATTCAGAGCAGCGATGATAGCCAGGTAAGATGAAAGATAAGGCTCAACCTCAAAAAAAGGAGGAACCTAAAACCTAAGGCACCGAGATGGAGTCAGTCAGGGCCAGATCGCAGGAATTTAAATTAACTTGTCAAAACAAATTTGCGCTGACTAGCAGAACGAGGTCACTGTACACAGGCTAAAAGACAACCCAACATTGGCACACAGTAAATCAGCAGCAGATGTGGCAAAAGCAGCATGTAGAGAAAAAACTAAAAAAAGTATCCTAGAAAAACACGGAACTAATTGCCAAATGTAAGAACATGAAAGGGTCAAGTACGGCAGCTGAGATTGAATTACCCGAGCTATCTGCACTGATTAACAGGCGTAACCCGAACGACAGTCGTGCATACAACAAGGCAGGAATCGAGGAAATGCTACGGATAGGGGAAGCTTGAAATTGACTGAGAGAAACATAGCCATTAGCAAAGGCAGGATTTGCACACTCAGAAACGTGCAGGGTAATAATACGCACATCTAGGAAGAAATAATAATTTTTGCAGAACATTTCTACACCATACTGTATGCCAGAGAAGTTATTCCAGGGGAATTTACGGAGACTTCAAGCACAACTTGCAATGTCCCAGTAGTAATTGTGGTAGGAAAAGCTCTTGAAGGTATCAAAAAGGAAAAGCTGAGGTGACGGCGGCAAAACCGTGGGTCTTTTGAAGGAGGGAGGAGATATTTCACTACAAAAGCTTGCTGTACTCTTTACGGAATGTGTGCATACTCAAAAAGTGTCCTTAGCACAAAAAACAGCAACAATATACTGATGCATAAGGAAGGAGATCCCCAGGACCTCAATGATTACGGACTAATAAGCCTACTCTCAGTTTTTTACAAGTTGTTTACCTCTGTTATAGCTAGCTACATAGAAGACAGCCTGGATTTTTAATGACCCGGAGAGCAGGTTAGTTTTAGGATATTGTACTCAACTAAGTTTCCAGGGATAAATTTGTCGAGTGTACGCAGGACTGGCGTAGTTGGGCATTAATGAGAGAGGCATTTCCCTTGCAGTGGACGTAGATAGGCTGGCGATGATGATGATGTTAACTCAAATATGAATCCCATATATGTCAAAAGAGTGATAGGAACAACGGCAGAGTAGTCTAAACCTCTTTACACGGCATTTATAGGCGATGAGAAAGCGTTCAATTCTCTACTCACCACCGCCGTACTATGTGGCCGGGAATTCCAAGGAACTAAAGAGACCTAGATCACAGTTCTGGAACACATATGTAAGGAATGCAGGGGCTGGGTAATTATCCAGGACCAAAACGATAATTCCCGGTCCTCACGGGAGTAAAACTGGGAGATACCACCTCGGCAAAAGTATTCATAGTGTGTCTTGAGGGGCTATTTAAAAAGCGTGAGGGGAAAAATATAGGATTGAGGATAAACGGTGAGTACCTAATATATTAAGTTTGCAGACCCATAGTCTTGCTGAGTGAGACTGCTGAACACCCGCGAACAATGCGTGAGGAAAAAATATCACAAATCATAGCTGTGGGGCAAAAATCATTATAAATAAATCTCAAGCGTTCAGAAATAAGCATGCCTAATACGTCCTCTTCAGCTGAGGAAACAAAACGCTAGAATAAGTAAAAGAATGTAACTGCCTCGACAGATGTTTAGTGCTGATCCCAACCACTAGCCAGAAATTCGGCCAAGGAAATTAGGGGTTTGGGAGCACTCGAAAAGCACTCCCGAATAATACAAAGTAGGCAACCTCTGTCACTCAAAGAAAAATGTACAACCAGTCCAGAGTGCCGGTTATGACATATGGAGCTGAAACTTGGCGCCATACTCTACAACTAGGAAGCATACTTAGGTCGGGTAACGATGGAACGAATATTGCTAGAAGTAGGCCTCAGACTATGGAATCGAGCTACCCGTATCAGAGAACAAATTAGAGGAGGAGCCATCATCATCAGCAGCAGCAGATGTAGCAGCAGCCGCCTCACTGTAAGAAAAAATCTGTATTTTTACATGCAAAGCCTGGGTAACGAAACGTAAACTGCTTCGTTTTTTCGTAAAGCGTAAAGGGTATTTATAAGAAAACGTAAACAGTTTCCGTATTTTTGAAAACAAAGGGAGTTGCAGTAGTTAGACAAAAATAGTGAGGAAAACAAAATTTCATCTGGCTTAACTAAGAGGTGTTAGCAGAGCGTAATTGAGTTACCTGCAGTAGCGATGCAGACCTCTTAAATGTATTGTCCCATAGCCAAAAATGACGCAGTGTTCTTGAAGGCAAAAAACGTTTATTGGAACAAACGTGTGCTCCCCTAGCAACTCGATGAATAAGTAACTCTGACTGCTGTCAATAAAGTGACGTTCACAGGAGAGTCTCAGGGAATCGAATGCCGTGACGCATTTCCTCTATACCAGCCGCTGCGGCCGCTTTTCTGGTGAAGGCGTAAAGCAAAAACGCCCGTGTGTACGAGATTTCGGCGCTCGTTAAAGATCCCCAGATGGTCCAAATTATTCTGGAGCCCACCGCCTTAGAGTTTCATACTAGAAGGAAATCTAGCGCTGCATTCGCGGGCCGCCATGAGCGGCGCCATTGCAGCTAGCGACATTCCTGGCCTCCTTGGTTTGGTTAGGCACATGGCTTCTATTTCGTCTTAAAGCCAAAATCAATTCAAACTGGTAACACCGTTTTTTTGTTCATCTTGAGTGAAGCTTCTAAATATTCCCCAACAAATACATCTTTCTGGAGGTTTAACTTTATATTATAAAACAAATTTTATTATTCTTCTGCAGTAATATTGTTGCATTTTTGCAGCCAGAGGCCACGTTTCAGCCTGTTCGTGATCCATGCCAAGGACAAGTGGAACGTGCCTGCCTGGTACATGACGGAATGCTCGCTGGAGCACGGCTCCCCTAGACAGTGGCTCCAGATTTCCCTCTAGTGTATATTAGTATGAAACTCTATGCCATCTACTACGGCGCGCCTCAACGCCTGCGTTGTGACTGCACGTTAAGCCCAACAATAAACCAATTTCCTCTAGGCCATGACGCCTGCTCTTCGGGCATCTATTTTTTGGCGCGGGTGCTTCTCAAACCGTGCCATTACATCGACGACAATGTAGCTCAAAGAAGTCTATTCTAGGCTAGTGAGGTTAGGGCGAGACATCTCCCTAGAAAATGTGTTAACCCGTGCGGCATAAGAAAGAAAGAGTGGAAAACGCGGTTCACTTGGGACGCAGATAACACCACCCGGTCGGTAAAAACAAAACATAAATAAACAAACCCAATGCATGGTTCGCTGCATTATTGTTTGTCTACAACGTGCCAAACCAGTTGCCCCTTTCGCCTTTTGAAATACCTCTTCAAACACAACCGAATCGGTAGCGTTTCCCTAGCAGCCAGATGTCTGTACGTTGTCTCTACATTTTGTTTTCCCGTCCTGCAAACGAATATTTAGCCTATCTTCGCCTTACGACCACTTCATTCCATCGGGTCTGGCTTACCGGAGAGGTGCTGTAGAAAAAGTTAATCAAGCCGTGCGAAGTAAGCGCGCAATGGGCTTGAAACTGCGCGAAAACAGGCCGAAGACAACCGTCGCTAAACGTGACGACAAAGGTGATGGAATGGTGCCCTCCGTCGTGCCCACCAGCACGCAGGAAACGCTGGGTAATCCCGTGAGTCAGCCACGCCATCTACACTGTGCTCCATGACAAGACCACGAACCTCCTTATTACTTACTAGTGAAAACTGCTCTCTCGCTCTTCAGCAGCGTTAGGAGTTTCTTGTTGCCCACGCCGTGCTAAAGAACCGTTAGCTGTTAGAGGTAGAAAGCTTTGCTTTAAAACACAGAAAGCACGGAAACCACTTAAGGAGCCTGTCAAGAATGGGAAGCCCCTGTCTGAACTATTGAGGAAAACCAGGATGAAGCAGGCACCGACCTGAGCAGACACATGGGCGATGAAGACGAGGACGACTAGGCTAGGCGGCAAGTAGGCTGTGCAAAACACTATGTTCTGAAAATTGGGGAAATATGCTCATTTTATAGACGCAGCCCTCCTTAATTACATTCATGGACCTTCGCCCACATGGTGCCAGAACTGCGGACGTCACGTGACACGATGAAGTGAGCCTTTGAGTGAAATTAAATTTTTCGACCACACTGTTCACAATGATGCCAGGAGGAGGCCTGCAGCTGACAAACCAGCTGCAACCTCTTCATAAACACCTTCTTGAATTCAATCATAAGATTATCACAGTAGTATGTCCCACTCTAAGAGCAACCAAAGACGTTGAGGCCGCTGGTTCATTAGCCAGGCTCCAGCCCAGCGCCATCCCACTTGATAGAAACAGTTGGAAGCCGGGATCTTTGGCTTCTGGAGGCAAACCTGGCGGCCAGCTAGATGACTTAGCAGAATTAGCAGAATAATGATATAGGCATATGATTTATCGGATAATTTGAACTGAACCTAAACGAATGAAGTGAAAGCCCAACAGGCAGTCCACTTGTCGGGAGAGAAGACAAACAGCAAAGCCGCCCTAAAAGTGCATCGAGTGGTACCAGCGATGGCAATAAGCTTGGGAGAAGAGAGGAACCGATATGCTGCAATCTACTTCGACGACACTTGTGGGAGTGGCAACAATCGGTTGTCGATCTCCAAAATCTTCAAGCTGGGATACATCACCTGCCCCCAACAACACCATGCGCCTCCGTGAACGACCACTCGAGTGAGGCGGAACTTTAGAGGTGCCAGACAAGTGTGCATACACCCCCTCAGAATTGAGAGCCCGACGATACTTGAAACGGGACATGGGAACAGAGCGCATGTGGTAAGGGGTTCTCTGATTTTATTTAGGCCATATCAGCATAAAAAACATCCTGGATGATGAGGTAGTTTCAGAATAGCCGTGATCGATATCTACGTCCCTGAATTTATGTGTTGAGTGTACCCTTGCATACGAGTATCCGTCCAACGGTCATCCTGCTGACTCTATGCGACACGGCTTTTATGCGGCCGACCATGTGGAAGAAGACGACGATGGGCTAAATGAAGGAGTCGAGCAAACCCAAAACGATGGCAAGGATTCTCTACTACGAGTCGAGCTTGACTGTTTTTTCGACAGGGGTGGCGAAATGATACTGAATACAACATTAGGTGTATACACAGTTTATTTAGCGCCATTAGCATGAAGTCGTCAGAAAACTGTATTTAATATGGCCTTTAGGCTAGTTGGTAATCATTCCTAGAAAAAATAGTGCACAAAACTTGAACGCAATAAGGAAAACCCCAGGGAAAGTTAATTGGAAGAGACTACGTAGAGACACGTCCGTGCGTAATTTGACAACGATGCGGGAAGGAAAGGAAAAGCTATAATTATACAGTGGGTGTAGAGAACGCAGTTAATATTTAAAAACAGCCATTCTTTCGTTTCAGGTACCAAACTCGGCTATCTCCCGCTGAAGGAGTGCCCCGAAGGTGAAATCACGCAATCATCTCTCGAAAGGCCAATTACTTATGACTCGTATATTTCACGGGACCAGGCGTCTTGGAATCATTCCAAGAGTCCTGTTTCGTTAGGCTTAGGATAGCAAGTGCACTTAGCTCTGTGCGTGGCGAGATTGATTCTGCTTTTTGCGTGCAAGGAGTAAGTGTGCGGTCTAGGGCGTTCGTTGACGCACGTCCCCGTCTGGCCTATGAAGACACCCGTGCACGCAAGTGGGATTTTGCATACAACACAATGCACACTTTTCACGTATTGTTTCGCGTGGTCCTTCCCGCAAGTGTTTTTGGGTCCCTGTTGTTGTTAAAATGGCACATAGACTAGTGAATTTGACGCGGAAACACCTTTCTCACACCTGCCTCTTTTCCGATGTTCTTGAGGGCGTGCGGAACGCCGTGCGGGTAGAGAATGACGTTGGGACGGCCCCTGGTATCATCTTCCGAACTCAAGTCTTCTAAGCACCGATTCGCCGCACCTGCGCCGCAATGGAAGCGAATACGCTGCCGACCTGTGCCGGCTGACTTGGGCATCCAGGCTCTTAGTTATTGTGAAAGTTAGCAGGGCGGCCAAACCAAGCGAAGGCGCTGCGTATTGGATCCTGGAAAAGTGCTCAAAAGCAACACATAAGTCCCCTGTTCACGAGAGAAAACTCGACGCCACTTTTGTAAAGCTTTCAGGATCACCCCGATGCCAAGCTTACGGCTGTGAGTGAGTTTTTCGCCTTTCCACGCTACTTTGAAGGTTTAAGGCGAGAGCCGCTTTGCTAACCCTAACGCCAGCTTGGCCGACACTGGCTTGGCATGAATACCAAGTGGGGGCAAGAGGCGCGGCAGCTGTGCCCATCGACGAACAAGATAACGAGATCTAAGCCCGAGAGAGATTAGAAATATCAAGTATGCAAGAAGACAACAAAGGATGGATGGAGGCAGGCAGCGAGGCTACCCGAATAAAAAAACAGCAACCACAGAAGCCACCTCGCTGCAACTGAGCGAATCCCACCCTAAAACGAGCACTAGGCCACATGCCAAAGCAACAAAGCCAAGACCATCCCCTCTACCGAAAGAAGATTTAAAGGTGGTAATTCGCCCCAAGGAAGGAGTCCAACTACGCATGCAAAGCCGGCACGTTTCGCGCAGAGCATTCTCAAGGCCGGCCAAATCATGTGGAGAGAATCTGAGCACCGAGTCCGGGTCTACCCGAGCCAGAACATCACAACTATAAGCACACCAGAGCAGCAAGCCGCCAGAGCCGTCAACCGCATCAGGCAGCTAATCCTACAATGGAAAACCCAGCCGGTGGGGCTGTATGGACTTTCCCCGTACGGCTCCTCCAAATGCACAACACAAAAAATCCAACAACACTATTCAATGAAGGAAGCCCTCAACGACCTCTGGCTCCCGAGTACTCAATTTGTAACGTTGTCTAGGAAGCAGTTCAATTGGACTGATCACGTTTGTTGGTAGCAGGGTGCCCTTCTACGTATACTATAAAGGAGTGGAGACCATGTGCTACATATACAAGCCAACAAATCCTTACTGCACAACTGCTGAGACAGGCCCGCGCACTGCCAAGCACCGAATATTAGTGTTTGGGCCAAGCGTAGAAAACGAAATCCACAGTCGGACCCCTCATGCACCCCCAAACGCTCACTCCTTCATGGCGAGCACTTGACTGCGCGCAAAGACTGCCCGAGACGTTTGAAAAAGCCCTACTACCTTCGCCGGAAGAATTGGGAGAAGAATGCCTCTGCCGAAAGCCCATCCCCTGACGGCCGTGAAAGCTCGCGCAGAAGGGTCTCCTCTCAAGGCAGGCGCTCCTCCAGGTAATAGTGGCGCTCCAAGTCCAGAGCCCCTCCCGGGAGAAGCCAGTCAAAGCAACGGGCGCCGACCACGTCTAGAAACCAAGAAACGCATACTCGGCAAGTGAGCTAGCCTCAGATACTCTCTACCAGTGCTCATTCCCCAAAACAAACCTACAATGAATGCACTAACCTACAAAAATAAGTCAATGTCTTAAAAATGAAATTGCATCGCTCAAAGGCGCATATCGCAATTGACGCAGTCCAACACCACAGTTCAGCACCCACAAGCGGGGCTAGAGGAAAAACAAAAAATTACCGACGGAAACAAAACAACCACTCTGAATCGCGCTCCCACTCCTACACAAATTGGTGACGTCAGAACAGAGTGCCACGAAGCCACCAGAAACATGTTCAAATTGTTAATGAGCAACTTGGTGCTCTCATTGCACAGGTTAGCTCACTCGCAGTGACGATGGCACAGTGCACGCAAACAAATACGCTTACACTGAACCGCCCCGACCATTTAAGCAACCAATCAACGCCGCGCCTCAGCCGGTAATCTCAGAAAAAAAGCCTTATCATCGACTGACCACGGCAGACACGGCAGACAAGGACCTCTCTGCGTCCCTCCATGGCCAGGCAGGATGCAGGAACATACAAAGAACTCATAAACCCGCAATGAAATTGAAGGATCATAAAAAACAAGATCGACATATTCCAACGTCCCATTGAATCAGTGTCCACTGCACCATAAGTCATTGTGCTTCATGAAACCAACGCGCACGCTAAGCTTGCACGATATATCACACGTGCAGACTCAAAAGGGTTTAATTCCTGCACACCACTCAAATAACTCATCACTGTCGTACACCACGCAATAACACAAGCAGGACAGACTGGCATACCCACCGCGCCTATCCTTAGGAAGGAACACAAAGGGAAAAATCCTGTTATTCCTTAACGTCCACTACCGATCAAAACATAAGCAAGGCTGCATTGACCGTATAGTGCAACAAGCAACTACCGCCGCGGGCTCCAATCCCCTCATTGTCCGTAGGGTTTCAATGAGGCCAACCCCGTAAGGGGATACCGATATGGGAACAAGAAAGGCAATGAGCTCCTCCGCCAAGTGGATGTAGAGGCTTCGTTGCTACTTACGGACTGCAGTATGCCGACGCGAGTGGGCAACAGTGCACGTCGCGACGCGTTTCCTGATTTCACTATTACTAAAAATGTCAACAACGCCACATGGGTGATCCTAGACGAAACTTTGAATAGTGACCACACATATTTTCCAACCACCCTTCATGGGGAAGAATATTGAGCCCCCTTTAAGCGCTGTTGGAATAGCCACTTGGGATAAATTCCGCAAGCGCATGGCTCAGCTTGCTAGGTGCAAGATAGAAGACTCAACACCTGGAAACAAACTCTACCAGCTGATGCAAAAGCCACAACGCAACACCCGAATACCAGTACACAGGTTCCGCGTATACACACCAAACTACTTCACATATGGGAAGCTCGCCGACCGCTCATACGCAGATGGAAGAATCAAACGCACAATAGCAATCTCAAATTGGGAATAGCAGCCGTAATTCAGTACGCGGCAAAATACGCAGATGAACTCTGCAAGCATAATTGGCTAACGATCTCTGATAGCCTCGGTAGTACTCTCATCACATCTAATACATAGTGACCACTAAGATATTTGCTTGAACCTTTAAAAACTAACAGCGAAACCACCAAGACAATGAAAAACATTTTGCGCAGCTTTCCAGGCACCACGGCTGACTTCATCAAAATGTTTCAGCATAGATACCTGCCGCTACCGCCGCCATACTCGGCTCAAGACTGCTCGGACGATCCAAACCTTCACCTGGATAGGCCCATTGACAAATCGGAGCTACGGGCAGCGCTAGCCATGATACGGAAAAATGCCACACCCGGCCAAGACCGCATCACAAACAAGATACTGACCAACCTTGACCCCAGACTCCGTCACAGCCCTCACTCGATACATGAATGATTGTTGAGAAAAGGCAGACACCGCCCGAATGAAAGACAGCTGAGGTTCACTTAATACCGAAGCCTGGAAAGGAAACAGGCGTCAGGAATCTCCGACCAATTTTACTACACCCTTCCTAAGAAAGCTACTCAAGCAGTTCATGCTCGCCTAAAGAAATACCTAGAAGATACTTTCCGAATTCCTGGATCCCTGTAAGGATCCAGATCAAATATCAGTGCCTAAGGTATGCCTCATCAGCAAAAACACAAAATTACACGATCTTCACACGTGGGACGCCTGAGGGGATGCAAAGCCGTGGAGTAGTAGCGTGTTAATTGGTTGTTAGAGTAAAGAGATGTGTAGTAGCTTATTAAATGTCTTCTTTATTTATCGAGTAGTGCGGAACGTTTTGCGGCTTCTCGTTCTCAAAGCGATGAATCCGCTGTTCGATGCTGGCGTTTCGAAGCGTTGTCACGTTGCCGAACGCCATCTGGATTAGCTACTCGGCGTTTCAAAGCGCCTTCTCTTTCTAGAAGCGAGGAATCCGCTCCTCGACGCTGCCTTTTGCGGTCGCCGTCGCGAGCTCTCCTTTGTTCAGCCTTGTCTTCGGAGGTGCTCGCGGTTCTAACAGTGTGCTGGCTGGCGCTAGTTGAAGGTGTGCCAGCCAGTTCGCTGACGGAATCTTTGGCGTCTATTTGCAGTAATCGGACGGAGCAGTACAGAAGAAGCAACTGAGCGGAGCGTGGATGGGTTTATTTCGAGAGCAGAGGGAGTGGAGAGGAGGAGCGGCGCGCATGCACTCTCTCCCCTCATCCTCTCCACACTACCTGTGCGCTAGCGCACAGGTGGTGTGGAGAGAAAGAGGGGAGAGAGAGCGATGTTATCACAGCTGTTGTGATAAGGAGGAGAGGTGCGGACGCCGGACGACGGAGAATGGACTAAGAGAAGGTTTGCATCTAAAAATAATGATTTAAGACAATATTCACACGCCTAAAGCAACCCTTGCCCTTGATTTAAAAGGGACGTTTGACAAGGTAAATCAACACACGATCCTGAACAATTTCAATAACCCCACTGCGGAGCCAGGACATACAATTACATCAGGGATTTACTTACAAACCTACAAGCAGTCCTGAAGGGCGGTGACCCGCAATCGCTTCAAATTGAAATTGGAGGCCGAGGCATGCCACACGGCGCAGTTCCTTCCCCACTTCTTTTTAACATCGCCCTCGTCGGCCTTCCCAAAGTATTAGACAACACCCCTGATCTTCGACATTGCGTGCATGCCTATGGTATAACGTCATGGATGGGCGTAGGGTCGGTAGGAGAAATGCAAGACCATCTTCAGCAGGCTGCTGATCTTGTGCAAGCTTAGGCAACCAACTGTGGTTTATGCTTCTCTCCCCAAAAATCTGAGCTCTTCCTTGTAAGGCAACACCAAAGTCGGAAACAACAATATTCAGGCGTCCAAATGACCCTGGACAGCGCTAAGAACACCCCTCCCTCACACATAAAGATACTTGGGATGACCTTTTGCGAACACTGCTCCAACTGTATTCTTGTCGGCCGCGCAGTCAAAGCGCAGGGTAAATTGTTCACGTGTTCCGTGGAATCACCACAAAGATTAGAGGTATGAAAGAAGCAGACACACTACGGCTTGTCGAAGCTTCCATCATCTATTGCATCAATTCCACCATCCGGTATTCGATCATCTCCAAGCTCGACGTAAACAAACTTGATACACTCATTCGGAAAGCGTATAAACAGGGACTTGGTCTCCCCATCAGCACAGCCATAGACAAACTCCTTCATCCTGAATTACACAACACAGTGGAGGAGGCCATATTTGCTCATCTGGTAAACCAGAACCATCTTCTAGCGACCTGGGGGCATAGAAAACTATACAGAAGTAGTAGTCGGCATCTTTCAGACTTGAGGCAAAACAGCTTTGAGACTTCCATTTCATGAAATACACCCTCAGTTTCACCAAGGAAGATGTACGGCCACAGCCCAGGTATTAGATGTAGTCCATAGATATAACCCAAAACTGTGTACACTGACGCTGCGGACTACGCTCCATGAATACGATGACAGCGGTCGTCACCACATGCAGCCAGCACGTCACCGGAGTCAGACTTACTGAAATCAACAGTACCCAACAAGATGAAGCAGGCTTCGCCCTTGCCATTGCCCACCCCAAAGCCGATACAATTATTACCGCCTGTCCAGCAGCCTGCCTAAGCTACCTACACGGAGGAATATTGCTGCAAACCATGTGTTGGGTTTGTTTATTTGTTTTTAGTGCGCGGCTGCGCCCGGCTCTGTTTTCCGCGTCCCATGCGCACCACATGTTCTATTGTTTTTACACCTAATGGTGTATCTCATTCGGTTAAGGAGAGTGATAAAGGATAACGTGACTAGCCTGGAGTAATCTTCTTTGATCTACAATGTTCTGGATGTAAATCGATGGTTCGAGAACCACTCGCGCTGAAAGGCAAAAAGCCTGCGGGGCAGACGCCCTGGTATTCGACTTGTCGACGCTCGCCTGCGCAAATAAACTGTTCCCTGCTGCTTCGCCGCCTGTGTAATCTTTGAGTTGTTAGGGGAGCATAAGTTCGCTCTGATAAACTTGTTTTCCTTGGAGACAACTGCATCGTCTTTGGCTGCGTGACATCTTGTAGAGGTGCTGGGTATGCACGCTTTATGCTCCCAACGACCTCTCGAAGCCACCAAGCCAGTCCAGCTAGAGCCAGCCGCGGACTGCAAGGTCTCCCGCCCGAGCTTAGTATCCTGCCAGACGGACCCAAAAGAACCACCACTGCAACCACCAACATGGTGGAAGCAGCAACGTCACCAGTCATCCTCCAGCAGCCCTGGGAACCGCCATCATTCCGAGGAGCCGCCGCAGAAGACCCAGAAGAATTCCTGGAGAAACTGGATCACGATTGGATCTTCAACAGGTGGAATGACGAAGAAACGTTCCGGCCTGTTTTCTCTTACTTGAAAGATTCAGTTCGAACTTGGTTCGGGAACCACAAGAGCTCTTTGACCAACTGGAGTAAATTCAAAAGCGAGTTCTTTAGGACTGTTACTACCGTGGTGAGAAAAGAATGCGCTGAGCTTTTGTTTGAAATTCGAATGCAGCATACCAACGAAAGGGTCTTGGTCCTCGTCGAGGAGATGAAGCGACTTTTTCGCCAAGCGGACCCAGAAATGACGGAAGAAAAGAAACTAAAGTTTTTGCACTAAGCGTACCTTGCTGGAAACCCCCCACCCCCAGTACTGTGTCCGAATTCCAGTCTGATACCGCCGCTATGGAGAAGACGCTCGAACTTCCAACCAGTTAGTACGACCGTTTAGTCAATGCACTGGTTTTGAATTTAAGCGGATCCGGGGCTATTAGCTCCTATACACTACGCCAAAAAATACGCGCGGGCGTCAGGGAAGAACTGCTGAAACTCTTCCCAACAACGCCACAACCCCACGTCGCCTCTATGAGTGAAGTAATCCAGAAAGAAATTCACCAGCTTTGGGTACTCCTACGCCATCCGAAGTACCCCGCAAACCGCAAGCTATGACCTACTCCTCGGCTCTGCTTCGCCCCACCCTTCTCCAACGCGTCGTCAAGACGTCCGGGCGTACTGCCATTCATTGTCGCCCGCCCGACCCTCTGCAACCCAAAACCAGATGCCGAGTAAGACGGTCGTATGGGGAACCGCCGATAATCAGCCGCTGTGCTAAACTGCGGAGAGTAAGACCACTTGTACCGTCGCTTCCTCTACAAGAGGCTCGGTTTTCGAGGGTTCTCTGTCAAAGCACCACGCCCCCGACATGGCCAGCACCCATCTGAGATTGAAGCATACCTGTCTAACACCCACCGTTGAGCAGCCTGCTTCATCCGTTCGCCGTCACCCTACTCATACCAGTCGCCGAACCACCGAAGCAATGCTTACTTCGCACGTGGAAGGTCCCCCAGCCGACTTGGAGGAAATATAAAAGCAGCAACTTCTGGGGGGGAAGTTCAGCTACAGCGAAAATCCGGAAACCATCCAAGGAGGCAAGGACGCGGCGAAGACCGTGATTGACGACATGCCCGCATCCCGACGACCCGACTAAACTCTGACGTGACTCCCGCACACAACGAGAGCCACAAGGCGCGACGCGTACCCGACATGACTGACCTTGCCGCTGAGAAGATGACTACAATGAGGACGCAGAGTGCCCCACAGTCAACATGAACAAGCCGAGATGCAATACCCCGATGAACACGAAATTCGAGGAAGGCGGCATCCAACGTTCAGCTGTCCCTCGCGATTTTGATGTAGTGGGACTTAGAGACTCGGGAGCCGACTACTTAGTCATGAGTGGACCATTTGCGTCTAAGCTGAACAAAGTCAGGACCAGAAGAGACGATCCGCAAATACGCACAGCAGGAGGCCACCTCGAGCAGCCAAGTGGAACGTGCACATCGCGAGTTACTATAAATTGCACCACGTACCCTGCTCCGTTCGTCATTTTGCTTAACTGCTCCTGCGACGTAATTCCCAGAGTGGATTTTTGACGGACAATGGCGCAATATTTGATCTGCGGATCAAGTCGATAACGTTTTTCTCCGATCACTCGAGGACGCCGGAACTGAACCCCGAACACCATGTTGCTCTAATGATCTCCTATGATGAGGTCTATGTGCCACACCGCACAAGTTTGATGATCACCGTTTACTAGAAGATGCTGCTCCTGATGTCTACAGTATCGTAGATGGTGACCAAAGCTTGCTTCTATAGCGTGGTGTCTTCGTCGCAAGAGGTATTGCGCGCTTTGACCAACGTAATTGCCACGTTTTGGTTCCTACGTTTAGCGATGACTACCAGCATATAAACAAGGGCACTGCAAGTGCGTTCCTCCAAGAAACACAAGAACCAAGTGATATGATCGCTGTCGCCGACGCATAAGACGCAGCCAAAGGTGCCTTCAAGCTTCCGAATTCCTTCGACGAAACCGCAGTGTTACCTCGAGGACAACGGAACAAATTATTGGTTTTGCTGCGTCGCCACACTGAGTGTTTTTCACGAAAGTCAAAATTTTGTCAGACACCTCTAGCGAAACACCGAATTATAACTGAGGATGGAGCCCGACCTACCCACAGTCACTGAGCGCGTGTCTTCACACGAGCGTGAAACCACCCGGACACAAGTGAAAGACATGTTCAGCGACGACATGGTACAGCCATCCAAAAGCCCTTGGGCTGCGCCTCCCATACTCACAAAGAAAACAGACGGCACTTAAGGTTCCGCTCTAACCACCGGCGACTCACCAAAATCGCCAAAAGACGTGTACTCCCTTCCAGGAATCGACGACGCCCTCTACCACCTCTGCCACGAAAAGCACTTCTCATCGATGTGTCTAAAGACAGTCTAGTTGGAAATAGAAGTGGACGAGAGAGACCAAAAGAAGACTGCATTCATAACTACGGACGGCCTATACGAGTTCAAGGTAATGCCGTTTGGGCTGTGCACAGCCCTTGGTCCTCCTCTACTCCTGCTTTGTCCTTAGAGAACTGCAGTATATACTAAATAAAAACAACAACGTTTGTACCAGTCATGGCCACTGTGCTAGCTGGCCTGAAGAGGCACATCTGCCTCGTATACCTCGACTACATTGTGGTCTTCGCCCGGACTTTCGACGAACACCTTGCAAAGTTGGAGTCTAAACTCGAGGCCGTTCGTACATCGGGGTTAACACTGAAGCCTGAAAAATTCAGAATCTTCATGTTTTTGCGCAACGTCGTCAACGCCGTCGGAGTCCTGCCTGACCAGGCGAATACTTCAGCCATATCGAAATTCCTACGCCCAAGAGACAAGGGCGTGCGACAATTTCTCGGACTATGCGCGTACTACCAGCGCTTCATCGAAACCTTCGCGTGCATAGCAGAGCCACTCACGCGCGTGAATAAATATTTCACCCGTTTGAACTGGGAAATCGCCCAAGAGCAAGCATTCTTCGAACTGCAACAACGCCTGCAAAGCCCTCCTGTGCTCTGTCATTTCGACGAAAACGCCGATACAGAAAGGCATATGGACGCCTGTAATATCGGCTTAGGTGCCGTCCTCGTCCACAAGAAAAGCGGTTGCGAAAAAGTAATCGCCTATGCCGCCGTGGTCTGTCCAAGGAAGAAGAAACAATTCAGCCTCTAAAAAGGAGTGAGACGCGATTATATGGGAGAATTCGAAATTTCGCCCACACGTGTATGAAAGGCGGTTAATTGTTTTGACAGACAACCATGCGCAGTGTTGGCTCGCTAATTTGAAGGACCCCTCTGGCGCTGTTGGTAGGTGGAACTTGCGCCTGTAAGAATTCGATGTTACAGTATTCTATAAATCCGGAACGAAACAATCTGACGCCTAATGCCTGTCTCGCGTTCTCATCGACCCACCAGCACAAGATTCCAATTAGGGCAGCGCATTTTTCGGAACCGTGACGGAAAGCGACCTAGCCGCCCAGCAGCATGCCCACCCTGAGTTACGCGTCATGATCGACATTCTTGCAGGACGCATGGTCAGATTGCAAAGGGCCTTCAAGCGACCCTTACCTGCATCCACCCTCAAAAACTCCGTCCTCGTGAATACAGGTTTCAACCGTGGAACGAGAGCAAATTGCATTGTTGTCATCCCCACGGACCTTTGGGGACGAAATTTTGAAAGCGTGCCACAATGGCCCGTCCACCCGTTTTCTCGTCAGAGCACGAACTATGGGAAAAATCAAGGCGAAGTACAACGGGTCCCCACTTACAACCGATGTGTCCCACTACGTCCGCAGCTGCCGTGCTTGCCCAAGGCGGAATCTTTAGCCAATGTAAACAAACACAGTTTTAGGCCTTGGTTTGTGACCTACTGAGTCAATACTTAATTATTGTTTTTTATGGTATTGCCTCTCACTTTACTAAATGTGAATTGCACACCATTTGAGTTAGTCAGTTTAACACGTTGTTGGGCTTTCATTCGTAGGTGACTTGAATGCGCTGGCCTACAGAGCTTAGTATTTCTGCCGTGCAGGTTTTCTCCAAGATGGCGGATTACTTTAGAATGAGGGAGACGTATTTTTTGTTATACGCGTTTCTTTATCAGCACACAGCATAAAAAGAGCGCGAAGAAATGGCCAGTCACTTCAAAGCTGATGTTACAAAGAATCTCGTAAATTACATCGGCGCAAGCTCTCCGTCAAAGCGCTATCGTCTGGATACGGGTGTTAAGAAAATACGAAAACCGTCAAATAAATCACCACTACGAGTACTGCAGAATTCTCTGCGTTACCCTGGTACCTAATGAGGCCAGAGAGCGCCTTTTATGGTCCAGCAGGGCGTGAGTCCTTTGGCCGGACCTTGCCCAATGCTCCAACAGAGAGTATTTGAAACCTCTCTTGAACATAGAGCTCCTTTACATGTTTAAATTTAGTGGCTTGGGCTCCACAGTCTCGCCAACACACATAAAACGTAATCGTATTCGTTTTGCCGAAACTGGACTATGTATGCCAAATTGTTGTTCTGCTTATCCAACGGTGATACCTTTTATAAATTTACGACGAAGCACCAGGTCGGGGCAACAAGCTTTGTCACAACCCCGCGGCAGCTTTGACTACGTGGAAATACATTGCTGATCGTAAAAGACAATGTTCGCCCTCCAGGCACTGAATGAATTGTTATAAAAAAACAAATTGGATTTGCAGTGTTTTTCTATCACCGTGTTTTTTACCCTAACACTTTCAGACAGCTTCCTTTCTGTTTTGCTCACCTGGGAGAAGTACCGAAAAGCGATGACAGAAAAAATGGCCTGTTGTATGATTACTGCCACTTTTTGTGTACTCAGCATGTAAACATTGTGGTATTTTTTATGCAGTTTTGTGCGCCTGTGAATAATGCCCACAAAACCCTCCTGAAAAATTTCGTAAATACGGAAATATGGGAATACGGAGTACTTTACTAGAATGACACAAAGCTGTAAGAAAACACGCAATATTTTTTAGAAATACGCATGAACGAAATAGTGCGTACTTATCCAAACATTTGACACCAATTTTATGCCTGTAAGTGTACTAGAACTGCCAAATCATTGTCCGTATAAACTCCGTATATACGGAGTATACGGAAAACACACGAAGCGTCATTTTGCTTATTATTCAAGATAAAAACGCGAAACCTGTGCCAAACGTTTTTATTGCGCACACTACTGTGATTCCCTGTTTTTTATGCTCACATCTACTTTCGGTTGTCTTGGGGAGGCATAACCCATATGAACTCGATATTCCCATAATTCTTTATATACGGAATGTTTCAGTAGGGGAGCTCGGCTAGAACTGCGTCTATATTTGTAGCGGCATTCATAACTTCAGTTTTAACACTCTGCGCCTGTCGATTAAACTTCTTTTCTGCTCGAAACAACAGTCATATTAAATGCAAGAGCATTCACGAACAGTCAGTGATTAGTAGTTATTTTGAAGCATCCGTTCAGTGTACAGGGAGAGAATATTTCAGGAGCGTTAGATGTGAGTATTTGCCTTCTTTTTGAGACATGTTTTCTATTTGCGGCAACGCGTAAACAAAGGTCAACATTCCTTCCTAGAAGCTATTTCTCTTTTACGACATTTGTGACGCTATTTTTGGTTGACCGTTTGAGAATTTTCTGGATGAGTGTCCTCTGCTGAAGCCGAACACCTTCCTACTGCTGGGCCTAAGGGTTCTGCAAAGTTACTTTTGCACTGTTTCTCTGTTTCTAATTGAAAATTCTTGACATTCCATAACATGCTTTGGTTCACACAAATAGCTTCTTCATATCGGTTCCACTCTTCACGAAAATCGGCATCGATCTTCGCGCCTTTCATTGGTCGATAATCGTTACAACCACGCGTCACTATCGGATATTTTCTCTAAAACACCTGCCCTAATTTTTCCACACCGTAACAGCGCCTACAAAGAGAGATTGCTACAAAGCCAACAAATATTTACAAGTGTTAGAAAATGAAAAATAGTTACAGACTAAAGAAGTGTTAGGAAATTGTAGAGAATTATTTGCAAAGATAACAATTTCCACAAACTTAGTTTTCACTGATAGGCGTTTGCAGAGCGATTCATTCATCACACGTATTATAGTCGAGTGTAATAAACTACAATCACACAACGGCCCTGAAAAAGATACCAAAAAGAGGTTGACCTAACCCTTTGCTGTCTCTTTTTTCATCTATCATTATCAGGGCTTCTCAAGGTGGTCTTTACTGTGTGGCGTTCAGCATCGAGCTCTTCTGCTGAACGGATTCAAGTAATTACCAGCGTCACGGCTCCTTAAGTGAAGTGTTCTTCTAAGGCGCTTAGATGAAGAATTGCAAGTTTATGACAGGTATTTATTCCTTTGCTTAAAAAACTTTAGTTCCATAACAACATCACTGCATCTTATAGATTGAAAAGGCTTCCTGTGGCAATGTCAACGTTACCATTTTTTTTATTTCAGAATTTTGTGTAGTACGGTACCAGTGCGCTTTTTCGATAACATTCGCTTGATCTTCCACAAAAATAATGTCTTCTTGTTAGCAGGTGCAATTTCCGTCATTTATAAAATTTTCGTATTAATAGTTACTGTCAATATGGCTAGAAACAAATGCAATATCGTTACGTTCACTCCGGTTCACTTTGTTGCAGTGCTAGAGCGGTAAAAGACAATAGAGCATGCGTCAAAACAACAAACCTGTATATCGGTGAAATGCCGCAACTACGAAGCAGCCCACAGGAACAAATTGTTATTCATGATGTAAAAATATTTCAGACCAGAAAATGCTTGCTTAGATTTTGGACATTCAATTTTGCTTTGAAAATATGGCCCCATACTTCTGTGCCCTGTGGGCAAAACAGCAACGACTAACGTCAGTTTGTTTCATTGTTTTACGTTTCATGATAGATTTCTCTGACTTTTATAGGTACAAGTATGTTTAATACTTCTCCCCAGACACAGGTTATGCCTGATTCCTGTTTCATGACGAAGCGTACTTTTGTGACAATTATTTATGTTTTATTTTTATTCATTGTGCGTCCGAGGTAATCTTGGTAATTTTGTTAGAGATTCAACATTCTTGATTGCATAGATACTGAACGCAGTGGAAGCTGTGGTGGAGCACGCGTAGCTGGTTCCACAATGCGAACGACATATATAGACGTAGTGCTGCGGTTCGACGGAAGTCAAATAAGACGTCATTGCAGTCACAGCTAATCAAGTTGTATGCAGCGAAGAAACTATTCGCAGGTGTGCAAACCATCACTTGGATGTTTGAAAGTCGGCAACGTCAGTTAAAGATAGAGATAAAGAGAGAGAGAAGGAGAGAGAAAAAGAGAGAAAAAACAAGTTTATTATGTAGCCGATAATATTTTGAGGGAAAAGAAAGAAGTTTCCGATCCTCCTCCGTCTGCTTCCACCCTTTAGGCGTCAGCCAGTAGTTATAAATCCCGGGCGGCGTTTTCAGCTATCCGGCAGTGTTGGACTTGCACTTCGCGATCACCTCTGAGCAGTGGAATCTCCGGACGTTGCCAAATCAGGTATGCAGGGATCATGAAGCGATGGCATTTGCTCCTTCTGCAGCTCCGCTGTTTGACTGACGCTAACTGCGGTGACCTCGTTTATGTCATTGTGTTTACTGTACGTCCTAGGCCCGAAAGCGTCACAGAAAGCAAGAAGAACAAGGGGATAAAATGCAGAACATATGCACACCAATAAAAACAAACAGATGAGACTTCAGAAAGGTATTTTTCAGTAGCTTGTTTAAACGCAGCAGGATAGGTTATGGCAAACATTGTGGCCGATACACCGGCGAAATTGCCTTTCCGAGCATCGTCGTTATGCCTTACCAATCAACCGCATTTCCGAAACTCAAGACGACGCCCCCACTAGAGTTGCTGGTGTTGTCACACTGTCAACTGTTTCTGCCGCAGCTCTCGCCGAACGATGCAATCATAACCTCATAGCGACTAGATCGTACCAGATGTTGATCTGCCGGATCAATGGCTAGCTCAAGCTCTCGATGAAACGACAGAGTGCAACCGTGAAATACTGTCACTAGTAGATAACGAAGATAGGATTGTGTAGCCTAGTGATGTGGGCGACTCATCTGACGAAGAAGTTGCGGAATGACAGTCTGCACTCACTCTGTCAGGGTTGAGTTCTATTTCAGTTCAGGATTGTGTATGTACTTACATTCACGCCGAATACATTGATTTTAGCGCATCGGATAGGGACATTCACTACTTCCTGCAAAGAGTGCAGGTATCGAGGCCAAGCAAAATTCGCCTGGACAATTGGCTCCGCAAGCCACAACTCTAACAGACCGACAACGATCCATCCCTTAGGTCAGAGAAATTAAACATCTGGGTATAATGTATGGCCACCAACTAACATGGCATTCTTATGTTATGAATTTGTTGCCAAAGGTGCGAATGACGCCGGAGTGCATCGAAGACTATGCAATCATATGTTCGGCATGCATAGATACGCCGTGCTAATGATTTATCGTGGGTATGTTCGCCCTGTATCTATCAGAATTTGGTTCAGTTTAAATTATGGCTCCGCGGCACATAAACTACACGTGCAATTTCTGATTGAGAGATTGGCTTCGTAATTATGTTTAGTTCTACCAAAGTATGCATCTGACGCTGTATTGTACCTTGAGGCGCGATTGCCTACACTTTTGCATATTTTGAAATTGCTGACTATGTTAACGTTCCTAAAACTGTTCGAATCTCCACTGGACGAGGCTTGACCAATTGTCCTAATCAGGATTTACCTTTTCCGCGGAATCAAGTGGTGCCAGTTCAACGACCTCAATTGAATTGCGCACAGGCATGGCTACAGTCGCTTCACGCAGTCCTTCTTTTACTCCGCACTTACCCGAATAACTTGCCCCCTCTTGAAATGCGCCTCGACAACATTTATCCACCGAATTTATTATTATTGTTAGCCCCATTACTCAACAGTTTACTGGAGGATACTTTCTACAATATATACGTACCGATGTTGCCATTGCTACCAAGGCGTCGCGAAAGGAACAGAGAGCTGGGGAGGCAGTATACTCACTGTCTTTGGTTGCTTCTTCTCAAACAGGCTGCCTGTATAAACAAACATTTAGCCCTCCAAAAACCATCGCATACGTTGGCGCACGCTCGTATCCTTTCAGGTTCTCTGTCATTGTGTACCACCTTAACATTTGAGAAAGATCTTTACATTCTCTGGTAATTTCGTTTATTGGTTCAACAGCATTGCGATATTCGCTTAGTGGGGGCCCTTCGTCACGCGGGGATTGTCCATAAAGAACTAGCATACCAATTAGGCACTCTGAACCTTGGTGGCCTTCCCGTGGAAAGTTGTTCAACTGAAAGATTTCTGTTAGGGGTGAGGTTTAGGTGCCTTTAAATTTTACCAAATATTCGCCAGGGCGCCTGTTGTGGATATTAATATATCCAGCTCTACCATTGATGGAAACCGACATTCTTTTATTCTCATAATTGCGAGGTGGAAGTAAAGCAATTCCCAAGCGGGATTCCCAAGCGGAATTCCTAGACTAAAATTTCACCTACACAAATCAGGTCTCCTCAATGGGTTTTCTCCACAGGTCCCAAAACTATAGAATACTTTCTATTAATTGCCGCACCTTTTCTTGAATACGCCGCATGCTCCTTGACTGTACTATTACTCGGTCTAATAATCTGTTATCAAGTAATGTTCTTTCCTTGGGTGCTTCGTGCCTCAGAATTTGCCATGGAGATGTCGTGGTCGAATTTCATTCCCTTGTTGCGGCAATGGGTCAGTGCTACCAACTACATGGCCCCGCACGGGCCACTTTGAGTGTTCATGGCGATGGTGCGCAGCGACACTGCGGATTGCGAGCTCCTATTCTTATGCGGTGTCTAACTGTGGCCAGGTGTTGAAAAGTGAAGCGTAGAATCTGTAAACGGTGGCCGTCGGAGCCCTGGAAAAGCTCCAGCCAATTGGATCCCTGTCTGTCTACCAGGCAGGAAGCTCTGTGACCTCATTAACTACCAGGGTAAGGTCAATGAAAAAAGAACCCCCTTATACGGATTTATATTATGGCGTATGGTGTTCTCAAAACCCTCTGTTCAAACTTCCGGGCCCCAAAAAGGGCACGCACAGACACAGTTGTCAAACTTATTTCAAACCTCCGCTTCACCAATACGGACAACTTTCCACGCTTGGTATTTGTGCAGGCAGTTGATAAGGCAACGCCCATTGCTGACAGGTCTGGGTTCTTTGTAGCAAAGTTTATTAATAGTCTTGTACGCGAAAACTACCAGGCGAAACTACTAACCTCTGGACACCTGCTTATCGAAGTGAACAACACGGAAGAGTCGAACACCTTTCTGATGCTAAACAAGTTAGCCGACTTTGACATCACTGCAACTCCCCACCGTTCCGTCAACAGCTGCCAAGGTGTCGTTTTAGAAGCACAACTGAACAATGAAACTGATTCCGACCTGCTTGAAGGTTTGAACCAGCAGGGGGTAACCGACGCATCACAATGAGACTTGACGGAAATTAAATAAAGACAAAGCACATCGTGTTCACCTTTGATCGTTCCACTTGACGAAAATGAAATAAGACAAAGCACATCGCGTTTAACTTGGATTGTTGCACTTAGCAGAGTCTGTCAACTCTAGCTTTCTCCACTCCAAGATCAGAGCATGCATACCCCACCCGTGCCGTTCCTTTGGGAACCAACCGTATGGGCATGGTAGCAAATGGTGCCAACGGAAACAAATGGGTGCTAAGTCCGCCGGGCGTGACCACCTGACTAACGAGTGGAAAACAACACTATTCAACTGCCGCAACTGTGATCGACCCAACGCACCATATTCTGGCTGTGTCCAGAAAATCAAACAAGAAAATAGGTCATTAACCTCAAAGTGACACAACATCTAGTATTCCCAGAAGCCTGTAAATGGCATGCACTGCACCCTTCAGATAGCTACAACGACGCAGCCCGTCGGGGAATAGGGCGACGTGTGGTTTCCACAGGTACTCAGGCCAGCGATGCTGACTTAGGCGCTGCCTGTGGCAGCCTAAAACACTGTCGGAACTCGTGCTCTTATAGCCTGCGTTGCAAAAGAACAAAAAAGATCGAAACTTCCGTTTCTGTCGCCACTCCCCACACTCCAACCACCGTAACACCGGTGGTGATGGATGTACAAGCGGGAGGCCCTTCTTCAGCAGCCATGACCAATATTTCAAAAAAAGTAGGTAGCGGGATCTCCTGTTATCCCATCAAAGACGTTCCGGTTGGTCGTAGTAAGACCTCCATCTCGTGAACGCCCAAATCTCCGATGACGACATAGATTTTACGCCACCTCTGTCTGCATACCAGTCGTCAAAAGAGCATCGTGGCAGTCTTGTCCGCGGAAAAAAGGCGTAAGCTTCTCGAGTCATGGTCCCTGGTTCCGGCACATTGACGTAGGTAGCACCACCCAGCAAAACTTTTATACAGCACCGTAATTTATGGTTGACCCAAGTATGATGCGATGAATGTGCAGGTGGCTATATCTATAAAATTTGTAAAATCTGATATATAAACATCTATAAAATCCTCCATATACACCAGCCGAATATCATGTGCCTACAAGAACCACACGTAAAACCCACCCAAACGAACTTTCTCAGTCAATAAACAGTATTCAGGAAAGATAGAAGCTTCTGCAATCACTCCTCTGACGGTGTAGCGATTTTAATTTTAAAAAAAAGCAGTCCCCTGTCAATTCATTTAGTTACAGCTCTGGAAGCAGTGGCTGTCTGAGCAATAATTTTAATGGACTAATAAGAGACTGCTCGCTATACATTCCTCCTGACTACTGCCTAATAAGTTCAGAGTTCGAGTCCCTAATCGACGAACTTCCACCACCTATTTTACAATTCGGCTTCCGAATGCTCATAGTGAACTTAGGGGGGCGGAACGTAGAACCCAGGCTGCTTGCTGGAAAAATTTCTCTTATCATCCAGACCTTGCATATTCAACAAAAAACAGTCTACATACTACAGTACAACAAACCACACGTATTCGCACAATGATATGGCCATTTTGTCTTCTATTCTTTTTCCGTCCGTTGAATGGTAGGTCGAAACTGACCAATACGGAAGCGACCACTTCCCAGTTACCCTAAGATGTCTAGAAACAGGTGCTTGGACATCCATCTCACATAAAATGATCAGAGAGTCCGGTGTGACTGGACAAAGTTGAAGGAATTATCGAAAATATCGTAGTAAACTATCAGTCACTTAGGCACAGGTGAATCTCGTAGTTCCCTAACATTGCATATGCTTGAGTCTGCCCGAAGTGCCATAGCCGAGACCTTTTGTGGTACTTCCAATCTGAGGAGGGCTTGGTGGAATGAAGAATGCAGACTGGCATGAAATATACATAATAAACGGCCCCTCAAGTCAGTTTGTTAAGCTTCCGTTTTCACTTGCACTGCGTAGACTGGTTCAAATTAGCACACTTTTCATCTTTTATTCGGTTGAAAAGGTAGTAATTATTTTATAAAGCTCGAAAGAAGAAAAACTACCATGCGCGGTCTGCACCGGCCGCACCAACTAAACGCCGTGACGACTGGAGGAGATTCACCATGATTGCACGATGCCCACGATTAGCATTCAAACAAGTTTCGGTTTTGGTTCTATAAAACAGCATGCTTGACATCCGACGTTATATGATGTGCATTCTCAACATCTAAGTAATCGTCATACCGCGCTTCTGCAAAGTTGTCGGCTGTAAAATGTTTAGGATAAGCCTCCCAGGACGGCTTGGAATCGTAGCAATCGTTAGCCAAGCCCTATGCAGTGGATGGAGACCCTCCGCATCACCGCAGACGCTCAAATACCATGCGCTTTTCCCCCATATTTGGAGCTTTCCGCACTCGTGCCTGTATCGTAAGAAGCGTGTTCGCACCAGGCCAAGAGTCTTCTTATTCTGGCCTGTGCACACGGCCCGTAAGCAGTCGATGCTTATGGCAACAGCACGCCAACGAGAACTGGCTAGCACGTGAGTGTCAGTCTGCGCGCGTTCTGCAAACTCGCTCCTGAAGCAGTGAACGTCACGGCCGACAAATGGTGAATTCAGTGTAGAAAACATCGGCCGAAAACAAAAAAATCAGCTCACAAAAAAAAGGTGACCTCGGGGATTCGAACTTGCGATTTGAGAAAAATTATACCTAGTGCTCGAGACCACTCGGCCACGGGCCAGCGCGGCGGGCGGCCGAAATATACGGTATATGAGGTATAACCAGCTTGCGGGTTTATTTAATTTTATCGTTTTAAGCAGCTTAGATGAATATTTGTTGTATAGCGCCCGTACAATAAGCGCTCCACAAATTTCCGCAATATCTCACGTCTAGCGAAACATTTCTTAGACGGAAATTCGTTCGCAGATGCCTAGTCGTGCTGCTGAACACTGTGCTTGTTCACCCAGAACAAAAAAGTGCTTCCCGCTCCCTAGTTTTACGCTGTACGGTAAGTGTTTCAATTGATT
The DNA here is from genome assembly GCF_048455015.1 of Haemaphysalis longicornis. Lineage (NCBI taxonomy): Eukaryota > Metazoa > Arthropoda > Arachnida > Ixodida > Ixodidae > Haemaphysalis > Haemaphysalis longicornis. The sequence goes on along the minus strand of NW_027526407.1, from coordinate 201,041,556 downwards.
GCATTTCTTTAGTACCTATATTGGCTTCGCTAACTCGACCCGCCTTGAAGGTGCCTTACATTTTCCTACTAGCATACCAGTCAGCGAAGCGTCGCATGTGTTCTTGTGCAGCGCTTGTGTGGAGCGATCTGGACTTCGAGCTTGAAACAGTGTCATCATCATCATCATCATCATCATCACCAGCCTATCTACGCCCACTGCAGGGCAAAGGCCTGTCCCATTAATCTCCAATTGCCTCGGTCCTGTGCCAACTGTGACCAATTTATCCCCGCAAACTTCTTTATCTCATCTGCTCATCTAACTTTCTGCCGCCCACTGCAACGCTTGCCTTCTCTAGGTATCCACTCTGTTACCCTTAATGACCAGCGGTTATCTTGCCTTCGCATTACATGTCCTGCCCACGTCCATTTCTTCTTCTTAATTTCTACTAATATGTCTTTAACACCAGTTTGCTCCCTAACCCACTCCGCTCTCTTCCTGTCCCTTAATGTTACACCTATCATTTTCCGCTCCATCGCCCGCTGAGTTGTTCTCAATTTAAGTTGAACCCTCTTAGTGAGCCTCCAAGTTTCTGGCCCGTAGGTGAGTACCGGTAAGATGCAGCTGTCATACACTTTCTTCTTCAGCGACAATGGTAGGCTGCTATTCATTATCTGAGAATGTCTGCCATATGCACCCCACCCCATTCTGATCTTTCTAATTATCTCTGCCTCATGGTTTGGATCTGGAGTCACAACTTGGCCTAAGTAGATATATTCGCTTACCACTTCCACTGCCTCGCCACCTATGTCAAACCGCTGTGCTGTCCCGAGGTTATTGATCATTATTTTAGTTTTCTGCATATTAATTTTCAGTCCCACGGTTCTACTCTGTTCGCCCAGTGCGGTAAGCATGCTTTGCAATTCGTCCCCCGAGTTACTTAGCAAGGCAACGTCATCAGCAAATCTGAGGTTACTGAGGTATTCTCCATTAACCCTTACTCCCACCTGTTCCCAATCCAACGTTGTGAATACTTCTTGTAAACATGCTGTGAATAGCATTGGAGAGATTGTGTCTCCTTGTCTGACACCCTTTCTTATAGGTATTTTACTGCTCTCCCTATGGAGGATGATCGTAGCTGTAGACCCATTGTAGATATCCTCTAATATTCTTACATAATGCTCATCTACCCCCTGGTTACAAACTAACAGTGTACAAACTAACTAACTACAAACTTACTAACTACTCACTTACTAACTACAAAGAGTGTACAAACTAACAAACTAAAGAAGCGCACATTCATCCATTCACAAACGTGTCATATGGCTTAGTTTCAACTGAGCGAACGAATCGCGACGACCCGTCGGCGGCCGGCGGACTAAACGCTGTGCCATAAACGCTAGGCCGACTGGCTCTGTCAGAAGGTTGGCGAGCCATGCAGTAGCGCAGTCAAGCCAAGTCATCTTCTCTTGACGTCACACGAAAACCACACAGAAAATGGGCGAGGATGCAAAGAGGAGGACATCATTTTCGAATTGATTTTTCCACTGAATATATTTGCGTAAGCGCACTCAGAGTGGTTGAGACATGGCCTGTGCACTTAGCACTACAATTTGCGCTAGTAATCCCTCAATGTTACCAAATAACTTTAGTGTCCCCATAAGGCATGGGGTGGTCTTTAATACCTCACTGCGCAGAACCTCACACCTTTAAAGCGGACCAAAGCCATGAGAAATCTCACTTGCAAAAAAAGCCAAACCAACAATTGTACGTCCTTTGCATCATCTATTACTCTTACACCGACTTAGCCAAGGTATGGAATCAAATAAGGAAAGTCAACGGACACAAGGCAAACAATTCACCTCTTGTCAGCACCACAGATAATACGCTTGAGCACTAGCCAAGCAACCTTGCAAAACACTTTGAACATGTATCAATTTCGCCACACTACGCGAGCAGATTTATAGAGTACAAAAAGTCCGCTGAGCACAAGCCCATACGAGACAACAAGCCATCGAAGGGCTCTTACAACTCCATATACTCAAAACAATAAATTGGAGGTCGCCATCCGCAAATGCTTACGAACGGAGCTCGGTGGGCCCATGTACTCCCCAAACTATCCTCTTGCCGACACGCCCTCCACAATACTCTTGAGTAGAAAGTAGCCCCGCATATCGCTACCGAACATCGCAGGCTCACGACATCAATCCAAGGTTGCACCATCCTGGCTGATATAGGGTTTGCGACATTTCATGTATTTCCGCTACCAGAAGAACCTCCACTATGGGGAACCATTCCTACAATATTGGTCAAGCCCATCCCACGTCACATGGACCCGTCGTCAAACTCCGGCAGGCGCCTTCCATCTTTCCAGCCTCTCACATGACACATATTACCCAGACACCACGTTTACTGAGAACATAGCGACAACTGTCGCGGTAGGTCCACGTGAAAACATCATCCGTCAACAGTGTAATGTACCTTCTTCTACAGCTGCTGAAATTCAAGCCATTGCCGATTCGATCATGCGCAAACCCATTCAACTGAACAAATTGCCACCCGCACGGATAGTCAAGGCGCCCTCAGAGAATTCGCAACTAACTCCTTACCTGAGCACATTAATCACGAGCTCGCATGCTACATGGCAGCCGCAGTCACCTGCACGTATTTCTACAATTGGTTTCCGGACACCAGGATATCGTAGGGAATGAAAGGGCTTATGCCCTCGCTCGTGCGAATCGAAACCCGAGGGAACGTGAACCTTCGCCCCACGACTACAGCCCTGAGGAAGAACGCACCGCCAATCGCAAGCCCCGGAGGCAACAGCTGAAGGACCTTCGCAGTTCCCGCCGCAATCTTGCTCCTCCTACTTCTGACCTCACATGGCGTGAAGGCACTTACATCCGCCAAGCCCATACTCTCTTCCTCCCTTGTGACCTAGTCCTTCATTATATAACGACCCAAGAAGGCACGCCCCACTCTCATGTGTGTGGTGCCAAACCCCTAGGTTAAGCAGACTCATTGGACTTGTCCTCTCGCGCTAGGCGATCACCTCACTTTCTTCATCCACACTTGTCCTCTCGCGCTAGGCAATCACCTCACTTTCGTCATCCACACCTTTTACCATCCCACTTTCCATACTGAAGGGAAGGCAGCGCCGCTCCTCCGCCGTATCATCGCCCCCTCCTTTGGCTTCGCCTCGCCCGGCACATTGCCCACGTGCGGGGCCCTGAAACCTGCGGAATTCCGGAATGAATGCATTTTAAGCCCACCAGAACCCCATTTTCGGCAGCCCGGACATGGGCCTTTTTAAATAAAGTTTGATCTCTCTCTCTTCCTATTTTCACTCAAGGAGCCTCAGGCTGCCCTGGGCACATGTAAAAGTTCAGCACCTGGCCCAAACCAAATCACATGCGAAAGGACACCACATCTCCACGCGGACACAACTGACGCTCTTCTTTCCTTATTTAGTAAAATTTGGTATCTTAGACGCTTCCCACAGGCGTGGAGAGAGTCTATGGTTGCACCGATTTTGCAGGAAGGCAAGGCGGCTTGCTCTACATCTAGGTATCGTCCCATTGCCCTTACCAGCTGAATAAGCTAGTTGCTTGAAAAGACAATTACTACAAGACCCATGTACTTCTTGGAATATCACGGAATTCTAGGTAGCTACCAGGCATACTTTTGGTGGGGCAGATGCACGACTGACCAGTTTCTGGACTTGGAGCCGTACATCAAGGATGCATTCGTTCAGTGGCAGCACTGAATGTCTATTTTCTACGATTTAAAAAAGGCGTATGACACTGCATGGTGTTACGGCATCCTGCGCGACCTGAAGTCATACGGTGTATCAGCAAACATGCTGAACACATTAGAAATCTGCCTGTCTGAGCGTATCTTAAGAGTAAGAGTTGTTGCAGCACTTTCAGAAATACACACAGGAAAACCTGGTTCCGCACGGCGGGGTACTCAGCTGTACACTATTCATTGTTAAGATGAACACCCTTGGATAGGCACTGCAGCCAACAATTTTTTACTCTGTATAGGTGGATGATATATACAGGGTGAACAAAATATTTCGACAGGTTGTTTTAAAATTAGGCGCTTAGACTTACGTAAAAGCCACCTCTACACTGAGGGTTTGCGCCGAGGGGGACTCAGAATGATGGGGTAATTATTGATGTCGGTGGCTTATATAACTGATATTATATCAATAGTGTTTAGTGGCTGCAGTAGGCTGGCGTCTTTGTATTGAAAAATTATAGGCAATCATGTTTCTACGCAGTTTTATTTGTCCGAATTCTTCTAGCTCATCCATGCCCCGAGATATCGAACTGCAAAGTTGAATTGCCGTTCGCATCATTATGCATGCTAGACACTTAAAACGGGCGCAAAGCTCCTCCTTTTTGTTGTGTTTCGATAGCTATTCCGTAAACTGAAGATTGCGGTTACGCCAGCCAAGACTGAACGAATGCGCGTTAACATTTTTTATGCCACCACCCTCTTGTCAAATAAACAGCGTAGACAGCAGTTGCGACAAACAAAATTCCCGCGCCTTCCCGCTAGGGGAACACGAGTAAATGCAGAGCATTGGGGCCTCAGTACTGGTTGAACGCAGTGTTGCTTCCATCGCTTCTTCCGTAATGCTGGTGTAGCAGACACGAGTTAACGTAGGAGCGAGCGTCAACCAAGGAAGGAAGGAGCAACGCAGTGACTGAAGCACGAGCGACCGCTAGCCGCTTTATATTTGCAGCGCGCGCCGTAGAGGGAGAGCAGTACGGGGGGGAGACCGCGCATGCGCAAGCAGCGCGCGCCCTTCCACGCCCCACCGCGCTGCTATCACGCACCTGTTACGCCGAGACGCGACGGAGCGAACGGGCTGACTACGACGCATGCGCGCGTCAGCTGCTGTTGAGAGAGAGGAGGGAAGCAGGAGAGGCGCACCTGCTGCGGACGCGGAGCTGTGGGCACCGTCCGACGCAGGAAGAGGCGAGGCTAAGAAATGCTCTGCATTTAAAAGGGAGGAGCTTTGCACCGGTCTTCACTGTCTTGCATGCGTAATCAAACTTCGAAGTTCGACATCTCGGAGTAGGGATGCGCTAGAAGAATTCTGCAAAATAAAACAGCGTGGAAACATGACTGCGCACAACTTTGCTATAGACACACGCCTGCTAACTGCAGCTAGTGGAAATTTAATTATTAACTTTTAGTTAAGCCACCGACATCAATAAAAACCACATTATTATGTGTCCCCTTGGGGGCATGACCTCACTGTAGAGGTGGCCTTCACGTAAAGAGAAGCACCTAATTAAAAAAATTCAGTCGACTTAACTTTCATTACCCTGTATGTATCAGTTTTGTATACTGTAACCACTCCATATGTGAGCGCCAGGTCCAATTCGGTGTGAACAGGCTTGCCGAGTGGGATGATGACAATGGCTTTAAGGTGAATTCCGAAAAGAGTACCTGTGTTTTTCTTTGTTATCGAGGCAGCGCGGTGTAAGGCCTGTCCCTAATGTTATTCCGAATCGTTCGACCATTCGGGTAAAAAAGAAACATTAATTGATTGTTGTTAGTGTTATCCTGGACGCAAGCTTACGTTTATTCCACTAAACAAGAAAACAAAAAATTCATCAGGGCAATGAACATACTGAATATCTTGACCCACCAGTCCTTGCACGCTTGGAAAACATGTTTGCAAAACACTTTCAACACGTATCAAGTTCGTCACACTGCGCCAGCACATTTACGCAGTATAAATAAAATTTCCGCTGAGCACAAACCCATACGGGACAACAAGCCATCGATGGGCTGTTACAACTCCCTATTCTCTCTCCAGGAGCTTCATGCTGCCCTGGCCACATGTAAAAAACTGAGCACTTGGCCCAGACCAAATTTTATACGAAATGGTACGAAAGCTCCATGCGGACACAATGGATACTCTTCTTTACCTCTTAAATAAAATTTCGTCTCTTCGACGCTTTCCAAGTGCGTGGAGGGAATCAATATATGGTGCCAATTCTGAAGGAAGGCAAGGATCCTTCCTCTCCATCTGGTTATCGTCTCATTGCCCTTACTAGCTGCCTAAGCAAGTTGCTTGAAAAGATCATCTCTAGAGGGCTTATGTACTTCTTAGTGGATTCTCGATAGCTGCCCGGCAGGATTTCGGTCGGGTATATGCGCGACTGACCAGTTGGTGGCCTTCGAGTCGTGCATCAAGGATGCATTCGTTCACAGGCAGCACTGCATGTATATTTTCTTCGATTTAGAAAAAAGCGTATGACACTGCCTGGCGTTACGGCATCCTCCGCGACCTGAAGTCATACGGTGTATCAGGAAACATACTGAACACACTGCAAAGCTACCTGTCTGAGCGTATCATCCCAGTAAGACTTGGTGATTGATTGTGGGGTTTAACGCGCCGACGCAACGCAGGCGATGAGGCGCGCCGTAGTGGAGGGCTCCGGATTAATTTTGACCACCTGGAGATCTTTATCGTGCGCCGAAATCTCGTACACACGGGCGTTTTTGCTTTTCGCCTCCATCAGAAAAGCGGCCGCCGCAGTAAGACTTGGTGCAGCACTCCCGTAAATACACACAAGCTACAGGGCGGGGTACTCAGCTGTACACTATTTATCATTAAGGTGAACACTATTCGCAAGGCACCGCCGCCAACTATTTTTTACTCCTTGTATGTGGATGATATACATATCAGTTTTACATCCTGTAACCTATCTATAGGTGAGCGGCAGGTGCAACTGGATGTGAACAGGCTTGCCAAGTGGGCTGATGAGAATGGTTTTAGGGTGAACCCCGAAAAGAGTATCTGTGTTTTGTTCTGGAGGCAGCGTGGTAAAAGGCCTGACCATGGTATTATTCTGAATGGTGCGGCAATTCCTGTAAAAATGAAATATACATTCCTTGGTGTTGTGCTAGACGTTAAGCTTACGTTTATTACGCACATTACACAACGAGAGAATAAATGCATCAGGGGAACGAACATACTGAAAATCTTGTCCAACTAGTCCTATGAAGCAGATAACACGTGCCTTCTGCGTCTTTTCAACAGCTTGGTGAGGTTACGCCTGGACTACGGCAATGTCGTTTATGAATCCACCTCTAAACAGCGTTAAAATACTGGATCCAGTCCTCCACCTAAAGCTCCGGCTTGCGTCCGGTGTATTTCGGACAAGCCCCATGCAAAGCCTATATGGTGAGTGTGAGCAGTGGTGTTTAGAATACCAGCGGGCTATACAGCAGTAATGTATACTCCCAAGATAGCATCGTTGACTTATCTACCCCGTAATTCCATCATCTTGACACATCGGCTAGTAATATCTTTTCTAATTGTCCATCTATCAGCATGTCATTCCCAATCCCAACGGGAATGCAGGCACAGGAACTCAGTATCTCTTTTAACGACGTACACAAGTCTGCGCCCACAGAACTAGTTCCTCCTTGGTATCGGCGTCCAGCCAGTCTCTTGTGACGCAACTTTTATATAAATTGGAAAAATAAACACATCAAGAGAACTTATTTTACCGCAATTTTTACACCTACAACAACGTACCCTTACACTACTCTGTACAGAGGTGCCTCGAAGTCCGCTTCTGCTGTATCATGCGCTGCACATGAGCCCTAATTCACTAGTACAAATACACCAAATACAAGCTGCAGTATTTTGCAGCAGAAGCATACGACATTTTAACTACAGTACAGTACATCACAGAAACAAATATACAACAGTCTGTTATCTTTAAAAATTCTCTCAGTGTTGTGATGACATTACATTTGACAAAACCAAGTACATATCCCTGGTTAAACCAGCTTCTCAGGAGGATAATTTCGGCTTATACCTCAGATATGACGACTTCGGCAACCAGCATACGGGGCAACCAAATTGCCGAATGGTATGCTGCGGCAGCTGCTCTGCGTGATGGCGTGAATGATCCTCTTGTTCCGTGTCTGAACAAGAAACCAGCTATACGACGGAGACTTCGTGAAATGTGGCAGGAGGAATGGAAGGAAAAATTCAACAGCAAATACACACAATTGAACCTTCCATAAGTAAATATCTCACTTCGAAACAATATAGATTCACAGAGGTATTTATTTGTAGACTGCTAATAGCCCACACACACTCCACACAGGCATATCTTTTTCATGGCACACTTGAACCAGTTTTTTACAAGTGTGGGGAACGGCTCTCCATTCTCCACGTGTTCACTGACTGTATGTCCTTGAATGATACCAGAATGCGACTCTTCCCTAAAATCTACACATACAATATTCCACTACAGCCTTCACTACTTTTGGTAGACGAACCAATGTTCTCGTACAATTGCCTTCTAACTTATCTTGCAGATGTCACTTTCTTAAAACTCTTGTGATACAGGACATGACTTCAAACCTCTGATATTTTCACATTCCAGGGAGGGACTGAAGCTCTTTTGTGCGCATAGGAAATCTCGCTGCACAGCATGCTTTGAGGCACCAGGCGCCACGTATTACCATTGTTCCTTTCATCTGCCATTATAAGCATCTTTATGTTTTAGACTTCGGGCCCTCTACACCCAAACATACAGTTTTTTAGGCAGCACCATACCCATGCTCAATCCATACACATTTTAAGCAGAAACCTGTCATCGAAGGACCACCTAACAGAGCCTTGGCGCTCTTTGGTCGCAGATACACTTGCGCCAATAAAGACAAACACACTACTACTACTACCTACAAGATGGTTAATTCTTCATTGATCATTTTACTGACTGTTCTCGTATACTTCAAAGCTTTTGCTTTTCCTAATCTTTCTTTTTGTCGTTCCTTATTCTTATTTAATTACACCCGGTCCCAGCCGAACGTTTGCAGGCAGCTTGTTGCTTTGACTAGTTACCGTTGAATTCTTGGGGCCTCAAATAACTAACATTGTTTTTTCTATGCGTAAGGCTGTATGGAATTATGTGTCTCACTGTGGGTAATACTTTGATTGGTGTAATCATTTTTTTCAATGGCTTGTTTTTGTTGTATGCGGTATTTCATATGTATACTTTTTTAACATTTTTCGTATACCAGTGCAAGTTTGTAGACTGTAAGTATTCGCATTTTGAATATAAAGAAGTTGGTTTCAGTTTGTGCTTCGTCATTTTTCAGCAAAAGGATGTTTCTTGTATAGCACTTTCAGATTTTCAGAATTCAATATCGCTTGTTTGTTCAGTTGTGAGGGGGCATATATATTTTTTTCTTGTCATATTCTGTTACTGCAATAAAATTGTGACAGTTTGCTGTGTTTTGTGTTTATTGCTCTAGACGCTGCAAAGTAGGCATAGTTCCGTCTGCTGCTTAGCATTAGAATTGGGCCGACAGGCTTGTCAAGCTGCTGCTACATAGCTATTATCGTGGCCCTGTGATGTACAAGCGGCAAAGTAAATAAAATTCTGAAATCCTAAATCCTAAAAAAAGGTTTTTGGCCAACCCCCATAGTGTGTTTAAGACACTATTTCAGAACACCGACTAACAAACCGCCTTGTAAATGCGCAAATACATGTAAAATCTTCCATGGTTTGTGTTCTGGTGACGCGTAACAACATCATGCACCATCTCTTTTACCCACTTCCGACTCCTGGGACAACAGAAAGTGGACAAGAGAACAAATCATCTCACCTAAGAAAGCAATAGGGCAACAGATCGACCCTTTCTTCCAAAGGTGGCGTCGGCTGGCCCCGCGCATGCACGAAAACATCCGGCGGTCATGGTTCCCAATGTTCCAACGCTAGTGTTTTCGGCGACGCTATATGACCGCCTGGCACTTGGAGACCATATGTACTCTAACATTCATGAGAATAATACCCTCCCAAAGGTCGTAAATTTTAGTGCCTGTTCATGTGGTTGGCCGACGTTGCCAAACGAGCCAAATCATAGAGTATTTTTCCGGCAGTGAGACTTTCCAGACTGTGACGTCGCGGTAAAAATTATGTTCTAGTGATTTGGCGAGAAAGACTTACACATCAGTGAGCATATTTACCAGTCGTTCCCTTACAGCCGACAGGGAGCGGAATGCAGGCTGGCTATCTCCACGACATGAACAACCCCGAGCCATTAAGTGTGTGGGCCATGGAGCTCCTGGGTGTTCCGCATACGACATATCGCTCAAGCATGTGTTCTTTTAATGTCTGCCTGATGACTTTATTCTGATGTAGAAAGTATAAGAACAAGAGGAGAGGTTAAGTTCTAGCGGATGAGTGTGCGATGCACCAAAAACTAGTTTGCCAGGTAAATACTCACATTATTTTATGTTTTGAATTGAAGGTCACGTGGAAGATAACGTCAGCTTTCATAGCAAGAAGCTAATCGATCCATACGCATTATGAACGTGAAGTCCCCGCGGCGACCGGAGGTACTTATCCTACGAGCATCGTCCTTGACTGCGCAAACTATGGCCGTACACAGCAGAATTGTGTTGATATCGGATTAGCATAGCAAAGACCGGACCGCCAAGTTGGTGGACATGTAGGCTTACTAAAATACTGCACAACGCCGTTGCTGCTTTCGGTAAGGTAGGCGCGTATCTTTGGATCCCGTGTGCCGGGTCTCCTTTAAGGTAACTTTATGGTAAAGCAACAGGCGCCATCTTAGCCATAGCTGACGTGGTTCAGCCAGCTGACAAGAAAAGCAAGACTGAAGCCCCACGTACGAGCCGGAAAAGGACGTCTACCGTTGTGGCGGTTTCGAGCGGACACCCCGAAGAAACTTCCTTATCATGGCGGACGTTGATACCCAGATAAGAGGGTAGAAGGCGACGCCTTCTATTGCGAGTATTTGGTCAAAGACGGCCAACATACCCTTACCTAGAAGAATGTGTCTACGGCTCTCATATGCTCTCCTGTAAGTAAATTAGTGTTGTAAATAACGCTTGGATGCAGAAGGCCGCGCAAAATTCTATGCTGCAATCTAGCATAGGGGACGATAACAGGGCCCGCAGGTACGAGCTGGGCCGGGTTAGCAGCTTTCGGAATGAGATATTGAAGTAAAGTTTTCTGACGTGTCTGGAAGGTAAAAATCTCCAAAATATTGCAAGATGTCGCGCAAACAAACTCCAGTGCTGCGGCATCGCATATCAGAATGTATTGCTGGATTGGCAGGTTACATTTTTGTTAGAGAGACTGATAATTTAAATGAGGTTTTGCTGACAACTTTTACTCATACAAATGCAGAAAAAATGGTTAAGTAGTCTTCGTTATCAGACGCAGTTTAAAAGATGACAGGTTTTTTTTATAATGACACCACTAATGAATTGAGAATGCCAGGCCGACAATTTCAACCCGCAGACAAAGTTCTGTATCTAGTTTCTTGAAGTTGTGGGTGTATATTCCTAGCATGGGGTATACAATCACTACAGCTACATTCCTAAAAATACACAATTAAAGAATAAAAGAGATTAACTATTTTTTCATTAATTTGGGCTTGCATCGCAGCTTCATTCCAATAACCAACTGGTTTTTGCTTTTATAAGTGACCCATCCGCATTACTAAAACGTGGTTCACATGGTTTTCTCTAACTTGCACCTTACTGGAATAATTTGAATTTTTTGAACTGCCTCTTTTAAAGTATTTTTCACTAGGTGGTAAGCCCGTTGACATTTTCTAATTGGTTGTCCTTACAAATATTCTCACAGCATACAAATGCCACAACACCATTTAAGAATCGATATTGTTCTAACGAATGTGTACAACGGTTGTGTGTGTTTTCTGAAATTATACGCATTATACACAGAAAAATGGCCAAGATGTGATATCAGCACAAATATCGGGAGAACATTCTTCTATATCTATTTTGATGATGGACTCAACTACGGTCATTTTTTAGATCGAAAGCATCGCTTGCTCTCGGCTCCGTCTTCCATCGTCCGTCCATACACTTGCCCAGGAAGACACCGGCAACACTGCCGCTCCAGGAGCCCTTTAAAGGTAAGCGTGCTCGTCTCGTGCCGGCCCAAGAAGACACCGGCAACACTGTCGCTCCAGCATCTCATGGTCGGGGCTATGTCTATCCCCGGGCTCAAGCATGTTATCAACGCAGATGACGTGACGCTGTGGAGCACACAAGGAAGCCCAGGCGAACAGCAAGAAATCATCCAACAAAGTGTCAACGTTGTCACAGCATACCTTGACTCTCTTGGTCTGGGATGCCCTCCAGAGAAGAGCTAATTCATAGTAGTTTTAGACGACCAAACAAAAACAGGAGAAGAAACACTACGCCTCATCCAACTCACGGTCAATGGTCAACCAATACCGCGAAAGCCGCTGTTACGCATCCTGGGATTTTTCTGGCAACAGAACGGTAGAGCAGACGTATGTGTGTAGCGGACACTACAGCAGATATATCATATCACAAATGTGTTGAAAAGAATTTCTCACAAGATCGATGGCGTGAAGGAAGCGGAACTCAGCCGCATTACAGAAGCCCTTGTATATACCAGGATCATGTACAGGCTTCCATGCATGCGTGTCACAGAACGTCAATTCCGCCAAATCAATAATATCTTGAGACGCATAACACGCTTCACACTGGGACTCCCCAGCTAAGCTGCAAGTAGTTTTGTCGAAGGCACCGCTATGTTACACATTAACTGACCGACTCATCAAGCACTAAGGAGCACCCTCTCATCGTCTTAAAACATCTAAACAAGGTCGTGCCTTGCAGGAGCTTATGGGATACAACACTGCCAACCTACGCGTCATACCACTCACCGCACCACCTAGGGACGCCATCCCATTTATCAAGGTAAAACCCATACCTAAGCATATGAACCCCGAAGAGGACGCCGCACGACGAGCAGAACGCACCCACATACAGCAACCCACCGATTCACTTTCTTACCATGCCGACGCTAGCTTTACGGCTGCCAAAGTAGTCACTGCAAGCATAGATTCTTCTGCCAACGCAACCGTTATTCATCACCACGACGTCTCTTCTGCGGCGAAAGCAGAAATTATGGCCATAACGCAAGCCATTACTCAACATAACCACAAATCAGAGAGCATTGTCATTCGCTCTGACTCCCAAGCAGCCATGCGGGCTTTCCTTCGCAACAAACTGCCTCCAAACATACGAGCTGCGCTAGCTGAGTATGGACAGCGCCATCCTCATATCTGAATCAGTTTAGAATGGACCCCAGGACATTCTTCTTCCTTAGGCAATGCTCGCGTCTGCGATGAAGCCTCAACAACCTGGTGTTACAAAACTTCCAAGGCCTGTCCGGAGACGTACTTCCCGGTAGAGGACAGAAAAGAGCGCTATCAGGAACGAAGAGCGTATATGAAAACACTCCGAATAGACCGCAGAGAACTCCCCAGACCACCTGATTCTCTTCCGAGGAAGTACACGACACACCTAAGGTAAGCACAAACACACTCCCTACCAAACGACTACACTCTGCATCAAATACAGAACAATCCAAGCAGACCACATTCCCAAGTGTGCGGCTCCATACCCACACTCACACACACTTACTGGACCTGTCCCAGAGCCCACACACCGCAACGTCGCTCACTACCTCATCACATTTCCTCCTGGGAGGCCTGGGGTGCCCACCTCGGAAAGACGACCTCTTCGTGGACAACTCTCCTTCAGCACCTGCTCACCATCAGTAATGTGGGCCAAGGACCCACATTACCGACCGCGATGACCTTCGGCCTAGGCCAAGTCAAAGTACACCCATACAAACCACGCGTTCCAGTTTGTGCTGTGTGTCATGACATAGGTCACCGCAAAGATGTGTGTCCAAACACACACAGAAAGCGTTGTACCAAGTGTGGAGGCCGACAGCATGATTCCAGTAGTGATTTAGACACATGCTCGCTCACAGTAACACCAGTTTGCAAGAACTGCCGGGGCAAGCATCTGGCGACAGATCCGAGGTGCCCGGCCCGCCAAGCGGCGACGCAAAACCTTCGAGCCAAACTTCTCCAAGTGACGACACAAGCTTCGTTGACGACTGGTCTGTTGGGAGCACCGATTGACCTCAACCTTAAAAAGATGCCAAGACGTTCTCGACAGCGCAGTAGCAGTAATATGGGCAGTATCGAAGACTCTGCAATGCCAGATCACGTGGCCCCAGGCATAACTAATGCTTGCCTTCGCAAGAATCCCTCGCCCACTGAATCACCTCCATCATTACCGTTTGACAAGGACGACCATAACTTTCCACCTTTACTTGGTCAAGATACAGTCCTTTCAAGTGCTGCGCATATTTCAGGAAAGAAGGTAAACACAGGAGAATCTCCTTGGGAAGCTTCAAACGCTTCCAAGTCTCCTGAAGGCACCGGTAGGTCGTTCAGTCCTAATCCAAACCCGGCATACACTAAACCGGTCGAAATACTCATTCATCACCTGGAGCGCATAGAGGAAAGCCAGAAGCAATTAACGGCCACTATCAACGCCATTATTGACCAACAAAGTCAGCTTCTTCAGCTGACGAAAAATCTTCTTCGCCGCTACAATGGGAGATAATAGCCAGTCGTTTGCAACAGCACCTCGACCACATCAAGGGCAAGCACCATGGATCCTTCAATGGAATTGCAGAACATTCGCTCGCAAGAAAGCGGAACTCCTCATCCGGTATCGAACATGGACACGACCGACCGTTTTTCTCCTGCAAGAAACGCGAGATTCCAACCTTGCAGTACCCGGCTACGACACATATCTGCGACCCACAATACCACGGCGGCAGCGCATGTCACGCAAGACGGTGGGAATCGCGTCGATGCAGCCTGTCACTTACGACGGTAACGCAGCGGTCTTAGTCGACAGCAGTTTTCCACATGTCGAGCTTGATCTTCAGCGCTGGTGTACATCTCATCAAGAAGTTGTTGGAGTAACTTTGCAGCTTCATCAGCGTGAGGTTGTGGTAGTGTCCGTCTACGTCCGCCCCTCGGTACGGAAAACTGCTGAAGTTGACTGGTCTTGGCTGGAAAACCTCCGGAAGACGCGTCCTGGCGCTCTCTTTGTCATTGGCGGCGATTTCAATGCGCGCCACACACATTGGGGAGCCAGAGATGACACATTTCATGGCACAAACCTACTTCGTGCGATGGAGGACAATAACTTCACGCTTATAAACGACATGGACTGTCCCACACGTATTAGTCAACATGACCGTCAAAACGATACAACAACCGACCTTACTTGGACGAATAAGCCCAAATCCATCTCTTGGGAATTAGGTGCGGATACGTGGGGGAGTGACCATTTTCCCATTTTTCTTCGGCTCCGTGGCCACGCCAGACAAACTGCAAAATACGCTACAAGCGTCGTTTATTGGGATAGGTTTCGCGAAACGTTAGAGACTACACTCCTCGATACTATATACGACGAGCCAGAGGAAACTCGCCTAGATAAACTTCTAGAAACGATTAACAAAGCTAAACGGTTAGCCACACGGCAGTTTTACGTTACGGAGGGCTCCCCGGCGCCAGATGTTCACCTCGCCAATTTATGGAGCCAACGCCTCGATGCACTGCGTGAATACAGAAAGAACGGAAAACCGTCTCGGCTGCGTCGTCGCCTCAACTGTATATCGGCTGAGGCACGTCATTATGCCGCTAAGCTTGCCTCGGAAAGGTGACGTGACTTATGCTCGCGTTTTAATGGAAATATGAGTGGGCCCCAAATATGGCGCCTTTTCCGTAGCTGGCAAGGAAAATCGAAGAAACGTACCGCTGCCCAAGCAGTCGCCCTTCGCCTGCAAATATCGGAAGCGCAGTTGGCCCTCCAGGCAGGCGATGTATTTTTCCCCCAGCCAGCGACTTTGCCTGATCCGAGAATATATTCTACGAACTCAGTGCCACAGAAGATTGACGATCACCTTTCTACAAGCCTGGCAGACTTAGATAAACCTTTCTCTATGACCGAACTCCACGCAGCTTTGGCAAAGGCGAATCCTCGTAGCACTCCAGGCCTGGATAACGTCACCGTCGCAGAACTACGGAACCTACCAGAATCTTCCTTACACCTTCTGCTAGACGGGATTAACTTGGTTTGGAAGACCGGCACGTTTCCATATGCCTGGCGTGACTCCCTTGTCAAACCCATCCCAAAGCCCGGAAAACCACCGAACGACCTTGCCAATCTCAGACCCATATCCCTCACGAGCAACCTCTGTAAACTGGTTGAACGCATGGTTCTAGAGCGCCTCAATTGGCACCTTGAGAAAACTTCTACGTTTCACTCGCATCAAATCGGCTTCCGTCAAGGCCTAAGCACGCTGGATGTCCTGCTCATGCTGCATCACCAGGTCCTCAGTGCTCAGTCAGCGGTACAGACACGGACTGTGGTGGCGGTGGATGTCCGTAAGGCCTACGACTCCGTACCACACAGAGCTGTGATAGAAAGCGCAGAAGTGGCTGGAGTACGGGGTCGTATGCTTACATTCATCAAAAATTTCCTGTACAATCGAACGTACAGAGTGCAAGTAGGCGAATACATCGGACCATCCTGCTCAAACTGGGTTGGAGTACCCCAGGGTGCAGTCCTCTCGCCTACTCTCTTCAATCTCGTAATGGCACGCCTCCCGCCATTGCTTGAGGAAATTCCGTCATTAAATTTCGCCATCTACGCAGATGACACCACCATTTGGGCTACAACTGGAGCACCTGGCGAACAGGAACAAACATTACAGCTTGGCCTAGATGTCATTAACACGTACCTTCAGACAATGGGAATGACTGCGTCTGCTGAAAAAACAGAATATGTGGTAGTTCTCAATGGCCCATTCAAGAAAACCGAGGCTATCCGCAACTATTTTTCCCTCTCCATGGCAGGCCAACGGATACTCAGGAAACCCTCTATCAGGGTTCTCGGAGCATATATTGACCAAGACGGTAAAAGCACGACATGGGTAAAGAAAGTCACCACGCAGTGCAAGTCCTTGCTGCATCTCGTTCGCCGAGTTACAAGTATAAATTGGGGTACGAGAGAGAAGGAGACGCGGCAGCTCGTACAAGCTATAATCAATTCCCGCATTCTCTACGCTTACAACTACCATGTCCTTACCCGCCGGCAGCAAGAGCAACTAGAGAAGATTAACCGGGAGGCCATACGGGTTGTTACCGGGTTGCCGAAATACACACCCCTAAGTGAGCTCTATGCGCATGGTGGGATGAATTTGCTGACGGAATTAGCCGAGCAAGCCTTCTCAGCCCAGAGGGACCGCCTTAGCAGCACTAACTCGGGACTTTCTATCTTAGACGAGCTTGAGATATTACCCACTATGGCTGTTGAGATACCCTCCTCTCTCCCTCCATGGGCTTTCAGCATTCCATTGACGAATGGCAAGCCGCTCCCTCGTGGCATAGGATCTCTGCATCGAAATTCAGCAAGAAGGCTTCGATTTGCCAAGGCGCACAATTTCAGCGTCGTGCACAAATCGCCGGTCACTCACACCATCGTATATACCGGCATAGCGGTGACTTCGGTGCCTCCACGAAATGATACTGGTGAGGAGGACGATAGTGGCGTAGCGCACGTTTGTGCGGTGGCCTGGGTTGACACCACCCATTGCGTCGCTAATGCGGGTCTCCTTACCAGTACCGCCAGCGCCGACACAACGTACCTTGCGTTACTTTCCCTCCTCTATGCTGCACAGTGGGCGAGGAATACTTTCGAACCGAGGGACGTACCCCACAAGCTTTTGCTCTTCACTGATTCGGCTCGCGCATACAACATCTGTACGCGAGTGAGCGAAGCTTCGTCTTCATATCCGGGAATCCTCGCCGACTTGGTCGCACTTTTCCTGGAGTTACATTCTAACCTCAACATAGCCGCCTCCATTGCTTGGGTACCCGCCCATTCGGGTATTGAGGGCAATGAGTGGGCTCGCAGCGAGGCGCGAGCTGCGGCTGGACAGCGAACCTCCCCGATAGTATTGCCCATCAGTGATGCAAGCCCGCCCGAGGTAACTGTCAGGAAAACACTCGGGCAACAGCGACGCCGACAGATACTCCGGTGTCTTCGTGAGGTTAGGGAAGACCGCACCGAAGAGCATGAGCGCCCTGTTCCTCCCATGCCGGAGAAGTTACCGCGGGCCACACAGACGTTGGTTCGCCGCCTTGCCACCAACACCGCATTCTCACCTGCGCTCCGCCACAAATTCTACGGCAATGACCCCGGCGAAGGACTCTGTCTGCAGTGTTGCGTGCCTGCAACGGCCGAACATTTGGTGTGGGACTGCCAGTGTTACGCTCTCTTCCGTGCTCGCACGCTCGATACACTCCCCGAGGACATTCGCCCGACGACGTTCTTCGACTGGGTGCTACCATTAACACGAAACATCCCCACGCTCACTTTGTTATGGACCTATCTTGCCGCGTTTGTCTATGCCGACGAGGGTCCAAGAGGCGTATTGGGTGCCTACCACAGACACTCCTACCATCCCACCCGCCCTCCCTGATGACTCAACCACCGTCACAGGCCAGCACTGATGCAGACAGCAAGAGTGCTCTCGCACAGGCCTCAAGTAAAGCACGTCTTTCTCTCTCTCTCTCACCATCAGGGCGGAGGTCGTTTGACCTCAACCTCGAAGAGCGCGGACCAGGACATGGGTCGTATTAATAAATGTTTACTCTCTCTCTCTCTCTCTCTCCCTTGTTGTGGCACCGTCCACACCCCGACTGCGCATGCTCGACTCATCTCGGGCCGGCCCAGGAAGACACCGGTAACGCTGTCACTCCGTGAGCCATTAAAGCGTAAGACACCACCATGCGTCCAGCAAGCCGAGCATGCGCAGGGGGGGTGTGGACGGCGCAACAACGACAAGGGAGAGACATAGCCCCGTCGCATCTAACCCTGAGTAGTATGCGAAACCACCATGGTTCTCAACGCAAGTTCTCATTTCGTAGTTCCGGTAAGTGAAAAGTGTGGCAGTTACCATGGAAACGAAACTGTGAATATAACGGTAACTACGTACCTCAACTTAACGGAAACAACGAACTGAAAACTAATGGGCACTTGAATCGACCTCATGGCTGCTTTGCATACTACTCAGGGTTCACCTACGGGAAGATGGTGTCATTTTTCCTGCCTCCTTATGATTTCGCAAAGATTTCGCAAATATCTCCTTGCTCTGCAGAAAACATAGTCAAAAGGAAGCATTCTTTTAAAGAAAAACTTTTTTATCCTCTCCAAACTTCCCTTTTAGGTTGCTTTGCTTCTGTTTCAAAATCAAAATCACCCAACAAACGCGACAGAAAACGACGACACAAGGAGCTGACTGACAACTGGTTGGTTTATTGCGGGGCTTGCTAAATATACCCAAGGTAGGAAGGCGAGAAGCACTCATGATAAAAACAAAGTATATGAAACATTACACACAAAACGCAAGATCAAAACACGGGCACGGACCAAAAAGTGAGCAATGATGATGGAGCCCAGCGCTATAAAACGTGGCCAGAGGCCCGAGGCAAGAAAAGGCAAACCTATACAGTGCACCTTAGTTTTTAGATGCGACACTGATACATCTCTTCTCGGCGGCCCTGTCCTTCCTGCGTGCGTCCGTCGTCGGCGTCCGCACTCTCCTCTGCTAACCCCTCTCCTCTCCGATAGCGAACAGTGTCTCGCGAGGGGCATTAAATTGGCTTGGATTGGATTGGATTGGCTTGGCTTGGCTTAGATTGGATTAGATTAAAGTATATTGTGTTGGATTGTGTTGCGTCATAGGCGCGGAAGACGCACTGGCGCCGGCGCGTGCCCAGGTGAGAGCGAACACTCTCTCTCAACATCTGCGGGTCTGCGGCCCACCGCGCTCTCACTCTGCCGGTGGGCGGCGCTGTGCGCGGTGCTCCGCATGTGCAGTACTTTCTCTCTCCGCGGTCTCCACTCCTTCGGGCGCGCTGCGCATATAACCGGTGTGCCGCTCTCTGGCGGCCTTTCAGTCGACGGTTGCTCTCCTCTTGCGCTTCAACCCCCTCAGCGTCGCATCACACCATGGTTCCCGCGAGGGGAGGTGGGCGTAATTTTTTTATTCCAGATAGCGTATTTGCTTCAGTCGTAATCGAGCAGAAGGCTTAGTAACGCAATCGCTGCCTTCCGTGTGTATGAGGTATGCTTCATAGATTTCTCGCTCGCGCTGACCTTTATATGTTTGTACAACGCACGTCGCCCGCAATCTGGGTGAGCACCCGTGGTCGTGACATCGTGAGGCAAAGTTGGTGCGAGTGCAATAGTCTGTTTTTTTCGCACGCCGTAAATATAACAACACGAAACACACAAATGTGCTTGTTTGAAGGTCACTTAGCTTTGGTTAGCGAAGTTGACAGCCAAGTAGTGATGAAAGAGCGAAAGCCTATAATGTAAAAGGCAACGCCCAGACTTGAGCCACATCGTTGATTGTATACTACACATATAGTACACGCAAAACTCCAGTGCGAAGACCAGAGTGCACATAATACCACTTGCACATTCGAACACTTTTTAAGTGGCGCGACTTAGAAATTGCAGCTCATTGGCCGTGCACGAGATATGAAAAGGCGTAGTTCAGGATTTTAAACAGTGAATAAACAGCGGAACCTCACACACTGTTTTTCAGTGTCCAATTTTTGAAGCGATGATTTATGTCTCCCACAGAAAGCCCACTTAAACCTTACAATGCGACTCAAAACTCATGTTCCACACTACATGCTAGAGGCACTGAGTTCACTGGTGTCTAAAAGCAGACTCAGGCCTACACTGTATATTTGGACAGAAGTATCTACAAATATACACTGTTTAATATCTATCTGATTCTACAAGCTTCTATGAAATACCCAATATGATATTTGCGAGGGTAAAAGTACAACCACACTACTTGAAGACCTTTCAGACTATGCAAATGAGGGAATCGATAATAATAAAGTTGTAGGCGGTATTTTTTTAGATTCACAAAAGGCATTCGATACAATACACCATACTTTGTTAATAAATAAGTTATCTTGTTCAGGATTTCGCGGGGTATATGCAAAACTATTTTTAAGCTATTTCCAGGAATGATATCAGATGGTAAAGAATAATGACACTAATAGTGACTTGTTACAATTAAAGTGTGGTGTCCCACAAGGGTGAATTTTAGGACCTTTATTGCATATTTTTACATAAATGATTCGGCTCAGTTATCTTTACATTCCAAAATATTCCAGTACGCAGATGACACGGCACTTTTATTGGTTAGTGAGAGTTACATGGCTGGAATAAAATTAATGCAAGAATATATTTCTAAATTTATTACATGGTTTCCCAGTAACTTTATTTTTATTAATCATGCTAAAACGCAATTACCCTTTTTTCACAGCACATACAGAAAAATTGATTCTCCGTTTGAACTGTTTCTTGACTAATATCCTTGCAACAATTGTACATGTCAATCTCTCACTTACCTCACGAAAGTAAAATATTTAGGTCCTTTCCTCGATGAGAAATTTTCATTTATCCATCATATCGAGCATGTTGCGCGAAAACTTAGAGCAATTTGTGGTGTTATAAATTAGGAACGGTTTGTGATGTCCGTCTACGAAATATGCTGTACAAATCTTTGGCTGAATAGATATTCAGGTACGGGATAACAATTTATGGTTGGGCTTCTAAAGAGAAATTAAACATTTTAAATACCAATATTCGTAAAATAGCAACAAACGTTGTTTATGGACCAACATGCAGTACGGCAGCCATTGGAGATATACTGTGTAGTCACTCTATGATGGCAGTGCAAAAACTTCTGGTGGCTTCATTGCTTACAAAACACCTTTTTTTAGATGAATACAAAATAAATAACAAGAAAACCCGGCACCTTCGTCATATAGAACCTTTCATCAGAGCTAGAGTTTACACAGTGTATGGTTAGAGAACACAAGCCTTGTATGTACCTTTATATTTTAATAAATTTCTTACAGCCTCTTCAGAGGCTTCAGCTAGCTAACTGAAAAAGCGTATGAATGATTGCGTGCAATCACACATAGAGTAGTGTGTATTGTCACTCTGTAATGTTACTTCAACTGCGGTGTATAGAATTGCCTGTTCTTTTGTGTGTGCTCTCTTCTTCGTTGACACTCATGAAAATCATGGTATTACTTATTCACTTCTCCTGTATGCTTAGTTACGCATGTGCTTTTTCTTCGTTATATAAATCCTTTACTGCTCTTATTTTTAATTTTTTTTATTTTTATGTGCACACTTCGTGCACAGTTTTGTTTGTTCAATTGCACTATCAGTTCCTTTCTGTTTATTGTTATAAGATGATTGGGTGATTGATGTTTGTGTGACCACTGGGCTGCCCCGTCCACATACAAGCTCCTTCAAGTGGTTTTGTGGGAAGGCAAGAAAATATATGGTATCATTCGCGGAATAAACTCAACTTAAACTTCAACTTAAACTCCCCGGGCAGAATTCTCTTGATGAGAACAACTGCTCAGGCAGAACATAAACTGTTATTTCCAAAACTTTATCCAAATTGCTTTTTTTTATATTTCCTTATTAAAGCCCCAGCACTAGGCCGGAGCTGTCGGCCCCAATTTAACTTCAGAAGGTTATCCATGATTGCTTTAGCTCAAAGCGGGTCATTCACGCCGGGTATGGCATAATGAAGAAAACGGTCCTGCTAATCGGTTTGGACAATTATGTTAAAGCTGAATAGCTGACCCAAAATCTACAATTTCTTCCTGCTGTCTGATGTCACCAAGATTTGCAAACAACTAGTTAAGCGACCCACAACTTAAAATGCAAGAAATTGCTTACTACCTAAGTGCAAGCTGCCACTTGTCGTGATTAGGTTGTCTAGTATTAAGGCCGGTATACCACGCATGGACACAGCATTAGAGGCCCCGAGTATTGCTTGCAAACAGTAGGTCGTACTGACGCATGCAAAGTTACCCTTTTCGCTGAAATGCAATACGAAGAAGTCAATTTCACGAATAAATGCTGCGTTGCTGAAGACTACCGATAAAAAATAGCAGTGAAAAGTATGAAAAGCATGTCGACTGGTCAACTTAGGGAAAGGAAGCCTGGGGGTAATACTTCTGGTAGACGATTTCCATGCCGAACGAAAGAACACAGCTGAGCATTAGAAAGTAGCCCATCTCGAGTTTAGTAGAGGCGTGTGAAGTGGCTACCCGCATTGAACATGCACAACAAATTCAGAAAGCCCGTACAAGTGACGTCACAATTTTTACGCCCCACGGCGTGTCATAAATTCGTTGAAACCTGTCGTAGTGATGATTCACTTACACAACGTAGAAAACATTTTTTAGCTAACGACAAACTGCCCACACTGCTCAATGTTCATCGCCGAATGCAGTAGGCCTGGTCGCACAAGTAACAGGAAGAAAAAACTAAGATTGACGACAAAAGCGACACTCACAAATGTCTGTATATTGAATCTAATTCACGACAGTATGAAATCTTAAAAATAAGTAGAACACCCTTTATGCCGCCCATTGAGGTAAACCTAGCTCTCATAGAAGATGCGAAACTAGCTTTTGCTGTGGTAAAGAACCAAAAAATGGCTTTTGTTTAACACCTCAGAAACTAGTTATCGCGAAGAAAAACACAGACTATTCAAGCAGTGTTTTGTGAAAGTATGCCTTTTCTTGAGATTTCGCAGCGTTTTGCCAAGCTAGATCTTGTGCATCATTGGATGCTGCCGTAATGAGGGATGGTGACACACACGTTAAAACCCTCGGCCTGTCATGTGATTCGTTTCACTGAAGCACACGCATACATGGCCAAGCCGGCGCCAAGAGGTTCGGCCATCAATACGAATAAATAGGAGCAAGAAGGCGCCCCTGGCATGCGGGTGGCAGCACTGTCAATGCGTCATGGAGGACTTCCTTGAAAGATGCCGCATAGTAGCGCTTTCCCTCTAAAAATGGTACGGAAGGCATATCTGTGTTACAGTGCAATTGTAATCAAACGCAATAACCGCATGATCAGTCTCTACTATCACGTCAGGGTCTTATTGCGCCATGTCCCTGCACGATATTATATTTGTGCGGTCATTTGGAGTACAAGAAATGTTTAATTGATTGATTGATTGATTGTAGGGTTTAATCCGCCGACGCAACGCAGGCGATGAGGCGCGCCGTCGTGGAGGGCTCCGGGTTAATTTTGACCACCTGGGGATCTTTACGTGCACTGAAATCTCGTACACAAGGGCGTTTTTGCTTTTCGCCTCCATCAGACAAGCGCCCGCCGCGGCCGGGAATCGAACCCGCGACGTCGTGCTCAGCAGCGCAACGCCTTAGCCACACAAGAAATGTAGAACTTGCTTCAGCAGCACCAAGTAGCGACGCGGAAACAATCGATAGCCGCTCCCGGATTGCTGATACGGAAATAAACCTGGGTTGTAGGCATCCGTGGCGCAAGCGCGTGCTGCCCCATTGAGTGGCTATACTGTGTGTACCCCAAAAAACTGCTATTTCCCCAGTGGTCTTGTACCTTCTGTTACGAATCGGCCAGCAACACGTGTTTTCCCGCATCAGCGACCACGTGGGAATCGACCATGTGCGCCCGCGTGTCGGTGAATCGTACTTTCGTCTCTCGCCATGCCGGGTCAGTCACCTCGCTTTGCAACGTGTCTCCAGCGGCTGCCAGCGCCACACCCTTCAGGCACCTGCGCGTCGGAGAGTCCCGCCTTGACCTTCCCGGCTCAGACGTTTCGCTATCGGCACGATCAGCAGTTGATAGCGCGACCCCGGCACCTTTCAAGGACACTCTCTCCCCCCCTCTCGGACGCCACGTGGGACGAAGCCATGGGTGACTCACGAACTATGGACAGAGCGTGTGGGCGTTTGTGATGTTCGTGGCGTGTTACTCTTGGGAGCGTTTTTTGGGTATAAAAGAAGCAGCACAAACGCTGATATTCATTCCTGTCTGAGCAGCGAATCCATGCGGTCGCTCTGCTCGAGTTCTGTATTGTAACCTTGCCCGTCGGGGCATTGTATGTTTTTTTGGCTTCGGCTCACCTCTCGCTATGAAGTAAACAGTTACGTTAACCTATCAACTCTGGACGTCTTCCCGGCAGCAGTCGGCCTTCACGTTCGCAACAACTGGTTGGCAGCGGTCGGATGACAACTTCGTGACACCTGGAGCCAGCGGTGCGAGACCCAACACCACGGACGTCAAGGCGGCTTCGGACTTCGCAGAATTCACGGCGGTCAAGGGTGAGTGCGGTACTTTTCTTCACTGAGTTTTACCAGGCTTCTGAGGATAGCTGGTAGGGCGTGTGTTTTTGTCGCGTGGGTTATTCGCGCAAAACATTTTTTTTGGAACAGTGGGAAAGCAGTACTCTAGACCGGCCATGAATTTGAAAGCGTTGAAAAAACCGCAGTTGCTGGAGCTTGCAAAAGAGTTGCGCTTGGATGTTACAGACGCGCTGAGAAAGCCAGAGCTGATAGATGCTATACTCGCTGTTGGGGCTGACGATGACGAGCTGTCTGAGTGCATTGAGCTGATCAATGACAGGGAGACCGCTAAACGTCAGGCTGCAGAGGCTGAGCGCCAGCGTGAGGAACGCGAGGAAAAAAAGCGAGAACAGGAGCAGGGGGAAAGAAAGCGACAGCATGAGCTGGAAATGAAGCGTCTAGACGTCGAGGCGTCTCGGACTAGACGTCAGAGTGGCAGCAGCGTGCAATCTGCGGTGACTGAGCGACCTACGTTGCGAATGTGTGACCTAATGCGACCCCACAAGGTAGGAGAAGACATCGGTCTCTTTTTGGTCAACTTCGTACGTTGAACCGGATCAGCTAACAGGGCAGTGTGTCTGGGTGAAGCCAGCCGTAGGTGCACGAAACGTTCGTCTGCCGATTGCTAAGGTCAGCATCGGAGGTCCGTTTGGTGAACTTGTGACGCAGGCAGCAGTATCCCCACAACTACCTCCGCAGTACAAGTACCTATTCTCGAACAGGTCGGATCAGCTGTTAAGGAAAAATGGGTACCATTTTGAGAAACAGCCGAGGAAAGAACCAGCTGAGCTCGCTGCGAAGAGCTCGAGTAACAATAGGGTCGCCACCTCTGTGAGGAATGGCGAAACTCAGAAAGCGATGATGGGGCATTTCTGGAGACTCACGACGGAGGGCAGCGTAAGTACACTGTGTGTAAGGCCCCTACGGTGAGCGGAGATGTTTCGTCGCCATGTTCGAAGTGCGCTAGATCACGGGAACCCTTGAAAACGGCTGTCGACCCGAACGCGCGCAGTTCGCGGGCAACTGAGCCGTCTTTTGAGACAGGGAAGCCTAGTTGTAGTGTGGTTCTGGCAGGAAGGAAGGAGAACGGAAACGCGCTTCGGTCTTCGCGTGCCGAGGCTGTCGCTGAAAGCGCGAGTGGCGACGAGGTAGTGACTGTTGGGAACTGCAAGGTGTCTAATGGGCTCGTCGTGCCCGTTTCCCTCCAAGCTGATGCTCCCGTCGATAGGCCAACATCGGCTGAGCTAGTTGAGGTTCCGGTGTCGCCTGTGGCTGAACCGAAGTCGGGAACCGACCAGCCTACAGGAGAGAACGCAAACGCGTTCCGGCGTTTGCTTGCCAAACGCGTTAGTAAAAAGGCGAGCAATGAGGAGGTTGCAAAAACTTCAGCGTGTAATTGTGGTGCGTGTTTCAGTGCGAGCAAAGCCGTGAGCTCGTATCGCGCCGAGGGAACGCCGCCTAGAAGCAGTGCGCGCATAACGTACGAACGGGGGAAAGTCCCGCTCGCTCCTCCGCGCGCTCGACCTTTGTCGAAAAAGACGACCGGTGTCATGTCACGCGGTCACAGCAGCGTTGAAAGAACGGCTGCACCTAAAGTGCGGTACCGAAGGGGAAAAGCTCGGGGCATTGACGAGAGCTCAAATCGCAGCTCTCGGCGCGAGAAATGGCCTGTAGACGCCTGACTTTCTCAAGTTCATTCTTTTTCCTGAAGCAGGTTTCGCCCTTTATGATTACGTTTTTTTTTCTATGGACATTTCCAATCACGCGAAATGTCACCTTTCATGTTTGTGCACTTGTTTAAAGTACTGCTGGGCTAAAATATAACTAGTGTAGTTAGTTATTAGCGTATTCTTTTCGCAACAAAAAGTCTGGTAGATCTTCAGTGTGGATTTGTCATCGCACTTGCCGGCGATGCGGTTGTGTCTTGCTGTGTTGTTCTGTTGCTTGCCCGACCAATCCAGAGACGTTCTTCGAGAGCCACTTCTCGTCCAGTGATCGGCCCTGTGAAGCTCCAGCACGGTGTCGTACAGCCCAGGCCTGGAGTCGAGCGTCTGCTGAGCACTTCACTGCGAAAGAATTCCTCCGGACAACGGTTGAAGACCCTTATCCATCGGGATCTCGGACCCCCAGCGGAGAAGCTGTTACGAATCGGCCAGCAACTAGTGTTTTCCCGCATCAGCGACCACGTGGGAATCGACCATGTGCGCCCGCGTGTCGGTGAATCGTACTTTCGTGTCTCGCCATGCCGGGTCAGTCACCTCGCTTTTCAACGTGTCTCCAGCGGCTGCCAGCGCCACACCCTTCAGGCACCTGCGCGTCGGAGAGTCCCGCCTTGACCTTCCCGGCTCAGACGTTTCGCTATCGGCACGATGAGCAGTTGATAGCGCGACCCCGGCACCTTTCAAGGACACTCTCTCCCCCCCTCTCGGACGCCATGTGGGACGAAGCCATGGGTGACTCACGAACTATGGACAGAGCGTGTGGGCGTTTGTGATGTTCGTGGCGTGTTACTCTTGCGGGCGTTTTTTGGGTATAAAAGAAGCAGCACAAACGCTGATATTCTTTCCTGTCTGAGCAGCGAATCCATGCGGTCGCTCTGCTCGAGTCCTGTATTGTAACCTCACCCGTCGGGGCATTGTATGTTTTTTTGGCTTCGGCTCACCTCTCGCTATGAAGTAAACAGTTACGTTACCCTACTGCTCTGGACTTCTTCATGGCTGCAACAGCGGCTGGCCGCTCGCTTCATACACGCTACCCATCGTATGTTGGAGGCCACGGAGAAAGGATCGGGTGCCCCCTCCCGGTCGCAACACTGCCAACGTGGTTGCGCACTTTTATTTGCAGCTATTTATAACGCGTTCGTTTTATGAATGCAGAACATGTATCTCATTTTACGGGTTTTATATTGGCCCTTTAATATACAGTAAGAAGTTTTGTTTTTCCAAACGAATGGGAAAAAAACACATTTCCTTTTTTTACATCGGTTTCTGCCAACACACGTGCTGACTGTATTACCGCTTATGACGTAATATAGTTTTTAGCGGTTTGCGGGTGTATAAAACTAACGCTACGATTTCGAAGTGCGAAACTAACGCATACGTTTTACAATTGCTTCAACTGAAAGGCTAGTGACGTGCAGTTGAGGTAGGTGGCCCGTGTAGCTTCGTTCGAGTTTCGGTTGACCTCATTCCCTGGTATTTCAAATCCATGCCCAGAACTCCATGGCCAAAGCCCAAGTTTTTGTGTGAACTCCGCGGACATACTTCTGGTAGGGGCTTCACGGTAGGGGCCACAGCAAATCGAAAGTCACAACCATGACAATGAGATTGAAGACCAACGGACTACGCTTTGCCGTGCTCATGCTACTTATAAACCGGGCAAATGCCTGGCCACGGACCCTGCCACTTCGGTTCTATTCGTCTAACACCGGTGGGCTGCAGGTGCGAGATACCCGACGTATTTATACGCTTCATTTCGTACTGAAAGACCTCATGGTGTTGTCGTTGGCTCTTTTAATACAATAGCTATGAAAGAAGACCGGAATTCCCAGACCGGAATCTCATTCCCAACTCCGCATACGAAAAAAACGTATCTTTAGGCAACAGGTCGGTCAAACACTTTCTTCTTCTTGTGGACCTCTTTCTTTTATACTTTGGATCGTTACCGCACACAGCTTCTATAAAGCTCTATCCTTGCGAAAGGAAAAAAAAAAGTACGCGGCTTGCTTCTGCGACGCACTGATCATCTGAATTGAAAAACTAGTCTTCTCATATGATTTTGAGGTAAAATACTTGGGTATTTTGCTATCGGTCGCTTTTATTTTTTATTTTTATTATTGGCACTGAGATGCTGCCAAGGATTAGGACAGTTGTTGAACGTCATTGTCAAAGTCATACCAGTCCACAAGGGCACATGTGAGAAATGAATATTCAAAATTCTCTCGCGAAAGCGACACAAGCTGTGCAATTACGAAACTGTCGTTTTTTGGTAGCATACACTGAAGACTATGATAAAATATAGGAAGTGCTCACCTTTGAGTGTAAGCAATATAAATTCAAGCGATACATAACAGCACTGAAGAGATCAATTAGAAGCAACTTCGTATCCCAACATTTATTATTTGAAGAGTGACCGAATGAGCACAATATCAATTGAGCGGCTTTTTTTGCATTCTTTCAAATTGTTCTGTATTACATTTTGTGAAAGGGCCGTAAATTCTAACTGCGTACTTCTTTAGGGGGGAAAGATATAATGGTACAAAGAAGACGTACATTTACAGACTTTCTAAGAGATATCCCGGTTACAAAATTAGTATGCTTCGTCGCAGACCTTATTGAAGTAAAATTAACTAGATATTTGCGCTGCTGTACTTGTTAAATCAAAACCTTGGTTTCAGAATTACAGGAACGGAGGAAAGCAATGCACATCCCGCACACAACGCTGCAGGTGCGCTATTTCATTGTCCTCAATCGATCCCAACCATATAAACTAATCCATCCTAACCCAACTTAAGCCACCTTTCTCTATCGTGGTTACACACTCTATCCTAATCTACATTAGTCCTACCGCACTCCATCGTAATCCGCCTTAACCTAGTTTCAAGACCAGTTTATCAAGATTTATTTCACTCGCCCCATCGCATCTCACTTCAGCTTAGTGCTACCGTAATTGGCACTAATATACCTTAACCTTCACTTTACTGCGTTCATCTGTGATAGTTCATTTTAAACCACCTTGGTCCACCTTAATTACTTTCAGTTCCTTCTCCGAGTTACCCGAAACACATAATCATCCACCGAAATTGGAGTTAATTCATTTTAATTCCTTTAATTGCTGCAATCTATTTCATTCCACATTAGCCTTTTCAATCATCTTGATTACACACTGATTCATGTTATTCAACAATAATCTCTCCCTAGTAATTATCACTATCAATCGTTAGTGAATCATCGTTTCATGTTATCGTGTTTGTGGCGACGCAAAGCGGCGCTTCCGTGTGTGGGGCAAAGAGCGGATGCGCACGCAAGAGAAAGTTATCTTCGGGAGGAAGGCTGGTAATAAAAGCTGTTGTTTGGGACGCGCGTTGTTCACTTGCGCTGCTCTGCCTAGCAGCTTGTCCCAACATTGGGGACCCGGAAGTCAGACGCAGCCACCGGAGTGTCGAACCAATCGCAATATGGCTTCAACGTTCATGACAGACGCCCCTCCGACAGTCTCCTCAGTCGACGGTTAGCTTCCCCCTTTTTGGACTGCGGACCACGCACTTTGGTTCGTACAAATAGAATGGCAGCACGACGCATCACCGCAGACCTTACGAAATACCACTACGTAGTCAGCAGTCTGCCGCCCGCCATAGCTAGTGAAGTAAGGGATCTTTTCCTTGCACCACCTGCAGAAAATGCATGTTCAACTCTAAAAGAAACCCTTGTTCGCCGAGTCACGCCCTCCTAATCCCAACGACTGCAACCGAGTTTGGGGCACGGAATTTGGCGACCGTACTCCTAGCCAGCTTTTGCGGCACATGCAACACTTCCTCGGCGAGATATCAACCACGGTAGACGGAGCATTGCTCCGAGAACTTCTTTTGCAAAACTTCCCTTCAGTCGTCCGCATGGCCATCGCTGCCTCAGAGCACAAAGATTTAGCCGCGGCAGCAGAGTTTGTTGACCAACTAGTAGCGATAATCCCGCCCGCACTTGTGGCTGCCGTGCAAGCACAGCAGTCTCAAGACGAACTTCAAGGGATGCTTAAGGCGATTTCTTGACTCGCCGAAACAGTATCAGCTTTGCATGCAAGCAGAAGGGCGCAAACTATAACCCAGCCTAACACGCCGCTATCTCAAATGCAGCGCCAGCATACATGCTGGTATCATCGGAGGTTCGAAAATAGTGCCAGAAAACGTGTTCCACCATGCGCGTACTCGGGAAACAGCCACGGCAAGCAGTGAGGGCGACCAGTGCTACTACATTGCCTCCAAGTCGTCCCTCGGTTTTCTTTGTTACCGATCGCAACAACAGAGTACGTTTCTTAGCCGACACAGGCACCGAGGTGAGCGTTATACCGGCGTAGCCGAAAGAAAGAAACCTAGTGTATCACCCCTGCAATCTGTCAACAACACGGTGATAACAACATAAAGCCATCATTCTCTCTCGCTGAACTTCGGTTTTGCCAGAACGTTTAGCTGTGTGTTCATAGCTGCCAATGTCAAATTCGCCATAATAGGCGCAGAATTTCTCAAGTACTTCGGTATGTTGGTTGACGTCCGGAACAAACGGCTTCAGGATCCTCTTTCTCGGGGAGCGGTACAAGGCATGCCCTATTGGCACCACCCTATCAGTCCAACTTTGCTTGGTCCGTCTGGAGAAGTGTGCTTCGCCGCCATACTACCAGAGTTTTCAGAGCTGACGCGACAGCCACAGGCATTTCCTGAAGTAAAGCACAGCGTGCAGAATCACATCGAAACCACAGGCCCACCGGTCTATGCACGACCACGGCGCCTGTCCCCCGAGAAACTACGGCTGGCCCGACAGGTGTTTGGCCACATGATGGAACTCCGGATAGTACGTCCTTCATCGACCCCATATGCCTCACCTCCACATGGTCCCCAAATCAACAGACGGTGATCGGCGCCCTTGCGGGGACTATCGAGCTCTGAACCGGGTAACCGCACCAAACCGTTACCCAGTGCCACACACTCATGACATGACCTCCTTCCTGCATGGTGCTACCGTTTTCTATAAAATTGATCTAGTACGAGCATATCATGAGACACCCGTCGCCCTGGAGATTATTCCCAAGATCGCAATAACAACGTCATTCAAAATGTTTAAGTTCCTACGTATGACCTTCGGCTTACGCAACGCTGGCCAAACTTTTCAGCGATTCATGGATGGTGTTGTCTGTGGCCTCGACTTTTGCGTGCTATACTTGATGATGCTCTGATTGCTAGCATCATTACTGAAGAGCACGAGCGGCATCTGCGCTGCGTATTTAAGCGACTGACCGAGAACGGCATGCTTATCAATGCGGCAAATTGCGTGCTTGGGGTACCGACACTATCATTTTTGGGCCACAGCATTTCACGTTCAGGAGTGCAGCCCCAGAAGGACAAGGTGGAAGCAGTACGTCAGTTTCCACAGCAGAAAAACATCCGCCAGCTTCGAGAGTTCCTGGGACTCGTGAACTTCTAGCGTAGGCGTATCCCGAAATGCGCCAACATCCTTCATCCTCTCCACAGCCTACTTGCCGCACAAGGAACAACCAATCCATACAAGCATTCCAGATGATTAAGGAAGGTCTTGCAAACGCTACTATGCTCACGAACCCGCAGCCAGGTGTTCCTCAATACGTAATGGTGGATGCCTCCGATACAGCGATTGGAGCCTTGGTGCAGCAGAAGGTGTACGGAGTGTGGCAGCCAATTTCGATCTTCTCCAACAAATTGAACCCATCAGAACCGAGACACACCACCTTTGGTAGGAAACTCCTGGCCATCTACGCTGCTATACGACATTTCCGCCATTACGTAGAAGGGCAACATTTTTGGTTCTTACAGATAACAAGCCGCTCACCTACACATTGCTCGGGAACTCCGATACTGGTGGCACGTGGTATGGGAGCTCCGACAAATGTCGTACATCGCAGAATTCACGACAGATGTACGCCATGTCAGCGGGACGGATAATGTTGTTGCCGACGCTCTTTCGCACAGTCTAGTGAATGCGATCAGCCTGACGAGTGGCGTGGACTTCACCACTATAATGGCGGCTCAGCCAAGTGACGGTGAATTGAAGCATCAACTGACGTCTTAAACCAACGCCCTGAAGCTGCAATGGTTGGCAGAACCCCCAGGGCCGGTGTGCTGCGACATGTGTACAAGCAGGGCCCGACCGTTCGTCCCGTCGAACCTCCGTCGCAGCATTTTCGACTCGCTGCACAGCCTGGCGCATACCGGAATTCGAACCACGCAACGCTATGCGCAGCTAGGTTCGTGTGGCCTGGAATAAACCGCGATGTCCGAGACTGGACACGAGAGTGCCTCGCAAGCCAGCACTCCAAAGTTCAGCGACATACCGTGACCCCCTTGGGATCCTTCTCTCTGCCGGACTCTCGATTTGCCCATGTGCATGTTGAAATTGTGGAACCACTGCCCTTGTGTCAGGGGCAGAGCTACTTTCTGACTTGCATCGATCACTTCCCGCGTTGGCTGGAGGCCATGCCCATTCCAGATATAACTGCTGATACCGTCGCCCGAGCATTTATCTCCAACTGAGTAGCCCGCTTCGGAGTGCCATCAACCGTGACTACGGATCGCGGAGCGCAGTTTGATTTGGCCCTATTCGCAAGTATATCCCGTCTCTTGGGTACTTCCTGCTTTAGAACAACTGCCTACCATCCGATAAGCAACGGTATGGTGGAAAGGTTTCATCAGCAGCTGAAGACGAGCCTGACCGCTACTGCGAGTCACAATTTGGTTGAGGCACTGCCTTTTGTTCTATTGGGAGTTAGGGCGGCGCTGAAAGCAGATATTGAATGCTGCTCTGCTGTACTGGTGTACGGAACAACGCTTCGCCTCCCACGGAAGTTTTTCACTCCCAGTAAGGACGAGAACGTGTAGACGAACACGGACTGCGCCGTGCGACTGCGGGACATCATGGGCAAGCTAGGCGCTGTTCCTCCGCGTCCGCCCGAAGCCCGGCAAGTCCACGTGCACCGTGAACTATCCTCCTGATATCACGTGTTTGTGAGGCACGACCTCGTACAGCGTCCACTCCGGCTCCCGTATGACGGGCCTTTCAAGGTGTTGCAACGGGGAGACAAGCACATTACGATCGACAGAGGTGGTCGTCATGAGGTGGTTTCTCTGGACCGCGTAAAACCAGCACACGTGGACTCCGACAGCGAAGTATCTGCACCACCTCGAGCTCCATCTTCGCAGGGGCCCCCGGCAGACCACGTAGCGAAGCCCCAACAAGTCCTCAAACGGTTCACGCGGAGCGGACGGTGTACGAGGCCCCCGGTGCGCAAGAACTTATGAACTGGAGTGGGTAGTCGGAGTGCGGCCGTTGTGCGCGCACTCAATACGGTGGGAGTGCTGTGGCGACGCAAAGCGGCGCTTCCGTGTGTGGTGCAAAGAGCGCATGCGCACGCAAGAGAAAGTTATCTCCGGGAGGAAGGCTGATAATAAAAGTTTAGTTGTTGTTTGGGAAGCGCGTTGTTCACTTGCGCTGCTCTGCCGAGCAGCGCGTCCCAACATGTTCATCCATCCTATTGTGAAATAATTATTTCTATGCCCAAAATCAATCTTATCCCGTATTAGTTCTACGTTGCTATTATTACTATGAATGGCTCATCAATTATTCATTACTTTGAACGTTATTGTACGTTTTATACATGGCTGGAATGACGTGGTCAGCTTCAGGTGTTCGATATGCCATGGTCATTGGAACAAAGCTTCAAAGCTTAAAATAAGACAAGGCTTTCACTTTCATCAATATATACCTAACACCTCGAACTTCAGCAGGGAACAGGCTACCGAAAAAGTAAGGGGGATAACGTTTGTGATTCCGAAAAACCGTGTACTGGGGAGAGTTTCATATACTCCGTTCATAGTCACTACCACTGAGTGCATATTATGAAAATATTCAGCGACAAAGTTATCATTGGTAATCTACTCTTCTTTGCAGTGTGCACTCAATATGAAACCATTTTAAATTTTTGAGGAAGATCACGAAAAGGAAGGTCGTGAGGCTTAAAGTGTTGCACATTTCGCGCCAATTTTTTTCTGTTCTGGAGGACGCACCTTGACACTTTTCACGTTCGAAAAATCTGCCGTAGACGGAGTGCAAAAATAAGAAACAGCACCGGCCTTTTTGTCAGTGATGGGAGCCACGACCTTTCTGCGAGAAACATCTTCCTCGGAAGTAAGGGCAGATTTACAACATAACGCCTTGTTTTGGGAGCTGTTCTGAAGCAATGTAATCCGATTTTTTAATACACTACGCTGAACAAGTGTCCCCAATCCGTGGCCCTTCTTGGCAAAAGGCCGACGCAGCTAGGCATGAATGACTCTATAATGGGTACGGAGCTAATTCACATTTTATACTGATTTTAACCAGAATTTATTTTTATAAAACTTACTTTCATGTTTCCCCAAATTCTATTAACATGCAAAAAACACACCCCAGGGCATAGACTGATATTTTACAACTGCTTTGAACACACATGCAATGAACTTCATTGTGTTTTGGCTATCGCGTTTCTTGAAATCTTGTTAATTACTAACACTGATGTTCGTCCTTCCGTATTTCGAAGACTTTCAGGGGCTTAGGGGCTGGCGCTGTTGGTGTCTCCTGACGTCGCCGTCGTAATACTCGTTCGTCTCGTGTAGTCAGGGTACTAAAAAACCGGGAAACTCGCTTACGCCTACGCTACAACGTAACGCGTACTAAAAATACACTGGGAGACTCGTTTACGCCTCGCATTCTAATGTATACCAGAAAAATTAAAGCCGTTCCACTCAATCCTAAAGCTGTCGGAAGTGCAGAGCAGTTATTTACCATAATGGGCTGCAGTGCCGTTATCCGCGCACTGCTGCCACACAATGCATTTCGAAATTCCCGCCTTCAGAGTGCTCACACGCCCCCTGCCTGAAACTACACCAGCGGCAGTTCTGTTCTTTTTCTGCTTGGTTTAATTCTGTATGATGGAGCTGCTTTCTGTCATTTCGAACGCTTTAAATTTATTCTGGCGCGGCTGGAGCCTTTCTGTGTTATTGCGAACGCACCATTTTTTTGCGTGGCTGGAGCCTTTCTGTGGCCTATATTTCTCTTGCGCTGCTGGAGACTTTCTGGGGCATTTGGAACGCGCCATTTTTTGCGCGCCAAGAGCCTTTCTGCGTCATTTTGAACGCGGCGTTTTTATTTTCTTGCGTGGCCGCTTTTCTCGCTTACTATTGTAAATACCATCTTAACCACCGTTCCTAACGAAATGAAGGTGGGGGCGGCGGGTTATATTCATAATATTGCCTGAAACGTACCTGCAGTTTTTTTTTGCGCTAAACAACGGTAAGATGTATGACAAGCGCCAGCGATTCACGAGGTTTGAAGGGTTATGACTATTTAAACGGCATCGTTTTAATCGTTTTAAGTAATGCGGCATCGTTTTAAGTAATGCGATGCGCTAGCGTTTACATGTACCGCATTACCCCTGGTGCGACGGTGGCGCCATACTGTGTCGCACATCGAAGGTAAAGCAGCGTTTCTGGCGCTTCCAAAGCTTCCGGCACGGCTGGTTCTTGTTCTTTTTTCACGACTCGTATTTTCTGGCGTCTTACACTCGATTTAGACGTTTTTAAATGCAAAGCTGCGTTTGCAGGGCTTACTTTTCTTGTCGACATAATTCCCAATGCGATGCGCTCGCGTTTACATGCACTTCGAAAGTCCACTTACGCGTGTCAATCCACCCCTGTCTGGCGCAATAATGTGACGCGCTTTCCTAGCGCATTAGCCCCGTTTACATGGATGCGATGCGCTAGAAAATTGATGCGACGCGATGCGATGCGCCACTTGTCGCATTCATGTAAACGCGGCTACTGCCATTTTATGTACATGCTTTATCCAGTATTTTACCATTGAGTACTTTATGTGATGACATGACGTATAGGTTGCGTACATACAGTATATTCGCGATTTTTATTTTCTTTAACCATGCTACACCCTACCCCTGTTACCCCTTCTGGCCAAAGAAAATGCCTAAATTATAAATGAAATCCATACCCACACCTAAGTAATGATGCGTATTTTGGGCGTATGTCACACATGTGTGTGGAAGTCTTCTGCAAGACTTCTAGGGTCTGGCGGTTCCTCACTTCTGGGATGCGGTATCAGTGTGGGGAAAGCTAGGTCGATCCCCAGCTGTGCTGTTTCTCTAGACTTGCGCCACTAGTGCAAGGGACGTCAACTTTTAACAGCGGAGCTGATTTAGACTGAGCTTCGACGTCTGTCCGCCGGTGTCACGTAGGCGGAGCTTCCCGAACCCATCGGCAGAGGTTGCAACCGTCTCAGCACGCGGTGGTAAGGTTTAGGGTCTATTCGCCCTAGCGCGCACTTTCACCCCATTTGCTCGGCGGCACTGAAAACTTGACCGAGAACGGCAGCGTCGAATAAACGAAAATATTTCGAGTCTAAATGCTATAGAAAACGTCCATGCTATTACCCGATTTACATGTGGACATCCTTAAGAAATCGGGGTTGTTTCAGTTCCTTATAAGCCGCTTAGGTCCGCGGTCATTCTCCAAAGACTGGTACCGAGACACGACATCGAGATAATCTTGTATCGACCAGATCTTCCAAACTTTGGTGTGAATATTTTTAACAAGATTTTCACATTTATTAACAGGACGTCTCCCCGACAGTTTTACTTCGGGACCTCCTTCTGTACTAATACCTACGTGCGGTGTGTATGTACAGAGAAAATGTTTAATAAACCATTGAATCCTTGAACATCTTTGATGATGATCGGTGCCCTCCTGTCATACATGACAGCGACCACAAGGCGGTACTTCCAAAGGCCAGAAAACATCACACAAAGCACGTAATGCGCCTCAGCAACCAGATCGATGTGTGCGAATGAAGCCAAGGCATGAAATAAACCCTTGTGTTACCACATCGACGTGTAGGCGTCAATAAAAGTCTGCCCACTTGCAAAAGTAAATTTTTCTGAAATGGGAAGTACACAAAAAACCACATGCCGGCACACGGAAACGCAGCGCCCAGTTCCTGTGGTAATTCCTATTCACGGAGGGGAAGGACACCTGAAGTAAGATGCTTCGATTAAAACCATAGGGAAACTTGTGCCAGTGCAGTGAGCTGATACTAAAAAATAAACCAACTCGGGCCTACCAAACCATTCCAGAAAATGTAGTTAATTTTAGGAATTGCAAACAAGTAGCAAACACTCAACAACCTATTCTCGCGAATCGAAGCATGGGTAGGTTATAGGTGACTGTTTTACTTGAAATGGGGCTTACATTATGCGGAAGAACAAAGCTGGGCTTCCTTTAAGCGCTTCAGTTGAAATGTTTAAACGCGAACAGAAAACAATCAAATGACCAATCCTCTAATGCGAGAACACAAAAGAATGTTACACATGTAGTAACATTTAAAATGACCGTTCTGAAGGACTGTTGTTGGTTTGTAAGACCATTACTGACATATATTTTATTAATGAGGGATCAAATACACAAATGCAATACGGTTAACATTTTTTGTTCAGTGTGCACACACATGGTGCTTAGCCTAAATATACAATGAAAGTTTCGGAATAATATGGGATACAATATTTTTGCATCCTGGGGGGATTCGCTTTGACGCACGCATGGCGTAAAAAACTGCAAACGTTTTTGCGAGGCTGTTCGCATCACTTACCACCAGTGTGCGCCGTAGGAGAAAAACTGTTTAAATTTTTATGGTACCAAAGAATACAACTTTTCACTTTTATTTTGTAAAGCTCCTCTGCGCACTCATAAATAAGGCTCAAAGCAGCACGAAACATTTTTTTTTTCAAGTTTTCTTTAATGTAAAAAACAAACAACAAACGTTTTCTGTTCTTTCATATAAAAAGTCGTCGAGTGCGTACTGGCGAATGTTTTGCTTTCAGCTCAGCAAGATATTTTCACGTAGTCAAAAGGCACAGTGAATATTTATTTATTTATTTATTTTTTATTTATTTATTTATTTATTTATTTATTTAGGCTTACTCTTGGCACGGTGGCCGTTACAGGTGTGAGGTTACAGCACAAATCGAAGAACAAGGAAGTAAATATTACAGACTGTACACAAACTATACATCAGTATTTTTATTTAAAAATGTATGGATTTAACACCGCAGAAGTACAACAGAACACACCTAATAGTAATATCTATAAGCAAACGAGCACAACCAGTTTTGTAGATTTTTTTTCCAATGCACTTTTTGCTTAGGACATCACTCGCTTCAGTTTGTCGTCAAACTGTGTTGCAGAGTCACTGTGGACAACGGTTGTTGGTAGTGCGTTCCATTCCTGTATTGTCCGGGGGAAAAACGAGTTGGCGTATGCATAATTGTGTAGTTGAGAGATCCTGAAAATATGTTCATGTGTACGTCTTTGGGTTCGGCCTTGTAGTGCTACTAAGTATTGATAGGTGTCTATTTTATACTGATTTTTCCAGAGTAAGAAAAGCTAAGCTAGGTAGGCTAGCTAGCTAGGCGGCGTCGTTCGGCTAGGGAGGGTGAATTAAGTAATTGCAACATTTCAGTAAAGGAATCAGTCCGCGAGTAGCGAGACAAAATAAATCTGCCTGCTCTTCGTTGGAATCTCTCAAGCATATTGATTAGCCCTGTGTCATCAGGATCCCATACGACACTAGCATATTCTAATGCCGGACTGACCAGGTATAGATAGGCAGTTAATTTAGAGACCTTCGAAGCAAGCTTAAGCTTCCTACGCAGAAATTGTAGCTTAATTTTCTCAGTTGAACAAACCTTTTTTGCAGGTTCCATCCAACTAAGATCACTAGAAATAGTTACTTGTAAGTATTTAGGACTATTCACTGCGGAAAGTGTATAGGATGTACGGGTGTAGGCGCAGGCAATAACATGTTTTTTTTTATTTCTGGCTCGAAAAACAGCAGACTTTTCTTGATTGATTTTCATTTCTGAAGTTTCACACCATAGTTCTACAACCTTGAGGGTGTCATTAAGGATTTTTGAATTGTTTTCATTGTTAATTTTTTTGTAACGCAGCAATCGTCCCCAAAGTGTCGTACTTTAATGTCTTCGTTATTATTTTCGTCAATAAACAAGAAATAGGACTAGTCCCAGCACAGACTACTGCGGAACACCCGATGTGACGTCTAGTAATGCTGATTTGGAGCCGTCAATTTTTACGCACTGAGTTCTGCCTGTTAGGTAGGCGCGAATCTATTGTGATATTTTACTTTACACCAAAACGTACCAACTTGTCAATTAGGTCTTAATAAGGTACTCTACCCAAAGCTTTGAACATGTCAAGACAAATACAGTCAATGTGCCCTTTGTCGTTCAAAGCCCTTGCAAAGTCATAATTGTTTCTACCAGTTTCTAAACGGTCGAAACATTTTGCCTAAATACATCTTGATTGGAGTATAACAGTTTTTTGCCTCCTAAGTGGGTGTATATGGCCTTCGCGATGGCATGCTCAAGACGTTTACAGCATAGGCAGGATAAAGAAATAGGGCGATACTTTTCAATTTTTTGCCAGTCTCCATATTTAAAAATTAGGACAACCTTTGCCACTAACCAGTCATCTGGGACGCGTTTCTGTTGGAGTGATGCATTAAAGATAATCGTGAGATCAATCCATTCCGCGTATCTTCGTAAAAAAGCATTTGGCATATTGTCAGGACCACTCCATTTTTTACGTTAATGTTTACTAGGAGGGAAACGACGCCTTCGTACGTAATATTTACGTCTGGGCCAGACTTTTTATTGGGCATCTTATCACCGAACGATGGCGGAGAAAATTGGGACTGAAAAACACGTGATATAATCTGACGCTATCCTTCCTTGGTCATGCAGAACTGTTCCATTCATGATAATGCTGTGTGGGTGTTTCTGGGCCTGCGATAAGTGAAGCCAAACCAAAAACGGTGCGGCGAGGAGACCATCAATTTGGACAAGGTATAGGGGTAATTTTTCTTTCGCGGTCTAGAACTTGTTTTGTAACTGCCGCGACAACTCAGCTAATTTTTCACTGTTCCTTTTTTCTGTCGTCTTTGACGAGCGATCTGTCTCTTTCTGCACTTTGCTGTTTCTTTCTGCTCTTTCTGCATTGCGGCAAGATCCGTATTTAACTAGGCTAGCTATTTCCGCGCTTTCTTCTCATGAACCTTCTCCTCGCGCTCTAGGGCTTCGTCTTCGCGCCAGTAACTCTGCTTCTCAAGCACCCACTGTTCAAGCTCGTCGCCGCTTACCCCAAGCCCTTTCCCACCTCAATCAGGTCTGCCGCGTCCATCTCGGCTTTTTAAGGGTGTACACAAATACTTAGTCTCGCCCTGTCGGGGACACCAATTATTGGGCATGCCAATATTCGGCGACGCCAACAATAATAAATACACGAGAGAAACTCTGGAAAGCAGACTATATAACCCGAAACCCAAATCAATAAACACAATAGACAAAGAAACTAAATAGCAATAGGTGCTGCGACAATGCGGCATAGAAAAAAATAACGAGCTGACGCAGTACGTGGTGGTTACTGGCAGAGGTTGAAGTAGGCTTGAAATGTCCAGGTAGCGGCCCGTGACAACGGTAGATCAGCGCTCTCCGAGCACCCGTCACCACCGCGGGGAACAGAGCTCTCTGGAAGCGCCGGTATTTCACCGATGGCACGCGAGACGACTTCCTTTTGGCGGAGACGTACTGGAAGTTGCACCTGTAGAGGACTTCTTGGGACACAGCGCGGGTTCCGTCGCCCGATCGCTATGAATCCTGGTCACGTTCACCCCACTCCTCGTTGTTGTTGTTGTTGTTGTTGGTCGAAAAAAAATGGCTCGTACCCACTCAGGGGGATTAGCCAGGAAATGGGCGCTAACTGAGAGAAGAGGAAAAACTAATTTGGATTAAAAGAAGAAAAGTGAATAAATACAGAAAAAAAATGAATATAAACAGGAGTAAAAAGAAAATAAGTAAACTGCCACTCCTCGTTCTTGTTCCTCACGGGAACGCTTCTCTTTCGTTTTTTGGCGCTGGCACCTTGAGATTGGCCGGCTCAAGAGTATGCATGAGTGGCCCCGCAAGACGATGATGATGATGGTGCTCTCACGGTGCTTGGAACGTACCCCGCAGCGGGCTTCTTGTTTAGCGTCGTCGAGTCTTTTTCACATCCCTTCATGACACGGCGCTTTGGTCGTCCGTTAGGCCAGTTTATGATACAACCAGAGACCTTATACACCTCTCCATTTCTATCTAAAAGGTATACTCGAAGGGATATTCGGGGAGCAAAATATTGTACACCTTCATAAATTAGGTGTTGTTCGTTCTACCGCACTTCACAGAACTTGCTTCACAATGAAACGAAGTTGGCGAGTGGCGGTCTTGTGTCAACGGCAATTCCCTGAGAGGAGATTCACCGAAAGCCCCAGGAAAGAAAACAAATGCCGGAAACTTGAATGGTGCACTAAGAACGAACCAATCCACAAAAGCCGCGACGGAGCCCCATGATATTATGACCATATATCATAGTGAAATGGGCCCTCAATCCGAGAACGCCGCGAAGAAGCCAAGCGTCATTGAAACCAAATATAGAAGGAAACAGGGAGAGAGCAAATGATAGTTTTACGCGATGGAGCGCACAGGGTTTATAGGCGAAGGAGCCCAAGGGGAACAGTTTAGACAAAATCCAAGAGGCGGAAAGAGCAGCAGTTGTTCCAGGAACGAGCCAGTGGGATGCGAACAGGCCACCGACTATGCCCACCAATCTTGGGGAGGAGCGTGAAGACCTCAGTTACCTGTGGCTAGCGTCTACGCCCCGTCGACTATCGCTTAGAAAGCCCCGCAAGCCGACGTGTTTCATCCTGCTGGGTATCGTCGGCACCAACGGCAACCACGAAGGTAGCCACCAAGGAACCACTTCGGTGCACGCGGTGCCAACGCTTTCGAGACAACGACCGTGCGCAGCGACGTCGGCAACTGTACGAGACAGCTCGGGCTACCGTCGCGTCGCGGACTCGCAACGGGTGCTACGCGCCAGCGCCTACAAACGGGGTAGGTCAATCCAATAGGAAACAACTAGGACTAGGACATAACTAGGGACTAGTTGTGTGGAATTAGTATTCAGGACTTCATGAATAACTAGTAGCAGGTGAATAGAAGTTCTCCGTGCCTTAACTTTATTGTAAGCACTTTTGGTTTTAGTTTTCTTTGTGCTAGGTGGTATTTAATTACGCGCATTTTTCTTGATCGATATTGTGCCTCGTCATTGCCTGAGTGCTTTGTATTAGGGTTCTATGTGTGTATTTTAAATGCGGGTGTGGGTAAACCAGCCAACGGCTCTCCCGTGTATTTTTCTCTAAGCTGGTGGAGACGCTACCATTACGTGAGA
The DNA here is from genome assembly GCF_048455015.1 of Haemaphysalis longicornis. NCBI lineage: Eukaryota > Metazoa > Arthropoda > Arachnida > Ixodida > Ixodidae > Haemaphysalis > Haemaphysalis longicornis. The sequence continues at coordinate 200,998,256 of NW_027526407.1, read as the reverse complement.
GTAGCCTGTTGGTGTTCAAAATAAAAGTGCCTGTACGGGCAACATTCACTGGTGTGCGTTGCAGAGCCACTTTACATTGTTCGATAACACCTTGTGACATCTTAAAATGACAGCTGGCGTCTGTAAATTAAAGAGATTCATGCAAAAATTCCGCAACAGCCGCGTAGAATGCGTCTTGCTGAAATCTATCCTTGATGAATAAACTGAGGCATCTTTTCCAGGGACCAGAAGGCGTAATACTGACACGCCAATGTCAAACCACAATAAATCGAAGGTGTTCACTTTGGCGTTCCCAGTTGTACTGAGACTCGATATAATTGTGTGCTTTTGAAGCCTGCACAAGCAGGGCAGGTGCGTTCAATAACAGCTGAACTTTCTCTCATGAAGTTAAACACCGATGTTCCGCCAACGATTCTGTCAATATTTCCACTCTTGTGCTGCTTGCTGCGTGATGCATTCAATAGGCTGCATTCAGTGTGATAGGATCGGTATCAATAGATGTTGCACTACGGCTGTGCGTATTGCTGAAAGTGGCACGCATTGAAGTGATCTAAATTCATATAGCAGTATAAATGACGAACATAAATGTATTGCTGCACAAATAGGTGTGAATACCGTTTTGTTGTAATCAGTACTATGGTGAAGTAGTTCAGGACATGCTTGTTTTAAAAATTACAGTGCAATAAACATAACTACTCAAAAGAAGTATTATCGCACAAGCTCTCACTCACAACAAAATTAATTGGAGCCATCGTTCATCACTGTACGGGGAATGTGCATTTGGACCCACATTAAGGAAAATACATCATACTTTTACTGTGTAAAATACTTCAAACTGTTTCCAGCCTGTGCTATTCTCATGCTTTTGAAAGCTTTCCATCTACTTAAAGAAAAGCTTCTATTCGAACGGCTTACACTACGCGGGTAAACGCGCACCCCTCTTACCGTTTAGATCCAAATTGTACTCGAGTACCCGATCGTTGACGCATCTGTTCTCCCCGCTTATACAAGTCTCTCGCACTCCACTTCGATTTCACAAGACAAAAATTCGTGGTTTCGCTTTTTAACGGCGAAGCTGTGCTTTGTCGAAGCTTTCATTGGACGGATTGGAAAAAGTGGTCGAAGTGGTGTGAAAACGAGAATAGCCTCGCTAGGAGAAGACCAAGCGCCAAGCACACATGCAGCAAATTATAAGAATGCTTAAATTAGACGTGCATAAACGTAAATCTTGTATATACAACCAGATCTGGTTGCAATGTATACAGCTGTCCACACAGTTGAAAAAAAAAAAACATTGAGCATAGTTTAGGGAACACATCAAAAAGTGATATTTTCATTGTCCTGCTAATTAAACATAGGTGGCTGCTTGATTTTTGCGATAGAAATGAAAAACATACTTCGTGAAGAAAGAAAAAGAGCTTCCGACGCCTCCTCGTGGCAGTGCTTTAAGGTAAAAGCTACCATTGTCTCCAGTAGGTAGCAGGAGTAAAACACAGCAAAAAAATTTACGGGAGCGGGAATCGATTTGCTGGCATAGCGAAATTACATAAACTAAGCCTAGCGATTACGGAACGCCAGGAAGCTTCGTTGTTAACATCAGCGTTGGAGACATCATTCCGCAAAGCTGCCATAATTTCTTCCCCTCATTCTGTGGCTGAGCTTCTCAGATAAGAGCGGGCAAAGGCGGCCACATCTGTGAGGGGCAGAGAACGCCGCAAGACCTCTATAGCTTCCCCCTTTTTCAGTTTGTGCTTAGCCTTATCAATCAATCAATCAATCAATCAATCAATCAATCAATCAATCAATCAATCAATCAATCAATCAATCAATCAATCAATCAATCAATCAATCAATCAATCAATCAACCAATCAATGAATCAATCAATCAATCAATCAATCAATCAATCAATCAATCAATCAATCAATCAATTGATCAATCACTCTAATAATTAACCAATCAATCAATCAATCAATCAAGCTTTATTTGACAGTCATAGGTACAAATGATACGAGCACAGACAAAATGCTATTTATACAGTCTTGACGGGTATCTGTGCCCGCTAATTTGAGAGTACATCTTTCAGAGAGTTGAAACAATTTTCCAAGCTGCGAATTAACACAAGGTACATGATAAAGAATGTACAAAGCATTTGGCAGCATCCAACATGATCAGGTTTTCCCCAGTTAAAAAACAATGCCATAATCACAGTAACGCAATGAAAATACGCTTCGCATTAAAAAACAAAAAAAAAATAAATGAGGCACGAAAAACAATCCCGAAATATACATGTAAAACAGTTTTACAGAAATAAATAAACACTGACAACAAAGAAGTTCAGTCACTCGATAGCCTGTTCATAATGAAGGCAAATAATCATTGAGCGATGGTTTTCCGTACTTTGTTCGCGGGAAAGGAATGTCACATTTTTCAGAATGGCGTGTTGCTAGCTGAGGAAATTCAGAGTCAACTTGGATAGCAGAGCATTGAAGTTGTTATATTATTTCAGTCCCATTTTATATCGCTCACTCACCGTGATACAATCCGCTGACACCCAGAGTATTGGTGTCCGGCGCAACATTAGAAATCGCATTTAGCGCTTTCTTTTTAATCGCTGAATCCTTGGATTGTCGTAACCGTGGTGTACCACAAACTAACAAGTTGTAGCTAAGGTGTAAAAGAAATAACGACTTGTACATGAGTAGTTTAATGGTCGTGCGGAAGACGAATCGCCAGCTTATCTTTCTTAACTTAGCCTTTGTTTCTTAACGCAGCCTTTCTTAACTTAGCATAGTAGCACTGGTATCTCCTTCTGCAGGTTGCGCGGTCTTTGGTGTACATGGCCTTTGGATTTCTGCAACAAACCCTGCACGACACCCACCAAGACAGAACCCGGCTAAACAACCGACTGCAGTCTGTTAAGCTGAGGGTCACAGCGCTCTTGAGCAGTGCGTACGCACCACCAACTCAGTGTGGTATGAAAGGCCAGAGACGATTCAGCTATTTGTGCTATCTCTGAACGGGCACATTCACCTCTTCTTAAGGGGATACTGAAGTGATTTGTAAACAATGCGGGATTACGAGCGCAAACTGTAGTCCGGAGTCCCTGGGCCCTGTTTCGACCACCCTGTGCGCGTTTACGCGAATTTATTTAGTAGAAAAATCAATTCGAAAATGCTGTCCTCCTCTCTTTACGCTCGCCCATTTTCTCTGGCGTTTTCGTGTAACGTCAGCAGAAGAGGAGCTGACAATTGGCTGCGCTACTGCACGGCTCGCCGACCTTCCGCGACCGACTCAGTCGGCCCACCATTTAGTCCGCCGGCCGCCGACGGGTCTTCGCAATTCGTTCGATCAGTTGAAACTAAGCCACAACAAGTTTGGGAATGGAAGAATGCGCCTTTCTTTACTTCGTTAGTTTGTACACTGTATCTAGCTCCAAGTCAAGGTCACTTCACACAAGCGGTGCACAAGCGCACATGCGACGCTTCGCTGACTGGTACGCCAGTAGGTAAATATAAGGCCTCTTGAAGGGGGAGAAGAGTGAGCGAAGTCAATATAGGTACTAAGGAAATAAAATCAACTGATATTTGTACCGTACAGCATAAAACTAGGCTGCGGGAAGCACTTTTTTGCGCTGGGCAAACAAGCAGAGCGGTCAGGAGCACGACTACGCATCTGCGAACGCTTTCCCGTCTACGAAATGCAATTGCTAGACGTGAGCTATTGTGGAAACTCGGGGGACGCTTACTGCACGAGCGCAATACAACAAATAGTCACCTAAGCTGCTTGAAATACTAAAACTAAATAAAAGTGTAAAGTGGTTATGCATTATATACCTTATATTTTCCATTTCCGCCAGCGGCCCTCTGTGGTCTCGTCGTCTGGGTCGCTAGGTATGTCATCGTAACTATTTTGCCAGTCACAAGTTCGAATCGCCGCGGGTACATGCTTTTTTTTATGAGTTAACTTTTTTGTTTTTTGGCGATGTTTTCTATACTGAGTTCACCTTTTTTTGGGCCGCAACGTTCATTGCTCCACGGACTATATAGTCCACAGAACTCGCGCAGGCTGGCGCGGGTGCATGCTACGATTCCAAGCCGTCCTGGGAGGCTTATCTTATGCATTTTACAGCCGACAACATGGAAGAAGCGCGGTACTACGATAACTGGGATATTGGGAATGCCCATCCAACGACGCCATCGAACGTCAAACATGTTGTTTTACACACCGAAACCGAAACCGAAACTTGTTTGATTGCTAACCTTGGGCATCGTCCAATCACGGCTCCCCCTCCTCCCAACGTCACAGCTTAGTTTGTGCGGCTGCCGCAAACCGCGCATGGTAGTTTTTCTTCTTTCGCGCTTTGTAAAATAATTACCGATTGGTCAACCGGATAAACGATGAAAAGTGTGCTAATTTGAGCCAGTCTACACAGTGCAAGCAAAAACGGGAGCTTGACAAATTCACTTCAGTGTCCTTTTAAGGGCTTACGAGCACGGAGGCCGTAAATTCCACAAATATGGTTGGATAAAAACCTAATAATTGTATCCACAGAATGCAGTGAGTCATGTCTGGCAGATTTGTGCGTAATGCCGCAGCTCTCCGCGTTGTTTAAAGTGTTTGAATTAACACTAGCTTCAAAAAAGTCTGTTTCTTTAGAGCAAATAAAATATTACCAGCATTTGTGAAACCAGTGTTTCATGTGTTTTATTCATGTGCATGATAAGGCGCCCACAATCCGCATTGAATGTGGACACAATTCGGTCGCGAGGCAAACCGAGGCACTGCTGACCGCTTGAACTTTGTTACGCGTGAGGCCATTTTTGTATTGCTTTTTAAAATCGAACGTTTTTACCATACCCACTCCCTGCGATACATATGTGGTGTAAACGGGAACCTCCTTCCCTCTCACAGTCACCTCACCTACCCACTGTCCGAACCCCATTTAAATAAACGAGTGACTCGATTCTTTCATGTTGACTTGTAACAACGCCAAGAGGGCCAGCGATGCAGGAGAATACGCCAGAAAAGCTTGTGACTAGGAAGTTTTTCTGAGCAAACCCCCGGGGCGCTGGCGTCACGTTTCCTGAGCTTAAAGGCCATATTAACGCCACGATGAACGAGGCATTTCACGGTTTTGTACCTGGAGTAGTAGAGCTTTCACTCTAAAAAGTTTTGTATGTAGTCGAGCTTCGACGAGAGGAATACCGCGGCGTTTGGCTTATGCGCACCCATTCACATATTCCGATGACGTCACCGCATTTTCATGTTTAAAAACTGCGCACGCAGTGAAAGGCTGCGTGCCTATCTCCTTCCGGTTCAATAGAGAAGCGTTAAGAGACGTGACTAGGGTGCACCGGAAATGGCGGGAGCGATGTCGTGGGCAAGGTAGGCATCTATGAATGCAGTCATTTCCAGGAAGATCTAACCAGGCGGACAGCATAGAGTCTATAAAACAAAAAAATGATTCAACGCTTTCGTCCACAAAAAGACTAATATTTGAAAATTCAAACCCCATATTCAGGCGTCAAAAGCATGGTGTTGATACAAAAGGGTCTACAACAACAGCCAATTTGACAAATACGGAGAACGTTATCTCCGACAATTATGAACACGATATCGCAGCAGGAACCACTTCAGATTTTATGACAGCATTTGACACAGCTAGTGACACACTGTCGTTGAAGAGGTCCGAACCATATAGATTGGTGAATAGCTCAAAAAGTTCTTTCAAAGCTAAATATGATCCAGACAACAGAAACTCGTAATTGGTAAGTGGCATTCTAAGTATAAAACAATCACGTGCGGAGAACGTCAAATCGTGGTGTTGGGGTTGATTTCATTCTCTATTTTTACAAATGATCATTCTAAGCCTGTTGTTTTCAAAAATTTTAGTGTAAGCTGATGTTTTGGTTTTAGTTGGAGTTGGTGAAGGTTGACCAGGCCTTCAAAAAATAACCTCGTGGATTTATCAAACCCTTTAAAGTGGTTCTTATATAACTAAGTGAGCATAATACTCAAATCAAAACGTAATTTTTCTGTCCAAATTGAAACACCTCATTTTTGAAGCATTTAGTTTAGTTGTAAAAAATCTTACATTTGAAAACGTGTCTTTTATTAAACACTTACGAGTTATTTTGATCAACACGTGCACTGGAGGGAACAAACTGTTAGTGTATGTAGGAAACTTTTACTGTGTTCCTGCACACTTATAGAAAAATCAACGTTTTCCACTTACCATTCTTCGATGCCTATACGTCTCCTTATTAAACTGTCATATCAGTTATTGTAACGAAACGGGGGTGCCATATGCGACCGATTTAACTTATCTTAACGACTACAAAATCGAGCCTTAAGAATGATAACATATTCGGCTTTTTATGACTCAAGTGGAGCAATAGTAGCGACCATCGAATGCTCTTTTATTCGTCATCATAGTTAACACCACCCTCCTAACTGGTTTGTCTTTACCAACACGTACGATGGGATAGCCTAAACTGGAAATGTCAACCGTCATGTCTGTAAAAATGCGTACTCGGAAATGTTGATTGATTTCTCCGGCGGGAAAATGTAGGTTATATTGACAATAAAAACTTAAAATGATAGAAATTTTAATTGACGTGTAAAATGTTTGACTTTTATAAACAATTGGTATTGTTTTGTGTGGTTGCGTCATTGTTAAATTTTTTGTTATTTACCTTGTTTTGCAATTCAATAAATAAATTTTGTATTGAAATAGACACTAGCCTTTGGCTATCGGTCCAAACATTTGTTGCATTTATTTCTACAAGCATTCAAAAAAGTTGCGTTATGGTTGCCTCGTGAAAAAAACTTCATGATAATACTGATAGCACAATGACAACTGTGGCCTTAATCACTTCTTGACCCCCAGTTACTTCTGACGAACTTTGGGGTCCGCATGAAGAGTTATTTATTTATTTATGATACCCTCAAGGCAAAAGGCATTACAGAGGGGAGTGGGGGTAGAATACAGGTAAACAAACAAGGAAAAAAAGAAGTACAATATAAGCTAATTATACAATATTAGCTAGATCAACAAGAAAAAAAAAACAGCAACTCACAGTCATAACAAGAGAAGAGAAGTTAGATTCATACAATTTTTACAGATTATACAGATCTATAGAATTTATAATATTTATACAATTCGAGCAATAAAATTTCCGAGCTGTTCGCTATCAGTAATAGATACAGCACTATAAGGAAGGTGATTCCATTCCCTACTAGTCTTGGGCAAGAAAGAGTAAAAGAAATGCTGGGTGTTGCAAATGTCAATTCCAACTTTGTGGCTGTGGTCGATACGATCAGATCGATAATGGGGTGCAGCGATAAACTGGTCATGCAGAACACGGTGGTGATACAGTTTGTGAAAAAGAGTTAGTCGGGAAATTTGAAGGCGTGATGACAGAGACGGGAGGGCAAGGTTAGATTTCTTGGCAGTAATACTGGCTGTTCTATTATAGTTGGACAGAATAAACCTAACTGAGTTATTTTGAACAAGTTCTAGGGAATTGTTAAGTTTATCCTGACTTGGATCCCATACCGAGCATGCGTATTCCAGTTTGGAACGTATTAGTGTTTTGTAGAGCATTAGTTTAAGTTGCGATGGCGCCTTATAGAAACTACGACGTAAGTAACTGAGCATGCGGTTTGCGTTACTAATTACATATTCGGTGTGAAGGTTCCAGGTTAAGTTACTAGTAATAAGGATGCCAAGGTATTTATAAGATGTAACGAATTCTAATTGGACACTGTTAAGATAAAAGGGCGGTGGGACAGTCTTGGTGCGGGAAATACGCATTACTTTACATTTCTTAATGTTAAGTTCCATTGACCAGGCTTTGGACCAGTTAGCAACAGCATTAAGGTCAGACTGTAATATGGTGGTGTCATTGTCACTAATTGTTTCACGAAAAATAACACAATCATCTGCAAACAGAAGAACATTCCAGTTTAAAAGACTAGCCAATTCGTTGATATAAACAAGGAACAATAGCGGCCCAAGCACCGATGCCTGAGGAACGCCAGATGCAACGTGACTAAAACCAGAACAATATTGATTAGCAACAACAAACTGAGAACGAATATTAGAAAAAAATTCTATCCATTTTAATAAGATATCGTCCAAATTTAAGCCTTTTAGTTTATGAAGCAGCAATCTATGTGAAACCCTGTCAAACGCTTTTGAAAAATCTAAAAAGATGCAATCGGCATGAGATGATCGATCTAAGATTTGGTGCAATTTGTGAGTAAAACATATTAGTTGGGTTTCACACGAGTATGACTTACGGAATCCATGCTGAGCTGCGGAAAAAAATGAATTAGACTCAAGAAAGTTAACCAAGTTACTGTAGATGACTTGTTCTAATATTTTGCAACAGTTACTGGTGAAAGAAATAGGGCGATAATTTAAAGGAGAGGTTTTGCTGCCTGATTTAAAGAGTGGAATCACCTTCCCTATTTTCCATTGTTTAGGAAGCGTACCCGTGTCCAAAGACTGTTGGAATATTTTTGTTAATAGAACTGAACAATATGCGCTAGTGTTTTTCAGAAATTTTGTGTTAATACCATCAAAGCCGGGAGATGACGAGTTGTTCAACCCGTCGATGAGCTTAGCGACACCAGATACATCTATTCGTACTGGAGGTGTAGATTCATAATTAAATGCTTGTGTTGGGGTAATTTCCTTCGAAGAATCAGAGGAAAAATTGCTGATAAATGTTTCGTTGAGAAGTGCTGCACAGAGATTGTTGGGGATGGGTTTGTCAGATGAATCATGCAAGGCAATAGTATCATAAGAAGGAGGGTTAATGGTCCGCCAAAATTTTTTTACATTTTAAGCAAGAATCGATGGAAGGACGTTAGACCGAACATTTTCTTTCGCCGTTTTGATAGCTGCAAGATATGCTTCAGTTGCGGTCTTGTACGCATTCCAACGCAAGCTGGAAGGTGATCGTTTAGCTGCGGAATAGAGACGCTTCTTCTTGTTCGATAACCGTTTGATATGAATGTTATACCATGGTGCGTGAGAATGCATGGTAATGACTCGCTTTGGAATATATTTTTCGATTAGTTCATGCACTCTGTTTTCGAATGCGTCCCAGTTGGATTGTAGTGAGTTATTGTCGAAGTTGCTGAAGAAAACGGCTGTGAATGCATCGAGTTCAGTACTTATTGCGTTAAAGTTTGCTCTGTTGTAGTCGAAAACAGTTTTGCGTTTTTTGGAGCGTTCGGGGACGGAATCTTTTATATGAAAATTAAGCAGTAGATGGTCACTGATTCCAGGAAAGCAAGTTACAGCAGAGATGAGATCAGGGGTAGTTGTTAAAACTAAGTCTAGTGTGTTTGATGCGGTAGGTGATAGCCTGGTTGGCTCGGAAACAACCTGGGTGAGTGAAAAGGTGGAACACATGTCCAAGAATCCTTGCGATTCGGTTGAAAACGGAGCTAACGTGGGAGGATTAGTATTCCATGTTATATTGGGGTAGTTGAAGTCGCCTAAAAGTATGACGGGTGATGTAGGGAACCGGGTAGTAATCTCATTAAGGACGTCATGCAGTTCATTTATAAAATTGGTGGAAGAGGACGGGGATCTATAGCACACGCCAAGAATGAATTGGCGATGACCAACTGTTCCTGAGGCCCAGATGATTTCAAGCTGGCTGCTAACTGATATGCTCGAAGAAGGAATTTTGTTAGAAATTGCCAGAAGTGCGCCACCACCACGGGACGTAGTGCGGTCTTATCGATATATGTTAAAGTGGGACGCTTCTTCAAAGAATTCAGAGTTTTGTATATCCGGAGACAGCCAAGTTTCTGTGAGTGCGATAATATGCGCCGAACAAGTATCTATTGCGGATGACAATGAATCGTGTTTGTTAACAATACTGCGTGCATTGGTGAATATGACAGACAGTTGTGCGAGCGGCCGTCCACTGCCCCTCTCGCAGCCCTCGGCGACATCGTTTGTAGTGGCGGTGACGTTATCATCTGCCTCAGGGTGTTCACTGGCGTTAAGTTCCTTTATGCTATCTGTGGTGGCGTTGTAAGTGCAGCGTTTCTTATTTACAATGAGCTTGTTGTAGCTGATTAGAAAGAGAGGGGAACCGGGTTGGCTTTTGCCGAATTCGGTTAGTTTTTTACGGGCAGAACGAGTAGCCGGAGAGAAGTCTTCAGATATTGTTATATCCTTTCGTTTTAGCAGCTTACGAGCGGAAAATACCTGCTCCTTAGTTTTAAAGTTCAAAAATTTTGCAACAACAGGGCGGCATTTGTTTGGCGATAGCGTGCCTATACGATGCGCTCGTTCAAATGAGCCTGCGGGAAATGAAGTAATGGTTTCGCTCAACACCTCAGTTAATTTAGCTTCCGTTTGTTGCCAAGTTTTCTTAGCATCAGGCAAGCCATAAAAAATTAGATTATTTCTGCGTGAACGATCGTCAAGTTCGTCAATACGTGACTGCAAGACATCCTGCTGTACAGCCAGTGATTCAGCAGTCGACTGTACCTGTGTAATTTGCGCGCCAAGGTCGTCTATTCTACTTGATTTCTTTTCTAGGGCGTCAAGCCTGCTTTGAATGTCGAATACCTTGACTTCAATGCTTTTTTGTCCTGATTTGATGCTTTTTATGTCGGCTGCTAGATCGATTTGAAGTTTCGAACCCTGAATTGAACGCATGTGAACGTCTTTTAGCAACCGAAAGAGAGCCCCCATTTGCTCGCTTGGGTTTTCCGGTAAAGATTCTAGATCAAGAAGGGCGTCTGCTCTAGTGGTAGGCCCAGGGTTAGATTCTATGTCGCCGCAACATAGTAACAACAAAGCCATAGAAAAACACTCAGACAAGGTTTCCCTTAAGACTTGTGGGCATGGGAACAGCAATAAGCAACGATCGTCGCTTTTTTTCGCATACAGTGGCAAGCAAGTACACACCTGCATGGTGAAAGTTTGACGATTAGGAGCGGTGCCGAAGGTGCTGTTCCCATGCCCACTGAAGGGAATGCTGGCGGGGTGGCGGCTTATATGGCACGGCTAGGTCAGCTGGTATACCCCCCAGGTAACCGATAATTGGGCGACTAGTGCCAATGTGTCCCCTGGTGCTTGGTAGGCCAAACTGTCCAACTAAAAAACAACAAAAAATTACTGATGCTGCTATGGCAACGCTTTCATTGATGCGCGAGGAGGAAACGCCGTGCCGCTTATCGTCTGCTATGGTCTGAACGAGCGCGCCTGTCTTTGTGTGCCGCAAGCGTGAACAAACACCGCTTGCATTTTGCTTTTCAGATAGGGTTGCTGCTGCAGATCTTGTTTTCGACAGCTTTCAGTTGCTAATTTGCTTGGACTCTCAGCACGTGCAGAAAACATTTGTTTGGATATATTTCTTAGTTGACTACGCGTGAGGCAGCACGCCCTGAAGCGTGGCAATTTTTTGGGGGGCAGAAAAAGTAGTAAGCGGGAAATGCGGTTTATTCACTGATTTTATTAGCAACGTATGGCAAGCGAAGTTCAATACAAGCCACAAAAGCACATAGCTGTGTATCTCGTATAGTAAGTACAAATATCTGCATTCTGTGTCGGTTACACAAACATAACAGAAATCTTCGTACAATTCGTCGTATACAGAAAATTGATGCAGCGGTCACCGCGTTCATTTGCTGTACACAATACAATTCTACAGAGACGATGTCTCATAAAAACAAGCGTTTGTGAATAATAAAATTATTATTACGTGAGATGAACAGCTCATTTCACCACCATTAACAACCGCTCTATATTCTTATTCTCGCAAACTTGCTAGCCCAAAAAATCCTTTATAGCTCGCGAATTTTCTGCGTAATTTCGCCATACATCACACTTGTTAAATGGAACAAATACCACCATGGATATCAATAAACACGTAAAAGCGAAACAAATATTGAGAGCGCAAACAATTAAGGTACAAAAAATGTGTCCTAGCACAGGTTGAAAAGCGAAGCGCCGCTCGGCCGTCGCGCAGGTAACTGGAACTTCTCGTAACACGGTATGCCAGCGGTCAGCTGCCATGTAAATAATTTTTGGGGCTTCTTTCGTGCTAATAAGCATTCAGAGAAAGTGATCGTCGGAACGCTCTAAAGCCAAACCAGTTCGTCGAAGAAGCATTTAGGCACATTTAGGCGAACATAATTTCCAAGCTTTTCTCCGGCGGAAAGAAAATGAAGATCAACCACTCACCAAACCGATACCGAAGCGAAATTTCCGTCTGCGTGTCCGCTGGCATCAATCGGATCATGAGAAACTGTCGACAAGTAGCTTCACATGCTTACAACATTACGGACAAATGCGGTGTACCAAACAAAAAGAAATTCACTGTAAAGCAACAGCACAATATGTTTCTGTCCGCCCTGCAGCCTTTTTGATAAGGATAGCGCTTGCTTCTTCATAACTTTCACTGAATAAAAAGTGTGCTGACCTGCATGCCGTCCGCTGGGAAGCGGAAAATTTTCGCTGTGTTATTCCTTCCCGAGTTGTCGCGCCGCACAGCATAGAAGCACGCGTTGTGTCCTTTTCTCAGTTTCTCTGACATTTTGAGCCCGTTAGCTCTCGCAGACACCAAAATTTTCACCTTCAAGGCATACTACAAAAATTCTACACGTGCACACAGTGAAAGCGGCAGGAGCAGACGGACAGGATGGCAGCAGGAGAGATAAGAGCGAAAGCGCCGCCCGTCGGCGCAACGAATGAAGCCACTAAATAAATAAATAGGGTGCCAAAAAAGGAAACAGCCAAGAACATATTTTATTTCCACACACAATGGAATCACTTTACTTTATTGCTGGGTATGTTGAAAAGATAAAGCCACATAAGCAAAGTTGCTGAATTTTCGCTTGGCTACCAGCGTCATGGCGGCACTTAATTTTGCGATACCGAAACTAGCCGAAGTTTCCGGCCCCTGTTAAGGTGGCTAGAATGGGGAGGTGTGAGTACCGGCGGCGAAAACGTGACCCCACAGCGCGCGGATGCCACGGGCGGCGCTGTTGACCAAGGCGCGGTAGGGCGCGGTAAGTCGCGCGGCTGGAATGAGCGCACCGCCAGTATCGCGTCGGCTGCATTTCTATCATCAAGGTGAAAACGAACCTGTTGCGATATCGTGCGCTTTCTGGAAGAGTAAAAGAACGAATATTTATCACTAAAAAATTTTTGTTAGCCCATTTCATTACACCCGTGAAATGTAGTTTTACGGGCCCAGTTCGCATTGCAGTTTCAAAAGCGTTTGCGCATTACGGGAAGTCGTTCTATTAAAAAAAAAAAAAAAACGTGGGGTTGTATAATATGCACTGACACCACCCGCTACACGGGCGCCATGCATTTCGCCTTCCTCGAAATAGAGCCGCCGTCTTCCAGATCGGCACTACCGCAGAGCCTGCGAACAAGACGTCTCGACGGACACTGCAGCGCTTTCTGCTACCCGGCCGTAACAAACCGGCAGCCCGCACGCAGTTTTCCCGCTCACATCAGAAATTATAGTTGACATTAAAGCAACGCATCTGGTCTCGTCATGAAATCGTTTATTTACAATGAAAAAAAAACGGTTTATTTGCGGGTGAAGAAGATGCACACACAAAAAAAGCATTTCCCTGTTAAAAGAAAACGAAAAGTATTCAGAGGGGAATAACTATTTGCAGGTGAATAAAAAAAATATTTACAGTGAAGAAACAAAAAGAAGTTAGAAGTAGGAAAAAAAACTAGGAAAATAAACTACTAACAGGTGATGAAGAAATAAAAAGTACTTACTGGGGAAGAGGAAACAAAGTATACTTACAAGGGAAACATAAAAAGTAATAACAGCGTAGCTGTTGTACAAGCCGTAAGTTCGCCGTTGCAGGAAAAAGATACAAAGAAAATGCCGAGCCCTCGTGAGCGCGTGCCTCGCGGCGACCACTGAACGCCTTTGGTACGCGCGGTGGCTTTAATAATAATAATAAAAAAAAAACAGCTCTGTCGTGAAGCGCTACCGCCCATGTAAAAATAGACAAAAACTTTATCGCAATGTCAAACTTAAAAGACCCTGTTGGGAGAGGTCACGGAACCGCCGCATAAGCCATAATGGATAATTGGACAGATGGATTGGAGTGTGCCCCTCCTTCCCGAGACGACTTGCAGATCCCGCCACCGCTGCATGAGAAGAGCATGGTGGAAGTCTGCAATGCTGAGGATAACTTTGCATCTATTACTCGCGGCGAAGAAGACGACTTCTTCAATGCATATGACGACGAATTACTAGCCCCGCTACTATGCAAATAAACAATGATAATGAAACTTAACTATGGGTCCTGCAATGCCCACCTACAAGAGCTTCGCCATTCAAGTACTGCGCGTAAATGCAAGCTTCCCTTGATTTTTTTACAGGTGAAGAATTAAAAAAAAACAAGAATTTGTGAAATTCAGCCTACATCACGCAAGGCTTCACTGCATTCAGTTTCTTCTAATTACTTTGATGGTTCACACCTTAAGTATAACGTGTATCCTCGTAATGCAATAAAACCGTACAACAGTTGCCGTCAGGGCAGCAGAATGCCCTGGGCAGGCAATCTGCGGCACATCACCCGTTGACTAGCGAATTTCTGCCGCCGCTTTAGCATGCAAACGTGTTACGCTGAATGCGCGAGTTAGCTTGTTTTCTCCGTTTGCTCCGTCTTCTTTGCTGTCGACTGCATCGCGCCAAGAATGGGAGAACGACGCGAGACGGTCCACAACGCACGACGAAGCTGGCCGCGGCAAGGGCAGGGCGAGCGCGGGCAGGACGGCGCGGCCGGCTGCGGCTACCGCGCCTCGACAGGCAGCGCCTCATTCCCCCTGGTGTCATCTGCGCGCAAAGGAGTCACGCGCGGCCGAAGGAAGGCGCCGCGGTGCTCACACCTTCCCATTCTAGCCACCTTACCCCTGTTATATTGTCCTTGGCAGACGATGCGGTTGTCCATTGCGCTGTCCAGCAGTAGTCGAGTTGAGGGGCTGTCAGCCAGTCGGGGTCGACTACGCAGCAGGTCTGCGCAGTTGATATTTCTTCTGGTAGATCAAACGAAGTAGCCGTTACCGGCGGGGTGGCGAAGAAGCTTGCGCAGCCACTGACCGCAACCGATAACCATGGCACGAGGAGCACGTGAAACGACCTGCATGGTGAAAGTTTGACGATTAGGAGCGGTGCCGAAGGCGCTGCTCCCATGCCCACTCGATTCTCGATTACGCACGTTCTCGATTACGCTCACAAGTGCGTGCCCGCCTAATCACCTGATCCTCGGCCAAACAAATTACCCGTGACCTGCCCACATAACTGCGAATACCAATCCATGCCATTATCAATATCATCAGACTTTCTTTATTTGAACTTTACTGTATGGGGTTTAGCGTAGAGTTCTTCTGCTGAACTAATAAACTATGGCCCACATAAGGACCGGCTAACTTGAATTCCGACTCCTTTAGGGGCGCTTTACTGATGGCATTGAGCACGCAGCTCTTTGGCCGAACGAATCACCGGTCGCCTACCCATACAGCCGGTATACCTAAACACCCGTACACCCGCTATACCATCATCAGTGCTTCTTAAGGTAGGCTGAATTGCATGGCGGGAAGATGAAACATCCCACGTTAAACTCAATTATTTCAGCCTTCTCTTCAAACCTGTTTGGGTGAAGAATTATTTGGTTACCAGATGACAGCGGCCATGCCGCGCAACAAACGAGGCTTATCTAGTACAACGACAAATTTTCCACTGCTCTTTCGACGTTTCCGGTTTCTGTTAAATGTGTTTCTAAGCACAAGCTCCCTCAAGTAAACATTTATTTTTACACAAGTCCTTCCCGGTATTTGGCTTCGTGACCTAATCTTGCTAAGCTTAAAAGGTAATGTTCACCGTCCAGGCACTCCATGAATTTGTATGAAATTACAAGTGCATTTCCGACACTTTTTTATTCAGCATTGTGAAGGTACAAAATTTTCGCGCGACGCTTCACTTCGGTGATGCGTGTGTTAAGAAATAAAGACGCGCAGGCAGTGGGCGACAGTAGGAGAAGAGGGAGAGGAGGATCGGGGGCGCTCACTCCCTCGCGAATAGACTCCATCACCGTATGCGAAGCCAGACGCTGGTCCTCTTTCGCTACATATTTTCTGGTGCCGTGAAACTCGGGAACCGGCGCACGAGTGAACCCACGTTTTACGGCGCAGTGGCTCCGAGGCACGCGAGGCTTGTATACCTTCTTACTGCTTGATTCTGGAAGCTTTGCCCTCGAGCACCGCCACTTTCGGCTCGTGCCCAAGCCGCGCTTGTCCCCTAGGTATTCGAAACCCCAGCCTCTTGCTTCATCGACTGGTACCATGAACGCTCTTCGTATTCGCCGAAATGTCCTGCGAGCGACCGTCTCTGGAACAATGACAGTCCTCGACGCCTTGCTGCTGAGCCAGGCAGCAACGGACCTTGACAGACAAAATGTCCTCGACCTCATTTTGCATGACCAAGTGAGCCTTCACCAACTCTACGCTCAAGTTCAGGACAACCTGAAGGGCGAAGAGATTGATGCTGACGTTTTGGAAGCCATCGATTATGACAAGCGTATCTGCGCCCTGCGAATGCGCGTACGCTTTTCCTTGAGCCATGACTCTTCCGCAAGTCCCGTCCTTCAACCTCAGGTGGCCCTGTGCACCGCCCGAATCGCCCCCTCGAATATTTGCTCGCTCCCCAAGGAGGCCCGGCGGACAATGGTCCCGGCTGACGTGCCGCCTGTCCGGGAAATGACTGGTGCGTGGGTTGAACAGGACAACGACGACGGAGGCGCTGCGGCCTTTCAGGACGCCAAGCACGACACCGAGGTGCTCAGCCAGGGAGAGAGGCTCCAGCAACTGCGCAGTCCTGCTGCTTCCGTGACTGCTGTCTCGGGTAAGTCTCAAGGACACTCCTGGGACCTCGGCATCGCTGACGTGGCTATCGTTTTTGAGAGGGCCCAGCAGTCCTGCCGTGAATCTAGCCTAGCCAACGAGACTTCTGCTTTGGAGATGTCTAAGTGGCCCCAGACAGATGCTGGCATCACAGGCACGATTCCAACTTCTGAAACGTCACTACAGCATTTTCGCATTCCTCGCATCGATGACTCGACTTCCGCTCCGGACACGTGTGACCGGCCCTGCCATGAACTTGGAATCGCCGATTCGACTGCCGCTTTGGAGGCATCCCTGCGGCCCTGTTGCGACCGTTTCGTTGGCGACGCAGCTCTCGTTTCTGAAACATCTCAGCAGCCCTGCTACGATGGGCAGAATGTTTTGTTGCATCCGGCAACAAAAACGCGATTCGTGCACAAGGTGGACTCGCTTCAGGGGATAACGAAGCGCCTGCTTCTCCGACGCTCTGTGAGCGAGCTTCGACGCCGGAAGCGAGCTTCGGTCGTGCTAGTCCAGGGCCGGTGGGAAGGCATCCTCAACAAAAGCTTCGATGGTGACTACCCCTTCTTCAACAAGAGCAAGTCGGTGCTGGACGCGGCTTTCTACACTGCTCATGGGTCCGACGAGAGGGAAGTCCCATGGTTCGCAGAGAAACCGGTTGTGCTGCTGGAACCCACCGATTGCTTCACAGAAGCAGTATCAAACATGGACGCAACGAGAATGCCACTATGCTCACCGCATGATCTCTGCAAATATGACCGTCCGCATCAGCTGTTCCCATTCGATCCCGGCGGCTGCCTTCTGGTCGAAAACCTGGAGCATGGTTTCTCTTTCCGTGTGACCATATGAAATTCGCGCTCTTCACTTTTAGCCCCTAAGTCACTTTGATCCATCAACCCAACAAGCGCTCGTTGCCCGTGACGCTGGCTATACACATGTAGCGAGATCGATGGCACCGAGACATCCAGCCAAATGCTCCGCTGAATCCCCCAGCCAGCCTACAAGCATCGCTACTGTGGAATTATGCGCGGCCGGAAGTCGAACAACTGGTTGTAGTGAGGCCCGGACTTTGCCACTGCCCGTGCAGCTGCTAGCTAGCTCACAATCAACTTGGCGGCGGCGGGAGTATGTTAAGAAATAAAGACGCGCAGACAGGGGGCGACAGTAGCAGAAGAGGAAGAGGGGGATCGAAGGCTCTCACTCCCTCGCTAATCGACTCCATAACCGTATCGGAAGCCAGACGCTGGTCCTCTTTCGCTACAGCGTGCCAAAGGAGAACTTGACAAGAGCGAATAGTTTTTCTTTACTTTTCAAAACAATGGGGTGTCGTCGATTCGACGTAGTTTCAATTTTAAAGAGAACATTTTAGGCGTAAGGAAACTTTCACCGTGAATTTGGATGAAGAACCGTTTGGTTGTTATATAACAAAGTTTATTGCTAGTATTATATTTGAGGAATTCTTGGTGTTAATTTTTTTTCCTTCAACAATCATGCTAGAATCTACCAGCATCTTTTGTACTGCAATGGCTGTTGCATGACGGTCGTGATATTGTTTTGAGTTGCTAGCAATATAAATTTTCGGGATGAAAAGAAACACCGGTTGCTACACAAAATATTATTCATGCTTTCCTGCACAATTTTGATTGGCAATATGTGAGTAAGTTTCCGCGAATAGTTTGATTGCCCTCATTTTTCTATCACGTTTTCCTTTACTGCCGCAATATTTACAAGATTATTAACCCATGAACAACTAAACCAACGACAACAATCTTTCACACAAAGTACAAATGGCTAGCCCATTTAGATTGTAATTTTGAATATGTAGTTCTAGTATTAGACAAAAGAACTTTGGCTGTATTTCATCCTACACTTTGGACAGCTATTGCCAGGCTGTTACATTGATTTTGTTTATATTCACAATATATCTGGAGTAGACACTCTACTTTTTAATGGCATACTGGGAGTTGAGCCCCAACCGGTCGGGTTAGATGATTCATTTTGAACCAGGAAAGTTCGAGCAAGCAACAAGTTTACTAGCCAAGTCTCGAAGACACCGCACAAAGCAGAAAGAAAAATACATGAAGGCCAGTATCTCGTCTAGCGAATCATGCACTGGTGTGGCCGCGCAAGTGTTTTTTCTTTTTTGTGCAGCGTTTTTTACCACTGGTTTTCACTGGAATACCGAAAAATGATCTGGCCCAGCAGTGTGCCCTAGTTCACTGTGTTACACTAGTTACTACAGTCTAGCATTCATTTTATACTAAAATCTTTCGAGATAATAATACATGCTTATAAATTGACGTTCTTTTTAAATGCTTTTGGTGATCATCTTTTTGAGTGTATCGATTCCCAAAAATCACATACAGACTGAGCTGTTTCACCATACGAACAAATGGGTCAGAGGTTGGCTGTTTCCATGGTCGGATGGGTTCAAGCCTCTTAACACCGAAGCACTGCAGGTCCCGGAGGAAGATAGATGCCATGTTTTGTACTAAAATACCTTACGGTGGCGTCGTTAACTGTTTTTTTAGAATGTATATGCTGGAAAAGGCAGAATTTTTCTCATTTTCAACACTGTACTTGAAGAAACCATCTCATCAGGCAACACATCGCACCGACGTTTTCTCATTATTGTGGACATTACTCCTAAAAACTGTGCATTGTCATAGCAAATACCTTCGCGAATGCATTATTTAAGAATGACGGAGTAGTAGGCGGCTTGGTTCTTCAACGCATTGACCACCTGCACTGAAAAATATTTTAACGAAACTGAAGTCGTCGTACCTGCGTTGGAGGCCAATGACTCGCGCATTATTGGGACCGGAAACTTTTATTTTTTATATGCTGCTGAACTGCGAAGAATAACGAAATTTTAAAAATAAATTTTGTTATTCAAAGGTCAATTCAAGGGTCATTTTAGTACACAATGGCACGTGGAAAAAATAAATATTTACACCTTCTGCCACAGAACAAGTGGTGTAATCGCGACACACTGTAGTGTTTTGGTAGCATAAACTGAAGACTGTGATAGAATACTTGAAGTTTCAACATGGTAGTGACTTTCGAAAACACGAAATAAAAATTGATGCGACATGTGAGATGCCGCTCCAGCACTCACTGGAACCCACTTCTTATGAGAACACCACTATTTGTAGAGCGGCCGCAGAGGCGAATAAAAATTCAACTGATTGCTTTTTAATTCTGTTTAATTTTTATATTACTAGTTTTGAAGAGTCCGAAATCTCAAGTGCGTACTTCAATATGGTGCGAACAGTGTAATGGTACACAAGAAGACGACGTATATTGGTTGGTGCAAACTTTAAAGAACGCTTTCTGAAAAAATAGCTTCCGTACGCATTTTGCAGTTCCAACACGTATATGCTTAGTCTGAGATTTTATCTGAAAACTAAAGACAGCGATATTTCTACTTGTGTACAGATGCAAGCGATACGTCAATTTCACGAGGACACGAAAACAGAAAAGTAATACGTGCCCGCGCATGACACATCAGGCACAAGTTTTTATAGTACACACTGGATCATAACAACCACATATTCTATCATCACCCATCTTAAGCCACCTTGATATATTTTATCACGAGTGTTCATCCTAAACCACCTTCGTCTTACTGTACTTAAATATAATACGCCTTCCCCCGCCTTCATTGCCGGTTTTTCGTGATTTTTTTACATACCTCTGCATCTTACTTCACCTTAGTAATACCGTAATCCAAACCTAATCTAACATATTCTACAGTATACCACATCAATCACTCTTAGTTCATTTTAAACCACCTGACACCCTTTTTAGTGCGAATGCACTTCTTTAGCGACCCTGAATCACGCGTCCACCGCCGTCCGTCTATCCGAACCACATACCCACTTAGGGCGATTGGCCAAGAAGAGTTTTTAAGTGCGAAAGCGACCCCACCACATACCCACTTAGGGCGATTGGCCAAGAAGAGTTCCTTCGCTATCCATTCGGCATATCTTCGTGATACTAACCACTTCCTACGGGAAATTAACAACATAAAAATCCCTGATGGCGCCTTCCTTGTAACTATAGATGTAACTTCTCTGTACACACATATACCTCACCGAGATGGGATTGAAGCCCTGGTTGAATCCTATAGCATACATCGGGATCACGAGGCGCCAAGCCCACAAGTCATTGAAACGTTGACCAGGCTAGTGTGGAATTAAATAGCTTTTAATTCCACAATCAGTATTATCTTAAGCGACCCTGAATCACGCGTCCACCGCCGTCCGTCAGTCCACACCACATACCCACTTAGGGCGATTGGCCAAGAAGAGTTCCTTCGCATCACCCGTGCATTCGCACTTCCCTATGCTCCCCTTCGGGGAAATGCGGGTGAATTTTTCTTCAGCTTCAATCCCTTCATTAATTTACCTTAAACCAATCTTCATCCACCCGAATTTGTGTTAATTCCTCTTAATCATTCTAACTGTTGTAATCTCTAGAGATTATTCTAGAGTAATCTTTTTTCTTTGATTACACAATAATGGATCTTATTCAACCATTATCTCTCCTTACTAATTATTAATATCAATCGCTACTGTATCATCGTTTCATGGTACTTTTTCAACTTTTTTGTGTGCCAATTCATTTCATTCCCCCAATCCATATTCACCCGCTATAATGTCACGTAATAAACAATATTAATCTTTCGTTTTCAGAAATATTTACATAACGCAAGGTTTCAGTGCGGAATAAGCAACTGAAAAAGTAAAAAGGCGTAACTTTCGTATTTTTTTTAAATGCGTTTACAGGAAGTGTTTTTTATATTGCACACTTGTAGTAGCTTACACTGGTTTCCGATTAAGGTAATATTCAGCGGCAAATTTATCTCTGGCAATCACTTTCTTCTTTATGGTACACTCGATATGGCACCATTTTATGTTTTTCAGAAATTGCACGAGAAGCCTTGTAGTGGGTAAAAAAGACTTGTGCATTATGCACAAAATTTCGCTGCCGTGATGACAGGACCACCGTTACTCTTTTTCACGTTTGAACAAGCTGCCGTGGAACGAGTGCAAAAATCAGAAACCACAGCACACTTGTCAGTAACGAGAGCCAAACGGAAGAAATATATGTTCTCTCGCCACCGTTTTTTTTTGCAAAAAAATATCTTTCGGGCAATAACGATTGTTTTAGAACATTACGGGTTATATTGTAAGCAGTTCTAAAGCATAGGAGAATAAAACCGATGAACAACGCTTTTTTAACCATTATACACTAACAAGTGTACCGAAACCATCGCCCTTTCTTACAAAACACCCCGCAGGTGCTCATGCTATAAATGAATACGAAGGTAAACATTTTTTATATCGAACTTGAGGAATATACTTTCAAAAAAATTTCCTTTTGTATTTCCCCAAATGGCATTAGGCTACCAAGGGACACACACCCACTCGGCTGCTTTATCATCATCATTAGCCTAATCAGGCCCACTGCAGGACGAAAGCCTCTCTTATGAACCTCCAACCGCTCCTCACCTGCGCTGCTCAAGTCCAAGTTTACCTGGAATTTTTTTTTCATCTTTCTATCAGAAAATTTGCCTTTCCCTTCTTCTAGACCCATCTCTTGGTACCTACTCTGTTACCCTAATTGTCAACCGGTTGTCGATTCCTCTCACTACATGGTCAGCCCAAGTCGATATATTTTTCTTCATTTGACCTATGATATCTTCCACTGTAGCTTGATATCAGATTCGGGTGTCTTTTCCTCTCCTCGAGGGTTACTCTTAATATTTTTCGTTCCATCACCCCTTGAACCTACATTATCTTTTTTCTAATTGTTTATTAGGGCGCCACGTTTCTGCTCTACGTCGTGACATGGAGTAGGCATTGAATGTAAATTTTTATAGTGACAATAGTAGTCAACATTTCGTTATTTTGGAGTGCTTACCAAGTGCTCCCCAACCCATGCCTACTCTGCGCCGAATTTCTTTCTCGTGGTTCGGAGTCAGGAGTAGGAATCTGTCCAAGGTAGTTATATTCTTGTACGCCTTCTGGAGTGTCGTTTTCTAAGGTCAGGAGGACATTTTTGCATGCTTATTTCTCGTCAATTGTGGTTTATGCACAATTATATTTGGCCCCATGGCAGTGCTTTCGTGTAGTTCCTCGACCATTGTTTGCACATGTTCTGCAGTCTCACTGAGCACGACTATATAGTCCGCAAACCTCCCATGGCTCATGTATTTCCCTCTTCTTACTAATCTTGTGTTTTTATCGCTCAAGCTTTCTAAATTAACCCCCCCCCAGACATGACAAGGACAGTTTTGACGAGTTGGTATCTCTCGTCCTTGCTCGGTTTCGGATCGGGAATTTATCGCTTTGCTTGTGGAGAGTTATCCTGCCTGTTCATTCATTATAGATTTCTTCTAGAAGCTTTATGCAAGTATCCTTTTTTCCCTGGTCTTTCAGTGCTTCTAGCACGTTTGCGGTGAGTGCTTAGCCAAACGCTCTTTCACAGTCTATAAATGTTTAAAGAGATTTTGTGTATACTGCACATTTTTCTATCCCTTGATGAACAACATGAATGTTATCCACTGTTGAGTACCCTTTCCTAAACACAGCCTGTTCTCTTGGTTGTTGGAAACCCAGTCTGTCACCTCTGCAGCTAATAATGATTACTTTGCTAAGTGACCTTTTAAGAAGTACCTGTTCCGTAGCTATCACTGTGCTCTAAAATTATCTTTGCCGTAACAAAGACAGCATATTTTGAAGCTGTTCGCAAGCGAAGCATATCTAGGATGACTTACATTTAGGTGCGGAGTACCTTCGGACCGCACAATGCCCGTCCGCGTCCTTGCGCATAGCATTTACAATAGGAAAATATCACACAGGCAGCGGCAGGATTTGAGCCTGTGTCTGGTAGGCCAGACAGAGTTAGTGTCAGTCGTCTTGTCCATTGGGCACGACCGTGAGTTAGTACCCGAGAGTCAAATGGCTTACTACCTCTCCTCTAATGGTGCGGAGTACCTTGGGACCTTCCAAAATTCGTCCGCGTCCATCCATGCGCACACCATCATGAAGCTAAAATAAAGAAAAATTCGATTTGAGCCATGAGTTGCAGTTTTATTTAGGGTGCAAGGTTCTTCTCATGGCTCAAATTGAATAACGGTCGGGGCGCAAATCGGATGTCATTCGGGGCGCAACTTGGAACAATCTCGATACCCCGTACTCCATACCCTCGCCATCATGCACAGAGTAGGGATGCGGCTATTTTTTAACCTCCCGGCGCTAATAAGTGTCCCAAAACCATGGCTATTTTCTACAAAAAGCCCCGCCGGTGCTTATAATTGGCTCCAAATGAGTACGAAGGTCATTATATTTTTAGAACCGATCTTGAGGAGTGTAGCTACAATAAAACTTATTTCGTGTTTCCCGAAATGGCATTAACACGCAAAAGGACACACACCGGCTGGGCATGGGCTATTATTTTTTTAAACCTCCAAACACCCTTTCATTGAATTCCACAATTTCCTGCGCCTACAATGTTTTTTGACACCTTGCTGAAGGGTGACGTTCGAGTTCCAGGCTGCGAAGAATTTTTATTAAAAGGGCAAACACGAACACAATGATATTTTTAACGCTTTGTTTACATGGCATTCACTTTGTTTACTTACCACAATGAAAATGACCAATAACTTTGGGCATTTTGTGCATCAATGCTAAGCGCTTTGAAAATCTTGACAATCAACTGTTTTTCGAGACTTAAGTCTTTAGGCAGCTGGTTTCATGAGTTCTGTGTGTTTGAACAGTGAACCATAAATATCTTTCGCTGTTTTGATAAACTTTTACCGTATATTAGAGGCTACGCACCGTTGGTCTGTATGCCTTTAAAGGTTTTGAGCAGTATGGGTACTCCCGTAGCCCTTTTCTATACGTTCTTGGGCGGGAAAGATTGTAAAAAACGACATCTTTGCCTAGTACGAAAACCTTTTTATGAAACTTGTGCGCGGTCCTCTCGAAGTTTTTATTCCTGAAAATTATATTTCGTTTTTTATAAAGTTTACAATCTTTTCCCCTTTTTTTACGCTCCTACCTCTGTACATAGCTTTAGTTACCTTAAATTCAATTTTAATCGCAGATTTTACCTATGGACTTTACTGTTACTTGATGTGATGAATGCTGGACTTCCTGGTACTGGTGCCAAAAAAACTCTACATGTACTGGGCAGTATTTACAGAGACAGGGAAAGTCAGAGTAAAACTTCATTCCACAGAAACTGGTAGGAGTGGAGCCTTCTTGCCCGTAGCCATGCGCCGTTCCAGCTGGTACCCTTCTCTTAAACAGCAATAGCTGCACTCATAAATACAGGCGAGTCGAATAAAGACGCGAGCTTCGAAACTACATATTCGGTTTTGATGGGTACTGTTTTACTGTTATCCAGTGGTTTATTCGTGCGTGCTAATTGTGAAAAAAAAAATAATGTATACTTTGCGTAAACGGTGTATCATACAATTTTTTTTCTTCCTGGGCTGCACACCTTACATTTATAACTGCTTCCAGGCAGAAAGTACACCTAAATTACAGATAGCAGAAATACAAAACTCACACCTAATCATGGGTATTTTTGGTCTACGTACAAACGTGTGTAAAGCCCTCTGCAAATGGGAAAAAGAAAATATCGGAACAAACTCACTTGTTATTTAGGAACACTGACGTTATACCATTACCCGTTGTTTCATCACACCTCCCCCAATGTCAAGAAAGTTGCAGGGGGACATTAATTTTGCCGTGGGGCTTTTCACACCATCAAAGTAAAAAAATAAGCCCTATGGTGTGCAAAATAACCCTGTGCAGTTTCCTCGAATGAATGTATTCAGGTTCAACGAATTGTTTACAACATTCCTTTGAGATTGCGGCTTCGTTAGCCGTCTGCGGCTTGCACCGGACGACAGGTCAGGTTCTGGATTACTGTGAACGCGAGCACGGAATTGCAGTACGTGTGTAATGTGAGCGGGCAGTTGTATGCCTCGACTAAAAGCAAAAAAAAAAAGTTTTTTAGGCGAGCCTCGCATCACATGGAAAGATAAGTTATGGAAGCCCACCACCTAAAAGGAGAACGAGGAGTATAAAGGTACACCGTAAGTGCCACTGTGTGAGGAAAAATAAAATTTATAGATATATATATATATTTTTTAAACATTTACTTCTCATAATCGCTACTATTCCTATTGTTGTAATACCTAGACTTTCCTCGTTATATTTAGAGTAATATAATTGATAAGCCGATCGAAATGTTCAGTCAGTTGGAAATCACTGCCCGTCGGTGTCACTGAGTGTATTGCTCTTGTACCGGTTTTGCCCGCTCTGTTGTAATTTGTTTTACATTTACGAACTAACTACGGAACACAGTCCTAATACTCCGATGCGATGTGTTCTGTTTTGTGCGCGCAATAAATGCATGCATTGATCTCCCTGAAGCTAGTGTACGTACCCTCCGCACGAAAACATAAAAAAAATGTTTGGCTGATACGTCGTGTCGGTCACTAAATTAAAAATGTGCACGCTTCGAGGGTGTTCTTGTTGCATCCATGATTCATTACTGGTAGAAAACTAGGCAAGTAATAGTAGCTTCAATACGCACTAACAAGGAGAAAAATTGGAAAGCCTTCAGACGTAGCAGCCGTTTCATAATAAAGAAATTAGACGGCAATGTATTAGAGATGAACAACAACAGCTGATTCAGCCATACCTCTTTGAGCACATGACTGCCGCTATATTGGATACTTCTAATCTTGACAGAGTAGGAAATGTTCACAACTATGTAAGAGGTATCTGAAAAATTTTTTACCCATTTCACAAGGTAGAGGTGGTTCACCAGCAATACCTTTTAACATACGACATAGAATGGTTGTTTCATCATACGCTTGGCACGTATTACAGCGTAGATCAACTAAAAGAAGTTCTCTGAAAAACGCCTTCGTCGAAGAAGACTGTCATTCATTTTAATGCACATAGCTTACCCAAACATAAGGATTACGTAGTACACTTTCTAACCCTCCTTGATCTTACAGTTTCCCTTATATGTCTCAAGGAGATCATGGTTATCATACGATGAAGCGAAGCTGTTTACCATACTGGAGTGTGTAGCGGCATACGCCCACCGAACAAATGATTGCCATGGTGGTTCTGCCAGACTCTTTGCGAAACAGCTCTCATACAGGCGCCGCTCTGACATAACATTTAACCTTGATAAAGCATACTCTGTGTGGCTTGAGTTTGACCGCGCTTCTTTTCGTCTAACAAAAACACCTTGATTGAGTTGATTGATTGTAATGTTTAACGCACCCACGAAACGCAGGCGATGAGGCGCGCTGTGGTGGATGGCCCTGGATTAATTTTGACCACCTGGGGATCATAACGTGTGCCGAAATCTCGTACACACGGGCGTTGCGTTTTTACTTTTTGCCTCCATCAGAAAAGCGGCCGCCGCAGCCACGTATAGAACCTGCGTCCTCGTGCTCAGGAGCGTAACGCCTTAAACACTGAACCACCGCGGCGGGTTGGGATTTCGTATTCAAAAATTGCAGGAGAAGACCCGGCAATGTTGAGTATCGCACAGAGATCAAGCCACTCGACATTATCTATTCTGTGGAACACCAGTGGGACGTTCATTTTACTCTCCATTGCCCGCTGAGTCGTTCTCAATATAAGTTGAACCCTCTTAGTGATCCTCCAAGTTTCTTCACCGTAGGTGAGTACCGGTAAGATGCAGCTGTCATACACTTCCCTCTTCAGCGACAATGGTAGGCTGCTATTCATTATCTGAGAATGTCTGCCATATGCACCCCACACCATTCTGATCCTTCTCATTATCTCTGCCTCAAGGTTTGAATCCGGGGTCGCAACTTGGCCTGAGTAGATATATTTTTTTACCACTTCCACTACCTTGCCCCATATCCCAAACTGCTGTGCTGTCCCGAGGTTATTGATCATTACTTTATTTTTCTCCATATTTATTTTCAGGCCAACGGTTCTGCTCTTTACGCCCAGTGTTGAAATCATGCTTTGCAATTCGTCCCCCGAGTTACTTAGCAAGGCAACGTCATCAGCAAATCTGAGGTTACTGAAGTATTCTTCATTACCCCTTACTGCCACCTGTTCCCAATCCAACGTTCTGAATACTTCTTGTAAACATGCTGTGAATAACATTAGAGAGATTGTGTCTTCTTGTGTGACGCCCTTCCTTATAGGTATTTTACTGCTCTGCTTATAGAGGATGATGGTAGCTTTAGACCCATTGTGGATATTCACTACTATATTTACATAATGCTCATCTACCCCCTGGTTCCGTAATGCCTGAATGACTGCTCGGGTTTCGACCGAGTCAAATGCTTTCTCATTATCTGTGAAGACTATAATTAGGGGTTCAGTATTTTCAACCCACTTCTGTATCACCTGATTTATCGTGTGAATATGGTCCATTGTTGAATAACCTTTACGGAACCCAGCTTGTTCTTTAGGTTCACTTAAACCTAAGGTTGCAGAAATTCTGTTAGCAATTGCCCTGGTAAGTACTTTGCAGACGACTGACAGTAACCTGATCGGCCTGTAGTTTCTCAAGTCCTTCATGTCACCTTTCTTATGGTTTAGGATGATGTTCTCGTTCTGCCAAGATTACTTTACACTTGCGGTCATAAGGCATTGCGTATACAGGTTTGGCAGTTTTTTATGTAAAATTTCTCCGCCATCCTCAAGAGGTCTGCTGTTATCTGATCCTCACCAAGTGCTTTGCCCCCTTTGATTTCTTTCAAGGCCTCCCTTATTACTTCAGTCGTTACTGGTGGGATGTCTATCTCCTCTGAACTACTTTGTTGTTGGGCATTATTCAGGATGTCCCGGCTACTGTATAAATCCCTATAAAACTCGTCGGCCACAGTGACTCTTTTATCCCTATTTGTGATGACATGGCCTTGCTTATCTTTAGGTGCATACATGTGATTTTTCCCGTGCCAAGACGCCTCTTCACTGCTTTCAGGCTACCTCCGTACTTTACAGCGTATTCGATTCTCTCCATATTATACTTGCATATGTGAGCGGTCTTACACCTATTGATTAACTTCGAAAGCTCTGCTAGGTCTATTCTGTGGTGGGGTGAAGATTGCCATGGTTTGCCGTTTCCTAATTAGATCTTCCGTCTCCTGGGAAAATATACCAGTATCCTGTATAGCCATCGTGCCCCCGACTTCTACTGCACCCTCTGTGGTAATGCGTGTAAGGTTGTCGATGGCTTCCTGTGTCATATGCTCGGCTTCCTGGGTAAGAGCTGAATATCGGTTTTGCAGCGCGATCACGAATTCGTCTATTTTACGCCTTACAGTTAGCTCTTTGGTCGGCTTTTTTTTGTACAAGATTGTTAAAATCCCTCCTCAAATCGACCTTAATTCGAAATCTTACCATACGGTGGTCACTACACCTTACCTATCCGAGCACTTCCACATCCTTCATGACGCCAGGGTTATTGCATAATATGAAGTTTATTTCATTTTTATGGTCCCAATTCGGGCTCCTCCACGTCCACTTCCAGCTCTCCCGTTTACAAAAGAAGGTATTCATTATGCGTAGGGTATTCCGTTCTTCAAACTCAGCTAGTAGGTCCCCCTGCTATTTCTAAAGCCCCGACCATAGTTCCCAACTGTCTAGTCTCCAGCGATTCTTGCCTACTTTTGCATTGAAGTCCCCCATAACTACGGTATACTGTGTTTTACTTCAGCCATTGCCGACTCCACGTCTTCATAGAAGCGTTCCACTACCTGGTCGGCGTGGCGAGATGTGGGGCATAGCCCTGTACCACCTTGAGCTCGTACCTCTTATTGAACCTAATTACAAGACCTTCAGCCCATTCGGTATAGCTATAGTATCCTTCTATGTTACAAGCTATGTTTTTATTGACTAGAAATCCCGCTCCCAGTTCTCTTCTGTCCACTAGACCACGGTAACATAGGACGTGTTCATTTTTCAGCACCGTAAAGGCTTCACCTGTCCTCCTACCCTTAGTAAGCCCTATGACATCCCATTTGAAGCCCTTTAATTCCTCGAACAACACATCTAGACTCGCTTCACTAGATAAGGTTCTCGTGTTAAATGTTGCCAATTTCAGATTTTAATGGCGGCCTTTCCGGGTTCAGGTATTCTTAGCACCACCTGCTGCGTTACAGGTCTGACCGCCGCCGTCGTCAGTTGCTTCGCAGCCGCTGGGGACTGAGGGCCGTGGGTTCATTGCCGTATACATGGGAGGTTGTTGCCGTTACTACACCAGGATACATCTTGGTGGAAAACAAAAGCGTTCAAAAAACAGGGACGAAGGAAGACGTAGACAAGACGTATGTCTGCCTTCAAATTAGCCCAACTTTCCGTTCTTCTACACCAGGGTAACCAATCCTGCTCTGGTGAGAGAGTGCGTTACCGGCAATGGTCGCCAGGGTGAGGCCGCACCGAAAGCCCCAATCTGCAATTCCATCGAAGCTTACATTTTTTTACACGTAGACTCGTAAATACAGGGCGGCGTAAATACACGGCGGGGGAATAACGGAGCTCTGGAAGCTTCGAGGTTCGAATTCCTACGCGGCGGGCCCAGTGACCTTTCTAAGAAAGAGGAGAGTAAAAGGTTTCCCGGGGCACATACCACAGTGTTGTTCTCTGCACACGCAGCTTATTTCCTCCCTGCCGCGGAGACTGAGATGGGTTCAGGGAGCCTTGAGAACTCAAAAATTTTTCTGCTTTCTTAGTCCGCCTTTAAATACACGGAGGGGGATTAACGCGGCTCTGGAAGCTTCATATTTAGAATTCCGAAGGTTTGGGCCCAGTGGCCTTACTAAGAAACAGGAAAAAAAAACGTTGCCCTGGGCATACACAGCAGCATTGTTCTCTGCACATGCAGCTTATTTCTTTATGGAGGACCTTACTGAGAACTTTGCTATTCCAGAAGTTTTGTTGTACGCACATAATCCTGTTTTGGTTGCAGCTAGTGAAACTTTGGAAACTCTTCAAAATAATAGAATGGCAGAATTACAACACCTTCCGAAGTATTTTGCATAACACACTTTTATTTTTGCACTGATAAATAACGACATCAAATTTTTATGCAAGAAATAAACACTTCAATTTTAACGCATTCAGTTTAGCTATATAAAGCAGTACAAGTTAAAACGTCTCTTCTCTAGATATTTAAGTTATTTTTGATGAAAGCGTGCACTAAAAGAAACAAATTCACAGCGGATGAGAAAACTCTCTTTTAGGGGCTGCGGAGTCAGAAAGGCCCGTCAAACTTTTTACTTGCGTCCTTCGATTCCAATATATCTCAGTATCACACTGTCATATAAGGCACTGTATTGAGGCTCGTAGGGGTGATAATTCGGATGTCTTTAGCTCCTCTTGAACGACTACAAAAAAGAGTTTTAACAATTATAACATATTGTCGTTTTTATGACACAAGTAATATTTTATTTGACGACCTTTGTGTAGTCTTATTCACAAGTCTCCGTGACTACAAAATGGAGAGTTAGTCAACAGCACAGCAACTTCTAACTTTTACGTGCGTTAACTTTGCTTTTTTTACTAACACGTACGATGAGACCGGCTACAACAAAAATGTCAACCTTCCTGTTTGTGAAAATAAGCGTGGTTAAAGTGATTGTGCCGTCCGGTGGGAAATGGTAGGGTTTAATCAACTGAAACATATCATAATCAACATTATCCATTGACGTGTAAAATATTCTGACTTGTATAACTATTACGTGTAGTTTGCTGTCATTACGTAATTCATAAATATTGCTTGTTTGCGAGTTGTCGTGTTTTTCAATACCATATTGACTTACTAATTAAAATGGCACAAGGATTTGGGTAACGGTCCTAACAGTTGTTGTATTTATTCCCCTGAGCATCCAGTAACGTTTTCATATTATTACTTATAAAAAGGCTTCATGGTACACACGCAATGCACAGCGATAACTGCGGTCTTTGTCACTATTTAGCCTCCACGTCGGTCTGACGAACCTTGGGTCCGCATGCCCCTCACGAGCACGCCCACGATTAAGCTCACAAATGCGTGCCCGAATAATTGCCTGATCTTTATCCGAACGAATTACCCGTGGCCTACACATATACCTGTGAACCTGAATTGAGTCCATCACCAGCATCGTTTGAGCTCCTAAAGCTTTGCTGTTTGGCGGTTCACATACAGCTGTTCGACCGAACGAAGCACCCGTCGCTTACTCATCAACGTGCAAACAATATATCACCCAGATGTCATCATCAGAGCTTTCGAAGGTTGGCTTTGCTGTATGACGTTTAGTATACAGCTATTATGCCGGACGATCACCCTTGGCCTGCCCACACATCACAGAAAGCGGATTCAGGTCATCATCACCACCACAGCTTCTAAAGTGCGTATAATTTAGTGACATTCTGATCAAACATCGCACTTACTAGTCAGTAATTTCAGCCTTCGCTTAAAACCCTCTCTTGGTGAAGTGCATTGATTTGTTCTACTCTGCACAGCACAATCCCTTTGTGACTCTCACTAAAAATCTGTCTCCATTTCCACTTACTATATGCCCTTTATATTTCCCTTCCCTGTTTAGTTTGAATTTACTTGACCTGGAAGCTATGAATAATATTGGAGATTATAGATAACGTACGACCTAAACTAAGGACTTTTGTTTTCGTTTTTTTACTTCGCTCACAAAAAGGAGCAGGTAAAAGAATGCTCTCTAAGCAAGCGCTTGTGATGAAGATTACGCTTTTCCTTATTAAAGTCTCACTTTTCTTTGAAAAAAAGTACCGCCATATCCACGAAGTGAATGATGAGAGGGGCGATGCTAAAATCCTTCTCTTTAAAACCGTGAAACATTCGCCCGCACATCATATTAAGACTCCCAATCTCTTTTTCTCCACGGTGACCCATCCACACGGCCATGCAGAGCGCAATATTTCAATTTAGCTGCCGGCGACTATACAGACCTTCATTAGATCGAGTGCTTCGGTTCGTTCCATTTTAACCACCTATGGAGGCGGCATTTACGTCGGAAAAAATAATGTAAGAGTTGCCGACGCTCTTGCAGATTATGGTGAAAGGGAGGTGGTGCCTAGTGAACACCCCAACCACTGAGAAATAGTGGTGAAGGTTCACTAGGTGCTACGGAGAGTCGATGACGAGCTCCTGATCCGCCAGATTCAACGTTTTGGCGAGGTCTGGAGGGTGGTTCGCGAAGGATGGCAAAAACTGGAACTTGCGCGTATGACTGGAACCACGAGAATTTTCGCGTCATCCTGTCGACTCTAACATCCATCGATGTGGTCCTCCACCAGGCCACTATAAATGCCAAGTCCATTCTAGTCAAAGTTCCTGGTCGTCCACCACTGTGCCTCCGGTGCTATTACACCGAACACTACCGCAAAAGCTGCAATACACCTTGGTGTCATGCGTGCCTCATTTACGGGTACGGCCAGGAAACCTGCACACAGTTTTGCACGAGCAAAACAACCCAGCGAACACCCGCGAAAAACCCGGCGGAGTATTTTCACGCTGACCATCCTAAGCGCCGAGCCAGCCGCAGCCTCCCCCTCTCCTTGCCTCTTTAGGCCTCCACGCATGTGAATCCGCATACACTACAATGAAAAAACAAGACTTGAGTTAGATGGGAAGGCAGAAGAGAGGGAGGGAGAGAAGAAGCTCGGCCACCAATCTTAAAACGCCTCCAGGCCAAGCGTGCATGCTGAGACGTGTGCGAGACACAACACCCCCCACCCAACGCTGTAAGGATTACTACCGACAAGACAGAGGGAACAAAAGAGACGGACGATACTAGCAGCACCGATGACATTGGCGCCCTTCCCCCAAGTGCGGCTGTCTGGCCGAAGGAACCACAGCGAGGCCGCCCCAACACCAGCAAATGATTGGCTGCAGCTCACAAGCTTTCGAAGGAAAAGGAGGGTGTTGAAGCAGTCTTAGGTGAACGAAGTAAAACATTCAGGTGAGCCCTCTCACCCACCTTCTTTAAACCATTGTGGCCACTGTACAGAATTCACTTAAGCTTGCCACGCCTAATGCCATGAGTCTAATCTCCGCAAAGCGAAGATTTTGGGCATTCAATTTACTTCACGACCATAATGTTAACGTCGGCTTCCTATGGCAAAACAAAACCGCAAATCCTGGTACGGGAAGATTTTTTTTCAGTTCTTCGGAAACAAATATTGGGGTTCTTGTACCGTGGCGGGTGTCCGAGCAAGCACTTCAGCCATTCTCATAAAAAAGCTAGAACTTCTCAACTGCGAACTGGAGGGAGATGGCCGCTTTTGCATGGTCGATGTGAACGTGGCGAGGGAGCTCACCCGTTTCCTGGCGTTTAAACCCACAACAATTTCCCAGGGTGGGCTGAGTTGTTTGATGTACCTCTCCTGTCAGTCCCCGAAAACAGGTTTATTGGGAGTGACTTCAACTGCGTCCTAAATGCAAAAGACCAGTGAGGAAGGAGGGGCAAGGTGGTCCCATTTGCGCAAATTTTGAAATCCGTACTACAAAGCTGCGTCTGCGTTGATGCTGCGTTTAGCTAGGATTCGAATACAGCACCCTATGTGCGTTGACGCGGCCAATTGCAGGCTCACTTGAACTGCGCTTATGTTCCTGGGGATTTGTTGTCACTCGTGGTGCGCTACGAGGTCTCACCAGTCTCCCATTCCGACCACGGGATCGTTTTTTAAGGCCGCCAACTCGGCGATACTTTTGCCGCTGCAAAGCCGCGTAAGTGTTGGATAGTGAATGCTACCGTGCTAAAAAATACTTGGTTATCGAAAAATCACCAAATTAATAGAAAATCCTAAACTAGGTCTTTTGAAACCGTTGCCTGGGTACAGCTTAGGAAAAAAGTCTAGTGCAAAGCAATACACACAGGGAGAAAGTAGGCTGCTGAAGGTAGAGCTAAGCAGCGCAGCCTCTCAGAAACCCTTTGCGGACTCATTGAGGTCAAGGAGGAACAGCCAAGATAATTCTAGAATGACATTTAATTCGTAAACCAAGAATTAAGTAATGCGCTGGAGCAACGCTACTGGGGAACCTTGGTCTCCAGTCAGGAAATGTAGGTTGAGCTGAATACTCAACTGTCAAAACTCATTCGAGTCTTCGAGAGTGAAGGTGGTGCTCAAAACACATTAACAAGGTTGAACACAATGTCATTCTTGCCTCTGAGAGCGGGGAAGAAGCTTCCACTTTCTCCAAACGCTTTTCCCGACTATTCAGCACCGACAAAGAGCTCGAATTCGTCACAGAGGAAATACTGTAACACATCCCGAAAGTGTCGGTGTATATTAGGGAAACTGTAAATACGCCCTTAACACACTCTGAGGTAGAGCAGACAATTAAAAAGCTGCAAAAAAAACAAATCTTAAAGCCCAGATAGATTCGTGACACTGTTCTGGTCAACTTCCAAACACGCCGAAAACACGACGAAATTCGCACTCCTCGAAGAGCCCATAGCTCAGCTACGTGCACAATTTCCACATTCAACACAACCGCCCCAAGACATAATACCAACCACTCCAACAACAGAAAGCGCCCCCATTAAAACGCTTGTTTCACCACATGAAACCATACTAATCAATTCAACAACTGGAAGCGCCCCGATTCCAGCTGTAGGTTCACAGATGATTGGGGACCTCAAACGCTACATCCATGGACGTGTTTCCGACCTGAACATGAGCATTCAAGAGGTTGACACGCGCGTTGCCACACTAGAAATTACTCAGAGGAAAAAGCGCGTTGCTGCACAAGAATTACAAGGAGGTAAAAACGCAAGGAACCAAAACAAGGCTCTCTCCCACGACCTCCTACCGGGAGAACAGTACTGCTTAAAGATGATGGGGACACCCCCTTCCTCTCCGCCTGAAGTCGCCACCCCACCCACCACCTTCGAATGGCAATAGAATTGTCGCTCATACCGTAGCAAGCAATCATCACTCCTTCATTTCACTCAACAACAGCGACCCGATATCATCGCTCTGCAAGAAACAGACACCACCAACTTTACCGTCAGAGATTATACCACATACACTCCAGACACCTTTGCCCGCACTGCCATCCTCGTCCACACCGATCAAACGGCCCAACAACACACCCTCCAGACCAGCATCGATTACACCTTCCTAGAGGTCATCCCCAGAAAAAAAAAGCCATTCAAGTCTATTCCTCCTAAATATCTACAGCCCACCCACTGCTCTCCTCTCATAAATTGACAACTCTTCCGAGAAGTGAAACTGCGCACTAAGGGGCGTAAGTAATTATAGTAGGTGATTTTAATACCCATCAGATGAGGTGGGGCTACCATAGAAACGATCTAAAAGGCATTCAACTTCATGACGCAATTCAACAGCATCGTCTTTATTTATGCAACAACCCAGACACACCCACACGAATTTAAAAGACCGTCTGCCGGGATACTTCACCCGACCTGACCCGAGCCTATACGCCAAGAATGACGAATTGACCTGCCTAGACGAAACACTAGGAAGCGACCACCACATTACAGAACTCCAAATCACTCATCAGAAAAACTTCAGGCAAGAAATCCTGACAGCCAGACTGACTGATTGGGAGGCCTTCACAGAAGACTCGCCTAATAAGTCAATCCAAAATATTGAGGGTTGGGCCGGCGAGATTATCACGACACTCGCCAAGCACACAAAACACTTCCTCTTACCGAAGACAATCCAGCTATAGTCCATTACCTCAAACAATCTTGGGACGCCAGAAACGGCCTTCTGAAGAGGTGGAAACGACGCAAGATCAACCGGAAACTACGCACTCGTATAGCCTTACTCACACAAGAAGCAGATAATATGTTCGAAAACTGTATCAGCAAAATAAAACGAATTCTGCAATACGCTCCAGGGAACAATTTCGAACCCGGAGAACTTGGCACCTTCTCCGTTTCCTCATGGGATCCAAAGATTGTGAAGTGACGACTGCACACAAGCTTAAAAAATATTTCATAACCATCCCGGAACAGATCAAGACCTGCTGCAAGAGCCGCATAAATCATTCGAAACTCAGCCCAAGACACAGGCACAGCCGCCACTGGTCAACCGAACCAAGACCTGGATGCGCCTTTCACCATTCACGAATTGAAGCCGCAAAATACACGGCCTAGCAAGGAACACCACTCCTGGACAGGAAGAGATCTCCAACAAACTTCTGTGGAATCTGGACCCTATCGCCATCGAAAATCTTCTCACATATATGAATGAACACTGGATGAAAGGAACTCTTTCGACTCACTGGAAACATCTAGATATCGCGCTAGTCCCCAAGCCTGGAAAACCCCTCGCACTCAAAAACATCCATGCAATTTCGCTCACATCCTGCGTGGGCAAACTTCTAGAGCGTATGTTTCACAATAGTCTCGCCCATTACAGAGAGGACAATACTTCTCAACCACCATGTATGGATGTCGGCTCGATTTCTCTAGACAAATCATCCTGCTTCAGCTTAAATAAGACATACTAAACTCTCAACCAATCACAAATATTCCATTGTGGCACTTGAAACAAAAGGGGCATTCGACAATGTCACACCCCAAGCCATCCTACAAGGGCTAGCTACTACCAACTTCGAGCCCAGGCTTTACAACTACGTCGCGGCATTCCTTACCAACCGAAACGCCACTGTGCGCATCGGCCATCTGCGATCTGACAATTTTTCAGCCATTCCCAAAGGAACACCACAAGGCTCGGTTATTTCAGTGCTACACTTTAACCGTGCCATGAAGGACCTCCCACCCCTGCTCCAATATATTCCGCATCTCCGACACAATTTCTATGCGGATGACCGCGCTATGGACACCCACTGGATCAATCGGAGATCAACAAGAAGCACTTCAAATGGCAATTGACAACGCGCACCGATTTCTACAATGCAGAGGACTGAAGTACGTCCCAAAAATGTCCGGTTTACTGACGCTCAGCAAGAGCTCTACCCACAAGACGGCACACGGAATAAAAGAAAAAGAATTATATATAAATTATCACCCTGTCTCTAACGCCCCCACCTTCGGATATTGGGCCTCTATATACCTAGAGACGGATCTGGCTTACAAGCCCTACCACCATTACAGCGTACACTCAACCCGCTCATCCACATCATCCGCCGCTTCTCCAATCGTCACTTCGGAATTCGCGAACACGACACCCTACACAAGACAAGCCATTCTCATCAGCAGGATAGCGCATAGCACAGCATACTAGGCCCTCAGACCACAAAAAGTATGGAAACTCGACGCCACCATACCCCAAGACCACTGTGGGGCTCCTAATCACAACGCATCCCAGCATCCCAGATACGCCGAGTACAGATCACGCTCACGGTAAGAGCAACACTTCTCTTTTTACACTACAACGTACCACCACGAGAAGATGAGAAAATTCGAATCCCAGCAGACATTCGGCAACACATCTGCGTAGCCCGCCTACCCCGAAATATGCACCCGGTTTTCAACAAACAACAGCGTACTGCAGGAGCTCGCTTGATTCATAAGAGAAGTCACCATTTACCATACACTCTATACACTGATTCATCGCCCTACCCTTATCAGAAGCACAGGCAGCCTGTGTCGTTAGCACGAAAGGAACATAACTGGCAGCAGCGACCGTTCTCACTACTTCCATCGAGACTGCTGAGAAGTGTGGCGTCGCCGTTGCTGCAATAACAGGCAAGGAATATTTTACAGTTATAACGGATTCACATACCGCCTGCATAAACTTTCTAATTGGCCGAATCTCTCAACCATCCCTGTACCTTCTTCGAAAACTAAAAATACTACTAGAAATTAACATCATCTGGTCACCCGGCCACCAGTCCCTCGAAACGAACGAGGCGGCACACGCCGCTGCCCCTGCTCATACACATCGGGCCGTTACCTCGGAGGAAAAAAACAACGACCGAAACACCTCAACGCCAGCACCACTCCACACATACACCGAAATCTTATCCCACAACAAAAACGACCCCCGTCGCTCCTCGCCACCTCATTCAGAACTTTTCGGCGCCTATAAAGTAATTTGTATCCCCATAACACCCTACAAAACGCTAAGTATCCCACCCAATACCCTGCCACCTGTTACTTCTGCCCTGTTGCTGGGACCCTATACCACGGGATATGCGATTGCCAACGGATTCCCACTCACCCCAAATACCAACCCTACCAATCAGCAGTGGGTGAAGCAGCTGACCAGCTCTGAGCTCTCGGACCAGCGCCGACTGGTGGAAGGGCCCCGGACAGCCAGCCAGCTCCTAAGCGATCTTGGAATAAGGATGCCTCTCACTGTGTGGAGGCCCTAAGAACATCGTCCGGCTCATTACTGCAATTAATGTTTCTCTCTCTCTCTCTCTCCACAAAGACCTTTTTGTTATCCTCGCGTCTGCCATTGAACACATATGAAAATAGACACTCAAGCCGCCATTTATGCGGGGCAGTCATCTGGTCCTTATACAAAAATATCGTTAGCAGAATCAACCCCAGGTGTGAATGATTTCCGGCCCATCACAATAATATCAGCTGACTACAAAATACTCGCAAAAATCCTGGCCAAGTGATTTGAGCCAGAACTTGGAGGCATGGTAGGTAACCATCATACCTGTGGCTACAAGTGAAGCTTTATCATCACCAACCTGCGCCAGATGAGGAGCACGGGCGATGCGGCACCGCTGGCCATTACTCAGTTGGAAGTGCTTCAAGTGGATCTGATAAAAGCTTTCAAACAATTTAACAGCCGCTACGTACTTACGCTTCTTCGTCTCTTACGGTTGGGGACAGAATGCTCAAAGGCGTGGAGACTTGTAACAACGACATTATCATCAGCCTTGTCTAGCGGTCACCCAGCGCTCCAATTTCAGTACACAGATCAGTGTGTCAAGGTGTACCCGATGTCACCAGTGCACTTCGGCGAGTATCTTACGCAACTCTGCCAGATAATTGCTGCATGAGGCACATTCAGAGGACTTGTTTTTGAAGATGAGAAATTGCGAGTCTTGGCTTATGCGGACGATGTGTCCTCTGGCACATCTCCAGCACAGGCGGGTCACGTGGTAAAACTGCCTGGTCACTTCGGCGGCATCTCGGGAGCAGAAATAAACACGTCCAAGTGGGAAGGAGCTTGACTTCGTGAGTGGGTTCACAAACCTCGACACCTCTGCGGAATAAATTTGAAGGTGAGTTTTCGAAACTACCTCAGCATAAATCCCGACCTGAAGAAGGTGTGCATGTCTAGATGGCGGGGGAAACTGGTGGCTGCCGCGAGGACACTCTAGCCATGGAGGACGAGGCACATCGCCATTTTCTCAAGGGCTCAAACTGAAATGCCTTCGTATACCGTGCCATTTTGTAGGACGCAGGCATCGCTACAATTGTTGCCTGCCCAATACACAAACGCCACCGGAATATGGGCCGTCTTCCTTTGGCATTCAGTGTATGAGCCCATACGTCGATCCAACCTGTTTTGGTGTCTGGAAAAGGTAGCAGTGGCCCTGGTGAATGTAGAGCTCAAGCTGATTGTACAGCACTTATTGTACTTCAGCGACGAGACGGACATTTTCTTCGTGCGGATTTATTGTGCCTTTACCCCACACACCTAAGCTAGTGGCTTACAAAGTCATTGGGCCTTAACCACAATCTGAGTCACACAGGTTTTCACAAAGAGGGTACCACGGCAGACGTAACCTTGGAGGAGCAGTTTTCAAGAGAGTAGCTCCGCACCGCTAAGCCATGAAGGCTTTACTGGGACAACTTGACGAAAGTACTTCCGCCGCTCATTGTATTGGCTACCTCCCAAGAACTCGCAAGGCACAACTGTGCTAGAAATTTTCGATCCCTGCCTGTGCACACTGGTTCTAAAAATTTCTTCTTTAGGTTTCACGCCGGAGTGCTGCTAGTTATGGTACCACAGAAGCCTTGTAGCTTGTTTATGCCCTAAAGCGTGGGATGCAACCTGTGCGGAAAAACAAAGACGCTTGAGCACGTGTTGATGGCTGACCACACGCGTCACTAATTTTGGGACGAATTACAGATCTTCTTTTTCACCCTAAGGCAAATAACCTTGTCAAGCCTCAGATAGCTAAGTGTAGAAGCAGAGTGTCATGTCCTTTGTCACTGTATTTTCGTCCTGGGCTTCGACTTCCTCTGGAGGGCACAGGTAGACGCGGTTGAGTGCCATACGCACCCAAACCTGTTTTGTGTCACCTTGCTCAACAAGCTCAACTGAACCAGAAGTGTGCTAGATGTAGCCTAATCTGATGAAAACTTGCGTGAGGAATTGGAGCAGGGTTTTCAGGCAGCGATCTCCTTCAATAAAAAGGAACCCATCTGACACCGCAGCGCTGCTATATGAAAGGAGTAGGCGTTAAAGAAGTAAATGCCAAATGCAGCTTGGGGTAATTTATACCATTGGCCTATCTTGTTTGTTTGCTTTTTTGTTACTATTGATTCTTTTCGTAAGGCAATTTCCTAGCGGTTGAATATCTCAGGATCTGCTACTTGTTACTGCAATTTCCGACTGCAGGACAGGCCTCGTACTACAAAGATTTCTTGTTTTTTGTTGTAATCGAGATCCTTTTTACTGTATATTATTATATGAGCGTTATCATGTGTGAGTGTGTGTTGTAGACGCCTTTGGCCGTGCCCTCCTGCCTTTTGGTATCATATCGCTCCTGTCATGTCACTTGTACGCATATGTATTCATGAAAATAAAGTTACTGTTGGAAAAAAAGCGTGATAAAAAAGAATTAGGTCCCTATCACGCACTAGGGCGTGCTGCAAGGACATGGTTGATTACTTTAAAAAGGCCCACAGCAAAAGTCAAAAGGCAAAATATCTGTACCGAAATGGTAAAGCAGGTTAGCGAATATATCTGTTGGCATTGAAAGGCTTTAGACAGCCTCAGAGACTGAATTTGGGTACCCCAAATTGTTTCCCCTGTATATTGCATTACCGCAAGGCAACTACAGAACGGAGATATTGATGTGTAATACACACCGGTAAAGAGGTGTAGCACTAAGGTGGCCATGGTCATACATCGGACTTGGGAAGTGCGAGAAGCAACCGCGCCTGCCGGTGCCATTGGTGAGGGGAAGATGTGGGCAGCAGCTGGGAGCAGACAGAAATAATCCAACAAATCACAAAACTACACACCAGTCTACCTCTTTTCAACATCTACATCAATATCTTTTACATTTACATCTATATCTTTTAAATCTACGTCTTTTAAAGAAATGTCTACATCTTTTCAAAAAATAATCTCGGTCTTTTAGAGGACCTTTCCCGAAAGGTTAACAGTACAAACGTAGTTCGCTCACATTAAATTTGATTGCACAGAAGAAACGAAAGTGCTTTTATTATTTCACCTGTATTATTCAACAAGGCGAAGTTTTGAAGATTGCACGTACTTCTTCATTTGACTGGATTAAATTCTGAAGCACAGGAAGTTTATTTTGAGATGTTTTCTACTGAACTATAATGATGCTGAGTTCTTTTACCTTAGATTTTGCGGTCTTTCTGCTTTGCGGCGTCATACGCGTGTCTTCACCACACTTGTGACGCTGCCTCATGATTCTGCAATTTTGGCGAATCCACCTGCAGAATCCAATAATAAGGCATCAATGGCTTCAAGCTTCAATTGCATACACAAATTCCCTGATCTCGCACATTAACCGACACCTACGAAAATGCAGGCAAGCAAAACATCACTGCTACCACGGTGGGCACAAACCAGATAGAAATGTGTATCATATTTTGGCAGCTTCCCCATTGTAACAGGTGGAGGACTCGGATGGGTATATATTTGGAGGCGCACAAGCGTTAAACAACCCGTTGGTGTCACCCTTTTTC
Source organism: Haemaphysalis longicornis (assembly GCF_048455015.1). Classification (NCBI taxonomy): domain Eukaryota; kingdom Metazoa; phylum Arthropoda; class Arachnida; order Ixodida; family Ixodidae; genus Haemaphysalis; species Haemaphysalis longicornis. Next base: position 200,955,434 of record NW_027526407.1, on the reverse strand, counting down.
ACTCCAGCCAGCACATTTTCACCATTCTTTCACTCCAAAATACTTATTGTAAACTGCATTCTTTGTGTTTGTGTTTGGAAGTTGAGGCCACCCAAACCAAAAATAAACACTTCGTGGACGCACGCTCACCTCTTCTTTGCACAATAAGTTAGACTTAGCACTGCTTGTGTTGCAGTAACTGTTAAAAAACAGATTTGCCAGGACCACACTCAGTGACCCGCCAAAATATGTGATTCATAGAACCTGGCCGTGCGGAAACCCCAAGATTTAACGTTTTTCCCAGCCCGGAAAAAATTCCACGACAATCATGAGCTTGAAAATCCAATTTTCAAGTTTAACAGTTTTAAAGAACTTGGGTGCACTCTGATCTATGTTGATTGACATCAGCAACATCGCAATTACTTTTACTTGTCGTTTCTACCATGCTCCATCAAATTTTCAGTCATTTGCTGACAGCTGGTATAGTTGATCACTGTTCATGAACGTTAGCGGACACAGAAAGTGATCAGAGGAAGTACCATTGAAAACAATGTTTTTGAATCAGCACTACATTTAACGTCTGCAAGGTGTGTTCAGTATTCAAAGATAATTACAATAATTAAATCCGGTGTCTCCAGCACCACAAGATTGTCACTGCTCTATACAGTATTGTTGGGAGGACCACGAGCATTTGGAACTTAGCTAAAAAGCAAGCGTCAAAGTTTGATAACAAACCTTATTTTCAGGTATTGTGGGGCATCCATGCACGGCGGCATTAGGTGTTCTCCACGATCTCACCGGAGACTCTTCCTCCAGAAATCATGCTTTAAAAAAACGGTAAGTAAAAACCTTATGAAAAAACAACCACTTCACATGTAGAAAGAATTAGATAATTAAATATTTCGTCCCATCCATCCAAATGTTCCACAATGAACTACAGTAGTTTGATAGCTGAGATTAAATGAGAGTTAGCTACAAAATATGAAGGACAGATTTTGCTGCTTCCGTGCATTTCTCATTAGTTCCATGGTGAGGAGACCGATAGTCTGCAATATTCTGCACCCTAAAGTCTCGCAGAGACCATTCCTTCAACAGCTGCACTCTAAGAAACCACAGGATGCTCAGCCATTCAGAAAGCTTGTTCGGGGCATAGAAAAAAAGGTAACCTCTCCCTCTTTCAAATGCGCTCAAACGTCGTGCATGAGTCAAGTTCTGCATATTTTTAATGCATACGTATGCAGTCCCAATTGAAGGTGTTCGTAGAAGCACCAATCGGGGGTCTTTTTTAAGCTGCATGGCAGTCGTTTTGAGAATTTCTTGACTAAAAGATAGTAAACACGTAGGAAAAACACAGTGGCACTTTGTGCTACATTCTCAGTACAGAAGCCTGAGAACCAGCATGTGCGATGGCTTCTCTCAGAGAAGCATACCTCAAGTCATGTCGTGGTTCTTATGTTTTGTAACAAGCCAGTAAGTTCGTCATATATGATCAAAAACTGCAGCCCATAGGGTAAAAAAAGTATATAAGATGAATCCTTATATATTTTTGAATTTTTGCGGACCAGCCTTTTTCGCCTGTTTAGCGGCAGCTGTAGCTCAAGCGGAGCCCAAGTCCCATAAAGAGATAAGCATACTAAATAGTGGAACATTCTCTGTATTGGATCATTTGCTGTGTCCTTTACACATCAGAAATACTTAACGGGAAAGTATGATGGGAGTAGAGATGTAGAATCAAATGTGGTTATTTCGAACTTTCCATTTATTCAAACTGGTCATCAGTCTTGCTAACATTCCAGGCATTTTAATCTAGAAGAATGCCTGGTAATTCAAAGGAGCCGAAATACGTGAGTAATTACAAAATACCGCACCACTAAATATGCTATCAGCAGCAGACGAGCTACCACGGTGCCGCTTTTACTAAGAGATGCAGACAATATATGCCATGCACCACCTCCTGTGCTAGTGTGCTAGGTGCGGCCCTGTACTAGCCATATTTTTGTACCCTTTGGCATGGAACATTCAAAATTGTGATGCCAGAAATAAAAAGGCCGCGTATCTGCTACTTTGGATGCAAATGTCATCAAAAGACAATATTTTTTGTATACATTTGCCAAGAAAATGTCCCCTTCGCTTTCCCGTTCCCCTCTCATGCTGTTCGTGTTCCGCCGCGCTCATCCCAAGGTAAACACACTAAACGTTTGCTCAAGGCGATTTGAATACTGTAAATATGGCTCTCTTAATCTGGTTCCATGTAAGTTCCAGTTCAACAAGGTGGTCCACATATTTTTATCTGTATCCAAATGAAGAGTAGCTGGACCGAGAGATATAAGTGGACCTTATCTGGAACTGTCCTTTTGTTTTCTTTAGTTTTGCGGTTGTTATCTCGAACCGAATAAATGGGGGGATGCGCTGTCGGCGGTTCTAGATACTGTTCCCTTTATGTCCCAGTAAACATTTACGAGAGTGCGTTTGTAGATTTTTTGCTCCTGTCTTGTTCCTCCTAACTTGTGCGCTGCAGTGTACAGGTACATGATTGTGCTGTCACAAACATTTGGAACACGTTTCTTATACAGATTTGCAGAACACTGTGAGAAGGATCGGAAGATGTTTTGAAAACGGAGAGTATGCACGCAGTCGGGCTACGCCTATGTTACTACAAAAACAAAACACAGAAAAGAGAGAGGGAGAGAGAGAAGAAGGGGTCGTATATACAAGGCAGCTGTCAAGGTTGCTGCACGACGGGGCAACGTAGCTGGCATCGGCTGCAAGTGCAGAAGACTAGACAATCGCGGTTTCAAAAGGAAGGGAAAAGTATACAATAAGGTATTCAGTGATTGGGGAAACTGGTTCGGAGAGATCCATACAGGCATGAAGGAAGAATGTGTTTTGGGTGTGCCCCCCGCGGATGGACAGAATAATCACAGTACACAAAAGAGCATAGCACAAGAGCTAGCAACTGAGCAGGAAATACGTAGGGTCTATAGATCACTAAGGGTTAACGTTTAAAGTGCCGCCCCCACCCTCCAAACCTGCAGTGGCCACTACGCCCCGAGAAAATGCCCGCACCGTTACTACAAAGCTCCCCTACCAGCGCTGCACCTACAGCATGCCACGCCCTACCTTCGCATATTCAGTGACCACCGAGGCCACGGAAACCAACAGCAGCGTGTCCGCCGGACATTCCGGGATTCAAAATCTAGCCCTCCGCGCCTCATGCCCATACAACCTTCGCAAGAATCACCATAGCAACAATTGACTACAACACATAAAAAACCGGTAACGCGGCCTCCTTCGTTTCAAGACAGTTTTTGAAAATAAAAAAAATCACCGAAAAGCGCATACGTTCCTAATTGCACGTTTCTGCTCTTGCACAGTATTTCACTGCTGCGGTGGCACCCAGGTGTATCAGGATCTAAATAAAAGCTGGTACTATTGAACGTTCACCGTCCAACATAAAAAGTGGAAACAGGTACCCGATAAGGCATCTTTATAAATAACTGGAATAATCCTCACCCACTACGAAACTACGGCCCATTCTCTCCGAAAGAAAGATGAACTACTCAGTCAGGAACTAGTCAAAAGAGAGTTGAACCTTTTAAGCCACTGCGAATCCAAAGAGGCATCCGCCATATCCCGAACAAAAGCCCGCAGATTTTACTTAGATAAGATTTCTTACACTGGCCACACGCGTAAGAATCCAACACGCTCCAGCACTAGTAAGTTCCCCCCGTCTAACAATACAACCGATATTTTTCCCACGACTACAATAAATGCTTCGACTACTGCACCCCAACCAGTTCCGTTAAACACCAGTACTAGTACCAGTCCGGTGGAGCATCGAACGGAGCTGAGACTGTTCTTTTTTGGTTTCTAGCCTGACGTCCGCTGGGCCTACTGTCGTCCCGTTGCTGCCTATTTTCCTGCTAATCGCTCATCCCTGCCTTCGGACCGGGTTCAAAGTGGGCGGCAAGCAACGGTCTGCACAGCCATGAACACCCGCCTGCAGAAAAGAAAGATAGCAGCAGCGTTGGTGCACTAGGCGGTGTGACGTCACGGCCGGGAAGCTACAAAAGCAACTCAAGGAATCGCCGCCTTCGCAGTCCGGTGGAGCATCGAACGGAGCTAAGACTGTTCTTTTCTGTTTCTAGCCTGACCTCTGCGTGGCCTATCGTTGTCCCCTTGCTGCCTATTTTCCTGCTGATCGTCCATCCCTGCCTTCGGACAGGGTTCAAATTAGGCGGCAAGCAACGGTCTGCACAGCCATGAACACCGGCGTGCATAAACGAAAGATAGCAGTAGCGTTGGTGCATGAGGTGGTGTGACGTCACGGACGGGAAGCTACAAAAGCAACTCAAGTAATCACCACCTTCGCAGTCCGGTGGAGCATGGAACGGAGCTGAGACTGTTTTTTTTTCTGTTTCTATGTAAGAAACGTCTGTGATACTTTCATACCCCCGATTCTATGCTCCACTGGACTGAACTGTTTTGCCGTTGAATATGCCGTCGGAAAAGTGTTTGTCTTGTTTCAAAGGTTTAGAAAATGAGGCACAGCATGTCGTTTGTAGCTTGTGCAAAAGTGGTTTTATGTTGAAAAATGTTCAGGTGTTCCCAAAAAGAAGGTAAAAACCATGGCTCCAACCGCTGTTCGTGTTTGGAAATGTGAGAGGTATACAAATGAAGAGTTAAAGGCGTCATTTGAATCCGAAGAAACCGATGAACAGAACGCTAAGCCAGCTAAAGACAGCGGTGCTTGTGACTTGAGTAAGCAGATATCTGAAATGAGCAAGATGCAAGCAACAGCTTTAAGTAGACTAGAAAGTTTGGAAAAGAAAGTCGATAGGCAATGTACAACAATGGAGGCTATTGAAAAGTCAATGAACTCTTAGCCTCTAAGTATGACGAACTTCTGGTAAAGAACGCCGAGCATGAAAAGAAAATTGACTCCTTAAACAAGGATTCAGCCGAACTTTCCAGAAAGCTTGCGGAAAATGACGCGGAAATAGAGCAGCTAACGGCTACAGTCGGTGATATTGAGCAGTATTCCAGGCGAGAGAACGTTGAGATACACGGTGTAGCCCAGCTGCCAGAAGAGGATTTATATCAGGTTCTTGTAGGTCTTAGCCGTAAGCTGGAAATAAAGGCACCCAAAAACCAATCGCTCGAAGCGATACACAGGCTCAACGCGAAGTAAGAGAAGATTCCAGTTATCATTGTTCGCTTCAGATACCGAGAGGCACGCGACCTATGGTTATCAAAGAAAAAGGCACTCAGGAACGAAAAAGTCATCATAAATGAAAACTTGACAACAGCGCAAAGACAGCTGTTCTGGTAATGCCGTGAAGTTGGCAGGCAAAAAAACTACACGTTCGTGTGGATGGCCAACGGTCAAATAATTGCGCGGAAATTTGAGGGAGCGGCTGGAATTAGAATCAACATTGAAAACGACCTTGCAAAACTTGTTTAATGACGTCTTTTGATTCATTTTCCGAATGCGAGGACTGTCTCCAATCAGTGATGGTTGAGGACTCCCTTCAACTAGACGTCGCCATTTTGCACATTAACATCCGAAGCAATACTAAAAACTGGGATCAGTTATGCGCGCATCTGAATGAAAGAAAGATTGCTGTTGATGTAATTGTTTTAACTGAAGTGAACATAGTTGCGCAATGACAGTTTTCGTTTTCCCCTAACGGGTATTCAAGAGCGGCTCTGTGTGGAGAAAATCGAAAAGGTGGAGAAATCTTCGTATTCGTAAAGGAAAACTGGCTGTTAGGATCCACTGAGCTAAACTTTGAATACGCAGAGGCATTGCTGATTTCGATCAGTAAGAGAAAAGTGACCTACACGATATGTGCAATTTACAGGCCACCTAACATGAACGTCAACTTGTTTTTAGTTGAACTGAAACAAATGCTAAACTGTCAGATGAATGAAAAGAACCTGGTAATAATAGGAGACATTAACAATGATGTTATGCATAAATCAAAAATTGCATTAATGGACTACCTAAACTCATTATCGGAATTCGGGCTTTCAGTGGTCATCGGTGACTACAGATCATGCATAGATCATATAACACGTAGAACGGAGCAAAGACATCAGTCTGGAGTGATTAGGCTAACGTTGGCTGACCATTACTTTATAGCATTAGGGATCTATTCTATGGCAGCGAGTGAAAATGTTGAGCATTTAACAATATAAAATTTTAGACGATAAGAACGTTGATGCCTACAGAAGTCAGACTAATTGGAACACCTTGCTGGCGTTGGATCACGTAAGCTTGTACATTAAGGTAACTGAAATTTTTCGTGGCATCTACGAGCGTTCTAGCAGGTGTGTAAAATTAAAACAAAGACAATTGAGCAACCGATGGATCACACAACTGAAATATTGAAACTTTGTTCTTGAAAAATTAAGCATGGCAAAGATGCCAGAAAGAACCGGAGGATGCGCTAAAGAGGCAAGAGTTTCGGACTTTGCGGAATTTGGTAACAGCCAAAATACCTCGGGCTAAAAGCAAATATCACTTGTCCCAATTTTCCCAACATAAGAATAGCAGTAAAAAACGTGGAAGATGGCCAACGAATTAATGACAAAAATTAAACAAGCGAGCGTAGATGACACAATCAGAAAGAACTTTCCGAAAGAAAACACTCGTGATTTGTGCAATAAATTTAACGACACGTTTATATAAGCCGCTGAGGCATTGATGGAAAAGAGGGGCGACGATGGAACGCGCACGGAAGAGTACAAGCCACTACGCGCGTGTGCTAGCACAGCTTATCTGCCGCTGATTACCGAAGCAGAGCTTTGGAACATCATCCTCGGAATGAAACCGTTTAAACCCCCCGGATTTGACTACATTAGACTAGGAGACTTGCTATGTCACTACAGCAGATTAACACTTGTGCTTCTAAAGATTCTTAATGGAATATCTGAAACGGGAAACATACCCAAAGAAATGAAAGTTTTCATTGTGAGGCCGATTTAAAAACACGGAAAAAAAGGCGATCTCGGTAACTACAGAGCAATTGCAATATTATCAGTGTTGTCTCATGTAGTGGAGAAGCATATAGCGTCTGTAATGCAATCCTTTAAGGAAAAGTACAACTTAAATAACCCTGCACAGTTTGGTTTCACAAAAAACAGAAACAGTATTTTACTCTTAGAAGAATTTTCGGACCTCGTTAACGAATGTCTTGAAAATAACGAAGCCGTTTTTGTGTTATTTTTAGACCTATCGAAAGCATTCGATACAGTAAACCACAAATTCATTTTACAAAAAACTTACTTAGCTCTTCGGGGTTTCATGGGCAATTTCTTAAGTTCTTTACGAGTTATTTCTCACGAAGATTTAAATGCGTAAAACTCAATGGGGAATACAGCGGACCTAGAAAATACAATGTGGAGTGCCTCAGGGCAGCCGGCTAGGGCACATAATTTTCAAAATATACGTTACCGATCTCAGCTTACTTCCACTGAAGTCGAACGTGTTCCAGTATGCAGATGACACTGCTCTGGCTCTGAGAATCACCGACTCCTCTTGCGGAACAAAGACTTTTCAAAATGACATTCACAAAGTCATGGATTGGTTGAAACAAAAATCAATTTTTGTAAATCTGCAGAAAAGAAAATTGGTATGCTTCAGGAACCCACATAAAGTTGTTTATCCCGATAGGCCTGTATATTTGCATACGTCACAGTTCAGCTCTTCCAAATGTAGGCCCCTTGAATTAGAGCCCGAAGGAAAATATTTAGGCCTTTTTTTGATCAACACTTCACGTGAAATAACATGTGCTGTTTGTATGCAAGATATTAAGGGGTGTAGCAGCTTTGATTCACAACTGAAGAGGGAAGGCCCCATTGAAATTAAGACAAACCATATGTAAATCACTGGCGGAAGGAATTTCGAATTACGGAATTACCCTGTATGGTTCCGGCTCAGATTGTAAACAGCAATGTATAAACCGAGTAATTAACAGAATAGCAAATAGTATTGCCTACGGAACTAAGTGTCAAGATGCAAACATAGAGGACAACTATGTTGTATACAACTATATACAACTATATTGTATAATTAGCGAAATAAACTCAACTTCAACTTCAACTTCAACTTCAACTATTCTTATTTAGGTATACTTCAGGTGCACCAGCTTTTTCGGTACGAGGTACTAACTCGATATTACTTCTGCAACGAGTTCAAAGTCCCTGTTAGGAAAAGTAGAACGCTAAGAAAAACAGAAAGGTTCGTGAAGCCGCGAGTGTTCACAAACTATGAGAAAAAAATGCGGAAACATTTTGTGCCAGAATTTTTCAGTGCTCTCCGAAACGATTTGTGTAATATAAAAACAAGAAGGCAAATGTTTAACAAATTTCGCGAATATTGTGTCTCAGGTAACTCATATGGGTGAAGAGTGGAATACATTTGTGCTGTCCTCAAGTACGTATTTTGCTGTTTATATTGTGTTGCAATGCATAATTCTGCTATGTGATTTTCGACTAAGAAGTATTTGTCATGTTCAAACTTGAGAGTGTGCTTATTCTATTGTGTGTATGTTTACACCAACTGCCTGGAAAGCCAACAAGCATTGGGTGCTTAGGCAGACCAGAGAAAAAACTATGTAAAACAAAAGTGAATACAGCTGAAATAATGAATGAATAATTTTCTCTCGTCTGCCGTCACAAAAAAAATCTTACCGGGAATGTTATTAACCTTTCAAGTATAACTCTCTCCCCAGTTCAGAGGAACGTCTTGTCAAAGGGCGTTAACTTTTGTCCGGCTACTGGTGGTTTTTATGAATTTCAACTTTTTTAGAACTTAGATAACTTCGCCAGAAACATGAGGCTACGAGAATACTTCTACAATCACCCTGCGACGGAAGAAGCCCGCAGCACCCTACCTAGCAATCAGCAATAAACCCCTTCCACACAGATTGATAGTTTCCTCGACATGTACATCAAAGCTGTCCAACGCGAAGTGCGAAAAGCATACCAAACACAACTTTCGTTCTGCCATAACAGTACTACCAACGAAAAGAAAGCCCTAGAGGCACTCGCAAGCTGTCCCGACATAATTATTGAAACTGCCAATAAGGTACGCGACATTGTATTCCTTGAAAAAACCGACTATTTCCCGAAGCCAATAAGCAACTATCGGTATTGACGTTCCAAAAAGCACTACCCAATGATCCCACTAAAGACTATAATAGGTCTCCTCATAGGTACGCCGACGGCATCATCAATTGAATTGAGTGCTTCCTCGTGCATCGCCAGCAATTTGTCACAGCCAATGACAACATTTCATCTCTAAGCCCGGTTATTTTAGGTGTACCCCTGGACACCGTTCTGGGTCCCCTACTTTTTCTCATCTACATCAATGATTTGCTTGAGTGTGTCTCATCATCAGTGCATTTATTCTCTTACGATTGTGTCATTTTTAGGAAGATTGATAACGATATTGACATATGCGCACTCCAGTCAGACATCAATTCCATATCCCATTGGTGCAGTGCATGGCAGAAGACATTAAATACTAACAAGTGCAAATCAAAGCGAATTTCTGGTATCGGTACTAACCCTCAACCGTATTTATTTGATGGGAAAATGCTCGAAGCTGTTAGTTCATATAAATACTTTGGCGTTCATATCACTATTGACCTATCTTGGAATCTTGATATTGATTATATCACCAATAAAGCCAATCGAATGCTTGGCTATGTAACACGTAAGTTTCATTCCGCTCCTTCTGTAAAACTGCTCCTTTTCCAATCCCTTGTTCTTCACAACTTGACTACGCTTCATCTATATGGGACCCATGTACTGAAGTGCTGCGTAACCAGCTAGAAATAATTCAGAATAAGGCCGCACGATTTATTCTTTCTAACTACCAGCGAGCAGCCAGTGTCTCCAGAATGAAAACTAACTTGAATCTCCCATCCCTGACGTTACGACGCAACATTGCACGCTTGTGCTTATTCCATAAAATATATTCACACAGCATGCTTCACAACGCATTACTTACTCCACCTTCATACGTATCTTCTCGTTTATACCATGCTCACAGAGTTGGCATTCCTACTTGCAATATTAAAGCCTTTTCTCATTCTTTCTTTCCACGTACCCCTAGGGACTGGAATCATCTTCTTACGGATGTCGCTATGATTCGCAACCCGGACTTGTTTCGTTCCGCTGTGTGCAACGTCATCACCTAGATTTGTCTATTGTCTGTAGCGATACATTGGTTCCTGCCAATTTGTCTTGTTTTGCTGTTTTATTTTATATTTTTATGAGTGTTGCCAGGGGCTCAAACTGACACGAAATTGCAATTGACCTCCCGTATTACCCCTTACAACATGTATACATTGCCGCATATCTCACGTGGTAAAAGAATGATTACAACCTTATTTCCTTGTTTTACTTTTGTTTTTGGAGGTGATATGTACTCGTATTGTGTTCTTTGTACTGCAGTTCTCTTATTTCTTGTTATGTATTTACTCACTCCCCTCTTCAATGCAATTGCCTTGAGGGCATTCAAAATAAAAAATAAATAAATAAAAGCAAGTCTTCAAAGGTAAACTTGGTGAGCTTGTTAAAAATAAAACAATATATGATACCTTGGTTTCTTCGTTGATCCCTTTAGGCCAGTAGCTGGTTAATTTTATCTTCTTCCTAAAATTCACAAGGTGAATAACCCAGGGCGCCCCATTGTTTCTGGCATTGGCACTGTTAGCGAAAACCTCTCGCGCTATGTCGATAATCTAATTTGCGACATTGCGCCCAGTTTTCCCTTCTTCATTTAGGATACCAATGATTTTCTTTTGGAGATATCAAAAATTGAAATTAATGATAACTGCCTCCTGGTCACCCTCGATGTTGCATCCCTGTTGCATCCCCCATGAAGATGGCATCACCGCTGTATCGCTGCGTATGAGCAGTCATCGTGCGACAAACCTATGGATTCTTTTACTCCCAAAACTTTCCTTGGGCTTATTCTTAAACTTAACAATTGTGAGTTTGACTTAGTTCATTACGTGCAAGTCAGTGGAACGTCAATGGGAACTCTAATCAGGCCTAACTACGCCAATATCTTTATGGCTCACCTGGAATTAAACTTTCTTCACACTCAAAACCTAAAGCCACGGTACAATAAAACGTATCTTGACGACATATTCAGGATCTGGCAGCACGGTGACGCGGGGCTCCTCACCTTCATTGAGGCATTACCCCTAGCCCATCCTACTATTTCCCATGCTCATTCCTATTCGGAACACAATGTAAACTTTCTGGACGTCACTGTTACTACTTGCCAAGGTAGGCTACAATCTAAAACTGTATCGAAAACCGACAGGCATGCGGCAGCATTTGCACTTCCAAAGTAGCCCCGTCAGCCACTGTAAGACAGTAATACCATACAGCCAAGCCCACCGTTTTAGGAGAATTTGCACGAACCAAGCGGACTTTGACTCAAACTCACAAGACCTGAAGACCGCCCTCCTGAATAAGAAATACCCGGAATAAGTTATCGACGAGGCCATTGTGCGAGCCAACCAATTACACAGTAACCAAATCTGCAAGGAAAAAGCCCCAAACGTTAACCCGCAAACAATCTTAGTTCTAACCCACTTAGCCTCCTCTTCAAGAGTATCAACCGTACTACGAAGACATCACAATATCCTAATTCAAAGTGAACGCCTACAAAGCATAATCCCGGAACCACCACACGTTATCTACCGGCGTAATAAAAATTTAGGCGACTTTCTTACTAACTCTCGTATCAGCCGACCCAAAACTACTGGTAGCATGCCCTGTAATAAACCTCGATGTAAAGTATGACCAGCATGGCTTCAGACTACTACGTAACTATAAAGGATAACTTAAACTGTGACTCTGCTAATGCCGTATACCTTCTAGAGTGTACCGTTTGTAGGCCGTAATATATCGGCCAAACTGAAACGCCCTTCCGAATACGATTCAATATTCACCGTTCTCATACCAAAAATTGCCCCTATTTGCCACCGTGAAGACATGTGAACGGGCCCGGTCATGCATTTGAACATCTTAAAGCAACACGTTTCGAATCCGCTTTCAAAACCCACTACGACCGCGAGACTTGGGAACCATATCTCATTTATAAGTTTGGTTCAGCGACGCTTGGTATTATTGAAAGCTACGAAAAACTAACGTGCTTACACCTCGAATAAAATTGGCGACTTCATACTTTTGATCACATTCTTCATTAACCCTACCCTTGAGTTTCACATCAGAATGCGCAGAAACTCACCATATACAGCAGCTTTATTAGCCTAATGCGACTCAACAATGCGATTTGTCCTTGAGAAAGAGGCCGCGTTCCCCCCACCACTTAGAAACGTTTAACCCTTCGTGATCTATGGCCCCTACCTATTTCCTGCTCAGTTCCTAGCTCTTGTGTCATACTATTTTGTATACTGAGTCTATTCTGTCCATCCCGAGAGGGCACACCCAAAACACATTCTTCGTTCGTGTCTTTATGGATCCGTCCAAACAAGTCTCCCCACCCACTGAATACCTTCTTGGATACTTTTCCCTTCTTTTTGAAACCGCGATTTTCTAGTCTTCCGCACTGGCAGCCCATACCCCGTCGTGGAGCAACCTTAACAGCTGCCTTGTAAATACGACGGCCTCCTCTCTCTCCTTTCCCTCTTTTTTTGTTGTTGCTGTGAAATAGGCTTAGCCTGACTGCATGTATACTCCCCGTTTTCAAAACATCTTCCCATCCTTCTCACCGTTTTCGGCCAATCTATACAAGAAATATGTTCCAAATGTTTCTGATTCCAAAATCATGTAACTGTACTCTGATGAAGGCAAGTCCTGTTGCCGCTGCATAAATAAACGTTCTTTGTGTATCCGACTCTTTACTTTCGCTATATATATAAATATATGTATTATATGTTATATATGTTATATATGTATTATATGTATTATATATGTATTATATATATATATATATATATATAAGAAAAGAAAACTTTGAACAAGGTAAAAGCACGAATAATGCCAACGTTTCAGCAAAGAAACTTGCTTTCGTCAGGGCAATCTCTCGCCTGGCTGGCACGCCTTATATAGGGGTAGGTCCCCAGGTGAGAGGGGAGAAGGAAAGAAGGAAGTGAAATTGAGAAAGCGGATTGGTCTGGGAGTATGTCGGGGAGCATATTGAGGGGCAAACAAGGTTGTATAGTTTGAGTCGCGAAGTAGGTCACAGGGAAGTCAGCCGGGGGTTGATATTCGGGGAATTTTCGGAGATAAAGGATGAGAAGGTGTTTGTTCACCCGCCGCGCGGCATACGGAAAGGTTCTCAGAACTGCCGGAAGCAGACCAAGCGGTGAGAGTAGGGTCCTTATCAGAAACTATCTGCAAGCCTCAGGTCAAAAGAAAAGGTAGAGAAGGGGGGAGATAACTAGTTCAAGGAAAAAAGGAAAAAAAGAGAAAAAAAGAAGAAAAAAAACGGGAGGGAAACCACTCAAACCCACACACAAAAGGAAAAGCAATGACCCGGCAACTGAAATGGCTCGTGTCACCCACGGCAACATTCCTGGAACAGGCCAGTCCTGAAACTCAAAAACAAAAAGATAAAGTTAGAGTGACGTACGGGGCACAAGACCACGTGGAGTAAAAACAAAAGAGACAAGTAAAATAAATAAAATGGAATTCCAAAAGCAAAGGGTGGAGAGATGCCGGCGAGTATTAGGCTAGCAGCTGATGAGTGAAAAAAAGAAATTAGGTGACCAGGTAAAGGCCAGAGAGAGGAGTAATAGTCTTTTGATAAGGTATCTGCAAGACAGTGCCTATTTCTGTATACCCGGTAAATATCGCAAAGATTCCAAGTTGCCCCTAGACGCATTAATTCCAGTAGGTTCCATGGAGTTGAATTTGTGAATTAGGTAGGATTCTCGGTATTTCCTGTCCCTAGGAGACCTGAAGTTTGACTGAAGTATATACAACTTAAGGTCATCAAAATTGTGGCCTGGTTGGTTGAAATGCTGCGCTACAGCTCTGGAGGATTTGCTAAGAGTATCTGCCATTAAGACGTAGGCTCATAGGTATACTCGTTTCGCCTAAATACTGTTTGTGGAACATGGAGCATTCCAACATATACACAATGTTAGATGAAGTGCACGTAAAACTTGAATTCATCTTGTGGAAATTATTACTGACTGTGCTTTTAAATGCAGAGCATTTAAGTAACTCACGATGTCACCCGCGTTGACGTCCGTAGTCGTAGTCCGCATCGCTCCCCCTACACTATATAAAAAATAATACTTACCGGCGCCAGGTTTCGATCCCACGACTCTGCGGGCGGAACGCAAGGTACATGGTGCTCTACCCACTGCGCCACAAAGCCGACACAGAATGGAAGGTTACGAACGCGCCTTATATCCTTGACTCATTCAACCGTCGGCCACAGGTGCGCCCTCTCCCCCGCGTCCTCCTCGCCTTCTCTCCGCACGCAACACCCTGTCTCGCCGCATTGGGTTCGCGCTCAGCAACAGTCGGTTCGCGCGCAAGAACAGGTGGGGGCGCTCGCATCGCGCTCTCTCGCCGCGGTCGGTTCGCGCTTAAAGGGGCCCTAAATAGTTTTCTGGAGGTCGCCATTTCAATCGCGCAATCGCTAGAGTACCCCTTCACGACAATGTATACCAAATATTACACCTCTGCGTAAAGCAGGGGCCGCACAAACACGCAACAAAGATGCCTTCTTTCTTCCTTGCTCACCTACCGCTTCCTTGCCGCCACACTTGCGCGCTGTGACGTGCGACAGAGCGGTTGTGACGCACCCGTGTGACGCACGAAGCTCTCAACAGTACGGCTGCGCTATTGGTGGGCCCCGTTAAGTGCTGTAGCCAGTCAGCGTTCCCGGCTCTGGGAGAAACGCGGTTGCGCCACGTTGCGCGCAGCGCTCCTGCACCGGCGGCACGGCGTATTCGTCCTCCACGGGTGGCACGGATGAATGTTTATCGTCGCCATCCGTTACACGAGTGTAGCTGAGTATGTAGTCGTTTACAAGGTATTAATAACACTGAAAAACACGGAAAATCTCTGCGGGCCCAAACGGCCGCTACACGCGCGACCGCGGAAAGTATCTGCCTGCTCCGTCGGCAAGCAGCCCACTGTGTGGTGTACGCACGATGGCGCATACACCGCAGCAGCTAAAACTTGTCACCGCGCCGCCAGTACGGGACTATTGCTGAAAATCAGTTTGCAAATACGCGAAAGCGGGTGATAGTGCAGTGAAAGATTGCGCGGGGGGTCGTCGTCGTCGCGGCCTCGCAAAGCAGTGTCTGGATAACTGCGGCGATGCTAAGCCTTTTCACCGACCTCGGTGGGACGAGTTCACCGCGAAACGCTAACGCTAGCGAGCCGCTATAGTCGTCGCTGGCAATCTTCAATTATTGTCGTTATCGAGCATGTTGAGTTAGGAAGCCCCCTATCTTGCCTTCAAACGCTCGTTTGCGCTCGTTTCCGCCGACGCGAGCACGGCCGGCGCGAGGAGTCGTTGGATGCGGGCCGGCCACCGACCGACCCCGCCACAGACCCCGCTGAGCGGTAGTAGGCGGAGCTTGGCCTTCGTCTGCTACAAGCGTGACGTACCGCCTAGCGGAGCCAATGGCTGCGCGCTTCTCGACGCAACCCTGTTTGTCTAGGTGTCACCGATGAGGTCTTGCGCCTGGTCGGTGGCGTCTCCGCTTCCACAGTGCTTTGGAGGAGCGGTTAAAGAGGGAATGCGCCAGGCCTTGTAGCGGGCCCTTTTTAATTAACGATAGCTCGGCTAATACTGGACGCTTTTAAATCATTTTTGCGACAGGATGTTCTTTGGATAGTACTTCAATGATTGCGCACGTAAAATCTCAACCATTGGAACCCTGTTTAGGGCCCCTTTACACCACATATGTCGTTCGCGCGCGCTCCGGTCGCTAACATCTGTGGCGTGATCGTGACGTCAACATCACGCGTTCGTGTGGTGGCGCGATTTCGGCACTATAACACTCTCTCGCGAGGGGCACTGGATTGGATTCGATTGGATTGGCTTGGATTAACTTGGCTTGGATTGGATTGGTTTGGATTTGGATTGGATTAGATTAAAGTTGATTGTGTTGGATTGTGTTGCGTCATAGCCATGCCACGTTGCGTCATAGCCGCTCCACGTTGCGTCATAGCCACGGAAGGGGGTTCACGGCACGTTTCACCATCGGCTTCATCGACAATGTCTACGCTGGAAAACAACAATTACAACAACAACAACCAATACGTAATTCTTACGACTTGCAGGCGCGCCCCCCGCGGAAATGCTCTGCATTTGATCGTGCCCCTCGCGAGGGGGATGTTTACTTTTTTTTTACAATGCAGTCGGTCTGCAGGTGCCTGCAAGACTTGCATCTGGGGCGGGAGCAGCTGGCTATGACTGGTTGCTTTGAAGGCTCGGTTTTAGCGTGCACTAAAATATCTTTTAGTCTCCTGTTTCTCCTGTACGTACCCTTGGGGCTTCAGGGAAAGTCTTTCTAAGTCGGTCGTTACTGGCTAAAATTGGGTAGTACTTGCGCAGTATATTGTTTACGTTTGGGAGGGCGTTTGAAAATTTAGTTATTAGGGCAGGCGGCCTGGCGCTTTCGTTTTGTCGCTGTTGGTTGAGCACGTCAACCCTTTTGGGATTAGATGCGCGTTGGTACGCCTGATCAAGCTGGCTTTTGGGGTGGTTCCTGTTAATAAGGGTGGACTTGAGTTTATCTAGGTGCTCTACGTAGTCACTGTCATCACTGCATACTCTTCTAAGCCTGGTGGCTTGTCCTACAAAGATCCCTAGCTTGCAGTGTCTCGGGTGATGGCATTTATAGTATAGGCACTGCTGCCTGTCAGTTGGTTTTCTAAAAAGCGTGGTTTTAAGTTTACCGTTGTTTAAAATGACGGTAGTATCTAGGAAGTTCACTTATTTTTCAGAATACTGGCAGGAGAATTTTATAGTCGGATGCGAAGAATTGAGATGAGATATAAACGTTTGTACAGTAGCGCGGCCGTGTTCCTAAATCATGAAGATATCGTCTATGTAGCGGAGGTAAACCTGAGGTTTATGCGGAAAAGAGCTCAATGGAGTGGCTTCAAGATGCCCCATGAAAATGTTGGCAAATGTCAGCGCTAATGGAGTACCCATGCTGGTTACAAAAACTTGCAAAAAGTAAGAAGAGTCCAATTCAAAAAAATTGAGAGTTAAAACTAGTTAAGTCTCTTTGCTCAAACGTTGGCAACAATCGTGCTTTTACCTTGTTCAAAGTTTTTTTTTCTTGTGTTCGCTACCATCTTCAAAAGTACAACTGCTCATATATATATATATATATATATATAGCGAATCTGAAATGGAAATTGAGGGGCTCGGCGAATTAAGACAAAATAAGGGTTTGTAGTCAAGAAAACCTCGGAAAGCACAGGGGGACACGGTAGGTCATAGAAACAGATGAAGAATTTTTTGAGTCAGAAAGAAAGTGGTGAAATAATGCCCACCGGGTGGGATTCAAACCCACGAACTGTTTCATTCTTCATCTGTTTTTATGACCTACCGCATTCCTCCCTTTGCTTTCTGAGGTTTTCTTTACTGCCAAGGATTATTTTATATATTTATATATATATATATATATATATATATATATATATATATACAGAAAGAAATGAGGGCAGTCTACAACGCCAAAGAAGGCATAGGGGAATGGTTGGACTATATATTTTTTTTTTACCGTTAGTGAAATTATATATTTTTTTTTTCATAATATTTGAAGCGAGAAAGAAAGAAAAACACGCGCCCAGAGTGGGGACCGAACCCACGCCTTTCGATTAGATCTCGAATGCCTTACCAATTCGGCTATCTGGGCGACTGTGTTCTGCTTCACTTTCTAGGGTATTTATATTTACTACAACTGTACCTGACGCTTGAGGGTGGTAGCCAGCGCCACTCAGACTACACGGGGAGAAGGGGACCTTCTTTTCAACCCCCGGGGCGTGACACGTACGTCTACAGCCTGTCATAAGCGGGTAACTGGAAGGAAACCCTCTTATGCTACCTTGGCATCAAGGCTGCCACAACCGAGGCCCTCGCTAAGCTTTCGCAGGATAATATGGTTAGGAAATGAGGGGCTCGTTAGGAAATACAGAAAGAAATGAGGTCAGTCTACAACGCCAAAGAAGGCATAGGGGAATGGTTGGACTATATATTTTTTTTTACCGTTAGTGAAATTATATATATATTTTGTCGTAATATTTGAAGCGAGAAAGAAAGAAAAACACGCGCCCAGAGTGGGGACCGAACCCACGCCTTTCGAATAGATCTCGAATGCCTTACCAATTCGGCTATATATATGTATATATATATATATATATATATATATATATATATATATATATATATATATATATATATATATATATATATATATATATATATATATTGTGAGCACTGTCTTTGCACTGATTGCTGGGGTGGTCATTATTCTCTCTCTTGTGTCCGAACACACTATCCTGAGCATCGTCTCACCCACGCACAGTTTGGTATCATCATCGTATCGCTGGCCTCGCGCAATCCTAATCGTCATCGGAGTACGTTGGTTCTGCGGCCTGCTTGAGAAAGTCCACCGGAATAAACGCCGCCCGGCCTTAGGTCTGCTGCCCGGCTTTCCTCTCTCAATATATATATATATATATATATATATATATATATATATATATATATATATATATATATATATATATATATATATATATATATATATATATATATCTATATATATATACAAAATTTATATATATATAAATAATACTTTGTAGAAGATAGCGGCCTCAGACCTCTCAGACAAGAAGACTTGTTTTTTTCAAGGACTCAGGATTCATCTCTGGCACAATGTTTTATAGATACAGGTTGGGTTGGAGAGAGAGTGTGGAGGTTGTTAGCAGCGGGGCCGGAAGGAGGACACAAGAGTGGGTCAACGGTCGTTTGAAAGGAGCGAAATAGTGAGAGAGAAAGGGAGGTGTGGTAATTGTGAGACGACCCCGCACTAGAGAAAGAGGGAAGACTACGCGAGATTCGGAGAAAACAGGGGGGAACAGTTTAAGCTGGGCTGCGGTGGGGCCGGGCGACTTGAAAGGATTCTTGAGGGAAGATTGTGGAAAAGAGGGGCGTCTTGGGGGTGCAATTGCAGGGTTACTGAACTGTGTGTAAGAGAGAAAACTCGTAAACAGAAACAGCCCGTATAGTTTGAAGAATTCCGACTTCGGAGGTCAGTGTTCGCTGAAGAATAGAGGGGGTATGCGCGGGTGCAACTCACGCGGAGCTTTGCGGTACATTGAAGGACTTCTTTTCTGTTTTCTTTTTTTTTTCTTGACAATGGTAAACTGAAAACCACCCTTTATAGGAAACCAACGGACAGGCATCTGTTCCTAGACTACACTAGTCATCGCCCACGACACTGCAAACAAGGTATCTTTGTAGGACAGGCTACCAGACTAAGAAGAGTACGCAGGGAAAACACAGACTATATAAAACACCTTAATGAACTAAAGTCCACCTTGGCAAGCAGGAATCACCCGGCACAGCTCGCTGGATATGGCTTACGTAAGAGCATCCAAGCTAGAAAGGGACGAAGTGCTCAAGCAACAACGACGAAACGAAAGCGCCCGACCACCAGGCTTAATAACCAAATTCTCAAACGCGCTCCCTAACATAAACAACATCCTGCGGAAATACTACCCCATTCTAGCCAATAATGACCGACTTAAAAAGACGTTTCCAGAAGCCCCAAGATTTACCTACAGAAGAAACAGGAACCTGAAAGAGATTTTATTACATGTCAAAATTAGCGCTTCCCAGGCACCAGTCATAAGCCCTTGCCTCCGCCCTAGATACAACACCTGCAAACATCTGCGGACGGATTGCATTTTCAATAGCACTGCCAGCCAATACGTTCACAATAATTATTCAAGCGTCACTTGCAATTCTTCTAACATTGTGTATATGCTACAATGCTCATTCTGTCAAAAGCAGGACATTAGAGAAACGAGTCAACCTATGAACTTACGCCTGAATGGATCTCGGGCCGACACTCATCACAGGGCCTCCATAGCAGTCGCGCACCACTTCAACCAGCCGAACCAAAATTTCGACGACCTCAAGCTCTATATTCTGCAGTCAAACTTTAAGTCGTCAAGGGATCGCAAATTCAGAGAATCGTACTTAATCCATAAATTCAACTGCCTGGAGCCGGCTGGAATCAATGCTTCGAAAGGCAGCTTAGAAACCTTACGGTATCTGAATCGAGCAGAAAAGTAATGCTCTTTCAAAAAGTTGGCATATCCATTCGTAATATTCTTTTTTTTGCGATAGAATGCCCGTTGGCATAAAACAATTCGCAATATTCCTTCCTGCCATCCCCAAAGCTGATACTTGAATACAATTTCTGTACTTTTCTTCTCCCCCCCCCTTTTTTTTATTCTCCTGTCTTGCTCCTGGCCGATTTCGACATACCACGTGCACTAGCCTCCCTCGACCTTCGGTATTCGTCTTACTATACTCGGTGACAACTTAAGAACGGTTACGCAAGTGGCATCTGTGTCTTATCGCCGTAGCCGGATGTTTCTCCGCGCGGCACAAATAGGGCGTTACTCGGAATATTTCGAACATGGCGTGAGCCGTTCCTGTCATTTTTTGGATTTATTGTCCCTCTAAATGACTCCAGGGACGACAAACAAACTGCGTGCGACAAGGCAGACGATATCACGCATTTATAGCAAACCCCTTTCAAAACGCACGCGCACTGACGTCACGGGTCCGGCGCTTTGGCGGAGTGATACACTACATGAGGTGGTGCCGTTCTTGAGTTGTAACCGAGTGTACCTGCTTTACACACACAAGTAAATAGGAAAAAAAAAGAAAACAGAAAAGAAGTCCTTGAATGTACCGCAAAGCTCCGCGTGAGTTCACCCGCGCATACCCCCTCTATACTTCTTCGAACACTGACCTCCCCAGTCGGAATTCTTTAAACTCTACGTGCTGTTGCTGTTTACGAGTTTTCTCTCTTAAACACAGTTCAGTAACCTTGCAATTGCACCCCCAAGACGCTCCTCTCATCCCCGATCTTCCCGGAAGTCTCCTTTGAAGTCGCCCGGCTCATCGCAGCTCAGCTTAAACCGTTCCCCCCTGTTTTCTCCGACTCGCGTAGTCTTCCCTCCTTCTCTACTGCGGGGTCCTCTCACAATAACCACACCTCCCTTTCTCTCTCACTATTTCGCTCCTTTCAACCGACCGTTGATCCACTCTGCTGTCCTCCTTCCGGCCCCTCTGTTAACAATCCCCCCCTCTCTCTCCAACTCAATCTGTATCTATAAAACAGTGTGCCAGAGATGAACCCTGATGTCTTGAAAAAGACAAGTCTCCTTGTCGAAACGTTGGCAGAGGTCTGAGGCCGATACCTTCTATATATATATATATATATAAATATATATATATATATATATATATATATATATATATATATATATATATATAATATATATATATATATATATATATATATATATATATATATATATATATATATATTTATATATATATATATATATATATATATATATATATATGTAGCGAATCAGAATAGGAAATGAGGGGCTCGTTGAAAATAACACAGAAATAAGGGTTGGCAGTCGAGAAAACCTCGGAAAGCAAAGGGGAGGATGTGGTAGATCATTGAAACAGATTAAGAATTTGGAAAGAAAGAAAGAAAGTGAAGAAAAAATGCCCGCCAGGTGGGATCCGAACCCACGACCTCCAGAATACCGGTCCGGTGCGATAACCACTACGCTACCGGCGGGGCGATTTTCCCGTTCACTTTCTGGGGTATTTATGTTAGGTATGTTTGTTTCCTGTGCTTGGGGGTGGTAGCCAGCGCCATTCGGACTAATCGGGGTGAAGGGGACCTTCTTTTTAACCCCCGGGTCGTGACTCGAGTGTCTACGACATGTCCAGAGTGGTCGACCAGCTTTGAACCCTCTTAAGCTCCCTTTGGCAACAAGACTGCCAGAACAGAGGCCCTCGCTATGCATGCAGCGAATCAGAATAGGAAATGAGGGGCTCGTTGAAAATAACACAGAAATAAGGGTTGGCAGTCGAGAAAACCTCGGAAAGCAAAGGGGAGGATGTGGTAGATCATTGAAACAGATTAAGAATTTGGAAAGAAAGAAAGAAAGTGAAGAAAAAATGCCCGCCAGGTGGGATCCGAACCCACGACCTCCAGAATACCGGTCTGGTGCGATAACCACTACGCTACCGGCGGGGCGATTTTCCCGTTCACTTTCTGGGGTATTTATGTTAGGTATGTTTGTTTCCTGTGCTTGGGGGTGGTAGCCAGCGCCATTCGGACTAATCGGGGTGAAGGGGACCTTCTTTTTAACCCCCGGGTCGTGACTCGAGTGTCTACGACATGTCCAGAGTGGTCGACCAGCTTTGAACCCTCTTAAGCTCCCTTTGGCAACAAGACTGCCAGAACAGAGGCCCTCGCTATGCATGTAGCGAATCAGAATAGGAAATGAGGGGCTCGTTGAAAATAACACAGAAATAAGGGTTGGCAGTCGAGAAAACCTCGGAAAGCAAAGGGGAGGATGTGGTAGATCATTGAAACAGATTAAGAATTTGGAAAGAAAGAAAGAAAGTGAAGAAAAAATGCCCGCCAGGTGGGATCCGAACCCACGACCTCCAGAATACCGGTCTGGTGCGATAACCACTACGCTACCGGCGGGGCGATTTTCCCGTTCACTTTCTGGGGTATTTATGTTAGGTATGTTTGTTTCCTGTGCTTGGGGGTGGTAGCCAGCGCCATTCGGACTAATCGGGGTGAAGGGGACCTTCTGTTTAACCCCCGGGTCGTGACTCGAGTGTCTACGACATGTCCAGAGTGGTCGACCAGCTTTGAACCCTCTTAAGCTCCCTTTGGCAACAAGACTGCCAGAACAGAGGCCCTCGCTATGCATGTAGCGAATCAGAATAGGAAATGAGGGGCTCGTTGAAAATAACACAGAAATAAGGGTTGGCAGTCGAGAAAACCTCGGAAAGCAAAGGGGAGGATGTGGTAGATCATTGAAACAGATTAAGAATTTGGAAAGAAAGAAAGAAAGTGAAGAAAAAATGCCCGCCAGGTGGGATCCGAACCCACGACCTCCAGAATACCGGTCTGGTGCGATAACCACTACGCTACCGGCGGGGCGATTTTCCCGTTCACTTTCTGGGGTATTTATGTTAGGTATGTTTGTTTCCTGTGCTTGTGCTTGTTTCCTGTGCTTGGGGGTGCTACCACCCCCAAGCACAGGAAACAAACATACCTAACATAAATACCCCAGAAAGTGAACGGGAAAATCGCCCCGCCGGTAGCGTAGTGGTTATCGCACCAGACCGGTATTCTGGAGGTCGTGGGTTCGGATCCCACCTGGCGGGCATTTTTTCTTCACTTTCTTTCTTTCTTTCCAAATTCTTAATCTGTTTCAATGATCTACCACATCCTCCCCTTTGCTTTCCGAGGTTTTCTCGACTGCCAACCCTTATTTCTGTGTTATTTTCAACGAGCCCCTCATTTCCTATTCTGATTCGCTACATGCATAGCGAGGGCCTCTGTTCTGGCAGTCTTGTTGCCAAATGGAGCTTAAGAGGGTTCAAAGCTGGTCGACCACTCTGGACATGTCGTAGACACTCGAGTCACGACCCGGGGGTTAAAAAGAAGGTCCCCTTCACCCCGATTAGCCCGAATGGCGCTGGCTACCACCCCCAAGCACAGGAAACAAACATACCTAACATAAATACCCCAGAAAGTGAACGGGAAAATCGCCCCGCCGGTAGCGTAGTGGTTATCGCACCTGACCGGTATTCTGGAGGTCGTGGGTTCGGATCCCACCTGGCGGGCATTTTTTCTTCACTTTCTTTCTTTCTTTCCAAATTCTTAATCTGTTTCAATGATCTACCACATCCTCCCCTTTGCTTTCCGAGGTTTTCTCGACTGCCAACCCTTATTTCTGTGTTATTTTCAACGAGCCCCTCATTTCCTATTCTGATTCGCTACATGCATAGCGAGGGCCTCTGTTCTGGCAGTCTTGTTGCCAAAGGGAGCTTAAGAGGGTTCAAAGCTGGTCGACCACTCTGGACATGTCGTAGACACTCGAGTCACGACCCGGGGGTTAAAAAGGTCCCCTTCACCCCGATTAGTCCGAATGGCGCTGGCTACCACCCCCAAGCACAGGAAACAAACATACCTAACATAAATACCCCAGAAAGTGAACGGGAAAATCGCCCCGCCGGTAGCGTAGTGGTTATCGCACCTGACCGGTATTCTGGAGGTCGTGGGTTCGGATCCCACCTGGCGGGCATTTTTTCTTCACTTTCTTTCTTTCTTTCCAAATTCTTAATCTGTTTCAATGATCTACCACATCCTCCCCTTTGCTTTCCGAGGTTTTCTCGACTGCCAACCCTTATTTCTATATATATATATATATATATATATATATATATATATTGGGTTTGTAAATGATGGGCTCGTTAGAAAATACAGGAAGAAATGCCGGCAGTCTACAACGCCAAAGAAGGCATAGGGGAATGGTTAGAATATTTTTTACTGTTAGTGATGTTACATTATTATTTATTATTATTAATTACGTGAGAAAGAAAGAAAGAAAAACACGCGCCCAGAGTGGGGACCGAACCCACGCCTTTCGATTAGAACTCGAATGCCTTACCAATTCGGCTATCTGGGCGACTGTGTTCCGCTTCACTTTCTGGGGTATTTATATATACTAGAACTGTATCTGACGCTTGAGGGTGGTAGCCAGCGCCACTCAGACTACACGGGGAGAAGGGGACCTTCTTTTTCAACCTCCGGGGCGTGACGCGAACGTCTACAGCCTGTCATAAGCGGGTAACTGGCGGGAAACCCTCTTATGCTACCTTGGCATCAAGGCTGCCAGAACCGAGGCCCTCGCTAAGCTTTTGCATGATAATAGGGTTTGTAAATGAGGGGCTCGTTAGAAAATACAGGAAGAAATGCCGGCAGTCTACAACGCCAAAGAAGGCATAGGGGAATGGTTAGAATATTTTTTACTGTTAGTGATGTTACATTATTATTTATTATTATTATTACGTGAGAAAGAAAGAAAGAAAAACACGCGCCCAGAGTGGGGACCGAACCCACGCCTTTCGATTAGATCTCGAATGCCTTACCAATTCGGCTATCTGGGCGACTGTGTTCCGCTTCACTTTCTGGGGTATTTATATATACTACAACTGTATCTGACGCTTGAGGGTGGTAGCCAGCGCCACTCAGACTACACGGGGAGAAGGGGACCTTCTTTTTCAACCCCCTGGGCGTGACGCGAACGTCTACAGCCTGTCATAAGCGGGTAACTGGCGGGAAACCGTCTTATGCTACCTTGGCATCAAGGCTGCCAGAACCGAGGCCCTCGCTAAGCTTTTGCATGATAATAGGGTTTGTAAATGAGGGGCTCGTTAGAAAATACAGGAAGAAATGCCGGCAGGCTACAACGCCAAACAAGGCATAGGGGAATGGTTAGAATATTTTTTACTGTTAGTGATGTTACATTATTATTTATTATTATTAATTACGTGAGAAAGAAAGAAAGAAAAACACGCGCCCAGAGTGGGGACCGAACCCACGCCTTTTGATTAGATCTCGAATGCCTTACTTCTTCCATATCTATGGAGCTGTCTTAAGGCCGATCCACACGACGGACCGAGTCCGCGGTCCGATCGGTCACGTGATGCCAGTTCACGGCCCGCCGCGGTCCGATGCAGCGCCGAGAGCATCCACACGGCGGACCGCCGTAGCAGACGACCGAGCGGTCCAACCAGAAACACTCAGGCTCGCGCCCACGCCGGGCATGTTTTATGTGTATTTTGCGCTTGCTTTCGCGGTTCCGCGCGCATTTTGGAGCAGTCGAAATGGAAACAGAGCACTATCGTCGTTTGGCCGCTATGCCGTTAGCTTTGTACGTTGATGAAGAAGACTACCCTGCGCCGAAAAGGTCGAGCTGAGTTAAAAAGTGGATGTGTCGAAAAGAGCTGGGGCTGCGGAACCAAGTTGTGACGTGCGGTACTCTCGCAACCGCCTGCTACTGTCCTTGGGTCGCCTCCCGAACCCCTCCAAAAATAAGAAAGCATTCTTTATTTTATTTTCGAAGAACACAGAGCTAGGGTTTCTGAGACATTGTGTCGGGAGCCAAGTCCGAGAAAGGGGAGGGGGGTATTTCGACCGCCCGCTGTCTGCACGGTCATAAAAGCAAGGACATGTGCGCCCGCCGCAGTTTGCCGGAACTGCGCTGCAGTGGCGGCCGAGTTGCGGAAAAGCAGACGACAGAGCGACTGACTTTTTTTGAGCTGAAAATTGGATTAGATTTGGCTAAAAACAATGTGTTGCCGGACAACATTCGTTGTCCAGACCAATTCCTTCGGTGCGGCTTCTTCGAGCGCTTCGAATCAACCGCGCTGCCCGCGACGTTCTCTATTGGCGCAACTTGCCACGGCTCCGCCCACGCTGCGCGGGAGCTGTCAGACCACGATGATTGATGTCGCGGTCCGCCGTCGAGACCGCGGACCGAAAAGCCTTGGCGAATATTTGGACCGCGAAGACCGCGGTCCTGCGCGGTCCAACGGTGTTACGCGCGATCTGGTGACGTCCTGTCACGTGATGATGGGAACGGCGGTCCAAATAATCGTTTTTGTCCGCCGTGTGGATCGGCCTTTACAGGAGCTTACTTATATAACAGCGCTAAGACGTATTTTTAGTGACGTTATTTGAAACAAAACAAAATCTCCACTGCTGTAACACCGTACAAAGCATAAAAAGGCGCGAGAAAAGAGTATCTTAGCGAAAATAAGAAATGCGATGAACCCATTTTAGGTTGTCTGCGGTGCTCAGACCACTTTCGTAAATATCGAATTCGGTAATTTCAGACGTGCAGTACGTCTGAAATCACCAATGACGAACTCGAGAAGGACCGGATGTCCTCAGGTTCCCCCTCTGCGTTTGGGGCAGAGCCGTAACTGGTAGTGCTGAAGAAATCATTGTTCTTTTGTGGATACCTCATAAAGAAATATATATAGTTGTTGAAACTATTTCACGTTGTGCATTTGGTTCACACAGCGTCGCAGAAGCATTAGTTTTTGCTCAATGCTCAGCCATCAGATCACTGTGCTGTAGTACGTGCACAATTTTAGGTGCTTTTAAGAAACGTATAAATGGCTACAAAATGCTGTAAAACAGGTACTTAGTAAACGTTATTTATGCATTGATGCGGTATATACATCGTGTTAACCGACTGTGCCGCATTTTACACTGCGCGCAGCATGCTACGCATGCAGTTATATTTGCTTGGGAGCACCTTGGATGTTCGTTTGCAATTATCGTCTCCTGCATGGAATTGAGGGAAACTCACCTGATCCAATTCATACGGGACTCACTAATTCATGACCCAAATTCTTGAGACTTACAAATTCAAAAGAATCATGTACCGACGCCAGAAGTTTTACAAAAATATAGAAATTATATATAGCGACCTAGTTTGCTTCTTCTAGAAATACAGTAAACTCTCGTTAAGACGAACTTAGTTCAAAAAAACAATATGGTTTAGAACGACACCATTTTTCTCTTGTAAGGTCCTAAATGCAATACAACTCCGCTTAAGATGAATTTATGATAATACAAATACATTTTTACCGTTCGTTCGAGTTCGTCCTAAAAGGAGTCGGCTGTATTTTACTTTGTAACAGAGATAAAAATAAAAAGAGAATTGCATTTAGGTTTATGGTGAAAACAGCGCATACAAGATGTCTGGGATGCGTTGTTTTCACCACGAGCATTCCCCAACTTGCCCAGTTCGCCGCTGTCGTAAATATTGCATTTTGGTTTATTCAGTCTTCACTAGAAGGCGCTAGCGGTCTACCATGCGAGATATTTTTTTTTTATTTCAGTAGAAAGGTGACATATTTATTTATTTATTTATTTATTTATTTATTTCGGTACCTCAATGCCCAGGGGGCGTTACAGAAGGGAGTGGGTTTCTTTTTTACAAGGTATTGAAAAAATATATATACAATAAGGGGAAAATATACAAAGCAAGAATAGATGCGATGCCTTAACAAGAGCGAAAAAGTAAACAAATCACAGGAGGTAAAAACTATACATATACATATATATATATACATACATACACATATATGCATATATATACATTCATATACACATACACGTACATACACACCGAGAGAAAAAATAAACATTTGGTGCGGGGGGAAATATAACTCAAAAGCTGGGGAGTTATACAAAGACAGTTGTGAAAAAAAGACTATGTAAGAAAATTCATTTACAGTGAAAAATACGCAAGTGTACAAATGAATATCCACGCAAAAAAAAAACTTGATTATACAATGCACAAGTGACGTTCAACTGCCGAACGAAATGCGCGCGCATCCCTGATTGTAGCTATTGAAGTTGGCAGGCGGTTCCACTCATCTGATGTTTTTGGTATGAAGGAATGGAAGCACAGATTAGTACTACATATACCCAAAACAAGTAATCGAGGCCGTTGCGAACCTCGGTATGTATTTGTACAACTATTCCCATTATTGCACAATGGTTTTTAACTCCGTGAGTCACGAAGTTGTAACTCCAATAGGAAAATTAACAGGTGAATTCCCCTTAATTTCCACAAGCAAAAACAAAAGCCTCTTCGCCGGGATCGGTTGACTGGGTGCGAGTCACAAGAACGAAAGTAAACTTGGAGAACTAAATATGCCACGTGATAGCTGCAATATTTTGTTTGTATTAATGCTGAAATGACATTGGTAATTCCTAATTATGATCTGCAGTAACGCCAAAAGTGCGCACAGTTAACCGTCTGTGTTTGTGCCTTGTCATAGCAATTGAAGTTCATTGAATGACCCGCCTTATCCAGCTGCTTCTCCAGTTGCTGTTTTCCTGCAGTATTGGCGTTTAGGAGGAAAGGGCCGAGAAGGGGGCCGATCTATAATTATTCGCTAATTACCTGCATCACACTTGCCATTCGCTGTAAGGAGGTAGTTTTGTATAACGTGAGTATCTAAGAGCGTCGCAGTAGATTTTATTGGCTATTGAAAGGCTTGTTGTGAAGAAAACGCTCTAAAAGAAGCCACGCCCTTTTGCGTTCACTGTAAACAGTAACGCAGAAATTCTGTGATCGAACGTTATTCGCAGATATCGCATGCTCTCACGGCCCTCCGCGAGAAACAACTTTAACCGGCAATAACGTGCTAAAGCGGCTATTATCTGAGCTGTTTGTTTCGGCCTCAGCGGGCATAAACGTCCGTTTAAACGCATATGCCCGTTGTCCGAATGAAATAACAGCCATCACGTGTGCCGAGTTTGTGTGAGCCGTTATGCGGGCGCATCACCAAAGCCTCCGCGAAAACAAAAGTTCGCCGAAGCCATGACGAAAAGATCACCACTCCGTAGCGCATGCCATGCGAATGCGTCAGCATCACCACGGGAGGGCTGGCTGCGTTTATTCACGGCACAGTGGGACTGCAACGGGTACAGCAACCACGGGTGAAAATCGGAAATGCGTCAAGACTTCAAACGACAGCCGAGCCCCCATCTTCTAGGGTTCCCTCCGCTAGTTTTACGGTCTTCGGGATGCAGGGCTACCAGTGGAATTAAAAAAACGGTTTCTCAATTGCTCGCGTGATTCACGTGATATTTACAAAAGAAAACTTTGATTACGCTGGTCAGAACCGTTAGCAGTTTGGTTTCGGTGTGCGACTGCGAATTGTTTAGGGGCGAAGCTCCTCTTGCTCGGGCCCCGTTGCGTACCTCATTGCTGCTGTGCACGGCACCACGATGATGATTGTGGCAGAATGCCCATAGGGATTGGCCAACCAAAGATAGGCCGAAGAGGTCAAAACGTTCAACGCGTTTGTTGCTACCCGACAAGGAGGAGAGGAAGAAGAGGTTGTCGTTCGTAGCGTGCGACCGCAAGACACGTTCCGGGGGTACGCGACACAAGACGCTCTGCAGATGGCGACGGCCAAGGTGGCTAAAATGTCACACACCGAATTCGCTAACTTACCTATGGAGATTGTCATCGTCCCAACGAAGCCCTACAAAATCACCACAAGCATCGACGTCATCGACGGTCTTGTCAACGTAGCGGTGGGATGTCTCCAGCTTTGCGAGCCAGGAGTGGTGGTTTTGACGTGGCGGCGCCCGGTGTCGATCCCACGACTCACTGCCAGCGACTGGAGGTACGTGGCTGTCATGCGAAGAAATCGCAACGACATGAAAGAAACGACCAAATAAGACCACAACAATGAAGACGCAAGGCACGCGGCGCGAAGGTCATCGACACCGGCTACGGCGCCGAAGGCTCGCGACCACGGCACGAGCTTGCGCCGGCGACCAGCCAATGGGACGCAGCCAGCGAGAGGAGCTGGCGGTAGAAGCAGCCCAAGAAGAAGACCGAGAGTGAAGAGAGACCGGAACGCTGGCGGCCGGGTGCCCTGACCCGGGTCACGTCCAAGAGGTCCATCACAACGAAGCACCTGACGCCCTCTCCCGCAAGTTGTCTCGTCGGACATCGGCAGTGAAGTTCCAAGAGAGCTGCGTCGGCTCTTCAGCGACGGGAGCTCGGAGCGCGTTGCCCTACCTCCAGCCACGAGATGTCACGCCCTGACTGTGCTACGGGAAAGTGAGGTGCGGTGGACCATTTTCGGTGACAAACCACGTACTTTCTCTACGTTTGTTTGGACTGTAACGTTTTGCCAATAGTTCGCCTCGTTCATCTTTTGTTATTCTCTCATCACTGTATCTGTTTCTGTTGTGTTAATTTTGATTGGTTTGGAGCAATAGAAATTAGTCTCGTCGAAAGTTTTTCGTTCTCTTGTTATTATTGTCCCGAACCTGACAGTGGCGCAATTCCCACTGCGCTACAAACCGAGACGCGGGCATGTCTACGTACGAACGCGCTTAATGTCCTTCACTCATTCAGATGGTGCGCGCCGTCAAGAAGACCTATACCAATGTTTCACGGTTTTACCGATAACCATTTTAGCTTCGCGCCTCTCATCATCCTTCACGTCGTGGACATGGCGGGATTTTTTCCATATCCCCGGGCTGTATTTTCTGTTCTATGATGATGATGATGATGGGTGGAGTTTTTTGGCACAAGGCCAGCTGGGACAAAGAGCGCCAAACAAAAGTATCTAGAAGAAAATAGTCGCTACAAAAGCCAGAATAACAATAAAATCAATTAACGGCAATGGTGATGGCTGGTGTATAGGGCCAGTTTGGTTAAGTATGATAGGAAACGAGGTTTAACAAGTTAACATCAGACAAATATTTAAAAACGCGTTGCATAGAGACCATGGCATTGTCGCCCAAAAACAAGGAAGGGTGTAGCGGAATGTGTTGTCTGTATAGTTCCTTGAAGTGTCTGTGTCTTGTTGTATCGAGTGCTTTGCAAGTGATTATGATGTGGACTACGGATAGGCTCTCGCCACACCTGCTACACATGGGACTTGGAGAGCCAGTGAGCAGGTGTGAGTGTGTTACATGTGTGTGGCCTATCCGCAACATAGCTAAGGTAACTTCAATGTGTCTGTTGTGCGAGTCAGTTATGTAACGTCCCAAGTGTGGTTTTATTACGTGTAGTTTGTTGTCTGTCTGTTCGCTCCAGTCTGCTTGCCAAGTTTTACGTAGTTGCTGTCTTACGTGTGGCTTGAGGTCTGTGTAAGGTAGTGTTATGTTTACTGTGTTTCGGAGTGCAGCATTGGCGGCCATTTCATCTGCCAGTTCATTTCCGCGGATGCCAGAGTGGGCTGGCACCCAACACACAGTCACCTCAAGCTTTGAAGAATACGAGCGCAAAATTGATTTCGAGACAAGTTTACCTACATGGTTCATCGAGGACTTTCCGGATGACACTGTACGGATGACACTCAGCGAATCTGTATAAATGATAGATTTACGAATATGGCCGCGAACCATGTATGGGTTTGATTATTTATTGTTTGTTTTTACTGCCGGGACACGCCCGGCTGTGTTATCGGCGTTCCAAACGAAGCGTGTCTTGCATTCTTTACTTTTATGCCGCACGGGCTATGACATTCAGATAAGCAGACTGTTTCGCCCTAACGCCACTAGCCCAGAATAATCTTCTGTCATCTACAATGTTCTGGATGTAAATCGACGTTTCCTGAAACACTTGCACCGAAAGATAAAAGCCTGCAGAGCAGACGCCGCGGCATTCATTCGACGACACTCGCCTGTGCTAGTCACTTTGTTGACCGGTGCTTCGCCGCCTCTGTATTCTTTTGAGTTTTTAGGGGAGCACAAGTTCGCTCCAATAAACTTGTTTCTCTTTCAAGACAACTGCGTCGTCCTTGGCTTCGTGACATCTGGTGGAGGTGCTGGGTAGTAAGCCTTTATGCTCTCTACGACATTTGGAAGCCGCCAAGCCAGTCCAACCAGAGAAAGCCGCCGACTGCAAGGATTGCTACCCGAGTTCGGTCTTCTGCCAGAATGACCCAAGAGAAGGAACGCTGCAACCAACACCATGGTGCAAGAAACAACGTCGCCAATCATCCTGCAGCAGCCCCGAGAACCGCCATCGTTCCGCGGATCCCCCGGAGAAGACCCTAAGGACTGGTTGGAGAAAGTGGAGCGCGTCCGCATCTTTAACAGGTGGGATGACGAAGAAACTTTCCGCCACGTTTTCTTCTATTTAGAAGATACTGCCCGAACGTGGTTTGAGAACCATGAAAGCTCCCTAACCAACTGGACTCTCTTTAAGAGCGAGTTCCTCAAAACATTCGCTACCGTCGTGCGGAAAGAACGAGCCTCCCTTTTGTTGTAATCGCGCACGCCACACCCCAACGAAGGGGTCGTTATCTTCGTTGAGGAGAAGCAGCAGCTATTTCGCCGCGCGGACCCCGAAATTACGGAAGAAAAGTTGCGCTTCTTAATGAGCGGTGTGAAGGAGGAACTTTTTGCTGGACTTGTCCGAAATCCGCCAAAGGCTGTCGGCGAATTCGTGACCGAAGCCAGCACCATTGAGAATGCCCTCGACATGCGTGTCAAGCAGTACGGCCGGAACTATGTTGGCATGGCCAATGCGAATTGCGTCGACAACGTGCGCATTCACGAAGATAGCCTACGGGAGACTATCCGCGAAATACTGAGGGACGAGCTGCGGAAACTGCTCCCAACGCCGCCGTAACCACAAGTAGCTTCTTTTACCGACGTTATTAGAGATGAAGTGCGCAAGCGCTGGGAACTTCAACGACGCTAGTAGCACCTCGCGAGCCGCAAGCCATGACCTACGCTGTTGGTGTCCATCGCCATCACCCAACTGCACCCTATCGTCACGAGGCTCCGTACCGTCGTCCCCTCTCGCCGGCCCGACCACCTGCGGCGCAACCCCCCGCCCCAAAGGAAGACCGACGTGTGGCGAACGTCCGACAATTGTCCGCTGTGCTACCACTGCGGAGAGGCCGACCACATCTACCGTCGCTGCCCCTACAGGAGGCTCGGTTTGCGAGGTTTCTCCGTCGACGCACCCCGCCCCCGAACTGGCCAACGCCCATCGGAGATCGAAGAGTACCTGTCCACCACCAGCCGTCGACCAGCCTGTTTCAACCGTTCGCTGTCGCCCTACCCATACCAGTCGCCGAACCGCCGTAGCAATGCTGAGTTCTCACATGGAAGGTCCCCCAGCCCACGCGGGGGAAACCAATGGAAGCAACTTCTGGAGGTGAAGTTGCTCTACGGCGAAAAACTGGAAACCCTCCAACGACGCAAGGACGCGCCGAAGACACCGATTCACGACATGCCCTCATCCTGACGACCCGACCTAACCATGACGAGACTCCCGAACACGACGACAGCTACACGGCCCGACACGTACCCGACATGGCCGAGACTGCCGCTGAGAAGACAACAACGACGCACAGTGCCCGACCGTCAACACGCACAAGCCGAAACGCGACGCCCCGATGCACCCGGAAGTCGAGAAAGGCGGCGTCCGACGTCCAGTTGTCCATCGACGGCTTTGACGTAGTCGCCCTCATCGACACTGGAGCCGACTACTCGGTAATGAGCGGGTCATTCGCGTCTAAGCTGAAGAAAGTTACGACAAGATGGGACGGTCCACATACACGCACAGCGGGAGGCCACCTAGTGACGCCAAGTGCAACGTGCACATCGCGCGTCAATATAGATGGCACGACGTACCCAGCGGTGTTCGTCATTTTGCCTAACTGCTCCCGCGACGTAATTCTCGGAATTACTTTTTGACGGACAACGGCGCAATAATCGATCTGCAGACGAAGTCGATAACTTTTTCCTCCGATCACTCCATGACGGCGGAATTGAACCCCGCACACCGTGCAGCTGTAAGGATCGCCGATGACCACGTCACCCTGCCACCCCGCGCAAGCTTGATGGTCACCGTCTACTGTAAAGGTGCTGCTCCCGACGTCGATGCTATCGTGGAGAGTGACCAAAGGTTGCTTCTCGACCGCGGTGTGTCTGTCGCAAGAGGCACTGCGCGGTTTAAGCAGCGCAAATCCCACGTTTTGGTCACAAATTTTGCTGAGGAGTACCAGCATTTAAACAAGGGCGCTTCAATTACGTTCCTCGAAGAAACGCAACAAGCAAGTGACGTGATCGCAGTAGCCGACTTTGAACACGCACGCGACGATACTTTGAAGCTTCCGCATCCCTTCGACGTGAATCCGGCGCTACCGCAAGAACAACGGAACAAACTATTGGCTTTGCTGCGTCGCTACAGCGAGTGTTTTTTGTCGAACTCGAAACTACGTCAGACACCTCTAGCGAAGCACCGAATAATAACCGAAGATGGAGCCTGACCAACCCGACAGTCACAGTACCGCGTCTCTTCCCACGAGCGCGAAGCCATCCGGACTCTAGGCGACGACATGCTCAGCGACGACATAATACAGCCATCGAAAAGTCCGTGGGCTGCGCCGGTCGTACTCGTGAAGGAAAAGGATGGCACTTTAAGGTTCTGCGTTGACTACCGGAGACTGAACAAAATCACCAAAAAGGACGTGTACCCCCTGTTACGAATCGACGACGCCCTCGACCACCTACACGAAGTACTTCTCATCGATGGATCTGAAGACAGGCTACTGGCAAATTGAAGTGGATGAGAGAGATCGAGAGAAGACTGCATTGATAACCCAGGACGGCCTATACGAGTTCAAGGTGATGCCTTTTGGGCTATGCACAGCAACAGCAACGTTCCAAAGAGTCGTGGATACTGTGCTAGCTGGCCTGAAGTGGCACACCTGCCTCGTATACCTCGACGACGTTGTGGCATTCTCCCGGACTTTCGACGAACACCTTGCAAGGTTGCAGTCTGTACTCGAGGCCATCCGTACGTCGGAGTTAACGCTGAAGCCTGAAAAGTGCCGCTTCGCGTACGAGGAACTCAAGTTTTTGGGCCATGTCGTCAACGCCGCGGGAGTCCGGCCTGATCTGCCGAAAACTTCCGCCATAGCGAACTTCCCTAGACCGAAAGAAAAGAAGGGCGTGAGGAGATTTCTCGGACTATGCGCATACTACAGGCGCTTCGTCGCAAACTTCGCCCGCATTGCAGAGCCACTCGCCCGCTGGACGAAAGGTAGCGCCCCTTTCAGTTGGGAAAATGCCCAAGAAACAGCCTTCTGCGAACTGCAACAATGCCTGCAAAGCCCGCCTGTGCTCGCGCATTTCGACGAAAATGCCGAAGCGGAAATGCACACGGACGCCAGTGATATAGGCTTGGGTGTCGTCCTCGTGCAAAAACAAAACGGGTGCGAGAAAGTAAACGCCTACGCCAGCCGTGGTCTGTCCAAGGAAGAAAGAAACTACTCAGCCTCTGAGAAAGAGTGCCTCGCTATTATATTTGCCATTTCGAAATTTCGCCCATCTGTGTAAGCAAGACCATTCAAGGTTGTGACAGACCACCATGCGCTGTGTTGGCTCGCCAATTTGAAGGACCCCTCTGGCCGTCTTGGTAGATGTAGCTTGCGCCTGCAAGAATTCGACGTTACAGTAGTCTATGAATCCGGGAGGAAACACTCCGACGCCGACTGCCTGTCCCGCGCCCCCGTCGACCCACCACCACAAGACTCTGATGAAGACAGCGCGTTCTTCGGGATCGTAACAGAGAGTGACCTAGCCGCCCAGCAGCGTGCCGACCCCGACTTACGCGTCATAATCGAGTACCTCGAGGGATGCAACGTTGCCGTTCCTAGGACCTACAAACGCAGCTTACCAGCATTCAGCCTGAGAAACTCCGTCCTCGTGAAGAAGAATTTCATCCCCGGAACGAGAGCAAATTATCTTCTTGTGATCCCGGCAAATCTTTGTGAAGAAATTCTGGAAGCGTGCCACCACGACCCGTCTTCCGGACGTCTCGGCACAGCTGGCACAATTGGGAAAATCAAGGCGAAGTACTACTTGCCCCGCCTTGCATCCGACGTCACCCACTACGTCCGGAGGTGCCGTGACTGCCAGCGACGAAAAACGCCACCGACGAGACCCGCCGGACTTCTGCAACCGATCGCCGCCCCATCAAGGCCCTTCCAACAGATTGGAATGGACCTTCTGGGCCCGTTCCCTACATCCCGATCTGAGAACAAGTGGATTGTAGCGACAGACTACATGACGCGCTACGCAGAGACGGCCGCACTTCCGAGGGGGACTGCACAAGAACTCGCAAAGTTCTTCATAAGCCAAGTTGTGCTGCGACATGGAGCCCCGGAAGTCCTAATCACGGACCGCGGAATGGCCTTTACTGCGGAGCTGATGCAAGGGATATTACGCTACAGCAACACGGATCACCGAAGAACGACGGCGTACCACCCCCAAACGAACGGACTAACGGAACGCCTGAACAAGACAATCGCGGATATGCTGTCAATGTACGTCGAGGTTGAAGATAAGACTTGGGACGAAGTGCTACCGCACGTCACCTTTGCGTACAACACGGCTATCCAGGAAACTACGCAGATGATGCCGTTCGAGCTTGTCTACGGGAGACGGCCAACTACGATGCTCGACGCTATGCTTCCGCACGTAGAAGACGACAGCTTCAACACCGACGTCCAAGGATACCTTCAGCGTGCGGAAGAAGCCCGCCAGCTGGCTCGAGTTCGTACAACGCGCCAGCAGCTCGTGGAGGCCGGCCGCTACAACCTCCGACGCCGAGAAGCCGAGTACCACCAGGGGACCGTGTTTCGGTTTGAACTCCAATCCGACGACGCGGACTCAGTGAGAAGCTTCTGCGACGATATTCGGACCCTACCAAATTCTACGACGGGTAGGCCAACTTACCTACGACGTGATCCCCGATGGTGATTCCGGAACATCACGACGACGCACGCAGCCCGAAGTCGTCCACGTAGTTCACTTGAAACCTTACTATGCAAGATGATGAACTTTTTTTTGTTGTTCGTTGGGGCTGTGTTTTATTTTAGCATCGGGTCGATGCACTCTTAGAGGGGGGTAATGCCGCGAACCATGTATGGGTTTGATTATTTATTGCTTGTTTTACTGCCGGGACACGCCCGGCTGTGTTATCTGCGTTCCAAACGAAGCGCGTCTTACATTCTTTAATTTTATGCCGCACGGGCTATCACATTCAGATAAGCAGACTGTTTCGCCCTAACGCCACTAGCCAAGAATTATCTTCTGTCATCTACAATGTTCTGGATGTAAATCGACGTTTCCAGAAACACTTGCACCGAAAGATAAAAGCCTGCAGAGCAGACGCCGCGGCATTCATTCGACGACACTCGCCTGTGCTAGTCACTTTGTTGAGCGGTGCTTCGCCGCCTCTGTATTCT
Organism: Haemaphysalis longicornis; assembly: GCF_048455015.1. Classification (NCBI taxonomy): domain Eukaryota; kingdom Metazoa; phylum Arthropoda; class Arachnida; order Ixodida; family Ixodidae; genus Haemaphysalis; species Haemaphysalis longicornis. Next base: position 200,917,510 of record NW_027526407.1, on the reverse strand, counting down.
TTTGAGTTGTTAGGGGAGCACAAGTTCGCTCCAATAAACCTGTTTCTCCTTCAAGACAACTGCGTCGTCCTTGGCTTCGTGACACTTTACGGACGACACTCAGCGAATCTGTATAAATGATAGATTTACGAATATGATGTTCAACTATGTCACTTACAACCCGAAAAATGCCATATGCTGCTGCCGTAAAAATAATTACCTTTACATTCATTGTTCTATATGCTTCGAAATTGGGACCATGCGCAGCCTAAGACACTGCAGTGAACGTCTTAGATGCATCACTGAAAAACTCTGCAGCCCTTTATTTATCCTGCACACACGTAAAATGGTGCAAAATCCAACTTCTTGGTCTCCTGTTCTTATTGTATTTTAAGAAAGACAAGTCACATGCAACAGGACGAAGATGCCATGGTGCTACAAGATCAGTGTGAGATGATTTGAATGTGTCTAAAAAGGAGACCTTATGAATAGTGACCTCGTCCCTCACTCTCTCCGAGACGGGAACAGGAATGAATGGTCCATTTAAAAACAGTTGTGATGTAAATGTATCATAAAAACCGGTTTAAAAGGATGGTTTTTCATTGATAAACTTTTAGAGGCATATAACAAGTCAACATAGGTTCGCTGGTGTGATAAGCACCTTTTTCAAACTCCGCGTAAAGACTCTGCGCAGGACTCGTACAGAATGCACCACAAGAGAGGCGAAGCCCCAAGTGAAGCACTGGGTCGAGCATTTTAAGTGCTGTTTTCGTGGCTGACGCATACACAACACTCCAATAGTCCAATCTAGACCCCTCTAGGCTTGTAAAAATACGTAACAGGAGTTGCTTGTCCGTTCCATCGGAATGGTGTGACAAGATTTTAAGAATCTTGAGAGCCTTTAGACATTAATGTTTCATTTGTTTAATATGAGGGATGAACGTAAGTTTTTCACCCAACACCACACCTAAAAACTTGTGTTCCTTCCTCACAGGAATTGATACGCCATTAAGTGTAATGTCTGGGTCCGGATGGATCCCAGGCTTCCTGGAGAAGACAACACAGGTGCGTTTTTTCTGGGTTAAGTTTAAAACAGTTCTTGTCTGCCCAGCTGGCAAGTTTTTTGACAGCGAACTGGACTTGACGCTCACAGATGGACATATTGCATGATTTAAAGATTCGTGGACGTCGTCTACATACATTGAGTAATAAATTGTAGGTGGCAATGGCTTCCCAAGGGAGTTCATCTTAATTTTAACTATGAACAGAGTGCAGCTTAGAACTCCACCTTGCGGAACGCCGTCTTTTTGCACCAGAACTCTTGAGAGTGCGCTACCTACTCTCACGCGAAACGTTCTTTCGGAAAAATAACTAGCATGGGTGTTGAGCATATGTCCCTAAACAGCAATAGACTTCAGGTCACTGATGATCCTGTAGCGCCAGGCGGTGTGATAGGCCTTCTCAAGGTCAAAAAACACCGTTGTGCAAAACTGTTTGTGAATGAAAGCGTCCTTTATGCATGATTCAAGGGCGAAAAGTTGGTCGCACCGCCCTAAAGCCTGCCTGACAGCCCTCGAGAAGACCGTTGTACCCAAGAAAGTACACAAGTATCCTGTTTATCATTTTCTCGAGGAGCTTGCACAGGCAGCTTGTAAGGGCGATGGGCTGATAGCGGGCGGGAGAGGAGCCCTTCCCCTTCTTCAGGAAAACCACTACTATGGCCTCCCTCCAAGAGTGAAGAATGTGCCCCGAAAGCCATATGTTATTGTATAGATGTAGAAGTGTTTCAAGGGTGTCTCAGTGTAGGTGTTGAATCATGGTGTATTTGATTTTGTCTGCACCTGGAGCAGAAGGCTTACATGTGGTCCGCGCTGCCTTTAGCTCATTAATTGAAAAAGGAGAATTGTAAGAAGTGTGCGACTTGTGGTTATCACGCAGGGACTTCTTTTCTACAGATGTTTTGTGTTTCATGAAAGTGTTTGTGTAGTGCGCTGAACTGAACACGTGTTGAAAGTGTTGTGTGAGTTTGTTACCCTGGTCTTCCAGTGTGTCCCCTGTTGTGCTAACCAGGGGCAGGGTGTGTGTCTGTTGTCCTTTTAGCTTGCGTATTCGTGTCCAGACTTTGTGTGTGTCAGTGTATGAGTTGATGGAAGTGAGGAAGGTGCACCAACTCTCCCTTTTCGCCTGACGACGCACTCTCTTCCCAAATCATTTGCCCGTTAAAAAGAAATGATGTTATCTGACGTGGGGTACCGGCGAAGGACACCCTACGCCTTGTTCTTGGCCTCTGGCGCCCACCTGCAGTCCTCGTTCCACAAGGGCCTCCTTGGGGGGCGGGACGCACTGTAGGCCTGGGGAATGGACTTTTTGGCGGCGTCGATGATGTGCGCCGCGATGAGTGGTGCGGCTTCCTCCATGTGTAGGCGTTTTAGGGATGTGTGGTGTAGTTGAGATGTTTGTGTGAATGTGCTCAAGTTAGCTTTTGATTCATTATACCTTTATTTGGAAGATTGACTGATCGGGCCTGTACCTATATACGTTAATGAAGTGGGGAAATGGTCACTATCATATGGGTCTATGCCCACACCCCACTCAAGACATGGAAACAGAACTGCGGAACCAATAGCCAAGTCAAGATGCGAGTATGTATTGTGTCCTAAGTTATGGTATGTATGCTGTTTTTTGTTGAAAAGGCATGCTGCGGAGGATGTAAGGAACTTCTCGATCAGGCGACCTCGTTCATTCCTTCTGGAGGAGCCCCAAAGAGAGTTGTGCGCATTAAGGTCGCCTGTTAGTATGTATGGTTCGGGCAGCTCGTCAACCAGTGCCTCGAACTCAGAGCTCAGAAGTGCGAAATCAGGAGAGATGTAAATAGAGCATACCGTTATCAACCTATTAAATATTATTGTACGGATCGCTACAGCCTCGAGGGCAGTGTTTAAAGAGAGAGTGTGGCAGGTTAATCATTCCCGGGCGATAATGGCCACACCTCCGGAAGAGTGGGTGCAGCCAACCCTGTCCTTTCTGAATACCGTGTACCTATTTAGGAAATTTGTTTGTTTAGAATTGAGCTGGGTTTCCTGGAGACACATGATACTTGGCTTACTGGCATGCAGAATCTCATACAGATCGTCAAGATTTTTAAGGAGGCCTCTGCAGTCGCATGGGATGATTTCTGTTCCCATTATTTAAATTTAAGAATGACTGGAGTGTGTGTTCATGTGTCGTCTTTCGGGGCTGTTACTATTAGATTGGGCTTTTTAGGCCTTTCTGGTGGCTTGGCCGTCGGAGGCCGCTCCTTGCGGTGCGTTGCAGTCAAGAACGGCGTGACGTCCATCTCGTCCTCAGATGTCTGGGGGTTGCCCGTCGAACCGGGCCCCCCGGACTTGGCCCCCTTTCGGGAGCCCTTCGTTTGAGCCGCCACCGTCTGGTGCGCCAGTGATAGCATGGGCGGTGCGGTGGCGGTGGGCGCCGATGCGGGGCCCGTGGTGTCCATCCCCTCGGCACCCTCCAACGCACTGGAGGACGGAGAGGTAGAGCCGGGAGCAGCACTGGTCCCAAAAGAAGTGGTTCTCATCACAACCACTGCTGCCTCAGCAAGCGGCGTGGTGCCGGGTTGGGCTGCGTGAGGCAACCCAGCGGGGGTGGCGGCGGGACCAGGTCAGACTCGCTGAACTGGGTCCCTGTGGACACCAGACGCCGCTCCGACCTCGGCGAGCCGCGTCACCGTACCTCCCCAGGGGAATGAGGCGAATCTCTTTCGCGCCTCCGGGAAGGTGATGTTCTCAGTTACCTTGATGTTAATTATCTTTTGTTCCAGTTGGAATTTTTCACACTTGCGGGAGTACGCTGCATGTGGCCCACCGCAGTTCACACAAGAAAGGGTATTGGATGGACAATTGTCGCTTGGATGATCATGCGCCGCGCATTTCGCACACGTCGTTCGGCCACGGCAAGAGTTTGTACCATGCCCGAACCGCTGGCACTTAAAACAGCGCCGCGGGTTTGGGATGTACGGACGGATGGAGCAACGGATAAAACCTGCATTTATGTGTTGTGAAAGAACTGCGTGGTCAAAAGTCCAGATAATGTGCTTGGTGGGAATCTCCTTGTCGTATCTGAGGATAGTGGTGCGTCTAACGGCAGTGACGCCCTGATCCTTCAAGCCGGCAAGAAGATCCGCATCCGTTTCGTTCATTAGATCTGTCTCGGATATCACACCCTGCGAGCTGTTGAGACTCCGATGGGGTGGTCCCTGATGTCGAGATCAGTCTGGGCTAGAAGCTTTGCAGACTGCTGCTTGTCACTTATTTTGATTAGGAGTTCACCAGACATTTGTTTTTTGCACTTATACGATTTCCCTATTAAGGCTTCGAGATACTTGACGATCAAGAAGACTGACTGAGATGCAAGAGGGTGGGTTGGATTGAGGGACTCCATGACAAGGATACGAGAGTATTGATCTGGTTCAGGAAATATCAAAGATGGCAACGGGGGAAACGATATTTCGGTGCGGCCCCTTTTAGGGGGCCAATCACGGTTTAGGGGGGGTTTAAAAATACCATACGGCATAGTATAAAAGCAGGGAAACGGGGGCACTTTCTCTTTTGACCTTAGCCTGGTAGTCAATGAGGTCCCGGAGCTCCCTGCCTGGTGAACAGACAGGGAGCCCATCGGCCGGAGCTTGACCAAGGCTCCGACGGTCACCGTTTGCGGCTTCTACCCTTCACCTTTAAACACCTCGCCGCGATTGGACACGGCTTATGTTTGGGAGCACGGGGTCCGCGGTGTCGCTGCTCACCGTCACCATGAATACTTAAGGTGCCCCGTGCGGGATATTTTCTGTTCGACGAGTGGGAGTTTTGGCAGGAGGCGTACAAAAGATCTGTGTTGCTTATTTATGTGCTGGTAACGGTTGTTGTTCAGTGACATCTTTGTTTACTGCGTCAGATGAACATACCGCTTCTTTGTCCATTTTTCGTGTGTCGCCCATACTTATGGTGGCGGATTGTAACGTTTTGTGTTGGAGAAACGTTTGCAGCCGTAATTTAACAAAACTTGCCTGTTCGTTGGGCAGAGTCGGCTGGACACTTTTGACGGCATACGTTAGCCATTGCTATAAGGAAGTTGCTGGTTTGAGTGTTTCAGGAGTGTGCATGTTCCCTTACTGTGTGGCTTTGCATAGTTGTATGTTTACGGCTGTTATGTTTGTCTGCGGTAGTGATTCTTCTTGGGTTATTTGTTCGCGATCATCTCGCGTGCACACGTGTACAACTTGCAAGCATGTTTGTCGGAGCGTCCACCCTTAGATTTGCAGGTATTCTTAAAACGTGCATGTTAATTGCTGCATTTTGTTAGTCTGCTGAGTAGAATCAATTTACTGTGCTTACCAGCCAGGAAGTCTTCGACCTTGCCTTTTGCGTCCAAGGTAGACGCAATTTCGAATTGTGTTGATGGACTTTCAATCCTTCAGCGGCCGCACTGCTTACGTTTATCTATGCAGTGTGTTATGTAGTTGTTCTGTTTCTTCCAATTCCTTTGACTGGTTCAGATTATCTATTTTACATTGACCGAACTGTATAGAAGTGGAAAGGACCGTGTCTTCGCAGTACCGTAGTAACAAACTTGTCTTTTGTAGAGGGAAAGAAATGTGAAAACACGCAACGGGTATACAGAAAGTTTGCTGCCGTTTCTATGTTGTCAATGTCAGTTGTAACCTGAGACTTCAGGATAATTATCCACGGCGATTACGCGCTTACTACAAGTGGTTGCTACTTCACGAACTGCGTTACAAATGAGCCACTCTTGCATTTTTATGCCGTCAATGTCAGTGGTAACAAGAGAATCGGAATGATTTATAACAACGCTTAAGTGATAAGTTATTGCATCACTATGTGACCAAACATTAATCCATTTCTCTGCTTGCTTGAACTTAGAAAATCAACTGCAGATTGCTACATTCTATATTCGATCTGTATAACCTGTCCCGAAACAGAATACAGCCTAATGTGGAGACATTTGTCTTTACACTGACAGCTTGCGTTCATTGTTTTCCGTTGGCTGCAGGATAGAAATTAAAACGGAATATTTCCATTTCCTACATAAACCTGTGAAGTGATGGCTGTAGCATTCACTGTGACTGAAGACATCTTCGGCCCGCCAAGGCGTCGTCGGGACAAGTGTGGCGGATTATCAATACACTGTGCAGCTCATAAAGCCAAAAAAGAGTGCCCCTTGAGTGTTGCGTATTATACAGACGTTCACCACTCCGCATGGAGCAATGACAGGTGAGCCTGCAGTTTGTTCAAACATTTTTATATTTCATATTGTTTCGCACGAAAACAGTACCTAAGCTGGTGCTGTAAAATACAATTTTAGTACAAATAATGAGGCATTGTACGAGATTTTGTAGTGCTTCCTTTTTAGAGGAAAGCATAAAATTGTGCTTTGATATTATTTTCCTTGGTGTATTCATGGGAGGTTGTGACCGTTACTACACCAGGGTGGCCAATCCTGCTCTGGTGAGGGAGTGCATTACCGGCAATGGTCGCCGGCGTCAGGCCGCACCCCAAGCCCCTTTGTGCAATTCCATCAATACACGGATTTTTTTTTTGTTGAATCCGGTCGGAATTGTCCGGCACCGGGATTCGAACCACGGTCCTTCTGCACGCGAGGCGGGTGTTCTACCTCTGCGCCATCGCTGCACCCTCGGTCGCACCGAGGGTTTGTCTCGGTCGAAACCCTAGCAGTCATTCAGGCAATACGGAACCAGGGGGTAGATGAGCATTATGTAAGAATACTAGAGGATATCTACAATGGGTCTACAGCTACCATCATCCTCCATAAGGAAAGCAGTAATATACCTATAAGGAAGGTTGTCAGACAAGGAGACACAATCTCTCCAATGTTATTCACAGCATGTTTACAAGAAGTATTCAGAACGTTGGATTGGGAAAAGGCTGGAGTAAGGCTTAATGGAGAATACCTCAGTAACCTCAGATTTGCTGACGACGTTACCTTGCTAAGTAACTCGTGGGACGAATTGCAAAGCATGCTTTCCGCACTGGGCGAACAGAGTTGAACCGTGGGCCTGAAAATGAATATGCAGAAAACTAAAGTAATGATCAATAACCTCAGGAAAGCACAGTGGTTTGAGATAGGTGGCGAGGCATTGGAAGTGTTAAGCGAATATATCTACTTAGGCCAAGTTGGGAACCCAGATCCCAACCATGAGGCAGAGATAATTAGAAGGATCAGAATGGGGTGGGGTGCATGCGGCAGACATTCTCAGATAATGAATAGCAACCTACCATTGTCGCTGAAGAAGAAAGTGTATGACAGCTCCATCTTACTGGTACTCACCTACGGGGCAGAACCTTGGAGGCTCACTAAGAGGGTTCAACTTAAATTGAGAACGTCTCAGCGGGCAATGGAGCAGGAAATAATAGGTGTAACATTAAGGGACAAGAAGAGAGGGGAGTGGGTAAGGGAGCAAACTAGTGTTAAAGACATATTAGTAGAAATTAAGAAGAAGAAATGGACGTGGGCAGGGCATGTAATGCGAAGGCAACATAACCGCTGGTCATTAAGGGTAACAGACTGGATTTCTAGAGAAGGCAAGCGTTGGAGGAAGCGGCAGAAAGTTAGATGGGCAGATGAGATCAAGAAGTGTGCGGGGATGAATTGGTCACAGTTGCCACAGGACCGAGGTAAGTGGAGAATAGTGGGAGAGGCCTTTGCCCTGCAGTGGGCGTAGATAGGCTGGTGATGATGATGATGATGAAGATGATGATGATGATTATTATACTGTTTTTTTTAGGAAATAGCACGGACAGGGACTTAAAACAATGGATTAAGAAATGCGTACAGCAATTTTCATCGTATCTATACCCGTTCTTGGAGGTGTGTGTTCACAAAAAGAAAACACCTGAAAGCCGTTGTACGGGATGAAATCATTGCATTCTACAAGTAACTACGCACTGCCAGTTCTGGAACTTTGATGGTCCCTTTTTAGGTAGTGGCATTATACATAATGACTTCGGAACACCATTTCAGTGACAACTTCACCTGTAGTTGGCAAAAGTTTCCTGGAAATTCACTCCAAAGAGGCCCGGTCAGAAACGCCTGCATCTTAATTTTAGTACGGTAAGCTGGCATTTTATTTTTCTGGGACTCAGTTTATGGTAGTGTTTATTGAAGGTGGAATTTTATCTTTGCGAGATGGAATTTGTTGTAGTTTTTATTGTTTCGAAATCTTACTGTTAAAAATTTATTGTGAACTCCAATATTTGGAAGTACCTTCATATTCAGCCTGTTTCGGATGCTGCAAAATGTGGACAAAACCACTATTATTTTGCGTTCAAGTTCTGCAAACATTTGCCTTTTACATTGAGAGTTGCTGCTGTGATATTACGACGCCGCGGACACGTCCAATGCGGTTGCTTTCCAGAATCAGAAAACTGCCATTGACAGCCTGTGCTAATATTTTTTGTGCATTGTTAGCTGCATTCCTAAAAAAGAAACATTAAATCACTGATATTTCAATCAATTACTCTGCTATAAAAGGAGTATCCTAAGCAACTCACTCATTCAAAGCCATCGTCTGACAAAAATTTTCTTTTTCCTTCCTCAAAGGTACATGAGGTAATCCAGTTATTCTCGAGGTTCAGTTCTTTTGTGAGAGGAGAATGGCGGAGTAAATATTGTCTGCAAGGAACACGTCATGGATTTCCCACCGGCGTTGTCACTTCAAAATGTGGTAATCCTCCTCCTCGCTGTATATTTCATCTTAATCTTCTGATACTTCTGTGATTTTGGAGAGTTCTTGGGATTTCTGCAGACAGTTCTTAGCCATACTCCAGTGGCCTGGTGTCATTTAAGGAGGAGCTCTGTGGAAAGACTTAATTTGGTCTTTCTACTTAGGGTTTAAATTATTGTTAGATGTTGAAGCCTTTTTGGAAAGACGTCATGGTTCAAATGATTGATAAATGCAAGCGGCATGTCAATTTCAAAACTGAAGTCGTGCTTTCCGCTACGATTATTCATAATTGGCAGAAAGGGCAGGCTACCTTTGCAGCTACTCTTTTAATGTAGTTAATGGCACTGCACTGAAACGTTTTTATTATTCAAGTGCTGCTCATGAAAATTTTTTTCCTTGGCAGTGCTGCTGTTAATGGATGCAAACATGAGAGTTAATATTTAAACAGACGAATTTGGGCTTAATAATCAATTTTTGTACTTTATATTGGCTGGCACCCAAGCGTAAAAGACTGCTCAATGTGCATATTTAGCCTAAAATACTTGTTTATTTTCGACTAATTTGCATTTCTTGCTTGTTAGAGGCAGTGCTTTGGTCACAAGTATACTGCCACCATGATAGTATGGTTTGTATACTACACAACTGTGAATTTTACCTTAGATTATCCGGCTGGAAAAATGCTTCCAAGCTCGCTTGGTAAAATTGGTAACCTTTATGTTTCAACACTGCCTGGCGTGATTATTTGGTATGTCTGAATTGTTCTTGAGGGAAATCATAACGTCTGTAGAGTTAGGCTGCTTGTTAAATTTTAAAATGCGTAACATGCCTCGAGGTATCTGGTTTGTAAAATTTTGTAGGACAGGTGTCATGAGCTTTTTTTGATAAGTTATTTCAAAAGGCTACAAATTGTTAGGGAAGCATTGCGCCTGAAGTGAAAGTCTTTCTTAGGCCGCTTCTATAGTCGGTTTTGGCTCCAGTTAGTTTGATAATATACGTACGTCTCGTGTCCAAGACCTGCATTGTTTTTAATATGCAGGTTTTAGTTGTGGCTTTGTGCCACATGCTTCCGGAAAGTTTCCTGTGCAAATGTAATATTGTTAATATTAGCTCTCGTGTTCTTTTCCTAAACTCTTGCAGGTCTTGTGATAACCCAACCGTGTATGGCTTGTATTTTTGCTTGTCCCTACAATTTATTAGGGAACTACAGTTTTTGGAATCGTGACGCAAAAACATGGTATGGAAATCGCAGTGGGTACTTCTGCATTTGCGGTACCTGATTTCATGTGATAAAATAGCATATTTTATGCTCACTGTTGTATATTGTTTTATAAGTTATTGTGAGGGTATATGTATAGGTGTATTTGTTTGTGACGCGGCTGCGCTGAAAGCCATCTTTATTACACATGTTTTTAGCGAAGCAGAATGGGAAATAGCAAATATAGGGAAGTGCCACTTAGATCATTTTCGCCACTTGTTATTGTCTGGTGTTTGTTCCTGTATTCTGTTCATTTTCTGCGCACGTGGAAACAGACATGTCTCCTTATCTCAAATGTACGCAATAATCGCATTGCATAAAATTTGTTTATTGTTGTGAAAAAAATTTTATCAGTGCTAATAGTTGGTTTAGCATGTATTTTAATTCGTGTCTTGTTTCTTTTACATGCATCCAAAGCCCAGAACATGATTCGGCGGATGAAGCCAAAGTCTGTGTGCCGCTCCAGATGCCTCAGACCAACTTTTATATAGAGCTGTGGTCTGATAGGCGACTGTCGAGAACTGTCAGGGACCACACTGCTGCGGCGGTTTCTGCTTTCCAAGTGTTCGTATGAATGCGGGCCATATGTCAAGGCTGTGTAACAATGGTGCTTGCTGTTTCCTTCTGATACCAATGCATACGCCTCCCTGGCATATAAACTCAGTTTATACCGACAGGAATGTGTATATATTGGAAAAGTGGAGTCCCATAGACAGCATTCCAACGTCTACAAGAACACTGTTTTATATACACAGCTGGTGTGAAGGTACCTGGAACGGCGCTCCGGATAAATCCATAATCATTTTACGTGGATCAGTGTTGCAGTTACTTACACTACCTGTTTATTTGGAACAGTGATTCGTATACTTTTATTTCGAACGCCGATCCATCCAATTTACCTGCAAAAATATGTGGTGCCCCGTTCCACCTACATTTACAGGGTATGTAGAACACGGTTCCAAACATATAAGTGGAATGTTTTTGCAAAAAAGGTCCAGGCACTAAGTGGATCTTATGTGGATCCAGATTAAGAATGCGGGAGTGCCCTCTCTCTCTTTTAAACGCTGCCCTTGAGGCTGTAGCTATCCGCTGGATAATATTTATTAGGTTGATAACGATACGCTTCTGTACTTCTCCGCTAACTTCCAGATTTTGCGCTCTGATTTTGAAAGCCTTGTAGATCAGCTGCCCGAGCCCTTCATTCTCATAGGCGACCTGAATGCCCATAACGGTCTTTGGGGCTCCTTCCTCATCACAGAGGCCACAGGTTGTCTTATCGAAAAACTTCTACCGTCTTCAGAAGCATGCCTATTCAACACAAACATGCCTACATACCATAATCTAGGACACAACACTGAGAAGCAATAAAAATTGCCAAAGGGCACTATTTCAACAATACTTTGCCCAGCTTTATAAAGGATAACCCACAGAAACTCTGGAATTTTATTTCTGTTCGTCAAAGAGGATTAGCCACATCTCGCATGATGGCGTGCTGATTGGGATCCCAAGGTGATAGCTGATTACTTTATTACACGCATTCCCAGCGTTTTTGTTTTCGAATTCTTCTCTGTCGCTCCAAAATGACAAGGTATCTTTTCCTTCTGATGTTAATGCTATTTCGAATTCTGGAGTTTTTAACAAGCTTCTTAGGTTAAAAACTAAGCCTTCCGGTTGCCCCGATGGCATTGTAAACGCTTTCATCCGAAGCTATCCAGAAACCCTTGCCAGCTGCCTAGTTATTTTCCAGGCCTCCTTAAAATCGCCTACTTTGGGCACTGACTTCAAGATATCTCACGTTGTTTCCGTTCACAAAATTTGTGACCATCTTCTTCCCAATTATCGTACTATTTCGATTGTCTCCTCTGCCTGTAAAATTCTCGAACATATTGTCACGTATCCACAAGCATGCGTACGAACTTTTCAATTGTGAAATCGCAGCCAAGGCGACGACGACGACGAACGAGTGTGACCCGGAACGCATCATCATCAGTGTTTTTCTCTGCCAGCTCGAGCGCTTCTCGGTCACGAACGTTCTTCGCCGCTTGTTCTATTAGGTTCTAGTAAAGCTTACAAACACCCCCAAACGCGCGTTTGCTGTACGCGACACGGGTGGGAAAAATGCGAGACCCCAAAAGGCGCGTAGCATGGTCACGGCGGTCGGTGCTGGCGAATAACTCCAGCAGCTCCTGGCGAAATTGGTCCCATCTAGATAACCTCGTTCCATGGTTCTCGAACGACCTCCTTGCACCATGTTCGAGTGAGTAATACACCTAACGCAGATTTTGACGAGCGTCCCACTGCTTGAGCGATGCAATCCGGTCAAACTGCTCCAGCCAGTCATCTACGTCATCAAACACCTAACTGTGAAAAATGGCCGGAGTACGTGCGTGTTGCAGAGTTACCTAGGGGGTAAGTGCTTGCACCATTACTTGGGTTTCCGGGGCTTGACGTATAGGTGCGGTAAAGTCAAGTTAACCGCACTCTGGAGACAGCCCGCGTTAGCGACGGCAAGCCTGGTGAACAGGTATGTGGACAGGGATGGGCTGTTCCGGGCTGGCCGAAGGGATCCTTTGCATGGGGTACTTGTACCCAGCAGCCTCCACCAGTGTCGCGTACCACAAGTGCGCGTTTGGGGGTGTGTCTGACCTTTACTAGAAGTAAATAGAAGAAGTGGTGGAGAACAGCGTTCGTGGCCGAGAAGCACTCGAGCTGCCAGAGCAAAACACTGATGATGATGCGTTAAAGGTGACACTCGTTCGTCGTCGTCATCGCCTTGGCTGCAATTTCACAAATTAAAAGTTTGTTCACAGGCTTGTGGGCGCGTGACAATATTGTTGATACTTGTATTTCTGATTTCTTGGACCAACACAGAATCCTGACACCCTTCCAACATGGATTTATAAAGACATATCTACGGTTTCCCACTTATCAACAGGAATTAACTCATTTGCATCCTCTCTAGATAAAAGTGACCAGGTAAATGTCATAGTTCTTGATTTCCGCAAAGAATTTGACTGCGTTCCACACGACAAACTAATTCATAAACTTCGTGTTTTTGATATTCCTGCTTTTTTGCGTCTTGGGTTTCCTCGTATCTAATTAACCGCAAGCAGTACGTGAACGTTAACGGCCATATTTCTAATATCGTTCCTGCTACATCCGGCATTCCCCCGGGGTGAGAACTTAGGCCCTTACACTTTCTTATTTATTGCAATTATCTTGTCGATCTTGTGGCCGAACCGGTAAAAATACGTCTTATCGCAGATTATTGTACATTGTTTATTAACGTTCTCTCTGTTGATGACGAGACCGCCCTAAACTCTGCTCTGAACAACTTCCTTACCTGGTGCACGAAATGGGGTATGAGGTTAAATGAACAACGATCAGTTTATCGCAGAATGACCAAAAACGCTCCCAAAATAAATATTCCTATTCTGTTTCGATCAATCCCCTAGTTGAAGTTACCGAATATGCTTATCTTTGGGTCACAATTACTAACAATTAAGGCTGAAACACGCATATCATTAACGTTTGCTCCTCAGCGTTTGGTAAGCTTTGTCAGCTGAGGCACAAGCTTAAGGATGCTGCCTCTTATCTAAAATATCTGGCATATACCATTTTTATTAAACCTAAACCGGAATATGCTTGCATGGTCTGGGATCCCTACACCAATTCTAACATAAATAGAATCTAGAAAATCCAAATAGGGGCTGTATGTTTTATTTACTCCAAAAACAATCGCCGCGAGTCTGTTACAAATATTATGTTCATTATAACATCCCCACTCTGGAGTTTAGACGGAAATTTCTTCGCTTGAAGTTCCTTCTCCGATTGTTGACAAATAAGCTTGGATTATACCGTACTGCGTATCTTACACCCCATTCAACAACAAAAAAACCGTCACACACATGACCTTTTCTTACACCATTTTTCTACAGGGCTAACACATTCAAGTTTTCATTGTTTCCTCGCACCATTGAGGAATGAAATTTGTAGCCCGTAACCGCACTTGCATCAGTAAAAAACTTGGAGGTGTATCTGTGCCGAAGTGCCGCAGTCCCGAACAGAGGTTGGTGCATTGGCGCATTGTTGTTCCTGCGTATTGTCTGATTTTTTCTTCTATCGTGTCTTTTTTTGGCCGTAATGTTGTTTTTCACTCGTGTATCGATAGTCATACTGTTTTTTTATTTTTTGTCACTTTAGTTTTTCGAAAAGTTACGTGTGTATACTTCTCTTGTACCTGTTCTTCTATTGCCACTCTTGCTTGGGCTTTGTAAAGCCTGCAGTTATAATAAACGAAATAAAATAAATAAACAAATAGATACTCACTCGTTGACTTGGCTATTGTCTCTGCTGTACTCTTTCGATCTCTTGAGTACGATGTTGGCAGTAACCCAAAGGTATTGACCACTTCCCTATCTCACTAACATATATTGGTAAAGGCCCGAGGAGCCCATTTTCCCATTAAAGGTTTGATGAATCAAAAGCAAACAGGAGTATATTCACAGGTACATGAAAACTACAGCACACAGCCGAGCACACTTACATGCAGAAAAACCCGCCCAACTTGTCAGGGCGCCCATGCTCGAAGCTGCCAGAAAGTCTGTTACCTAGGCCTCCGGTGCCCCGCGCAACCCAGTGGTGACCTTGTGGAACAATAATTGCAAGCGAGCGGGAGAGGCCCAGAACAAGTCGTAGGGTGTCCTTCACCGTTACCCCACGTCCAATAACCTTGTATATTTCAAACGGGGAGAAGCACTCGCTAAACGCTTGAGCCGAGAGGAAAAATTGCGCCCACCTCCCCGCGAGGGGAACCCGGTGTAGATGCGACGCATCGTGGGGTTCACTTGGTGTTTCCGTTGGATTGATTCTGAAATCGCGTGAAACGTGTCGGGAACGCGTATGATTATTGTTTTATGATTATCATTATGTTTTATTTGCCAGTCTTGGTCAATCTCTAAGTGGTATGCTTGGGGATTCGCTGTCGCAACGACCTTTACTCCATCATTGTTGCTGTAAGTGGGAGCTTCTTTTCTTTTATTGCAATTGTTAATCATTGCCCCATGATGCGTTGTATCAGTAGCATCTTGACGAAGTTTGAATGAGTCAAGGATATAAGGCCCGTTCGTAGCATTTGATTCTGTCTCGGTTTTGTGGCGCAGTGGGAAGAGCACCATGTACCTCGCGTTCCGCCCACAGGGTCGTGGGATCGAAACCGGGTGCCGCTAACTATATTTTTTTTATAGTGTAGGGGGAGGGGTGTGGACGGACAACAACGCCGTACGGAGGGACAAGGCGTGTGAATGAGGGAGAGAGAAAGAGAGAGATGAAAAGCTTATTAGGAAAAAAGGAGGTGGCGCGATTGTCTTAGGGGTACTGCCCTCCTTCCAGGGCTCCAGACTCTTCTGCTCCTCTACGGGCTCGACCAATTAAGTCCTTCTGAATTCCGAAGTCGGAGCTGGCCAGAGCTGCCTCCCATAGCGCGACCTTATTTGTGGGGTTGTTTCCTGAAGGCCAGATGATAGGGCAGGCTTATGTTGCGTGAAATAAGTTGGAAGGGTTTCCCCATTTATTGCATGCGTCTGTGTGTGTTTGAGGGAACATTTTGGATAGCCGGGATTTGTTAAGATAAGTGTTCGTCTGGATTTGCCTCAGCGTTTGAGCTTCTGCGCCAGAGAGGTTCTTGTCCGGTTTGGGGAAAAGGGCTCGTCCACCTCTTTGGACAGTGAGGCGTTCGCCAAAGCCACTTGGGAGGGGCTGCAGAAGGCTAGGACTGTTAGCCGCGCGGTTTGTAAGAATCGCGCCCAGCCTGGTCGGCCCTCTCGTTTCCCTCCAGCTAATCGTGTCCTGGAATCAAGACAATGCAGTGGAATTGATTCAACATTTTTGGCTCTAATTTTTTAGGTCGCTTGTGAATTCTTCCATTCATAAGGTTTTGCATAGCCTTTTTGAAATATGTGACTATTTGGAGGCTTTGGTTCTTATGCTCATATAACTTATTGCTAGGAGGAGAGCACCAGTTTCGGCTTTGTCGGCAGTGGTATCTTTTAGCGTGAGGCAATCCTTGATGGCTCTTTCGTGATCAATAATAACTATGGTGGCATTTTTCCCGCTGTAGAAAGCAGCGTCGGTGTAGATGACATTTTTTTGTTTTCAAGTTGTTTCCGTAGGAAGGCTACTCATGCTCTTCTCTCTTTGTGCAGGCAGGGGTCCATGTTTCGAAGTGGGGGGGCCACTTTCAGTCGTGTTCGTACTTCTCTGCTCATGTACACTTTGTCAAAAATAGAGTGTACGTCCGCGGGGGACCCATCTCTTTGCAGCATAGCCCTCCCACCTTTTGTTTTTTCTAGGCGTTGTTTTTACGAGATGAGGAGTGCCTCTCTGATTTCTTCGAAGGTGTGGGATACACCCAAGCTCATCATCTTTTTATTTGATGTATAGTTTGGGAGACCGAGGGCTGCTTTGTAAGCCGTGCAGAGTATGACATTGGCTTGATCAGTCTCTTGTCTGTTAAGGCAGTGGAAAGGCAAGCTATATGCCAGGCGGCTGACTACTAAGGCCTGCATAATGCGCAGAGTTTCGTCTTCCTTGAGGCCGGCTCTGTTTTTAGTTGTTCTTCTCACTATTCTTGATATTTGCACAGTTGACATCCCTATCTTTTCTATGGTTAAGATGCTGTCGCATCTAAAACGGGAGATTTCGTACACCTTCCTCACAAGCATAAACCCATACACCGTTAGGCACGAAGTCTGGACACATATACGAAAAGTCAAAGGACCACATACACAGAGCTTGCTCTGGTCAGTACAACAAGAGGCACACTGTAAAACCAGGCTAACACTCTCGCAAAACACATCCAACACGTGCCCGGTTCTACGTGCTACACAACCACTTTTATGAAATACAAAATATCTAGTTCAAAGAAGTGCTTGTGGTATAATAATAAGTGAACACCTCTTATAACTCCCACTTTCGCTTCATAAGCTGAAGCGGTCGTTCAGTACATTTAAACCTTCACCTCCAGTTGGAGACAACATTACACACAGTATCATAAAACACTTACACGCAGACACTTTTCAAACACTTTCGCACCAGTACAACAAAATGCGGCTTTAGGAGGGCCTTCCACGGTCTTGGAGGGAGGCCATCATAGTGGCTTTTCTGAAGAACAGGGAGGATCTTTCTTTCCCTGAGCGATATGATCCCATCGCCCTGACAAGCTGCCTGTGGAAGGTGCTCGAGAAAATGATCAATAGAAGACGTGTACTCTGTAGAGTAAATGGTCTTCTCGAGAGCTGCCAGGCAGGCTTCCGGGCGGGGCGATCCACAAATGAACAAGTAGTTGCTTTATATTCCCACAGTAAGGACGCCTACATACATAAGAAAAACTGCGTGACAGCATTCTTGATCTTGAAAAGGCATGTGATACGGCAGTGCGCTACGGCTTTCCTAGATACTTAAAATCGTTTGGTGTTTCAGGTAACATGCTGAACACTCTAGTTACATGTCTACGCGAACATTGCTTGTCAGAATAGTGTCGTCACTATCAAACGTTCGCGAGCAGGAGAATGGCGCCCCTCAAGGTGGCATTTTGGGCAGCACATTGTTTATCGTTGAGATAATCTCGCTCCGAGAGACATTGCCACCCTCTATTTCTTGCCTGTTTTATATCTATGACATTCAAATGTCTTTTAAATCATAAAACATGTCCATGTGTGAACGTGATGAAGAGCTTGGGGTAAACAAACTTTCTCGCTGGGCAGAAGAAAATGGTTTCAAACTTATTTCTGCGAAAAATGCCTTTGTTTTATTCTCAAACATGCGGGGAATCCGGCATATTCTGACATAAAAGTCATTGGTGACGCGATTCCAGTAAAAAAACAGCAGAGGTTTTTGAGTGTGGTGTATAATTAAAAGGTCACATTGATACCTCTCATCAAACGACTCAAACAGAAATGTCTAAAAACAATGAGTCTTTTAAAGCCCTGTATCTCCCATCCTACCGTGCAGACAAACAACTCCTGCTTCGCCTTTATGACGCGTTCAAAACGTCACGGCTGGAATACAGAAGTGTTGTGTATGGGTCAGTGCCAAAAACAGCGCTTAAAATGCTCAACCCGGTGGTTCACTTGTGGCTTTGCCTCTCTTGTGGCGCATTCAATACTACTGCTGTCCAGAGTTATGCACAGTGCTACAAATGGTGCTTAGAGTACCAGCGAACCCATGTTGAACTTCTCTATGCCACTAAAATATCATCAATGAACCACCATCCCTTTCAACTGGTTTTTATTGATAGATTGACTTTTTTGAAACCACCCATATATGTTTTGTTGTCGCAGAGAGTGAGGGACGAGTGGACAAACCTTGAGGTCTGCTTTTTAAACGCATTCAAATCACCTCACGCTGAACTTGTGGCCCAATACAAACTTCGCCCTGCATCACGTGACTTGCCTTTCCCACAATTCAATAAAAACAGCACACCAACCACTGGGATGTCGCAGCCATTTATGTATCAGAACGATAAATACGAGGCTGAATAGCGTTTCAGTAATGCATTGAAAACTTTCACTGCGTTGTCTTGTGCTGCGGATGGACCTGATTTTAAACGAGATAGATAGACCCCTGTATGTGCAGGCAAGTATTTTTACGGTGGAAGCGTAACACATTTTTCTTGTTGTAAGTCACATATTTAAATATCATATTCATAAGTCCAATATTTATACAGATTCGCTGAGCATCTTTCGTGCATTGTCAACCGAAAAGTCAACAAAAAATTACGTCGTTAAGCTTGTTTTGAAATTATTATGCTACCTTTTCTTCAAACCTTGAGGTGAGTGTGTGCTGGGTGCCAGGCCAGTCGCCCATTGGCGAAATGAGCCAGCGGCTGAAATAGCTGCCAGTGCAGCCCTCCGAAACACAGTAAACATAACACTATCTTACACACTCCTCAAGCTACAAATCGGACAACTCGGTAAAACATGGCAAGCAGACTGGAGCGAACAGACAGGCAAAAAATGCACGTAATAAAAAAACACTTAGGACCATACACTACTGACTCACGCAACAAACACATTGAAGTTACTTTGGCTCGGTTACGCATAGGCCACACGCAGGTAACGCACTTGCACTTGCTCACTGGATCTCCAAGACCCATGTGTAGCAAGTGTGGGAGGGCCTATTCGTTATACACAGCCTCATTCATTGCAAGGCACTCGACATTACACGACGCAAACACTTCAGAGAACTCTACAGACAACATGTTCCATTACATCAGTCAACTTTTGTGAGATGGTGCGTTTTCTGTGCAGCGCACCTCTAAGTTTCTTTTAGAAGTTCCCTCCCCACAGCTCATCTCGTATCACCCGTAGCTCCACCCTTTGTGCTATACACCAGCCACCTTTTTTATCTTTTATCTACTTTTCATCTTCATCCTAGCACGGTCACTAGAAGTCCTCATCGTCTTTATTTGATTTCATTCGCGTTCACTGTAACCGATTTTAGTTGTCACCTATTCATAAAAACACTTTCTTAGCGCTTTTTGGCCTTGTTGCGCTTGCAACCGTACAGTAAAACAGCATCATTAGTCCTGCACAAGACCGATCATTTTTTGGACTTATGGAAGTCGGCCCGACGAAGGTATACCTTCCTGAACCGTTTACAAATCACATGGAATAGGCGCCATAAACTAGCCGATGCGGGTTCCAATTTATGAATGACATCGTATCCGTTAAAGGGGGGCAGCTGAAGGGAGATAAACCCATAAAAATTGCAACCCAAGAACTCTTACCCCTGAGGCATGGTGGAAATCAAATGGCCCACAACTCTCAATAGTGTCCTGAGCACGCTGCACATGACAGTTTTCCAGGAAAGCTTAATACAGAAATTTTATTTCTATGAAGAAGCGAAAATTGGTCAAAGTGGCTAATTTAAAGGTAGCTGGGTCACTCAAGATGCACCCAGAGTTGTATCGAAGACGTGGGGTCACCACGGCCATGCACATTGTGCGTGTCGTGGGTGGGAAGGAATATAGGTGGCGGACAACTCCCTGAAGAAACCATTCCCATTCCCGTCACAAGATTGTCAGGTATGCGATCCGGCGTCGAGAGGGAGTAACAGACTGAGACACACCGCGCACCATGGGAGTCGCAAACACGAATGCAGTGGCGCCATTCATTCAGTACTCCTGGACTCATAAGCTAGCTTGTGTTACGCCACACCCCTACAGCAGGCAACGCACCGAAATAATCATGTACGTGTTTATTTATAGTTATGGCGTCGTTGTCACCCACGTGATGGGCGTATCGCCTTGGTATTTAATTTTAACAGTTGGAGAAGTGGTATAAATGTGAAAAATGTAACGTCTAGCTTTCCCGCATGTTTGTCCTTTATAATTTTGTTTTATTGTCGAATTAAAGGCTGGATATTGCTGTATCCGGGTGACCAAGCTCGAAGAAAAAAGGAATCTTCGATGACTTGTTGTTCTTGCTTGCAACAGCCAAGCTAAATAAGGGATGGAGCCAAGCTTGAATATACAAAGCTGATTTCTCTCTCGACACAATATCACCATGTTCTGACTAGAAGATTATCCCGGTGTCATTCAGTGACCACTATCTTTTGTCTTTCGTGCTTGATGAACAAAAATTTTGAAAACGTTTATTCGAGAAGTGTGGAAAATTATTTCCAGTTTTTCCAAGTATAAACAGCTTGTATCTGACGTTCAACAATGAATTAAAAATTTAGATCACCACAAAAACGGCTGCTCCGTAAAGCGGGAGATTTAAAAAAGAAATAAAAGTTTTATAACGTAAACCACAATACAATAAAACAAAGAATACTTATTGCTTGAAGCCAGCCTAGAAACGCTCTTTGCGATTCCGTTCCAGCCCCATGGACTATTGCAGGATGTTTTCAAACCTTAAAATGCCAGATAGAGGCAATTTATGAACAAAATTGCCACAGACCGCCAGTACGAGGTCGAGTCGAAAAGAATTAGGTGAATCACTACAACGCGGGCTCTTTGCTTAGTAAAAATATTCTCGACCCGATACGCAACTAGATCTGCGGAATTCAGTATGGCGGGCGCGTGTGAAATGACCAGAAACAATTTCGAATGCGTGTCGTGAGCTTCATGACAATTTGTTGTCCTTTTAACCGGTCAACCTAGATCAGTTTGAGGCATATTTTGTCGGTAGTAGATGATGAGACTTGATACAGTGCCGAACTGGCCATTAGTGTCGAGCAAGTTAAGAAAGCAATCGATGAGCCTAATCGTGGCCAGTCCGCAGGCCTCGATCGTTTCTGCTCGGCGCTAGTTAAATAAATAATTGTCTGGCTCAAATACTGTGCCAATTAGAGTGAGAGCTTATGACCAGAAAATATTGCCACCATCATTAGCATGCAGACACACAGTCGTTATTCCTCAAATAGATGTATTAGAATAATTGAAAAGACAGTCGCCGTAACTAACGTTGGCTATAAAAAATTAATGAAACCGTTTGCAAGGAGGTTGCAGTCTGTTATCAAAACATACAATGTCAGCATCTAACCTGCGGTATATAAAAGAACGGTGAATAGCAAATGGAATACAGATTTCAGCAAGCATATTAGAATGCTGTGACAGTGTGGACATAGTTGTAGCTAGGCTAAAATAAACCTCAAGAAAACCGAGGTTTTTCACAAACAAGTTTTTTTTATTTAGGAACACGCAAACCTGGAGAGAGTAATAACAGGGGGTGTACAACTGGCCTACTTATGTGGGGGGGGGGAACTCCCTGGCAGGCTATTTTTCCAAGCATTCAGTGGCGAGTGGGACTTGCCACACTACCAAAAAATGAATGAGGGCACTGGGAAGGATTATGGGTGAACATGTATTCTTATACAAAACATTACGCAGACCGAAGACTACCTGAAACAAAAAAATGTCAATCTAAACCGCCGCACCATAGTGACGGTATTTGTAACCATGGTGACGGTATTGGCGACACCGCCGAGGTTTTGAGTAACTTTAAAATAGAACATTTGGTTATCTGGTTTGAACTTTTTTTAGGTTCGGGAATAGGCTGCGTGTGGTTGTTCACAGTTGGTAGCCCGCAAACATAAACTGGAACGAACCGTGGCGATGTGTTGTAAGGTGAAGGGCAGAAACCTCAAACGGTGGCCGTCGGAGCTCTGGTCAGGCTCCGGCGAATGGTGTCTGTTTACCAAACAGGGATCTGCGGGACCTCTCTAACTTATGGGATAAGGCTTGAAAAGAAAGAACCCCCGTTCCCTGCTGTATACTATAGCTTATGGTATGTTTTAAACCTCCCCAACCAACCCATCGTGCCCTGAAAAAGGCTGGTACCAAAGTAATTGCTTTCCCACCACTTTCTGCTCAATTGTTTACAAGACTTGACAACTTGCCTCGTTGTCTGCTAATAGAGTCCGTTGAGAAAGATGCACCAATCACCAGTGAATCCGTCTTTGTAATTGCTAACTTTACAGGGGGTGTAGTTGGCGTAAACTTCAAGGCGAAGAAGCTAACTTGAGGTTACAATCTCGTTGAAGGGCAAACTAAAAAATATTACACTAAAGTATTGAGCCAGACTCACATGCACGATGTCAGAGTATCTGTAACTCAACACCGAAGCTTACAGAGCTCACAAGGTGTAATGTATGAACCTGACCTCTTAAAATAACCCGATTCTAACATCCTAGATGGCATGCCTCACCAATCGATTACTGCAGTCATGAGTATAATGATAAGGCGTGATGGAAATAAAATACCCACGAAGCATGTCATACTAACTTTTTATCGGAGCACTCTTCCTCAGTCAGTCACTGCAGGATTCTTGCATTTCGAATTCCGAACATGCATCCCCAACCCACTCCAATGCTCCAAATTCCAACGGTATGGGCACAGTACAACCTCCTGCCGCGGGCGTCCGACGTGTGTCAAGTGTGCAGCGCACAATCACTCGTTGAAATGTTTCAACGGTTAACAACTGCACCCAGCCTATTCCCGAAACATGTGAAAAGTTCAAAACAGAAAAAAATATTTAACCTCAAGGTAACGCAAAACATCACCTACCAGGATGCGCGGTTAAAACATGTCACGCTTTCTCCTGGCTATGACAACACGGCTTACCGGGGGGCGGAGCCGCGTCTGGTGTCGGTGGCAACGCTGTACAGCAGTACTGACATAGTCCTATCCTCGCCGCCCGCTGTGCTGCCCTCGGCAGCTAAAAACGTCGTCACACTGCTTGTAACTACAGCAACTGCGGCAAACACTACTAGAGATGGTTCGCCCACTCTGGTATCTGTTGCACCCATCCTCAGTGTTCCTGAGAGGTTGGGGAACCTGGACTCGGGGGGGGGGCGGCTCCACCCTCCACGTTAGCCGTGCTGCCTTCTCCACCTCCAGCGCGCGTCGCCAACAGACACAACCATCTCGAAGCATGCCCGAAAGAGCCTGACCCATCAGCTGCTCATGAGGCACCCGTTGTGCTGCTCCGGTGGCACCAGAGTTGTCGAGGGAGCGGTGTTCCTCAGTTAAGCGTTGAGAATAAATAACAAGATTAACAGGTCCACCACACAACAAATAACAAAACTGATGTAAACAAAAAGCACAATGTTTAATAAAACGAAATCTATGCTTAAACGAAATCTAGTGATAATTGAAACCTAAAACGAAATCTAGTGGAATTGTAGGGGCCTGTTGAAAAAGCTTGACGATATTTCCAAAATATTGTCAAAACAGAAGCCACATGCAATATGTCTCCCGTAAACACACCTGAACGCAAAACACGCATACTTTGTGACACAGTACATGGTTTTTGGAAAGGATAGGGATCGGTGCACTCACTCCTCTGGAGGTGCTGCCTTTGTTGTTTAAAACGCGAATGCTTCTCATCAGGTAAGCCTTCTAACTAACCTTGAAGCAGTTGCCATATGGGCGAGTATCTTTATTAAGCTATTATTGTTTGTTCTTTATATATACCCCCAGATGACCACCTCCGTGCCAATGAATTTGAAACTTTATTCACGAACACCCGCAGCCTTTTATACTGATTGGTGATTTTAATGCTCATCATCACCTCTGGGGTTCTGCACGTGCCCATACACCAGAAAGACTCATAGAAAAAGTCTTCCTTTTCTTGCAATTGCTTGTTTACCCACAAACGCCCGACCTATTACAAGACAACCCACAACAATTACTCCGCGATCGGTCGTCCAATATGCTCTCCAACTTTTTTCCCATTACTAGCGAGGAGTGTAATGCGAAATCATTACGGTAGTGACCATTTTGCGGTTGCATTAACCCAAATAGATAGCCCCACGATTCCAACACACAAACAACAATTTCGTGAAGAGGAGGCCGACTGGAAAACCTCAGGGCGATGTCCAAACGGCCCTCTGCCTCAATAGAAAAGTTAGATATCGATCAATCGACAGATATAATTACTGCATACATATTAGAGGCAGCACATTCCTCAATTCCCCAAACCTCTGGTACAAACAACAACAAACCTAGGCCTTGGTGGAACGAGACATGCAAGATAGCACGAAAATTAAATCAAGCCTGGGAGGCCCTCAGAAGGTATCCAACAACTGAAAATCTGGTTGCCTTCAATCGCGCAAAGGCAAACGGCCCCCGAATTTGACGACAGGCAAGAACTGACACCTGTAAAACATTTCTTTCTGCTATAACACTTATACTGATACCAACAAAGTTTGGAAAAGATTAAGTGCACTACAAGGAAGAAACGCCAAAACCCTACCACTTGTCAGCAAAAGTGGAGACACGCTTGAAGTTTAAGATAACGCCATTGGGAAGAACTTTTTGAGTGCCTCCACTTCTGCTCACCGCCCTGCACAATTTTTGAAACACAAGAACGTAATAAAACAGCAGCCTACGCGGAAAACGAAAGATCGCATGGCCTACAATGTCCTGTTCATTCAACATGAGTTTGCGGTTGCACTTTCGACCTCTAGAAAAACTGCTCCAGGAGCCGACAAAATCACGTATTAAATGTTTAAAATTCTTCATAAAAACACTCAAGAAGCAATCCTTTTCTTGCTCCATAAAATATCACCAGCAGGGCGCTTTCCTAAATATTGTAAAGAATCCATTTTTGTTCCAATACCAAAAGTAGGAAAGGATGCTTGTTTATCTGCCAGCTACAAGCCGATTTCATTAACAAGCTCTTTGTGCAAGCTTTTGGACAAAATGATAAACAGACGCCTTGTTTAATTTTAGAGCATAACGGGATTTTAGAAAAGCGTCAATCGGGCTTCCGTTCGGGAAGGTGTACAACAGATGCCCTTGTTGCCTTCGAGGCATATGGGCGTGACACCTTCGACCATAAACTTCAATGTGTGTTTATAATCTTTGACCTAGAAAAGGCCTATGATACTACGTGGTGTACGGCATTCAACTCGACCTTTGTTCATTCGGAGTCTGTGGCAATATGCTAAACATCATAGAACGCTATCTTGCATTCCACCGGACATTCCTAGTGCAAATTGGCCACGTCTTATCACGCGCGTTCGTCCAAGAAAATGGTGTACATCAGTGAGGTGTCTTGAGTTGTTAACTTTTCATCGTGAAAATAAATTCCTTAGAGAAAATTTCATCACGCTCTTTTTTTACTGTGTATATGTGACAATGATCAGAGTAGTTTTAAAACTTGCAATATAGCCATTTATGAGAGACAACATCAATTTGAAGCGAGAAACCTCTTAAGGTGGGCAAATGTGAATGGTTTTAAGTTTAACTGTGACAAACACAGCTGCATACCTTTTACTAAGCTACGGGGCATGCCAGCAGTCCCATGTGTGACTCTTGAAGGGAAGCCCAAGCCGAAAGCAAAACAGCACAAATTTTTGGGAGTGTGACTGGGTGAAAAAGTTTTCGTTTATTCCTCACCTAAAAAAAATGCGAATAAAAAGCACGAAAGAACAAAATATTCGAAATATTCTGTCACGTCCATCATATGGCACGGACTGAGCATGCCTATTAAACATTTTCAGCAGCCTCGTCAGGTCGAGAGGCGATTATGGTAGAATAGTGTATCAGTCAGCCCCGAAAGCTGCTCTGAAAAAACTGTATGCTGAATATCATTTAGGCCTGCGGTTGGCGACAGGTGCTTTTTGTACGAGCCCGATAGAAAGTGCTATGTCGAATCTGACATGTGGTCACTAGAAAACCAGCATGCTCACACATTCTTGTTATATGCTGTAAAAACTATCTTAGTCATAACGCACCCATCAAACATCCTAACTTATGACACATGCACGGTATCTTTGTTTACTAAGCGGTCGTCACTTCCGGTGCCCGATTCAAAAGCAGTAAACATTGTAGCCTTCAACTTAGACATTTCATTCAAAAAAACGTACAAAACCTTTTAGGCTTATGTTATAGCCCCATGTACGCTATCCCCTGTTGCATGCGACATGTTTTTTGCAAGCATAAACAAAAACAAAGCACCTAGTGCCTTAATTCTCGAGCACTTTTTATGTCTTCAGCATAACTATCAATGTGCGGAGTTCTACACAGATGCGTCCGAAACAAATTCTGCAGTGTCATGTGCCTTACTTTGATCCTGCCTCTGCGTTTCGAAGATCCTAAATTCTCGCAGCAGCATTTTCACAGGTGAAGCCCAAGCCATTGCACTGATAATAGGACACACATTACAGAACAAAATAGTTTGTAGGGTCATATACACTGATTCTCTAAGGGTGGTGAGAGCCCTGTCATTAGCGAAGCCGCATAAGAACGCAGTCTTCAACTTTCTCATCAACGCTATAATGGCAGCATAATCGATGGGGCTCAAACTTAGTCGGCTGTGTCCCTGGTCATGGTAGAATAGCAGGAAATGAGGTTGCTGATGGGGAGTCAGCTGTTGCTTCTCTTTGTAGAAATGTGGAAAATATGTTTGTGCCTTAGTGTGACCTGAAATTGTTCATTAAAAGAAAACTCCCGGAACTCAGGCGTAAATACTTTGATACGCAAACAGAACACAAACTTTATGCGATTAAACCACAAATATGTAGACACATAACCGAAAAACTACACACGTCTGTAAAAGTTGCTCTTTGTCATTTAAGGACAGGGCACACAAATGGCAGAAATGGATACCTCCTAAATGAAACACTACAACCAACATGCGACAAATGTGTATGAGATTTTTCTGTACTCCGTATCCTAGTTTAATGTAAGTCAGTTGAAACAATCAGACTGAGACCCTTCGCCAGGAGAAACACACGACACATACCTGTCCACCCGGCGGACTTACTCTCTGATGAACTAATATACAATTGCAGAAAAGCTTTGGACTACTTGCCTGAGGTTGATTTTTAAGAATAATGTTTGATCAGACATAACCACAGCTTGTCTATCAGTAATGAGGACAGTCCTGCGGTACATCTCGTGACACTAAGGGAGTTTTTCCTTGTTTTGGTTGATAAAACCTATCCGCAAGGCAACCTAATTTTAAGCTGAAATATTTTTCTGCGCTCTCTACTATGTTTAATTTTTTTAGCCTATAAACACACCTACACGCCAATTTCACATAATGATATACAGCATAAAAGCACGCATATAACTCACCTGCGACACAACGTCCTCTTTTTTGGCTCTTTATGGTCTAAAAACCCATCCGCCATACAACACAACTATCATCATCATTATCAAAACAAGTTAAAACTTCAGACACCACGACATATACCATGCAAACAACCATAGTGAAGCGTGACCCGCATGGCACGTTTTTGCACGTGATTTTTGCGCGTCGGCGTTGCGCGTGCGATTTTCTGACTCTCGCGTCAGCGATTCCGCGTGTGCGGCTGTGGGTGGAGCCGGAGGACTTGCGCCAATGGAGAGGCGCGCGCCTCATGGCGGCAGTTTCAAAGGGATCGAGACAGCCGGCAGACTCGCCAGATATGTTTACGCTTACCACGCCGGCAGATATTGCATGGGAACTTTCACTAGCTGCGCGTATGTTTTATAGTACCACTTTCGCCCACATTATAAGCTCCTTTACCACACAAGTACCTTACTGCTTGCCTTGAGTGTCATTTTAGAGAGCGCTTAGAAGCGGTCGCCCGGGCTTCCCACACCACTTCGCGGCCGAAGCCGCCGCCATGTCTCCGCCGCCACCCAGGCCGCGCGCAGCGTGCGGGTGGTTCCACGGCAGCGTTGGCGCACCTGTGGCGTGCGCGGCACGTTGGCGCGAGTAGAAAACGCTCCAAGTGGTTCACGCTTTAGAATTGTTCACGGAAAAAGTTCACCCTGACTGAGCGGTGTTGTCAAGAGGCCGGTGGTCGGTGCGGCGATGTTATGCGATGCACAGTGCTGTGGAGCTCGACGGGGGGTCGAAAGTTGCATCTGGCGTGCCGAATCCTAGCCGAGGTCAGCCCGTCATAGCTCTTACGGGTATGGTAGTGCTTATCACCCGGTCACGAACAGGCACCAAGCGAGCGACAGAAGGCGGCGGGCAGCAGGCCGGTGTCGACGCTCAGGAAACCGCGCTCCGGGAATAGGGCACGCACTGGCTTCCTGCGCCTGCCGTGGGACCGGACTCCGGAGGACCGCACCGGGACCGCAGGAAGGCAGGACGTCAGGTAGATCTTTCGAGAGCAAGGGTCCCAGAAATCCGGCGCGCTCTCGACCATTCGCCTCGACGCGGCTCTCCTCGAACGTTCCTCTTCCACTCCACTACACCTTCTGCTATGTTCTCCCCTGGCCTCCCTAGCCCTACGGATGTGGCCGCCTCTCATTGGTCAACGTTCTCCGGTCGTGTGATTTGCCGTTTCTTTTTCTTCGCCACGGCAGGATCAGCGTAATGCCTTCACGTTCATGTGCCCTCACTAGCGTCGAAACGATCGCGTCATCTTAAAACTTGTTGTTCGACACGTTTGATAATAAATAAATTCTAACCCACTCCATTAAGGCCACCTCTTCAGCGTCTCAATGCTGCCCAACGTCACCTTTACATTTGTGTTGACATAATACGTAATTTAGTTTGAGCATAACCAAGAGCAGCTCCACCTATTGCTTTCGTTTAGGGGTGTTTGAAGTTCTTGTACTGGCCTAAAAGGGACGATAAGAAAGCCTACACAGTGGTGTTTAGACTTGTGGCGACGCAAAGTGGCGCTTCCGTGTGTAGTGCAAAGAGCGCATGTGCACGCAAGAGAAAGTTACCTTCGAGAGGAGGGCTGACAACAGTCATTTGGTGTTTGGGACGCGGGTTTTTCAGTTGCGCAGCTCTGCCCAGCAGCGCATCCCGACATTGGTGACCCGTAAATCAGACACAGCCACTGGAGTGTCGAACCAGCCCCAATATGGCTTAAACGTCCACGACCGACCCCCCTCCAACAGTCTCCTCAGTCGACGGAAAGCTGCCCCCCTTTTGGACCGCGAACCCTGCGCTTTGGATCATACATGTGGAATCTCAGTTCCCTGCATGACACATCACCGCAGACCTTACGAAATATCAGTACGTAGTAAGCAGTCTGCTGCCCACCATAGCGAGTAAAGTAAGGTATCTTTTGCACGCACTATCAGTCGGGAATGCATATGCAACGGTAAAAGAAACCCTAGTTGGCCTAGTTACGCCCTCCGAACCATAACGACTTCAGCAATTGCTTCGCGGCACGGGACTCGGTGACCGTATTTCTAGACAGCTTTTTCGGCACGTGCAACAGTCGCTCGGCGAGACATCAACCATGCTAGGCGGATCATTGCTCCAGGAACATTTTTTGCAAAACTTCCCTTCAGGCGTCCTCATGGTCGTCGCGTCCTCAGAGCACAACGATTTTCCCGCGGCCGCCAAACTTGCCGACCAACTGGTAGCGATGCCCCGCCCACATCCGCGGCTGCCATGCCAGCACAACAGTCTCGAAACGAAGTTCAAGAGATGTGTCAGGAGATTTCATAACTAGCCGAAACAGTATCAGCTTTGCACGCACGCAGAAGGGCGCAAACTACACCCCAGCCTAACATCCCACTATCACAAATGCACCACCGGTATGCATGCTGGTATCATCGGGGGTTTGCAAATAGTGCCCGTAAATGAGTTATACCGTGTACGTACTCCGGAAACAGCCGCAGCAAGCTCTCAGGGCGACCAATGCTACTACCTTGCCTCCATGTCGTCACTTGGTATTCTTTGTTACCGATCGCAACAACGGAGTACGTTTCTTAGTCGACATAGGTGCCGAGGTTAGCGTTATACTGGCGTCACAAGCAGAAAGGAAGAAACCTCGTGCATCACCCATGCAAACTGTCAATAACACGATGATAACAGCATATGGCCATCGTTCACTCTCGCTCAACTTCGGTTTCGGCAGAACGATTAGCTGGGTGTCCATAGCTGCGGATGTCAAGTATGCTATTTTAGGCGCTAACTTTCTCCGGCTGTTCGGTGAATTCGTCGACGTACGCAACAAACGGCTTCAAGATCCTGCTTCTCTGCGAGCGGTACAACGACCGCCATGTTGGCACACCCTTATCAGCCCAACATTGCTTAATGCGTCTGGAGAAGCGTACTTCACTGCAATTCTAGAAGAGTTTATAGAGGTGACACGACGGCCACATGCACTTTCTGAAGTAAAGCATGGCGTCCAGCATCACGTCGAGATCACAGGCCCACCGGTCTAGGCACGACCACGACGACTGTCACCCCAGAAATTGTGGCTGGCCTGACACGTGTTTGCCCACAGGATGGAACTCTGGATAGTACGTCCTTCATCCAGCCCATATGCGCCACGTCTTCCCATGGTCACCAAATCAACAGACGGTGATTGGTGCCCTTGCAGGGACTATCGCGCGCTGAACTAGGTAACCGTAACAGACCGTTAGCCCGTGCAGCACATTCATGACATGACCTCCTTCCTAAATGGTTCTACCATTTTGTATAAAATAGATCTATTACTAGCATATCATCACATACCCGTTGGACCAGAAAATATTTACAAAACCGCCAATCAACGCCGTTCGGAATGTTCGCATTCCTATGTATGCCTTTCGGCTTACGCCACGCCGGCCAAACGTTTGAACGGTTCGTGGATGGCGTTCTTCATGGCCTCGACTTTTGCAAGTTTTACCTCAATGATCTTATGATTCCTAGCAGCACTCCTGAAGAGCCCGAGTGGCATCTGCGCTGCGTACTTCAGTGACAGACAGAGAACGGCAATGTTATCAATACGGCAAAGTGCGTGGTTGGGGTACCAACGTTATCCTTTTTGAACCACAGCCTTTCAAGTGCAGGCGAAGTGCCCCCGAAGGGCAAGGTGGAAGCAGTACGGCAGTTTCCACAGCAGAAAAACATCCGCCAGCTTTAAGAGCTCCTGGGACTCGTGAACTGCTACCGTAGGGTTATCCCTAAATGCGTCAATATACTTCACCCTCTTCAAAGCCTACTTGCGGAATCAGGATCTAAGGCAACTGCCATTCAGTGGAATGACCAATCCATGCAAGCATTTAGGATGATTAAGGAAGCTCTCGTAAATGCTACCATGCTCCAGTACCCAAAGCCCGGAGTTCCTCAATGCGTAATGGTGGACGCCTCCGATGCAGCGATGGAGCCGTGTTGCAGCAGACGGTGAGCGGAGTGTGTCGACAATCTTTCTTCTTTTCCAGAAAATTGAGCCCGTCGGAACGAAAGTACATCTTTGGTAGAGACCTCCTCGCCATATATGTGGCTATCCGGCATTTCCGACATAATGTAAAAGGGCAAGAATTTTATGGGCTCATAGAAAACACGCCGCTCACGTACGCATTGCGCGCAAACTCCGATCCTGGTGCGCACGTGGCACAAGAGCTCCGCCAATCGTACATCTCAGAATTTACGACAGATGTACGCCATGTCAGCGGGACGAATAATGCTCTTGCCGACGCTCTTTCACGCAGTCTAGTAAATTCCTTCAGCCTGCCAAGCGGCGTGGACTTTATCACGACGGCCCAACCAAGT
Source organism: Haemaphysalis longicornis (assembly GCF_048455015.1). NCBI lineage: Eukaryota > Metazoa > Arthropoda > Arachnida > Ixodida > Ixodidae > Haemaphysalis > Haemaphysalis longicornis. Next base: position 200,885,565 of record NW_027526407.1, on the reverse strand, counting down.
GAAGGTGAATTGAAGCGCGTACTGACATCGTCAACCAACGCTTTGAAGCTGCAATGGTTGGCAGAACCATCAGTGTCCGTATGCTGCGACTTGTCTACAGGCAGGGCCCGACCGTTTGGCCCCTCAAACCTCCGTCACGGCAGTTTTGACTCTAGGCACGCAACGGCTATGCACAGCGAGGTTCTTGTGGCCAGGAAAAAACCGGGATGTCCGACACTAAACACGAGAGTGCCTCGCATGCCAGCACTCCAGATTTCAGCGACATACCTTGACCGCCTTCGGATCCTTCCTTCTGCCGGACTCTCGGTTTGCTAATGTGCATGTGGACATTGTGGGACCACTGCCCTTGTGTCAGATGCAAGGCTACTTGCTAACTTGCATCCATTACTTCACGCGATGGCCGGAGGCCGTGCCCATTCCAGACACGACTGCTGATACCATCGCCCACGCATTTATCTACCACTGGGTGGCCCGTTTCGGAGTGCCAGCAACCGTGACTACGGATCACGGAACGACTTTGAGTCTGCCCTATTTGCTAGGGCCACCCTACTCTTAGGTACTTCCCGCTAGGAAAGGTATGGTGGAAAGGTTCCATCGGCAGCTGAAGAGGAGTCTGACGGCTACTGCGAGCCACAATTGGGTAGAGGCACTGCCTTTTGTTCTGTGGGGAGTTAGGACGGCTTTTAAAGCATATATCGGATGCTGCTCTACTGAACTGGTGTACAGAACACCGCTTTGCCTCCCAGGAGAGTGTTTCGCTGGCAGTAAAGACATGAACGGGTACGCAAACACGGGCTACGCTGTGCAACTGCGAGATATCATGAGCAAGCTACGCGCTGTTCCTCCGCGTCCGCCAGCAGCCCGACCAGTCCACGTGCACCGTGAACTCACCACCTGCTCTCACGTGTTTCTCAGGTCGCCCCGTTATAGCACTTTAAACTGCTTCATGTGCTTGTCTGCGATATAACGGGGACACAAGCACATTACAATCGACGGAGGTGGTCTTGAAGACGTGGTTTCCTTGGACCCCGTAAAACCAGCCCTCGTGGACTCCGACAGTGATGTATCTGCACGCCCTCGAGCCCCATCTCCGCAGGGCCTCCGGCAGACCACGGAGCGCACCATCAACAAGTCACCAAATGGTTCCCACGGAGTCGACGGTGCACGAGACCCCTGGTGCACATGAACGTATGAACCGCAGTGGGTCGTCCGAGTGCTGCCGTTGTGCGCGCTTTCACTTGAGGGGAGTACTGCGGCGACGCAAAACGGCGCTTGCGTGTGTGGTTCAAAGAGCACGTCCGCACGGGAGAGAAAGTGATCTTCGAGACGAAGGCTGATAATAAACAGTCAGTTGTTGTTTGGGAAGTGGGTTGTTCACTTGCTCAGCTTTGGCGAGCAGCGCGTCCCAATAGACGCTGCTTCTGTGTGAACTAAAATTTCTGTAAACTTGGAGAAGTGAACAGGGATTTGGCATAGCAGCTGCAACTCAACACCCCATCTGTTGGAAGGTATTTATTTTAGATTACACCGGTGAGGTATTACTACGTTCCGCTGCGAGCTTTCAGATGCACCGATCAGAACTGGCGGCGCAAGAACACAGTGTGGTGAGATTTTCTACATTTGCGTATGTGATGACTTGTAATCCGCACATTCCTATTGGCAAAAGTGTGTTGCATTTCTGGGGATATAAGTTGTTTGCGTTCAATTCAGATAACTCGCAGCGTGTGTATGCTGTTATTGTTTGTGGCTCAACCCGCAATTGCACGAGAAGAAACTGTTCTCTCGTATGCGTAAAGGTGGCTTGTCGCAATCGCACGGTTTTCTGCGGCACGTAGTCAATTGCTTTCGATTTCGCATGAGTTGGAAGACCCCTCTGCGCATTGCTAGAGAACTCAATTAAGGTAGATATTGAGTTGTCTTTACTGTTTTCTCGTATATGTGCCTTAACAAGGTGGTCAACGGATATTTAGGGGTATTGTACAAGCAACAACATTTTTACGTTCTCCTTTTTCATGGAAGTAATCGTCATCATCGTCATCGTCTGGCTACTCAGACCTACTGCCGGGCGAAGGCTTTTCTCGTTGGCCTCTGAGCGCTTCTGTACAGTCATGTTCAAGACCACAGTTTTTCTGCCAACTTTTATACTTCATCCCTTTATCCTATTCATAAACTTCCCTTTTTTCTAGACCCATCTCCTGGTATCCCATCTGTTACAATTATTGTCCAATGATTGGGGGTTAGTCTCAATACATGGCCAGCCAAGTTCATTTCTTTTTCTTTATTTGAAATGATAGCTTCTACTGAAGTTTGTTCTCGGACTTCTGAGTGCTATTAACAACTGAAATTTCCGACCTGAGTGCTATTCATAACTAATTTGCTTCATGGCCGGCCTAGGCAACGTAAGTTTGCTTTCTAGTTGTTTATAAAGGTGCCAAGTTCTAGCTTCGTATGTTATCTCCGGCACCATTTTAGTAGGTTACCCCAGTTGGCGAGCTGCCCAGCGTGTCCTCCCACGGCTCGACGCTGGAGATGGGGGGGAGTGGCTTAAGAGGACAGGACCACATAGCGTGGGTTAGTGCGTCCAGGGAGTCACAGAGGGCACAGTTGGGTGAAGGGAACTCAGGGGTAATAATCTTGTGAAGGAGGGAACCACTGGCGATGGAATTGGTCTGAAGGAGTCGCCATAGGCGCTCCTGAGCGTTCGTGAGGGATGTGTGGGCAGGGGGATAGCGGTGGTGGGAGAGGCGGTAATGCTCCCGCATTTTTCGGTACGAGAGCACTCGATCGCGGGCCGCCCGAGCACCGTGGTAGGGAGCAGGAGCGAGGCCAGCACGGCTGGTAAGTTCTCGTGCTGCTTTGTGCGCCACCTCGTTGCCTCCCACCCCAGTGTGGGCAGGAGTCCAGACAATCTCGACTGGTTGGGTAGGAGGATTTTAGAGGAGAATTTTGAGTGCGGTAGCCGAAATGCTACCGCGAATGAAGTTTTGAACGGCTGTCTTCGAATCAGTGATTATAATGTGTGATTGCGGCCTGGTGATCAGAGCCAGGACTACAGCCGCCTCCTCCGCTGTTACTTGGTAGGAGGTCCGTACTGTGAGTGAGGTGACTGGGGGAGAGTTGGGTTTGGTAACTACTGCCAGAGCGAAGCCGTCGTCGTGTCGGTATTCCGCAGCGTCAGCATACGTTGTAGTGGGGGAGATGGGGTATTTATCTGTACGCGCACGGGCGCGCTGGCACTTGCGCTCCGGGTGATCTACTGGGTGCATGTTGCGCGGCAGGGGATGTATGTAAAGGCAGTATGTCTCGATGTAACGAAGCTTCGCTTTCTACCATTACCAGGATGCCAATTCGTAAGCGTTGAAGGATGTTCCGACCGGTGTAATTGGTGGCGAGGCGGTGTAACTGATTAATACGGTGGGCCTCTACTAGCTTGTGGGTAGTGTTGTGTACTTCCAACGAGGCGAGTCTGGCAGTGGATGAGTGGAGGGGCATTTCTAAGGCTGCCTTGCAAGCATTTCGGATGAGGCAGTCAATTTTGTCTATGTCGGAGTTGGTAAGCTTAAGGTATGGGAGAGAGCACGCGATCTGACTGGTGGTAAAAGCCTGAACTAGGCGGATTCTTTTTTTCTCCTTTAGTCCGTGGTGCAGGCTAGCGATTCGACGAATTAGGCCAATCGTTTGATTTACATGAGAGCTAAGCAGGGACAAAAATTTTCCGTTTGCTCGATTGCGTTGTATAACAAGGCCTAGCACCTTTGAGGTTTGCAGCTGTGGGTGATCCGGTTGCCGAGGGAAACTTGTATGTGTCAGTGCATCACAGAATAAGTATGGCTGATTTTTCTGGAGAACAGGATAACCCGAGGAGCTGCGCCTCTGTCTCCACAATATCGGCACCCTGTTGAAGGATGGCTTCTATCTGAGCATCGCAACCTCTAGGTGCCCACATTGTAATGTCGTCCTCATACAGATTGTATCTGAGGCCAGGTACCGAATCTAGTTTTTTGGGGATGTTCAGTATTGCTAACTTCAACAGACGAGGCGACAATTGGGAACCTTAGGGTGTTTTTATGGAAGAAAGGTGGATACAATCAGAATGGAGCTCGCCTACCTGGAGTACGGCGGTGCGTGCTGTGAGAAAAGCACGCACGTAGTTATAGATGCGCTCTCCGGGGTCGATAGACTCTAGGCCTCTGATGATGGCAGTATGGGAGACTCTATGAAATGCTACCATCAAATAGAGTGCAAGGATCGCGGCTGCATCGTGTTTAGGTGGTTGGTTAATTATATCTTGATGTAGCTGGGGGAGCCCATCTTGGGTGGACAGTTTAGGTCTAAACCCCAGAACTGTTGGGGGAAAGGCCTCCATGTTCGTGATGTGAGTGCTTAGTCTCTTAAGGATTACGTGTTCTAGTACTTTGCCCATACACGAAGTAAGAGATATGGGCCGAAGCTGTTCTATGGTAAGAGGTTTACCTGGTTTCGGAAATATGTTATGGAGGCATGTTTTCAGGCGGGAGGAAGGGTGCCTTTGGCCCAATAATAATTAAAGTAGGCAATTATAGCCGTGAAAGACCGATCGTCTAGGTTAAGGAGAAGTTTGTTGGTCACGCCGTCTGCACCGGGTGTGGACCCTAACAGAATCAGTAGGAGAGCGCTTCTCACTTCTGCTTGCGTGATGGGTGCATCCAGTATTTCTGTAGGCGACCCGCGGTATGACGCGAGTGGAACCGAAGGATCAGTGGGGATGTAATGCGTGCTCAATGTGCACATGAATTGTTCGTTATCCCCCGAGAATTTCTGTATTATAACTGTGAGGCGGTTGCGTTGTTCCGTCTTAGAGCCAGTAGGATCTAGAAGGTGCCTTAGGAGGTACCAAGTGCGTTTCATGCCTAGGGTGTATTTAATGCCGTCAAACATCTCAAACCAGCGGTTACGGGTAACCTCAGCTGAGTATTTGAGAATTTCTTCTTCGAGACGAGCTACCCTAAGCCGAAGTTTCCTAGTATGTTTTTGCTTCCGTCATCGGCGCTGTATGCCGCAATACGCTGCCCAAAAATGTTGCAGGTGTGGGTCAACTGTTTCCGCTGGTATGGGTGGGTCAAGAGGAGTGCTTGTTTGTCGGACATGAGCTACCATTTGCTGAACCCAGCGCTCGAGACGTAGCGGTGAGATTTCTGGGTAGTCGTGACCACGCTACACTTCTCGGAATTTGTCCCAGTTGGGTAAATGGGTACAGCGGAGACAAGTATGACAGTGTTTTCTTAAGGACAGCGAGGTTTGAATAATGAAATGATGGCTGTCTAGTGTGTGGGTCAGGTTTGCCCAGGCTGTCTAGGGGTGTTCAACGTGAGCGTGAGGTCCGGGGAGGTGTCCCTCTGAACGCTGTTACCCACACCCGTTGGGGTCGGCGGATCCGAATCAATTACAAGGCGGAGTTCCTGCATATGGTCCCAGAGGAGCTGTTCTTTGCGGGTTCTGTGGTCATACCCCCAGGTGGTATGTGGCGCATTGAAATCCCCCTTGGAAAGTTGTGCGTGGGGTCCGGCCTCACGTTTTGCTAAGGAAAGTAATTGATCAAACGAGTGGTTGCCTGATAAGGGACAGCTATAAAGGTTTACTACGGACAGTTTGATGTCATCACGTTACGGAGAGTGTCATCACCACTACTAAATCGTGAGGGATCGTGATACTGTCAAATTTTATGCGCTCTGCCGAAACGTTGCGATGCACGAAAACGGCGGTGGCTAGATCGTGCGTTCTTTGAAAGGCCTTGTATCCGGCAAGCGAGACTTTTGTACATGCTTCTTGAAGAGTAATTGCAATGGGGGGAGATTCTTGGGTCCGTAGGAATGTCTATAACGCGCATCGCTTGTTAGGATACCACCTACAGTTCCATTGCCAGACCCGGAAAGTATACATTTTACATTTCGTCGGTGAGGTCATCGGAATCTGGGAGAGGTGTGCGGGAGGTAGTGAGAGCGTTTACTGCGCTGAATAGTTCGCGGATGATTGATTTCATTTCCACGTGCCATGTTTCTATGTTGCCTTGAATAGTTTCAATATTGGCGAGGAGGGTCTGGTGGAGGCAGATGTATTCAGCCTGATGCGTCGCAAGGGCTTGTGTACATTTGCTGTCGACCTGAGCGAGGTCGTCTCTCAAGGCAGTGTCCTGTTGGGGAACAGACTCGAGGACGGATGAGCCATCAGAGACTGCCTTCGTTTAACGGAAGGAGAGAGAGGAGAGGATTCATCACGCGAAGGCGAAGCATGTGTTCTAAGCATTTCATTCTCCTGACGGAGAGCTTCATTTTCTTTTTTAATGGAGAATATTTCGGATTTGATGGCCGCAAGCTCCTCGAGGACCTCCGCGTATAGGACCGGGGGGGAAGACGAGATTGGCGCCGAGCAGTGGGTGGACGGCGCTAAGCAGCTCACCTGGGTGGTCAAGAGATTGCTTGCTTGCTGGGTCGTCCCTGTTGTGCTCTGCAGGGATGGCCCGGTAGCAGCACCGGCTTATGATTTATGGGAGAGGTCCGGTCCACGTCCCGTTTGTCTGCAGGAACCGTGCCCGGGAGGGTGACATCTGGGGCCCTCTTCTGCATCACCAGGTGGGGTAGTACCGGACTGAGAATGATTCTGCGATGCGATTTGGGCGTATGTGGGCGTGCGTCACTTGGGTCAATATCTTCTGGGACATTCCGATGAACCCGTGAGATGGGTGCTACCACACAGGATGCTCAGGACGTGACATGGGTGTTGCTCCATGGGGTTGACTCGGATGCATCGGGGGCAACGGGGGGAGGGGGCAACTTGGTGCGGGGGCAGACGTCCGTCATGTAGCCTGAAGACCTGCACCGGGGGCAGGCTTCGGTTTTTCCCCGAAACGGGCGGCAACGGTACGTTGTTGCGCGATACCGTGTCCAGAAAGGTACCCTTGTTCCGTGAAAAAGGATCTGAGCCATATTCCATGTGTTCAGTCTTTTAGCGTCGAAAATTGGGAGATCTGGGTTGAACTCGCAAATACTCTTGTATACTTGTTCGTCGGTATCGTTCTCTGGGATGTTAAATATTACTCCCGTGACCATGTTGCATAGAGCGGCCGCATGGGTCGAGACCAGGAAAGGTTGGTTCTTGATTTGAAGGGAGGCTATTGCCGCATTTGTTTTTGCGCGTTCGTCGGAGGGTGTGCTAACCAGCATGTAATTGGCGACCCTGTGTGGTCGCATTTGGTCAGCATGGCTGAAGGGAAGATTGGCCTGAGTCACCACTGCTTCGGCAATCGTTGGCGGCGGTAGCTCCGAGACATCGATACCACAGCGCGGCCTCAGAATGATCTTGACATGTTCGGAAGGCAGGGGGATTAGAGGAGGCGGGATCGCTTCAGGGCGTCGGCGGCGTGGGGGCGGAAGCTGCTCCTTGCCTTCAGTAGGCTTGGTGGCCGCAGGAAGGCCGGCCTGGCGGTGGCTTGTTTGGAGTGAACGCTGGCGGAGGCGGATGTCCGTCCAGTCAGAGTGATTGAACTCTTGGGGGTCCACATCCACCACCTCAACGAGATTCTTCATGTCGACGCCTCCAACGGGTGACAGTGGTGGAAAGTCCGCGCCGTTGGAGGCGGAGAGCACATAGGGGTCGAGCTAGGCCTAGTAGGCCTAGCTTTTGGTACACCGTGGTGGAACCTTCAGGCGCCGATGATTTAAAGAACGGAACTTGAAATCACAGAAAATTGGTGTCAGGCGGACACTCACGTTGTAGGGGACTCGATGACATGCAACTCAGCGTGATGGAATGCCGTAAGTATGGTCTGGGAAGAAATTTTGTCGGAGCCAACGTGGATTCTGTGCTGAATAGAACGCACCCGCTTAGTGATGTGTCTGAGGGCTTCACCGCCTCACTTGCGCACAGGCGGGATGGCCCGTATACAGTTACCAGTAAATAAAATCTGCCGTATGTGTTACAAAACGCGGCCACAGGTGAATCGTACGGCCCGGTGGATGTGTCCGACCTAAAACGGTATTTCTCAAGAGACAATGCAGCCGCTTCTGATGAGCGGGAATCCCCTGGGGGAACATGCGACGCAGTCGCATCTTCCAACACCCGTTACAATCTGCGCACGCGGCGGTGACGAGTTGTTTTCTTTTTGTGTCCGGGCAGAGATGTCCCGTAAGTACAGCAGCCGGTCCCACCCCTACCACCGCCGGCAACTGGACAACCCCAGCTCGGCGCCGGTACCCGCAACCCTACCGACCAGTACGACCAGCGAGCACGTGGCTACGTGGCCGGCGCAGACACCTTCTGGCCAGTTGGTGGGCTGGTACTCACGGCTGCAGTGGACGATCAGCCACATGTATACGTCGGACCTTCGCGTGTTGACATGCCGGAGCCTTTCCAGGGGCTCACAATCACCGACTGGCACTCCGGAGAGCCACAACCAGTGTACACACGCGAAGAAGAGGCTACGCTGTGTGAAGTGTGCCGCGTAACCGAGATCAGCTGGCACCACCACCGCCCCGGAGCTCGTCAGCGAGAGTGGTCACGAGTCTCCCACGACAACCCCTCACACGACGTGAACAACAGCCAAGACAGGTTGGAGGAAGCTCTGGGGATGCTTCGAAGCCTCCGGCCAGACCCACGTCGTCAGGCGGTCGACGCAATCCTCGACGCGGAACATGGTGTGTGAGGGGAACAATCTCAGACACTTTCCGTTGTTGTTGTTGTTGTGGTTTGCTCCTTTGGACTAAGCAGGTCGTGGACACTTTTTGTTGCAGGTTTCGTTTTAGTTGCGGGTTTCGTTTCGTTTGTTAAGCAACGCGACCTCAGGCACTGATTGTTTTGCTTTTTATACAAATGTTTCTGTTACCTCTTGTGTTTTTTTTTGTTTTTAAGGGGCGACGAGGGTGTGAGCACACAAACGTGAGCGCATGCCCGTTGCTGGCACGCGTGTTGTCTGGGATGATGGCGGTCGCTATCAGCGACTCGCCTCCCCCCTTGCGTGGGATATAAATGTGTGTAGCGGGGGAAAAGGGGGCTCTTCAGCGCGGCCAGGAAGACGGACTGGACCTGCCTCCACTCGAGTGAGCTGTATTAAATAACTTTTTGTTCCTTGCCCTTTCGGGTGTCGTTTTGTGCACTGTCGTGCATGCCAGCAAGGCACGATTTCCAATATGGTATACTTATATTGGACTACAAATGAGTGGCGGGTTTGCTTACTTTTCGCAGACAGGCCAATGCTTCAATGTCTGAGCACTCCAGCTCTGCCCTACCGTTTGCGCATATTTAGGAAGGCACATGGGCGTCAAAGATGCGGGTGTACAACCCGGCTACAGAAAAACAAAGTTTTTAAGCGAGCTTCGGATAATTGAAAATGATACGAGATATTATAAAACAACATTACATAAACCAAGCGACTGAAAAGTATATAACCCTAACGTGCCAGTGTCACTGTCCTATTAAATCGGTTATAAACTTCCTATACTGTTTTTATAAAGTTGTACCTCCTATCAACGGATGTTATGAACTTTGTTTGGAATTTTTATAATTTGTCTGACACGTTTACAATATCATATAGTTGCGACGCCGCAAACAATAATTCAATTTGACTTCACAGCAGTCTGTCCTGCGAGTTCAGGTTTTTGGTCCCGTTTTGGTCCGCGCTGTGGTAATTTGAAGGTACTACCATCGGTAGCCATGGCATTGTCTCTCTACTCACCACCTGTGCATCGGCATGTTTCTCTCACGGATACGGCGCAGCCGCTCCACACACGACTTGTGCTTTCGTACTGCGCGTTCCTCGCAGGGATGTAACCCATTCGGTTTTAACCCCCACCGTTTACATGCCTTCTGAAAGCTCCGTTACTGTTTCAACCCGTCCCGTTTGATACCCTTCTCTGAACACCTTTCCCATTCGATAGCTCTCATTCTGGCCAATTTATGATTTTCGTTTCTCAAAATATGCAGTGCAGCTTTTGAAAGTGGTCTCTTGTCAACGTTTACAAAATAAATCAAGCCTAGCTTCAAAACCATTTCATTTCTAGGCAATGGTGTGTCGTGGATAGGCCCGTATAACGCACATGTTTGCGGGAAATATATTTCATAGTACAACTGCAGAAGGTATTGTGCCGTTAACATATAATGTGCATCTGCGGAAGGTTCGTAGTACAGAAGATATTCAAGGCTTTGAAAAGAGACGCTCCTTGGACTTTGCTACAGTTGGCCTACGTATGGCCTGTGTAAATGAAGAGTAACTCGTACATTCATTGTATATTGATTAGGGTTCTATTCCTATTATATATATATATATACAACTAAAAGATATCGCGGCCGCATTCTTCCCGCTGACGCGTGTAAGTGAGGGAGCGGTTGGGTGCCTAATTCTGCGCCTTGCTCTCCGCATGAAGAGGTCGGAGGATATTTAGGGACCACACTCTGGTACCAATGTTGAGGTGCCGCGTGTTTGTGGTCGCACGCTCATCCTGCTCCCTTTAAGGTTATAGCTAACAACCCTATGTTAAATGAAAACCTCGCAGTAGGGCTGTTATGCGTATCCGCTCTAACAACTATGGAGGTCAAATTTCTCAGCAGATTATATAAAGTTTGTTTTCTTGAGTCATTGCTCTTCTCAAAGTCGCTATGGCAGTGAGGCGAAAGTATGTTCTCCAAAGAGCTCAGAAAACAGTATCAAAGCTGCGTCAGGTAAAGGAGCAGAAAATGCGCTAAAACAAACGGTTGCGGAGTGGGTTAAACAAATTTTTATCGCACACTCCAAGACGCCGAGAACATTTTTAAACGTTGAGGATAGGCAACAATTGAAATAAGTATCAAAGATGTGCTTCCGTGGAATTAGAGTATAGCTCACGAGCAGGTATGGCCAAACTAGCTTTATTTTAGAAGACTTATAGCTAGAGTACTTGTACTCGTCAACCGAGCAAAACTAGTACTTTTATGCTGAGAATTTGAAACTTATTCAGCCTTCTGTGGCGGCTTGACATAGGTTAGAACAAACCAGAAGGTCCAAAATATAAGGGGTTATAAGAAAAACACCCTTTCAAACCAGCAGCTAGCCCTCTACACTCGCCACCTGCTCGTCCGTAGGTTGTTGGAGGGGAGGAGGTGACGAGGGAGTTGACAGCCGCCTCGCACTCCGAGTGACCCCATCAGATAGTGACCATGGTCAAGTCTGTGAGAAACGCAATACTTAACTGCATACAGAACTAGATATACAGGGTGTGTCTTCTATCTGGCTGGTGACCTCATCCACTACAGTTCAGCTGAGCCTTCACTTTCGCAGGTTGGAACCGTAGTAACTTTTTTGCGAAAAGCCAAAACTTCATTAGGTATTTCTCCGCAAAAAATATTTGCTTTGTACCTATCTCAGATTTGCAGCAAAAATGGTGGCAACAACTTTGGTTTATTAGAACAACCCATGGTAGCAGCTTATTAGCTCAGCGCCTTTAAAAGCAGTTGTACACGCTAGAGTCATTGTGGCTTCCGGAAATAAACCTTTTTTCAGAAAAACTAGCCCAATATCCAACAGAGTTTATAAGAACTGTTTAGGCTGATGGTAATATTTACAAATAGTGATGGGCACGATAAAAGCAGTAATATGTGCGAAATATGAAGGAAGCAATTTTGATGTTTTTTTCGTAAATTTTATGTTTACTGTGCATATAATTTTCGTCCTAACTGTTTCATTCTTCTCTATTGTCATAATCAGCCTTGTTCTGTCGACTGCAGCAGGAAAGCATCTCCCAAATATCCCCATCGAGGTTTCTTTGTACCCGATGCTATGCTTTTTTCAATACTCCAGATTTCAATAAAGGAGCTCACAGAACATAAACATATCCAAATTCTAAAGCCTAAGTATCTTCTGAAAATGTGTGATGTCGCAGTGGAGGTCTCGTGCCCTTATTTTGCAGAAACGTTTGAGCGTGTTTTACTAGCATTTATACGAATGGGCCAGCGACAACTTTATTTTCAAAAAATGTTTTTTTTACAGAGTTTACAGATATTCCAAAGGACAACTATCCGATGTAAACGCCGCTAGAATGTCCTCAATGATGCCATTTTGTTTTGTGCGTCATCAGAGTGCTGCATAAGAAAACTTTGCAAGCAATGTATAAATAAAGAAAGAGCACAAACTTACAAATGAAGAAATCTTGGGTGAGGTCATGCTTTTTCCTGAATATCTTTGACGCGAGGTACATATCCTGTCTTACAAAATGATTGATTGATTTACTTGAGCTAAGATTTATAACGAACCGAAAATTTCGGGTTAGTAGAGAAGTTCCACAACTTGCTGAAGGCAAGCCGTTTGAAGACCGGACCATGATACTAGCTTGTGTGGCCCTTATCGTTGTCGGTGTTACCTGGGTTACAACGACTGCTATCCCTCTGAGTAATGGACCACCGTTATTTTGCAGTAAGTCCCGAGCCCGAATCACAAAGGAAAAATATTGACTGTGACCTAAAACATTTTCCCATATTTTATGTGTCATTATTAGCTACAAGATATGAGATACCCAAAATATTCATAAGTCACACGGTGCACTGGTATTTTAAATAGTTATTTTTGTGGTATACACATCCAGGTATAGACAAGCAATGCAAACATTTTGTGTTTTTGTAATATAAGCTTATAACATTTTCTTTCCAAATGTATAGTAGTAAAGAAGAATTATTAACGCAAGTATCCGGGTAGCAATGTGAGTTTAGAGACACAGCTTTGTTTTTGTCTGAAATTAGACTCGTTGGCTAAGAAAATAAAAACCGTTCGAGCTGCAGTACATCGCCATTTGCTTGATGGTCGAAAACAAGAAACGTTCGAACGTAACGCTATTGTTTTCATTAACAAATTTTGGCAGAATTTCACTAGTTTGGTAGGCCCGATTTGAATAAGGTAATTCAGGATGTGAGCTCACATGGGGTACTAACATTTTACAAAGTCTGGTATCATGCACGTGCGGCCGTCTATCCGTCGGCGTGTGTTCATTGCTGGTATTACGGCGAGTGCGCTGATGAGCACAGGCCTAAACAACAAAATTATTTCCCCAATTCGGAAGTTTGCAGAGTTCAACGTAGACCCCTTTGCTTCTGATGCAGAAATCATAACCGCTCATGGATGAGGTTTCTCTCCGTTACTTCTAGCGGAAAAATTATTCTCCCCTAGAGCCCATTTTAGCAACAAAGCAAACAGGCCATATAAGTACCACATGCCCGTAATAAACATACCCTTTTTTATTTGCAAAAATATACATTGTTGCCAGAACCTTGCACTCGCCCTATTACTCAAATCCGGTATCCACTAGGAAGGTAAATCATCGCGAATTTAGGTGCTTTGCTTCGTTCCTACCCAAGCAACCATAAACTTGACATATGCCCACTTTTAGCTGAACCTATTGCTTATATATAATTAAACCGACGTATGCTGTAATTATACACAATACCCTGTCAGCTCGAGTCTCATTTTACGGAATACAAACGCTGGGGGCCGTCTCCGCTTCGCGGAATCAAATAGCTGTAATAGGGACATGTGTCAAAGACCCCATAAAATCTGGTAAATGGGTCTCCACAGGTTGCACCTGCCAAACAATAAGCATCCCCGTTTCACCTAGTTTTGCTTGCGCGCTTTGAATGCAAAAGCATTGGATCTGCTGTGAACTATTGGCAGTATTTACACATGTCTCTCGCAAAATCTTCTCAGTCTATAAATTGGGTTGCGACATAGCATTCCCAGACTGCTACAAACCGGGAACGTCCGTATGCGCCAAGATCCATCCAGTGGTTCCCTTGGAACACCCCGATTGTCTATACCAACTGTTAAACGTCGACCTATAGTTGACCTCGGTTGTCCAGGGGTAAAGTAAAGGGTTTTGAAGGGACTTTCCTGGACGGATTTCTAGCAATGCTGTATTTTTGAATTAGGCAATTGTATTTCTTCTGCGAAATGATATGTAAGTAAACCATTTCCGGATTGATAGGGATAGTAGGGCGTGTTTAGGTACGCTATGTGTCAGGTATCTTGTAATCAAGACGTTTATTTACGGTTCTGCATCTCACTGACATTGCCTGCATTGTATATACATGCCTCAGAGCATAATGTCGCTGAGACTTATCGGAGAGTAGGCTGACATCGAACCAAATTTATATTTGTGAACCGCAGTTATATCGTCATTGCGCATCTCCCTGAGTGAGTATCTGCGCATATTGTTAGGTGCATATTCAGAGTGAAGGTACCACAGTGAAGGTAAGGTTTAGGTCGAGCCGAACGACTTTCTAGGCAATCTTAAACTCGTTGTACGTCAAGTTGTGCGGTCCGGTGGTAGTCCTCAAAGCGCAACTTTAAGGCCAATGTGAGGACGCTGTATGCTCTATACGTACACCAGGGCAACACGCACTTCCTACTACACCGTGCGTGTGCTTTCGTTTTAGCTTTCTTTGCTTTGCTTTTATTTGGTACCACTGCGAAGACTACTCGACACTTCGTATTAAGAGACTTGAAATTCTGTTACGGTAGTTTTATAGAACTAGCATGACACAAACGCTGTGTAGCAGTGACGTATATCGAGGGTGAACCATCACACTTAGCAAGTTAAACGGACTCAAGCCTGCTTACGTGTACCTCGGAATTCGAGTTTTGTGTGACAGATGCGTGATGTATCTGTTACGAAAATTGCCAGGGCCCTTCAAAAGATCTCCCCTGCTGCCGCAATTTTCATGAAGATAAAGGCGCTTGAAAATTTGGGGTCATCCATTGCAGATGAAGCCGCGTTTCAGTTAACACAGCTTATAAGACAGTAAAAAAGATCGCAAAGTATATTGCAATGAGTACGCAAAGCCAAGCACATTATCTAAGAGAAAAGCTGGGCAAACGGGCTGTTTACGGTGTGGCCGAAGAATACATAACCGTGATGGCAGTCATGATTTTTATGATTGTGAGCATTCTCCGGAAGCGTACTGCAACACGAGCCTACACACTTCTCAGGACCAGTGAGAGGTGGTCATACACGCAGGAACATAGCTGAATGATGGATCCGAAGAACACAGCGAAGTAAGCGAATTGAAAAACAGCAGAATTCACTATTGTCGTCAGCGTTCTGATTACTGTGAAATAAACGCACAGTGTAGCATTACGTACGGCAGCGATCGAAGCCATTAGGAAGCATTAGGGCGTATCGCAAATCGAAGCGTCTTATGCGAGAACATTCTAGAGTCCTTCAGCGATGCGAGAAGGAAACAAGACGTCCCAGTCGTCCCAGTGAATTTGGGGCTCTCATCAAGTGTCCAAAAAAGACCCATGGGGTGCCCGGCCCTTCTAATAGTCTACAGAGAGTCGACAGTTCACAGATGACTAAACAATACCTGGTTCATGTAGCTGGAATTTTCACACAGGCAACAATTCAAGGTTTGCCTTTTTTTATTCGTGGTTTGCTTTCTGGCTTAAAGAATTAGATTCTGTCGCAATTCAGCGCGCCGCAATTCTGTTCGTGCATACTGCAAGTTGCGGAGTGCCCCCGTGTTTAGGAAAGCTGCCTCGGACAAGTTGCAGCTTCCTGAAGAACGGCCGAGGCGCGGGCGCCTCGCTGTCAGTGACGCAATTTTAGCCGTTTTCAATTAATTTACTTTCGGCGAGATGCTCCGTAAAGTCGGACAGCGCAGCCGCGATCTCCTGTCCGCTATGGTCGGGTCGTCTTCAGAAATCTCTAGGAGAACTGCTTCATCGTTAGCGCATAGGGTATAAATATGGGGTGCCCTTGAGTGCAGAAATCATTCGTTTTGAAGCAGAAGACAAACTGTCATACAGCTTGTGTGTCATAGTGTAACCTCGCCGTAAAGGTATTCCTTCTGTATCTTCGCCCCATCTCTCGGCATGCAGTAAACCAGTTTGCATTTGGCTTCATGGCGTTACCACTAAGACAGCAACCTTTCGGGCTGCGCGACCTCTCCGCAACCATACGCATTATGGAGGCGACGGAGACTAGTTTGGGAACCCCTTTTGTTATGCCGGAAGGCGAACAATTCATTCTGATAAACCTTATACATCGCCGTTGTAAAAGAAAGCAACTCCAAAACACAAGCCTTTCTTGCTCGGCACCCGTGCCCACGTACAGAAGGGACATGGCATATATTCAAAAAATAGCAGACTGAGACATGGTGACTCACTATTGGATTTGAATAGGACATGACATCTTTTCCAGGCTTGTAGTTAGATATGGTTGGGTGCAAGTGTCAGGCTTTGTTTTGTTTCTCGTGTAAACGTTTTTGAACTAAACAACTTGCCCCACAGAATGCGGTCATAGAGAGAATCTTTTGAATGGTATCCCTGTGCTTCAACAGCAGTTTATGTCAGCCATATCTCGGCGCGTCCCCAGCCGCTCATATCGGTCACATTAGGAGATCGTTGCCCCTCATTGTTGAACCTCATTGTTTGAAGTCGTTAAACCTTTAAGAGAGGGTAAACGTCATAATAAATAAGAAGACTTATTCGCCATTGCCTTTTGCCATCTTTGCCTCGAAACCGGAGATTTTTTTTTCACAAGCCTCTCCACCTCTTTTTTCACTAAGAAGAGGGGGAACGGAAGCCCCTTCGACACGCACACAAGCACGAATAGCCGGCTAAGTAATCAAAAGCCGCTGTAGCACAGTATGCAGCCACAGTGGCCGAATTAACTTTCACCTCGTCGAGTACCGGATGACCTCTCTCGAATGAAGAGCTAATTGTTTCCTTGGAACTCAGGCGTGAGCCAGTAACGACAGAAAATAAAGCGAGTACGGCTTCAGTGGTTCCCATTTTCCAAGAGTTGAATAGCTCTCAATTTGTTGTCGCCCTTCTGCATACCTTTTCGGGCTTCATTTAAAGGACGAGGTTATTTAAACAGCGTGTAAATATATTTTTAAAAGACACGCAATAAAAACGAAGGATAAATTTATTAAACAAATAATCATGATCATATGAGAAGCTTTCTTGGTGCGGACATGTGCACTTCACGGTTTAAACCTCTAATAAATGGTTTTCTAACATTGGTTTACAATAACTCTTTCATTTCTCCCCACTTTTCAGCGTTTACCCAGAGGAACCGAACAAAGATACTGAAGTGCGTTGAACAACATTTTTTGGAGGTGAGCGATGCTCAGAGTTTCCTTTTATCTGTAAAAAAGCCGCATAGGCTGAGAGAAATACTTAACTTTGCATTGCTGCCAACACAGCCGTTTTACTGTTGGCACGGGACACCGACATTTTCTGCAATTCTATTTTGCTCGTTACTGTTAGAAATCATAATAATATACTCTTGCTACCTGCGTATTCGTCCTGCTATAATATGCGCAATGCTGTTGCGCCGCAAGTTTACGTAAGTCAGCTGCTTGACGTGCGGGATTCCCTGGAACTGAGTACAGTAGTTATGTCGCACGTTTCGCGAGCAAAACACTTCGCGCCACGAAGCGTGATGCCAGCGCAGCTGAACGTCTAATCGCTGTGGGCGAGTAAGAAGTAAGAGCTCACTTGCTCCGACGCGCTTGTCTTGAGTTGAGCAGTCGGGAAACAATAGTCGTGCAAACGCATCATAAATACAATTTCTTCAGTGCCATCCAATTCAACCATGTAAATTGCACCTGGCAACTTTTAAATAATGCTGGCAAGCGCGACGTTTCTGAGTGTAGAGGCACTCTCCAGATTATGTGGACTAAATATAATGCTGGCTGACGACCAGGCCCCCCTGGGGCAGATGATGCGGCCCCTGCTTGCGTGGGTAATAATAATCAAGGCAGTGCAGAAAACAACCAAATGCTACACGACCATATTTAGGATAACCACGATTAACAGGTGGCGGGCCAGTGGAACATATACGTCTCAAAGGGGCGACGCCGAAGAGACCGACTACAGCTAACTCAGATAAACGAGCAACCACCACCATCCTCGCCCCTGGAACCGGAACCGAGACACCATAAAAACGAAGCGAGCACCCAGGCTAGTGCGTTTTCGCCAGGAGGATTACAAATTAGTTCTGCGGCCGCGAAATCCACTTAACATGGACAAGCCCGCACCATCTGATTGGTCGCTGGCTTTGCTACTGGCCACCACCACAACCGTGAGGCAAGCAAACTTTAATCCGAGGGACAACCGCAACCGAAACATGGCAACCATCAGTGCTCCGGCCGAACAAGTGGCGCAGAGGTAGTTCCGTATGAAAAAGATCAAGATTGATGGAACAGAACATCTAGTGGAACTGTACGGGCTAGCCCACGACAAAGCTGTGACGGGAGTGATTCAAGGAGCGCCAAAGCGGCTCACTATCCACAAAACCAGGGAGAATATAGTTCAGGACGAGCTCAAAATCTAGACGGCGAGACGAATGGCAAATGACTCGACAGCAGTCCTTGTAAGGTTCTCGGAGCACAAAGTACCGAACTACATCTGGCTGTAGGGAGCGGAGTATCTATGCACCTTGCACAAGAAAAACGTGACCGTCTGCGAGATGCTTTGCGAAGTGGGTCACCGTAGCCTGCCCACAGCCGGGAACACGAGCTTCCCACGTGTACGTAATATGAAAAGTAGCCCAGACAACCCCTGCGTGGACAATAGAACGCTGTGCGCGATAGATCGCCTCACAAGCGCCACATGGTACCCAGGCCGATACCTCACCCCGTACGCAATCAGGAAGAGCCAGCGGCTGTAACAGCGATGGAAGGAGTCAATTCGATACGACTCCAAACTACCGTGGGTAGAGAAACTGGTCAGTAACACAAATCAGTGGTGGGAGAAGCAGCTCCAGGCATTCCAGCATGAAAGGTAGCAGCTGGAGAAGGCGAAAATCAAGATTAAGATTGAGAATCCACGCTCCTGAATATAGTCGCAACCACTTTCGAAGCATGTCAGAAACCCGCCCACAAGACGAGAATGAGCATAACGTAAGTTGTGTCCAACGCATCTCTCTCACAGCTCATTCCCATAGTACCCTCCAACACCCCCGACCTTACGCGAAAGCCCCACTTCTTATGTGAAATGCAAACATCTGGCTCAACTGCCTGAGCTACAAATCACATTATTGGCGTCAGTCCGAACTCGTTAAATATACTTGAGCAAAGGCAGGCAACACCCCATCCCTGTCCTACTGTGGCGCAACCACAACCACCAACCCCACCTGAGGTCCAAGACGTGCTTTTTTTAAAATCACTAGTGTATTGACTTCTGTCACTAAAGAACTCCAAACCGTCCACCAAAAAAATCACTTTCTTAAGCAAGAATTCCAGTGCCCACGTCCAATCTGCCCTCCGACAGAAAGTTTTTACCGCCGGTAATTGAACCACAGCTCTCGATCACAACTACGAAATACGAACACCTAAACAAGAGAGGCCTTCCAAAGGGCCTAACACAGGGAATAGGCGAAGCGTACCATTCTAACGCACTCCCGACGACTTCTTCACCGCATCTCCTGCAGATGCCCGGCACCCACTTTAATGTCACCACTGTTCTTAAATGAAACTTCCGCGGTCTCAAACAGAAAGCAGCTGTTTTGACCCTAGTGGACCAATCACTTTTGACCTCAAACGCGCATTTGTCGCTTCGCTGGATGGTAATTCATCCGTCAAACTACCGGTATGCGTCAATGATTGCACCGGCGACACAACCCCTACACTTGCTCTGGTGCGTAACACCATCTCAGTAATTCACCACATCACCTCGCAACGGTGAGACAATCAAGTTCTCATAGAGCTAATCTCTCCTTCGAATAAAATAAAATCTAGCATTTTCATCCTCGATGTATATTGTCATCCTTCTTCAAAGACAGTGGCATCTCCACCACCATAGGGGATGCAAATCTTCGTGTGGATGACATGTTAATCATTGCGGGTGACTTCAATATCGCCCACCCGCAGTGGGTTTATATGTAACAAACAAAACGAGGCATCCTGCTGACACAGGCGACAGAGGATTTTAAACTTACCTTGCTCAATCACGTGCAATCATACACCCGCGCGGGCACAAGTACTGCTAGGGGCGCACCTTCCAACCTAATGTTTTTAGCCGGGGATTTCGATGTCATCTGGCCCTTACCCCTTGGCAATGTGGGCTCAGATCGCGACATTGTGAACTCACCACCTGGAAGAAGCATTACAATATCAAACCAAGTGTGGCCCGTATCTCTAATTGGGACGCCTTGGAAACTGCGACATCCTCCCGCTCAATTGATACCACTCCACCCCTTAGCACTTGGATTGACGACCTCATCAAAACAGCACAGCTGCATGTCAAAAGCATATGCACACCTCATCATACACTCAGCGTCGATTTCGAACTCCTTCACATTTGGGAAGCCCGTCAGAGTCTCACTGAGTGATGGAAACGCCGACACCTGATTCGCCAACTTCGCCAAAAAAGGGCGGCTCTAAATCCAGCCGCCACTTTATATTCCGAGAAATTTTAGAAAGCAAGTTGTCTTCAGCTCTGCGATATTTTTCAAGGTCCCTAGTCACATGGATAATTTGGCACTAACTCAGACATCTCATCGACCCCCCCTGACAAAATTATATCGGACCACACAATAATTTCAAGGTTCCCCAAAAACCCTTCTCCCACCTTAACAGATCTATACCGCAACACTTTTACCCACCCCCATAAACAGTCCTTCAGAAGGACCTACTCTCAAAGGGACTTTCACATTTACGAGTTAAAATTGGCTCAGCAAGCAGCTTACAGGCTCCTAGTATACCATGGAGGGCAACTATCTACATTATTTACTTAACCGCATTAATACACACTGGACGTCTCGTCTTCTTACTCCCCAATGAAAAACCGAGGAGGTACACTTCCTTCCTAAGCCAAACAAGTCACCTCATTAGGACGAATTGTGCCTAATATCCCTGGCATCCTGTGTGGATGAGATGGTAGAACAGCTTATATTAGACACCTGCAACCGTTTATTGAGGACAGAAGCCTATTCCCCTTATGATGTGTCGATTCAGTAGGCATGACACCGTCGTCCTTTTGAATGAAGAAGTATTGGCGAGGGCAACCTGTGACTCTCCGAGGGCTATTCCGCACTTGAACGTAAAGACGGCTTCCGTAACGTTTTATATTCTGCAATTCTCTCTCGGCTCAATCAGGCTGGTTGTGGCCATCGCATCCAATCCTACATTTGAGATTTTCTAATTCAACGCCCAGCTATTCTCAAAGTTGGCGATCTCACGTCAGATGCTATATTTCTTTGTTATTCAGGCACACCGCACGCTGCCGTCTCGTCCCTCCTTTTGTTAAATCGGGCTTTACTCGACTGCCCAAGCCACTCGGTGACATTCCCAATATACATCATGCTCGGTATGCAGATATAACCATATGGACATATACTGACTGTATAGAAAACATACAAGATGCTCGTAAAAAACCCACGAAGATTCTGCAGTTTTATGCATTGTCAGTAGGCCATCAATGCACACCTCAGAAGACAGAAATAATGCTGTTCAAGCCCTGAAAGCTTGAAATATTGAGCCGTTCACTTTTCACTTGGACGGGCAGCATATCAAGCCCAGCTCTTCAAAAAATATTCTCGGTCACACCATATAAGCAAATACGCGGGCCAATCTGACCTTATTCAAGCTATCCAACACATTCATTCAAGTCACGCACATGCTCCAACTCACATGCTCCAGCAGGCTCTAACTGCCATCTGGGCCTAAACGTATACGATTTGATAAAACCGGCTCGAGCACCTACGTTGCTGCAGACCTCTGCAGCGCCAAAAGAACCTTTGACTTACTTGACAGGGTAATACGCAAGTCATTCAAACAAGCATTCGGCCTGCCCATGAAACCTCTACTCAGCCGCCTGTTCAACTGGGGCTTTATAATACACGTGAAGAATAATGGGAGAGGCCTTTCCTCTGCATTGGGCGTAGATAGGCTGTTGATGGTGATGATGATGATGATGACGATGTTCATGAATACACATTTAAAATAATTTCAGAGTTAAAGCAAACGTGTTCGGCTCACTGAAACACCTGTGGGCCTTGGTTTACGGAAACCCCTAGGACTCATACACTCAGCATCTCCCCTTGCTATTCTATTCCTCCCCGAGGCTTGGAGATCTGCTGTAGCGCTCGCTCAATACCAAAGAACGTGACCCTTATCTCCACCTGGGGACAAGACAAGCCGGAGTCAAGCCCACGAGAACATCCATGGGAACCGTCTGAACGTGTCGCATGTATACGCTAGCTCATATCCAGGGGGCAGCACAGAGTTCCAACCGTCATTACCACATTGGCTGTTATGACCTGTGCTTCAATTATTACGGCAACCAGGCAGATTACTGAAAAACTGGCCAAATCACTCGCACACATTCACACCAAGATTGCGGTCATCTTAGTCGGCTCCCAAGCTGCCTGTCGGAGCTCTTTGGTGGCGTGGTTCCCCCCCCCCCTCCACCTCGCTTTCGGCTTCTTGCAATATCAGCCACGAAAAAATGTCTTCCTCGTCTGTAAACCTGTAAACCCGACCACTGTACATTGAAGGGCAGTATTTTTGGCAATTTTTGGCAATCACCAAGACTGCGCACTCTCCTCCAAGTCCCCGAAGAACAAGCGGAGTTCACAAAATTGGTCTCATATAAGGACATTACAAAGTACTATCGACTCGAAAGACTAAAATATCCTCAACGTTACTCAAAGCTGCACCAATCAGAAGTTACTTTTCATCGCATACAAACCGATACCTGCTTCCGTCCAATTAGCTTACAGCCAATGTTCCCGGATCAATTTCCAGCCGCATGGACTTTTTTCTCTAAGCGTGGCAAACTAGTTTTAATTTAAACTCTGACCTCCCAAAGCATTTTTAAGCATAAATTTGCTACTCGCATATTCCATCAAGTCGTTTGAAGGTTTCTTTGTAGTAAGTTCAGGTTCAAGTTCAAGTTTATTCAAGGCAATATTACAAAACATTGCCTTGGGGGGCATGGCTAGAGGCAAACCAGTTGCCTGATGAAGGCCACGCCACCCTCAGCCGCGAACGGTATGACAAAGCAAATAAAAAGTATAAGAAAAAAATAAAAAGTACAAGAAAAAAATGTACAAGAAAAATTTTCAAGGAAAAGAAGACTAGCACACACTAATACAATTGAATACAACTAGATAGGGTTTCATTTTTGTACCAAGCTGTTTATAATTTGGGGTACAGAAGAAACAAAGCAAAATGCAAAATGCAAGAACAGAAACAAATTCAAAACATCGTGAGCAGCGCGTGGTGTTACAAAATAGTTTCGCTTATTGTTACAATGATACCTTCATACCTATACAATCGAAAAGAGTAGCTGTTTAATAAATTTCTTGTATTGTAACGGCGTTGTTCCTGAAATTAAGACTTCCAATATTACCGGATGTTCGTTCAACACATGGGGTATTTTGTGAGACAGTTTTTGGTCACCATAGTTTGTTCTGGATCTTGGCTTCGTTAATAAAGTTTTTCGCAACTGATATGAGCATTCTTTTATTTGGTATGTGAGTACAAACAGGCTGTCAGAGCTGTATTGTCGCAATATTTCAATGAAAAATTTATACGTGAGTGTTTTGCGGACGTCAAGAATTTTATATTCGGTGTAGTACGGAGTAATGTCTTCATTGAGTTGAATATTTCCTATTGCACGCAAAGCTCGATTTTGAAGTGCTTGTAGGAGATACAAACTTGTTTTGGTTGCGGTTGACCACACTATTGAACAGTAATTCAGTCGGGAGCGTATAAGAGCATGATATATAGCACGTTTTAAACTTGGCGGGAAATGATACCTCAGCTTATTTATTATTCCTACGGCTCTGGAAATATCTACTCTAAGTGCATCAATATGTGGTGACCATGAAAGATTTTTGTGAAACAAAACCCCCAGAAATCTAATTGTTGATGTGTGCTGTATTTGGGCACCCTGAAATTGCAGATGTAATCCAATCGGTGTTTGTGTTCCTTTTGATTTGAAAGCACGTATTTTGTTTTACTTACGTTCAGTTGTTGTTCATTTGCAGTTAGCCATGAGCATAAACCGTCTAACCAGGTGTTGGCCTGCCCAAACAAATCGTGCACATTTACACCTGAAAAAAAACACGTTGGTGTGGTCTGCATATAATACCATATTTGTGTAACCTTTGATGTGTACAATGTCATTTATATATTGCAGGAATAAGATAGACCCAGGGATAGATCCCTGTGGAACTCCGTATTTTATGTACTGTGTTTCAGAAATGACCCCATTTATTGCCGTGAACTGAGTTCTGTTCGCAAGATATCTTTTTTTATAATTCTAATGCGGCACCACGTATTCCATAGAAAGGAAGTTTTTGAAAAAGAACGTCATGTTGGACACAATCAAAAGGTTTTTTCAGATCAAGGAATAGGGCAAATGATATTTTTTTCTCCTCTACATTTTGGAGCAATTTTTCTTTTATTCCTAGGAGGGCCGTTTCTGCAGATTTATTTTTTCGGAAGCCGTATTGTTCTTCGGGTAATATGTTATGCAAGGTCAAAAACGCAGTGATTCTTCTTCGCATGATGTTCTCGGCTATTTTTGAAAAAACAGAGAGTACGGAGATAGGCCTATAATTATTTCAATCATTAAATGAACCGCTCTTATGAATGACCACCACCCGAGCTAACTTCATTTTTTTCCGGAAATACACCTGTGGAGAGAATCAGATTACAAATATGTGCAAGGGGAAAACATACAGTCTGACTAACAGCTTTCAGCGGTTTTGATTTAACACCATCTGCACCAGAGGAGCAACCACCCTTTAACGATAAAATTATATTTTGAACTTCATAAACACGGTAGAGGGACACCTGTCTTTTATGAACTGGTCCCACTGTGTTTGTTTAAGGACATCTGTGGCAGCTCCCACGTCAGTGAAGTGAGAATTGAAGGTATTTGCAACATCTAGGTCCGACAGCCCATTTCTTTGAAAGTGAACTCCTTTCATCGAAATATTTTTATTTAGTATTTGGTTTATCGCTTTTCCACACAAAGCGTGTATTTCCTAAAGTACCTTGGAATTTGTTCATATAGTAGTCAAGCTTCGCTTTTTTTATATCCTTATTTAGTTGGTTTCGTACCTTTTTAAAATCTCTGAAAGTCGTTTTCCTTTCTGCTGTTCAAAAACGATCGGAATAGCTTATTTCGGTGCTTGATTCGTTTATAAAGGTATTTTGATATCCAGGGTTTTCTTGATTTCTTATATTGTCTGAGTGCTTTGATGGGGAAACATGTATTATAAGAGGATGTAAAGGTAGACAAAAAGGCATCGTAAGCAGTATTTACATCGGTTGCCTCTGTAATTTTGTGCCAGGGATGGGCAGAAACAAGTTCAATAAAGTTTTTTGTTTCCAGAATAGTTTCTAGCTAGCCCTTCATGGCCAGTTTGACACGGACGCTTATGTGGAATGAGACAGTAGATGGGTTGGTGATCACTAAGGCCGTACATCAAAACCCCTGCTTTTATGTTGTCTCGAGGAAAGCTTGTCACGCAGAGATCAAGAGTTGTCTGCGTGGAAGGCGTAATTCTCGTAGGGGAGTCTATTACATTCGAACAGCCATACGATTCAAATATTTCTTGAAATAGTAAGTAAGATGGATTTCTAGAACATGCATTGATATTAAAATCTCCTACCAAAACTGTTTCTAAATTTAGAGCGGTGCTGAATTCGAACAACCTTTCTTAGGATTTGAGAAAGTCTTCAACAGATCCAGAAGGAGGGCGGTACGCAAGAGCAAACAAAATGTTATAACATTGGATAGCGAATGATTCGTTACTATCAACATTCTTAAAATCTGGAACAATTTCATACGATAAGTCCGAGCGAACATAAATAGCAATTCCACCACCACGCTTTTGCGGACGAGACACAGAAACACAATCATAGCCACTTATTGAGTAGCACTCATCTGGTAAAAACCACGTTTCGCTGAAGCACAGCAGGTCAAAGGAGTATTTTAACTCTAAAAAAAACAGGCAAACTTCATCAAATTTTTTTCTCATGCATCTGGCATTCAAATGAAAAACTGACAAGGTGCAAATGTTTTTTAGCGATACGGTGTCATAACAAAATTGATCGAACTGCGGCAACGCCATTGACTACGGTTTAAATGCTGACGCTTATGCATTGACGTTTTCACTTTAAAGCGGCCAGATCTCGCTCGTTCCGAATACCTATCGCTCGATCGCCGCTCGCCTTCCTGACCAGCACCTTTCCGTAGGAATGCCACACAAACTGATAGCCAGATTCCAGTTGCCATTCTTTAGCCTTCTACAAAAGGGCGCGTGCGAGTCGGGTCAAGTTTTCGCAGATGCAGGTGGTTTTATTTTCGTTCTTTAGTTCTTTTTTCGTTTGCAAGCCAGGAATCACGGAGTTCTTGGCGCGTGAAACGAACTATGATAGCCCACATCTTGCCCGGTTTAGCTGGAAGCCTGTGAATAGCTTCGACTTCATTTATGCTTAGTGGGGGGTCATTGATCTGTGTTGCTATTTCGTTCACATTTGTTAGCAAGTCCTCTTTTTCCGTTTCTTGAACACCGTGTATTTCAACGTTTAAGCGACGGCTACGGTATTCGAGGTCATTCATATCCAGTTTGAAGCTGTGTTAGCTCTTTGCTCGAGTCCGCAACCTCCAATTTTTGCACTCGCTTAGTTAATTTTTTTGTTGCTTTTTCTTAGTAGGCAAGACGAGCTTGAAATTCACAGAATTTATCCGAAAGCACTTGAACTGACGCTTCAAGTTCTGCAATTTTTGAAGGCTGAGTCAAAAGAGAATCTAGCCTATTGTTCAATTCAACGAGCTGGCTTGCAACATCTATGTCAATTTTTTGCTTTCCTGTCGCACCATTTCCTCTGTGGCGCCTCGGCAGGTATCACACTTCCAATGCTTCTTAGTGCCATCACGCTTACCAGTGAAAGAGTCTTCACTTACTCCTGAGCAGCCACCGAGGTGGAACTTTAATTTACACTCACTGCAAGTCACGTAAAGGCCATTATCGGGGACTTCCAACCGACATGCACAACAGCGCGACATGTTCACCGCGCATCTAGGTACAGAGATACACAGCTTTGGCAGCAGCGGCAGGCACTAAATGGGTAGTCAAAAATAACACTACCAACCTGTAAAACAGAAGCAAAATTGTAGCGACGCGCTCAGCCGCTGCCGCTGCTGCCAAATGACGGGAGACGCCCCTCGGTGAATCCACGGGCTCACAGGTGTCGTTGACGTCGCCGATGTCGACGACGATAGTTGACCGAAACTTTCATGGTCAAACCAAATTGCATTCCATAAAAAAATTTCTGTGAATTGTAGAGAGGTCGCCCGGTCTTGAAAAATCCTGGCTCAGCTACCGTTGTCTTGCTTCTGTAAAACAGAAGAAAAGTTGTAGCGACGCGCTCAGCCGCTGCCGCTGCTGCCAAATGACGGGAGACGCCCCTCGGTGAATCCACAGGCTCACAGGTGTCGTTGATGTCGCCGATGTCGCCGACGATAGTTGACCGAAAATTTCATGGTCAAGCCAAATTGCATTCCGAAAAAAAAAGTTCTGTGAATTGTAGAGAGGTGGCCCGGTCTTGAAAAATCCTGGCGGAGCTACCGTTGTCTTGCTTCGGTAAAACAGAAGCAAAGTTGTAGTGATGGTGACTGGTACAGAGCAAAACTACGCTGGCACAGATCCCTTTTTGTACCTTTCTCAAACCACTGTTCCAGCACTGTAACCATACATCTATTACTTGGTCTTTAATGACACGACATGAAATGTCACAAACAAAATTTCAAGTGCTTTGGTTTGGTTTCGTAGCTTTATGTACACAATCATTATATGTACACGGCGTTCGTTAGCGGTACTCAGCTCGTTTAGTTGAAATGTTGGGGTATTTTACGGCTACTTCATCAGCGCAGTGATCACTCGGCATAATACCCTTTTGCTGCAGAGAAAAACTACGGTGATTTAAAAATTGGTTCACCACTTTGCATCTAAGACGATTTGGAGAAAATATCAAAAAATGGCAACAGCTAGCGCTTTGCAAAACTGGCTCCGGATTTCTCAAACCACCATTAGGCGTCTCCCAATAAGCAGACGACGTATATGTGTGTTCACCGCTGCAGTGCTGAATTTGTTCCCAATATCGGGGAAAGGGTATTGGTCAAAATAACACTGCTATATTAAAACAAAAGTGCACTTTCACTTTTGAAACAATAACCACAAACGTAATTTTTGAGGGTCAAGTTCCCGCTTCGAATAAGGGTATACCCACATGAAAACATCTACATAAATTCGCCTGATGAAAAAGAACAGCCCGATTTTTGTCAAGTCTGAAAGCAGCCATGTTTGGAATTAAAATATTGCGTTCCTTGATAAGGAGATTTACGGGCACAGGTAGATGCAAAGTATATAACTGAATTTCTATTTTTTAAACATCATCTTTATTACCCTAGTGGCTGCGTGAAAGCCGACATGAAAACTTGCTTTTGTATGAGATCGGTATACAGTCGGTTTTCACGCCATGCCAGTGTGGTTCGGCTTCAATTTCCAACATTTGACATTAAGAGAGTTCATTTTTCTTGTAAAGTGCATAACAATTTTTCTAGCGAAAGTATTCTAAACCCCTATATATTTCTGCTTGGTTCTTGTAGCTGCCTTATTATTGACTAGTTGCACAAAAGTTCTGCAGTATATTTGTGTGCTCGTTGTTGATTCGAAGGTTAGGTAAAAGGTTTGTAGGGTGTTTCCAGGTATCAGATATTTGTCGATTAGCAGGGTCAGCCATCAGAATACAAAGTTGTGATAGCTGTTACATTTGGACAATAAAAACTGACCACAAGACGTGTTACACTGCGTCGCGTCAGCCTATTCGCTTTTTCTCTCGACGTCTTTTGCGCAGATCTTGTTTTCATTAGAGGTTTGCAACAAAAAATTGTATCAAATGTAGATGCATTTACAAGAACTAGTTTAGATCGTAATTTGTTGTGTAAAAAGTAGGCTGGTTTCTAACTGCAGAAATTTTATAGAGGAAAGTACATTATTAAATTCAAAAACTGGACCTAAACAATGGCAAGCATTGTAGGTAGGTAAATATCAATTGTGGTTTAGAATATTTTCCCGAACATAATAAAATTTGGAATCATTGCAGACTAAAATACATCTCTACCTTTTTAACAAACTTTGCAGCTGCGACGATTACTGAAGAAATTCCTTGGGCCAAACTATCACAAGACGTTTATGAAGGCTGTTTGTGGACTATTTGTGAGTATATTCCTGTGCAGAGGACCACATATATTCATACAGCATAAAAATAAACGCAGTCAGCCAATCATTTCCGTCATTTACATTTTTCGGTAATGTCGGTAAACTCCTAATATTATCAATACTATACGCTCAAAATGTTCCCCTACTAAGTCACATAGTAAAATACCACTACGTGGTTACGAAGGAACGTTTTACATCCACCTCAATCCAGGCGTACAGCTAGAAAGGAAAGCTGTACAGCTTTCAGAAAAATGTCGCAGTTTGAAGAAAATTCAGCCTCGTCCAGAATTTTTTCCGTTACCAGTACCTAGTTGCACCCTTAATTTCCGACGTGATCTTCTCTCTCTCTTCATCTCTATCTCTCTCTCTCTGTCTTTAGCTCTGCCTCTCTTCCTCTCTCTCTGTTAGAGTCCAAACGTAATTTTCGACGCTCGGCGGTATCGGTCTAGCTCGAATGCTTAGCCAAAAACGCTCGTATGGCAAAGTTCGGTGTTATGAATACTCCGCATTTTTGTTTCTGGGGTACAGCTGCTTGCGCTGCACCCCAGTCTCTTTTTCATCCCATTTGTCTTAGTATACGCAGCGTAATTCAATTTGAAGCAGTACTGATTAGCCTCATTCTGCGTCCTCTTTTTCTCAGATGCACCCCTTCAGATCCCATAGATGGGTAGGCAAGGGCCCAAAGCCAGGCAGGCAGCTGTCACTCATCCCATCTGGCGAACAATCAGACGCCACCGTATACGGGCAAAAAGCCTGAACAGTAACTCCGCAGACCAGCAAGCACGCTCTTTGAATCTGAAGAGGGGCTGTTTGCGAAGAGACAACGGTACTCAGGGTCAGACATAAGAGTGGACTACGCGGCCAAACCTTCGGCCGCCGTGGTGCTAAACGACCATAATAATTCTTTTTCGTGTGTTTGTGCGTTGCCCAATAATCCTCCTACGCAACGGGACGATTCGCTACGCAAAGGTAAGGATTAGGGCGGCATTCCCCACGCACACAAGGCAAGCTGTCACTTCAAGGCTACTTAACGACTTGAACTACCAGACAAGAGTGTGCAACTGGCAGTGCTGCGAATGTAGACAGAACGCCGGGGCTCTATGTTTTCACACGCACGACAGGGTCGTGTGGTCACTGAAATCACGAGTGGCGCTTTTGAGTGGGTTTGAAGGAAATGTGCGTTGGTATGTGGACGTCGCATCTGAAGTGATGGTAATTGTTCGTGGTATTTTTGGTACCACTGTAGTCACACCGACTACACCCCTTCCCCATACTTTCACAGAACGTGTCATATGAAGCTGCAATTGTAAACACTGCAGAAGACATCTACGGTTTTGTGCTTGTGGTGTGGCACTAAAACGTCAGCGTTGCCTTTTTCGTTCGTATTATTTAATTGATTCTTTTTACTATAACCAAGAGCCTCTGGTAACCTGTCACGCAAGGCCTATGTTGAAGCTGGACGACTCTATACCGCTAGAGACAACCAACTCTGTGTATGGGCCGGTACAATTTGACCACACTTTGTGGAGTAAGGTTAGGCATAACATGCAGTTTCGTACTACTGAGTTGCGGCTGCTGTTTACTTAGCGATTTCCTGTCTCTTCCTTACGGCGATTAACCCATATAGTCCATCGCCATGCTACACCTCTGCTAAATGTTAGCGTCTTCTAGCACCGTTTGAAGCTTAACGCAGGGCCAACCTACGTTAAACTTAGTGTACGCCAGGCTGCTTGCAGCGGTGAAACTGTAAGACCTCAACTCGTAACGGCAGGCACAGTTGCAGCGCGTTCTTTGTAGCTTTTCTGTACTTGCTTTGCCTGTTTTTATTCAAGTTTACGTTACTGTGACGCTGCGTTATATTTACGTTACTGATGGCATCCCCGTTGCTAATCCTATGCTTAGGATTAACGTTTGGTAGTTGGTAGCCTGAATAACAGGTCTAACGATGTGGCAAATGATCCCAAAGTCATTGTGCAGCAAGGTGTGGGCACCGGATTATGACGTAAGAACACAAAGTGAGACTTTAATTTTAATGCCTTGCGTCGAGACAACCTTTAACGCTGCCCACGTTGTTTCCCATTTTGGTGGTGTAGCGTCGGCTCTAAGCGGGCCTGGGGGCCTTGCCAGGCGGTGACTTTCACGGACCGCGGGCATGCTGTAATTACATACTTCTGGTCCACCAAAGCTTTCGCGTTAAAAAGCCTAATATATACCAACAGTACTTTCTGTTGGGCAGGCTACCATGCGGACAAATTACACATACAAACGTCGAGACCAATAGATCTTCTTTCAGGCGGTGCAGAAGGAGAAAGATTTACGAGGGTAGATATCTTGATGTGCATAGGCAACTTCATGACAAGCTGGCAACTTGTGGTCGAGTATGTATTCTACATTTAAAAAGATTTTCCACCTCCCCATTAGCGGCATTTTTACGACTATAGGAGCTCCACTTGTGCAAATTAAGAAATTTTGTTCTTTGATATTGTGAGCTTTCTTGTTCGTGTACGACATAGCAATCCGATTGTAAAGTAAACCTACCTCTTTGCTTGTCATTAACGTGACTTTTTCCAGGAAAAGCCACCTAAAGTGCCACCGGCGATGCCATGGGTGAGCATTGTGCTACATTATTTTATTCGTTTCAAACACCAGCTTCGAATGAACGGCAGCTCAATGCAAGCAGCTATAAATGAGTTCGGAATAAGAATACGGCTCTTAACAAAAATATGGTCGCATTGGAATGCAGTCAAGAAAACTTTTGAAAGCTCTATAGGAACCGACTCAGCGGAGTAGGCTCAGTGATAGAGCAAAGGGGCTGGAGAATCTTTCTCTCCCTCAATGAGCAGGTAATTACTATTTGAACCGTGGAACCCTCAGACTTAAGCTCTGTCAAAGTACAATTGCTTGCCTGTATTCTTTGAGAACAAGGCAGATAAGCGGGAGCAGACTACTGGCAGCGTAATATAAGGTATGAAAACTGACATTCTATCCTATGGGGTGCATCCTCAAAATAAAATTTATATCGCTTGGCCAAACCGCCCACGGACTATCCTATGAATGTTCATTTTACACCACAAAATGTGTAAAAGGTGAAGCTCCCAGTTTCGTTTATTATATATATTATGTCTTTCGCTCATGCCCTCAAAGGCCCCCAGAACGCAGCTCCTGGAGCAACCCACGTGCTACGAGTAAAACTAAACACTTCTTGTGATGTATTGAATGCCAGAACATATGTGCCCTATTTCCG
The DNA here is from genome assembly GCF_048455015.1 of Haemaphysalis longicornis. Classification (NCBI taxonomy): domain Eukaryota; kingdom Metazoa; phylum Arthropoda; class Arachnida; order Ixodida; family Ixodidae; genus Haemaphysalis; species Haemaphysalis longicornis. The sequence goes on along the minus strand of NW_027526407.1, from coordinate 200,853,078 downwards.
GGCGTACCTTATCACCATAGTTTTTTTGCGTGTTTTCGATGTTCCCTTCGTTACTATCCCAATAACGTCACTTGTCAATGGTCAATAATAGTCTTACCTTTACTCATTGCACCGGTAGCCCGAAGGTTGGCCCTAACGATGTCCACGGAAAGCAAACTGCGCTGTTCTTTCAAATTTGGCATTTATTACCAACAACGCAAGGGGCCTGGTAGCGTCTGTGTAAACACGCACCGCGCAGACAACACTTCCGACGCTTTGCTTATAGGGAACAAGCAACCGCGTGGCACGGTCTGCAAGACCTCGGCTTCTCAACATATATTTTGCATATATATTTTTATAGTTACATTCAATACTGTCAGTCATGGGTGAGCTTATAGCAAGTGTGCATTTTATACGATTTCAGCAGGAAAAACAACAAGCGGCCTAATACTAGGCCACAAACAAAAACAAAACTAGAATGTACACCTCAAACGTACCACACGTTTGCACTTCATATTCAGATCTGTTGAGTGATTCTTAATCGTCATCATAGGGGTTTTCTTGAGGGGATCCTTGCGGGGTATTGCATAATTACAAGGGTAAAACAAAGCCCAGACGCAACAATCAGGATAAAAATACACGCATGAAAACACGTAAATATTACACAGACATGTAAAGTACTTGCGTAGTAACCCACGAGAGCTTAGGACAGGAAAACCATCCAAATTTCCGTCACTCTGGCATTCAATCCACTCTTGCTTATAGGAAACAGACAACCGCGTGCCACGGTCAGCAAGACCTCGGCTTCTGAACATATGATTTGCATATTTATTTTTATATTTACATTTTATACTGTCAGTCGCGGGTGAGCCCACAGCAAGTGTTCATTTTTAATGATTTCAGCAAGAAAAACAGCAATCGGCCTTCTACTGGGCCACAAACAAAAACAAAACTAGAATGTACAATTAAAACGTACCACACGTTTGCACTTGGACACCTACAGGAAACAACATCAGAGCCGTAAAATTTTAGGAAAGTAGGAAGAGTTTCACTACATGACGTATACAAATACGCTGTGAATGTTCCAGGACTTCGGTGTATTTCAATCCAGAGAAAACCGGAAAGAGGCACAGTGTAGCACAACGATGACATCCAAGAGTTCAAGAATTACAGGAACCCCGTAAAGTCTTGCCAATGCACAAAATTTTTGCCAATGCACAAGGCGACCCTGCTAAGGTACATTGAAATTTTAGACAAATAAAAGAGTAGGCTGCATGGAGGAATTTTTATGCAGCAATGTATATGCTTCGTTCCATCAACCACGAAACGAAAAAATCCCCAAATATAAAAAAAACACCTTTACATGACATTTATACATTAAAACGTATTATGGTATATGACATGGATACGCTGATACATTATGTATAAGTATTTAAATCACTAAACAGCGCCCCAGTAATAAACTTTTAAAGGAGTGATCTGCCAGGATACTTTTTAATAATACTTAGAAGCACCATCCCCTAATGAGGGCTACAAAACGACGCGCCCGCTATCGAACATTATGTGCAGCCTAACACGATTGGTTTGTAGGAAGCTAGATTAACAGAAATTAGCGATCTTAGCAACGAAAAAGTATCCCGTACCCTAAATATTAGTTATTAGACATAAATTGCGATAAATTACACTTCCCTTATTACCCGTAGAGGTGTGGGTATCTGTGACATTCAAGCCTTAAATCATACTAGAACAGGAAAAACATGTCTTGCAAACTTCAGAAGGCTTAACCAGCAAGGTTTTACTCCCCCTGGTAGCTGTGAAAGAGACCACTGCAGCAACCTTTGTGACTTAAAGCATTTAAATGTTAAAGTTCTCTACGCAGCACAAAAATACCAAAATGGGAGAAAATAACATTTGAACAGAATAACTCAGACATATCTATATTATTCCTTTTTCTAATCCCTAATATAAATTCAAGGCCAAATATTCGCCTTAACTTTATTTTTATCTGCATTTCAGAGCGAAGAACAACTACAACAATTAAGCCAACAAGCCGTAAGAAATGTTATCTTCTTTCTCAATTATGCTGGCAGCATTTTTCAGGCCAGCCAATTCCCTGGTGCTGTATAGATTTTAATTCTCGCTAGTTGCAAGAGAACAAAATCGCCTTCTTCTATGAACCAACTATTTCCTTGTTTAGTTTTATTGATAGTGCCGCCAAATCAATACTTGCCCGTACCTACATTAACTGCAACAGTCTGCCTAAGGTGCTTAAAAAAGTAATGATTTTCTAGCTTCCTCTTCTCGTGTACGTGCTTCACGGCCGTCTTGCCGCTGCTAAGTACCTTCTCCAGCTGGCCTGAAGTGTCAATATAATATTCTCGAGCTTTATAAAAAAAATGTCGGGGCGAGTCTATAGACATTAGATTGCACGTTTTTTACTCAGTGTCGAATAAGATATCAGAAGGAACAAAATTTATCTGGCATGTAACATAAAGACATTTATTTATTTATTTATTTCAAAATACTGCAGGCCAGAATGGCCCTAGCAGGAGGGGCAAGTGAAGAATACAAAGGTGACTACTCGGTTTAAGCAGCAACAACAACAACAAAAAAACGCAACACTACCTCGAAACAACATAAACCAAACAGCACATGAACAATATACATCATAAAGCCGATCAGAATGCAATATCAATCGTACCAATACACTGATACACCATCACTGTATTGCATCAATACCATCGGTTCAACATGGCAAGTGCTGCTCCAATGCTCTAGCAAAATTGTCAGCTGCTAGAATTGACTCAGGAAGTAAATTCGTCTTCTATGGTGCGCGGGAAAAAGCTATTTTTAAATGAACTAGTCCTTGCGAAAATAGGCTCTAGAGCGTGCTCTCGTGTGTGACGCGTTCTTCTCGTGGTTAAGGGCTTAAGGAATGTAGGTATAGGCAACGAAACTTTCTTGGTCAGTATATTGTGAAGAAACAGTACACGGTTTAGTTTCCTTCTTGTTTCTTGTGTCGGGATAATATTGTTGGTCATGAGCTGCGAAGGGGAGTCTAGTCGTGTGTATTGGCCATAAATGAAACCAACGCATTTTCTTTGGAGCATCTCAAGTTGGTTGATATCTTTTTTAGTTTGCGGGTCCCACACAAGAGGCGCATATTCAAGTTTTGACCTGATGAAAGTCTGATAGGCTAAGCGCTTAACATTACACGGAGAATGCTTAAGCTTTCGCCTTAACAAACAAAGCTTTTTAAAGGCTGATGCGCATATGTCGGAAATATGTTGGGACCATGTCAAATGTTGAGTAAAAGTGACGCCTAAATACTTATAAGATAAAACTTCTAAAATTGCGAAGCCATGAAGGTGGTACTTGAAAACACTGGGATACTTTTACGCGTTATTCTTAAAAAGACTGTTTTTTGCGAGTTAATTTCCATATCCCAATCTTTGCACAATTGTTCGACACTGTCAATAGCTTCCTGTAGTATAGCCTGATCACTTTCAGAACGAACGTTTATAAACAAAACACAATCATCAGCGAACAATTTCAAAGAAACCGGACCAGAAACCACTTCAGTCAAATCATTGACGTAAATTAGAAAAAGAATAGGCCCCAGCACACTGCCCTGAGGCACTCCAGATGAGACAGACTGAGCATCAGAAACGCATTCCTCAACATCAACAAATTGCATCCTATTTTTTAAGTATTCACGAACCCAGTTAACCAAATACGCGGGAAGGCCGATCGCCGTAAGCTTAGACAGCAGCGTGCTATGGGACACCTTGTCAAACGCTTTACAAAGGTCAAGGAACACAACATCTACTTGCCCAGCGTTGTCAAGTACCTTAGAAAATTCATGAACAACTGTTACCAATTGAGTGACAGTACAGAGACCTATCCGAAAGCCATGTTGGAGGGAAGATAAGACGTTATTTTCGGCTAAAACGTTTTAAATGTAACCGGCTACTATATGCTCCAATAGCTTGCAACAAGCGCACGTAATGGATACCGGACGATAATTGGACACTTTAATTTGTCTCCTTTCTTATAAACTGGCTTTATCCGCGCCCATTTCCATACTTCGGGAATTTGACTAGATAACAAAGAAGACTGAAAAATCCTAGTTAAGAACTCGGCTAGCTGTAGCGCAAAGCGTCGTAAAAAGGCATTAGTAATGACGTCTGGCCCAGGGCTTTTTCCGATGTTAAGCTTACGAAGCATGGTTAACACTCCAGAGACGGGAATTTCTGGGTCTGTGGTAATGTCAAAATCGTAAACAAGGTTCGTCGGAGTAGAAGCAAGAGTAAATACACTTTGAAAATTCTGATTGAATTCTCGCGCTATTTGTTCACCCTTCGTAATAACAACGTCGTTCTTTTTCATTTTTTCAACCTTTTTCTTTTTCTCCTTAAGATGTTGCCAAAATCTAGTAGGATCGCTCCTTATAAACCCAGGGAGTGTTACATTAAAATAATGTGTCTTTGCTGCACTAATCATGTCAGCTAGAGATTGCTTTAACACCCGAAACATCTGCGTGTTTGTACGATGTTGGCTTCTGAGGTGCTTTAACTTCCGTTTTATATGCAAAATTTCATGACTGATCCAAGGATTTTTCCGATTCGACGTCTTTTTTCTTGAGGGAACAAAATTTGTCACACAATATTTGATTGAAGTTTGAAATCTTGTCCACAAACGGGTACGTTTTCACTAACTCTTTTACCTAATTCAATCTCTAGGTAGTCTATAATAGACACATCGTCAGCACGGTCGAAGTCTTTAACAGTAGAAGCAGACAGCGAAGTTCGACTTTGCACACTGCTCAAGTCGCAACCAAAATACAAGAGGCGATGATCCGATATACCAGTTTCAACAGTGAGCTCACCATTCGAAAATTCTTGACTGGTAAAAAACAAGTCAAGAATACTATTCTCACGGGTTGGCTCACGAACTAATTGGGTAAGGTGGAAAGCAAAAAGAATATTCAGAATGTCATTATTCGGCTGATATTGTTCATATAAAGGTCTTTGCCAATTTATTGTGGGCAAGTTAACATCACCAGTGAGTATAATATTGCGGTCACGATAAGGAAGCAGATAATCATGCACTTGGGTAAGAAATGAATCAACTGCATCAGGAGGACGATAAACAGCACAAAGCAAAAAAGAATGACCATTTAAAGAAACATTTAAAAATAAACTTTCATGATCCGGAATTTAATCAGCCATTGTCGCCGTTATAACATCCTTCACGACGATGGCTACTCCGCCACCCCTTGATCCTCGATCTGCTCTGAACAGGTTGTAGCCAGGTGGCAAAATTTCATCGTCAATTATATCAGCGTGCAACCATGCTTCAGTAATCGCAACAAAATCTGGGTCATAAGAAAGAAGGAGTGCCTCTAATTTATCAATCTTGTTTACTATACTTCTGGCGTTCAGTGATATTATACGCAAACACTGACCATTAATCAGCGATTGCTATGCAGTACGTTCAGCGTTTGTCTTCTGCGAAGCGATGCGCGATTTAGTTCCATCGTCCCACACATAACATATTTTATCAACACACAGTTTATCGCTGACAAGGAAAAACTTCTTTCCACCGTCTCTTTCTGCCTTGGCACTTTCCGAAAGTAATTTTCGCTTTCTCCGCGTTTCGGAAGAATAGTCATTATCTACAAAAATATCTGTTCCCTTCAGTTTTAACTTATTGCTAAGCACAGCTTGCTTCTCCAAGTAATCCTGAAAATACAAAATGACAGGACGGTTCTGAGACGATTTGCCCAGGCGATGGATACGGCCAATGGATTTGCAGTCAATGCGGAGCTTATCCTTAAACACTTCCTGCATAACTTTGTGCCGCAGTTGCTCTTTTGTTTCGCCAGGTGCTTCCGGAATGCCGAATACAATTAAATTTGACCTTCGGCTCCTATCTTCAAGTTCGACTATTTTTTCTTGACACTGTTTCAGAGCACCATGAACGCTCATAACATCGCCACAAAGAGATACGAAAGAATTCATTTTGACAGTCAGCTCCCTGACATTGTCCTCAGGGTAATTAACTTTACGTTGAAGTCTTGTACCGCCTTCTCAGTTTTGGAAAGCCTATCTTTAACTTCAGCCAAGTCGCCCCGTATAGCCTGCTGGCCTGCCAGGAGCGACTGAAGCATTTCTTCAACAGTTGGGCCTGGATTAAGTTCAATGTCGCCGCAAAGCAACAGTTTGCAAGCATGAAAGCAGTCACAGACAATTGCCATCAACGTACTTAAGCTTGGCACAACAACAAGACATCTTTGATCGCTCCTATAGCAATAAACATGGCTAACCTGCAACAAGAAGACTGGCCTCATGTTGAGTATCCCGTTCGTTACACTTTTGCCGAGCCCAGTGACGATCCGATGTGCAGGGTACGAAGATATAGCAGTCTGGAAGCTTGACGTCACACCTCGGAAGGGGGGCGTCGCTCGCTCCGTGATTATCGCTGTTTCATAGTGGGGTACACACGGAAACCAGCAAGTCCGTTCTTCGATAGCCGCTGACGATTCCAACACAGCGGCGGAAGGCAAAAGCAGGATATGCAACAAGAAGACCGGCCTCATGTTTAGCATCCCGTTCGTTCACTTTCGCCGAGCCCACTGACGATCCGATGTGCAGGGTACGAAGATATAGCAGTGTGGAAGCTTGACGTCACACCTCGGAAGGGGGGCGTCGCTCGCTCCGTGATTATCGCTGTTTCATACTGGGGTACACACGGAAACCAGCAAGTCTGTTCTTCGATAGTCGCTGACGATTCCAACACAGCGGCGTTGGACAACACAGGTGGATCTACATTATTAAATTATTCTTGCTAATGCTTTCTACTGAAGCCCTGGTAAAACCTTGAGCTCCTGTTGGCCAACACAGCGGCGTTGGCCAACACAGGTGAATCTACATTATTAAATTATTATTGCTAATGCTTTCTACTGAAGCCCTTGTAAAACATTGAGCTCCTGTTAGAACAGAGTATAGCTAGTGATTATAGCTTGAGTACATCTAGAGATAGTATGGCTAGAGCTAGAGTATAGCTCTATAGCTTGAGTAGAGCTAGAGAAGAGTTTAGGTAGAGCTAGAGTATAGCTTGGGATTGCGTTGTGCAAACGCTGATTGAAAATAACGAGCTATTTTGATAACATAGCCATGCGTTCCACGAAGTTCGTTCGGCCAGGCCTAAAAATGGAGAAACAAACCACGAACACTGAGCAAGTATTAAAGCCTGTTCAACGTTGTGGAGCCGTACACAGGTTTCTTGTTCACTGCACACTTTTCTTAGTAGCATAAGCATCCGTTGTTCACTGAACAAGAAAGCTGCATATAGTTGCAGGAACTTGAACAGTTTTTTATGTTTCGGTCTCCGTGATATAATTCTTTGTTTTGATTTGTGTTTACTTGTGGGTTTGGAACATAATTAGGAAGTTAGAGAGCTTCTCATAAATATCTCTCAAACATTGTTGACCAACTATTTAGAACTTACTCTTCTTGTTTGGTAGTGAAACAGAAATATGTAGGTCGGGTCAGCACAAGTATTCTGGAAAGTACTTATCGGAGACCATCGGTGCCGCAACTGGAAGCTCCGATACATTGCGCGAGACCTTTCGAGCAGGGGTCACCAGGAGCTTCAGAAGCTTTTTCCAACAACGCCGCAACCTCAAGTGGCTTCTCTGACTGACGTCATCCGTGAAGAGGTTCAACAGGCGCTGGGAACTTCTATGCCTTCAGAAGCACCCCGTCAGCCCCAAGCGATGACCAACTCCGCAGCTTTTCGTCAACCCCGCCCTGCTCCAACCCGTCGTCAAGAGGCCTAGCCATACCGCCGTCCAATGCCGCCCGCCCGACGCCCTGTAGACCAATACCATCCGAGGACGCGGACTCAGTGAGAAGCTTCTGCGACGATATTTCGGACCCTGCCAAATTCTACGACGTGTCGGCCAACTTACCTACGAGGTGATCCCCGATGGGGATTCCGGAACATTACGACGACGCATGCGGGCCCAAGTCGTCCACGTGGTTCGCTTGAAACCTTACTATGCAAGATGACGGACTTTTTTTGTTGTTGTTGTTTGTTCTACCTGTCTTTTATTTTAGCATCGGGTCGATGGCCTCTTAGAGGGCGGGTAATGCCGCGAACCATGTATGGGCTTGCTTATTTATTGTTTGTTTTTAGTGCCGGGCCACGCCCGGATGTGTTATCTGCGTTCCAAGAAAAGCACGTCTTCAATTCTTTATTTTTATGTTGCACGGGCTATCACATTCAGATAAGCAAACTGTTTCGCCCTACCGTCGCTAGCCCAGATTCATCGTCTGTGATCTACAATTTTCTGGATATGAATCGACGGTTCCAGAAACACTCGCGCCGAAAGATAAAAGCCTGCAGAGCAGACGCCTCGGCATTCGATTCTGCGACGCTCGCTGACGCACGTCACTTTGTTGACCGCTGCTTTGCCACCTCTGTATTCTTTTGAGTTGTTAGGGGAGCACAAGGTCGCTCCAATAAACTTGTTTCTCCTTCAAGACAACTGCGTCGTCCTTGGCTTCGTGACAATATTCACCTTTCATGATAATAAACTTGAGTTGTTATACCAGTGGCTGTCCCTGTGATGCACTTCCTTTGTCTTTGTCTCAGTTCGCGCTGGTTTTATCCAAGAATATAGGCTTGGTTGCCGTCCTCTTCGAAGCGCAAAGCCCTTACGAAAACGTAATCGCCTTTCCCAGCCGCGGTCTGTCGAAGGAGGGGCAGACTATTTACTCAGCCTCTGAGAAAGCGTGCCTCGCAATTATATGGGCCATTTCAAAATTTCGCCCATATGTGTATGGTAGGCTACTCAAGTTGTGACACAAAAACAATACGCTTTTTGGCCTCGCGAATTTGAAGGACCCTTCTGGCCGCCTTCAGACGTGTAGCTTGCACCTTCAAGACTTGGACGTTACCATCGTCTGTAAATCCCGCAGCAAACTCTCCGACGCCAAGTGCCTGACCCGCGCCCTCGCTGACCCACCAGCACAAGACTCCGATGAAGACAGCGCGTTCTTCAGAGTCCTGACGGGAAGTGACCTACCGGATTACCATCGTGGCAACCCCTACTTACACGTCATGATCGACTACCTCGAAGGGCGGAACTTCGCCTTTCCTAGGGGTATGAAACGCAACTTACCAACATTCAGCCTAAAAGCTGAGTTGTCATAAAGATTTTGAGCCCCGGAACGAGAACGAATAATCTTCGTGACATCCCCGCAGATCTTTGTGACTAAAGTTTGGAGGCGTGCCACGACGATCCGTCTTCAGGACATCTTGGCATTCTAGCACTATTGCAAAAAGCAAGGTGAAGTACTACTGGCCCCGCCTTACATCCGATTTGACCCACTACGTCAGGAGATTCCGTGACTTCCAGCGACGAAAAAGGCCGCTGAGGAGACCCGTTGGACTTCTGCAGCCGTTCGCCGCCCCATCGAAGCCATTGCAACAGATTGGACTGGGCCTTCTCGTCCCTTTTTCTACGTCACGATCTGACAAGTGGATCGTTGTAGCGGCAGGACTCGTCGCGGTGGCTCAGTTGCTAAGGCGTTGTGCTGCTCAGCACGACTCAGCGAGTTTCATTCCCGGCTGCGGCGGCCGCTGTTTCATGGAGACGAAAAGCAAAAACGCCCGTGTGTACGAAATTTCGCCTCATGTTAAAAATGCTCAAGTGGTAAATATAATCCGGATCCCTCCACAACCGCGCGCCTCATCGTGTCCGTTGCGGCTACACGTTAAACCCTACAATAAGATCAGAAACATAGTGACAGACCATTATGATGCGCGACGGAGAGACCACCGCAATGGCGACAGAAGACTGCACCACAAGTCGCGAAGTTCTTTATAAATCAAGTTGTGCTGTGACATGGAGCCCCTGAAGTCGTAATCACGTACCGCGGAGTGGCCTTTACTGCGGAGGTTAAGCTACCAATCTTACGCTACCACAACACGGATCACCGAACAGCATCGGCATACTGCCCTCCAACGAACAAACTAACAGAACGTATGAACAAGATAATCGCGGGTATGCAGTCTTTGTACGTCGACGTTGAACATAAGACTTGGGATAACGTCTTTCCGTATGTAACGTTTGCGTACAACACACCTGTAGAGGAAACTGCGCAGATGATACCGTTCGAGCTTGTCTAGAGAAGACGCCCGACTACGGTGCTTGAAGCCATGCTTATGTACCAGGAAGACGATGACCTCAACGCAGACGTCTAAGGATACCTATAGCGTGCGTTGGAGGCCCGCAAGCTCGCTCGAGTTCATACGTGGGACCAGCAGCTGTTGGAGGCCGGGCGCTGCAAATTCAGACGCGGAGACGGCGAGTACGTCCCAGGTGATCGTGGGTAGGTTTGGACTCCCATCCCAAGATGTGGACTTACGGGTTATCAATTTTGACAGGGAAAGTGTTTCGCCCTAACGGGGTAGCCTAAAATAGTCTTCTTTGATCTACAATGTTTTCGATGCAATTTGACGGCTCGAGGAACACTGGCGACGAAAGATATATGCGCGCAGAGCGAACGAAGGGCATTCTACACACACTTACGCAGGTCCTTGGTTAACTGTTGCTGCGGAACCTGATTATTGTTTTGACTTGTCAGAAGAGAGCGAGCAAGTTCACGCCACTGAACTTTTTTTTCCGTCAACACAACTGCGTCATCTTTGGCTTCGTAACAATGTTAACTTGTTTCTGTTTTCGAGCTTTCATTCATTTGATGGTGTGATAAATTTAAGAACATACGCAATGAAGCCTTAGCCACAGTGATCACGAGGTTGAAAATGCACCCGCCGCGGTGGCTCAGTGGCTAAGGCGTTGCGCTGCTGAGCACGAGGTCGCGGGTTCGATTCCCGGCCGCGGCGACCGCTTTTCTGATGGCGGCGAAAAGCAGAAAAGCAAAAACGCCCGTGTGTACGAGATTTCGGCACACGTTAAAGATCCTCAGGTGGTCTAAATAAATCCGGAGCCCTCTACTACGGCACGCCTCATCGCCTGCGTTGCGTCGGCGCGTTAAACCCCACAATCAATCAATCAATCAATCGAGGTTGAAAATACATCTGTACTGTAAAGCCAATTTATGTTTTTTTATTTCCTGCGTTTACAGCAGCTCCGATGACTAGTACTGAAAAAAGACCTGCGCAGGGAACATTCCCCACTGTCTCGTTTATAGCGACTCCATTCCTTAGCCAGAAGAACGATCGCAAATGTGATCTCTTGCTCCTGAGCACTCTGCTAATTCACGAAGCGTTAAACGTGATTGCTGTGGCTGAGGTTTGCGGTTTGTAATATCCTTTTCCGTTGATTTAAAGGCATTGCTACCTATAATAACCTCGCTGTCTGTTCTCCGGCCTTTAACTGGCCTTTCACTTTTCTACTAGCATTGAAGTCAGCGAAGCATCCTATTTGCGTTTTTATGAAGCTACAAAACCTTTTTAGACTACACTAAGGTTGATACAGTCTACAGACTGCCTTATAAAATGCACGTTCCTCTAGGACAAATCGTTTCATTGCTTAGTTCCAACGCAGCGAGAAATCTGCGACAAACCGCCGGTGACTGGCCGATTGACTTTGTCGGAGAGTCGGCGAGCCGTGCAGTTGCGCAGTCAGGCGAAGTCACCTCGAGTGAGCATCAAATCTGACGTCGTACAAAATCAGCAAGGAGGGTGGCATGAGGGGGAAAGCACCTTCGAATAACTTTTTATACTACGTAAAGTCGCGGAAGCACACCGACAGTGTATGAACAAAGTTAAGAAACTTCAAACTACAATCGGCGCAAGTGAGCCGACGATGTTTAGAAATTACTCCAGGGTCATTTCAAGGACGCCGCATCAGCCACAAACCGCATATTACGTGCCCATCAAAAGAGTGCGAGCACAATCATTGACATTTACAGACAAAAACGCGGGGTTCTCCGTGAATCTCCTTCGAAGATCAACAAAACAGTGGCCGGAGTCGGCCCCATACTTCCGTCGTCGAGCCGGCTGAAGTGATCATTATTTTTAAACTAACAGCAGGGGTTCGTCCATATCTGCAAATAAAAAAGGACCACATCCAGATCAGAACACAGGCGAGTTGACAGCCGTCTAACAGTTTTGGTATTGTTTGGCACGCATGATCTGCTACGCTGAAATACTTCTTGAGTTGTGCGCGTGCATCGAGTAGTACAAACTAAGCTGTCTCCTCATCTCAACTTTTTTTAACAGTGGTCGCACGAGTTACGAGTTGGAGATTCAGTTTTCTATAGCAACATTTCTGTATAAGCCGCATTTTTCAGTAATTTGTGGAAAAGAAATAAATGCAAACCTATTTACAGCGTATGATGGGGACTAGTGGAGTTAATGAAAAAGGATAATCTAACGCCTTGCAAAATCAAAAATTACCGAAAGTTACCACCTGAGCTAACCTGAAAGGCGTTCGCAGACACTTTATGAACGTGTTAAGACCAGGATAAGGCAGGTAGAGTAGCTAAGCATCAATACCGCTAAATATGAGCGGGCTAAATTCAATCAGCAAATCTTGAAAGAAACATCGGCCCGGAAGCTAAACCAAGCTTGCATTGCGGTACATTGGTTCCCGTTTTCTTTATCTGAGGAATCCCCACATATACACTTCATGCTGTAGATTAGTTGGCGCAATTCGATTCCTCTGGACTGAATTAGAGTGGAACTGGGGGAAAGTTGGAACTTTATCGGCGAATTTTCTTTCCAGCGCCAGTCACAACTCGAGAAAAGAACAAAACATGGCTTTTTGTAAACTTTATGCAAATAATGGCAATTCTTGGTCGTGAAGAGCTTGAACTGTTTAAGTGGGCAGGATATAAAGTTTATTAGGCTTGTCGCCACCTATTCTTGCGGACCATCTTGAACAGTCTAGCCCGCGTGCTTTGCTTGTATCCAAAAGTGTACCCTTGTTGAGCAACCTTTTCCACTAAATTTTAGTGGAGGAAGAGCATGGCCTTTGCAAGCTTAGCTGCAGCATTTTACCTGCGTTTTCAATGCCTTTAGTGGCGGCATTCTGCGAAACAAAAATTTAATACCCGGAAGGTTCGATGGGCACCTAACTACCACAATCACTTTGTTCATCTGGCACACATTTTATGGCATTTGTGGTTTTAAACGTCTGGATCAGTTGGTGGCCTTCTAGAAATATTACTGAGAATATTAAATTTTACACTTATAAATTACATTACTGCTGATATCATGACATTCATCTGTTACATTGCAGGAACCCCTGGTAAGACAGAATTCGGAAAACCTCACTCAGATATACGATGACTGCGTAAGCGTGACAATTAAAAATAAAAATCAATGAAGTATAATACCTGCGGCAATTAATATATTGCACCCCTGCTTTTTATAATAAAGAACGTTTTGCGAAAACCGGGAACGTCTCCTTCAGTATTGGATAAATGTTTTATTTTGCGTGTGTTTTAACGAAGTGTGCCATAGCAACGCTACAATTTTTGAATCAGTTAAGATTTAAACGATTCTGCAATGCGTTGCTTCATTTACTAAGTATAAATGTTGATTTTTTTTTTGCCATATATACCTGCATATCACGAAAGTATAGCTTTCGAATCTTCCTCTGCGGTAAAACACTCCTGCATCCCTTTATTTTGTAATATTGTTTCAGAACTGTTACTTGTGCTGCGAATTTTGTTCAACCAAAAAAATTCAACCAAATCCAGTTTTTTTCTGGACAATAGATATGTGCAGAAAGTTGAGAGGCTCTCAACTCTAAATTTCGAATTTATAAAGGTTATTTTAACTTAGAGTTTGAAACTGATTTGTAAAGCCCTTTTAAAAGCATTGGTGAATAAACGGTTCGCTGTGAGCGTTTTCGAAACGGGCAGTTCCCGAAACACAAGACTACCTTTGGTTAACAGAAAAAGCTGCACTTCGGCGATGTGGCCAGTTGCAGTTTCTACTAAATCACAAATACTGCCTCGCACCAACCCAGACAGCCTTGAAACGTCGGCCTTAGTGGCAGGCTTAATCACTCGCGCAAAAGGACGGACACGTTTTTCAACGGATAATCAAAACCCACTACAATAAATTAGAATAACTACTTTAAAATATTTTAAAGGATGGCAGGGAAGTGAGCACGTGGGCTAGTAGGCCTATTACGAGACATCTGAAGAGACCTCGTTGTGATTGTCATCATTTATACACGGTACGGCGGAGAGGTGTCAGGAGACCTAGTATTTCAAACAAGTATGCTAGATTCTTGTAAACGCTCCTGAAAAAATTGTTTTACTGGCGACCATAATTGAAACATTGGTACAAGTTTATTTTGTGCGAAACAATCCTAATGTTTCGGCAGACGACACGTGAACTGTTTTACTTTATTTTACCCAGAGTTCACTTGGATTCTTGGCTTCCCGCATAAATATGTTCAATGCTTGCGCAGGTCAACACTGTCCTTAATAAAAGCGCAGAAACATTTTCAAGCCCTTCAGTAGTAGAGGAGCCGTGCAGCCAATTTTGCACGCAAGATTGTGTTCAGATGCCCTTATGAGGGTGATTTTGAAACTAGCCCAGGTCTGGACGTCAGCGTCACGGTTTCTCAACCACAAGGGAGCGATATTATTCAGAAAATGTGGTTGTGTTATTTAAGGCGTCGTCTAATTACTGTAAAGGGGCCTAACGTAAGACGACAGAGTATTTTGTATAGCGCGGCCATTGGAGCTTTTAGGAATAGCGACGTCGCGTTCTCGAAGAGCTCCAGAGTGTACTGAATGCTGCGGGAATAAAAATCGGCATGCCGTGATACACATTTTGAGACCCTTGGGGGATGCAGCACAGTGGGTCTGAGGTTCACCTTCAAGCGATGTGAAAGAAATTCAACCTCACCATAGATGTAGATGCTTACTTATCTAGTGCCTTCAAGACAGGATACTACAAACATAAATCTCTGCAGTGCCAAAGAGATCGAGATTAATCACAGATCTCATACCCACATACGCTAATAATACTAATAAACATGATATTATACTTCGCAAGAGGAGTGCGGTGCCTGAAAGCAGCGTGCTTCTGGGCGTGTTTTTTTCTTTTCTCTTCAATTGCCGGCGGTGATAACAAATCTTCCGTAGACTTTGTCGCTAACGCTCAATTACACGCCGTTTACCGTCAACGAATCAAAGCGTCCAGCTTGCGGACAACTCTCGGAAAAGTCGGCACGGCTACGCTCTCTGTCATGGCAAAGCTCGCATGCAAGCTGCGATAGTAATAGTCAGAAGCGTCCGCCTAGCCAGCAGCGTTGACGGCATTGGCAAATGCGGGACTCTCCGGCGCAGCGACTAAAGCTCACCAGCAAAACTGGTATTGTTGCAAACATACTATAGGAAAGTGCGCTGGCAACACTGCGTTGTTACAACCTCAAAAGGCGCTGGAACGTGCCAGATACGGTTTCGCGGGAAACAGTTAACTTCACCTGAACACCGTTCATCATGTGGGCAGGTTTTAGCCGCTACGCTATGCTGTACTGCTGCCCTCGCTGCCCAGGCTTCGCAGCACCACCAGTATTGGTAAGCGCGGATCTTCCGAGCTACGGCACTCCGGCACTCCGCTAGAAGATCAGCCGGTGATTTCTTTCGCAAAACATTCGAGAGATGGCGCCGTAAGCATTAGCGTTTCGCTGCGCTAAACTGAATACATGCTCTGCTAAAACTTTTCTCGTGTTGTTCACGTACCGTGACGCAAAAATTTAGCGTTTACCGTACGCAAAGTCAACAAACGCTGTACTAAAACACTCTATAATACGATATGATACTGAAACCAGCAAAGTCGAGCGTACACGTCGCTCAAAACGTGCACAATAAAATTAAAAATTTCACTTCAACCAATGAAAAATTTATCTACTCTACGCTTGTTCTACAACAACACAACAATGCGCATATACTTCGTTAGGCGTTAAACTCTTGAACTCCCCACACGAGCCAAGACATTTTCTTTCGATAGAGCTATAATGACTTCTCGGGGCAAACGGCTGCTGCTTCCGTATGCTGTAGGTTGTAGCGTGGCCTCATAGCGTTGCATGAACGCGGCGCCGAAACTGTTTTAAGTACTAAGGTCTTCTTGAAATCTGGTATTCGAGGTATAGCGGGTCTGCATATGCGTTTTTGAGCTACTTGAAGGCTTTTTTGTGACTGGCGTTCCTCTAGATGGCGTTGTTTTCCCGTGTTTAGCCAGTTGGGTAAGAGGCACCCTAATTTCGGCATTGTGAATTTATTCTCGATAATAGCCTGCTAAGCGGAGAATAGCATAAACTTGGTGTTTTTTTCTCGGTGACGGGGTGTTCTGAATCTTGTCTAGGATCTTCCCCAGCAACGCAAGTTCATCTTGTCCAATTGAATGTCTGAGGACGTCGACCTTGGTTGCCACGAACTCACACTTGCTTGGGCGTGCGGTCAGTCCGGAAGTTTCAACTCGGGTGAACAGTTGTAGGAGTGATTCAACCTGCTCCTCGCTCATACTGCTGGCCAATAATACGTCATCAGAGTAATGGCCAACCCCGGTGATACTGTTTACGATTCGTCGAATCAGCTTGGTGAGATGGCGGGAGCACTTTTAATTCCTAACAGCATGTAACTAAAACGATAAAGCCCCGACGTTGGCACAAGCGATTGCGCAGCAACGGCACGCATCCAGCAACACCCGATCGACGTGGGCTTCGCGGTTGGTGCCGCCAGCGGCGCTACTAGCGGTGACAGCAGCCTACCTTGCAGAGGCATCGAAATAGGCAAAGCTAAGGTAGGCATGTCAAGGAGGCCGAACACGCGCAGATGCAAGCTTTTTCTAACTAGGCGCCACCGATTGACGTTGCCTGTGCCACGGCCCCTCGACTCTCTATTGAGTGGGCGTGCCTGTGCAGCCGAAATCCGTTGCTCGAATACAAGTGCCTTTTATCCGATCGGCACGGGTGAGTCCCAAGTCAATTGGGCATATTTGAAACGCTTAGATCCTGAGAAGGGGCCGTATATTACAAAAGGTATATCCACCACACCGACTGTGAAGTTTACGTAACCTGCTAAAAGATTGTTCTGAGTGTGTGAAATCACTAAAGCAAAAGGAGGAGAATATGTTGCGAACTTATTTTAAACTGTTGCGTGAACTTTTAACGGAACGTCCAGAAACTCAAGCATTTTCAGAACCTACATGTTCACCTATATTTGTGACCCGTTGGTAAAATATAATGCCCCTTGCCAAGGAAAATATGTGGGCAATATCCACTTTTTTTACGTAAAGAAGCGCCCAAAATAGCTCACTAGGCTCTGTCGAATATCACACCAGCTAGCGCTCTTTAAGGTTTAGCGGATTATCTACGTAAGGCTAGCATTTGTGAGGCCTTTTGCTTCATCTCGTCACAAGAAACTTTGAAAAGGTGCTACACTCGAAGCAATGTTTGGTGGTGTGGCGGTAAACTTTACTTTACCCACGCCACGCGATAAAACGCCACGTTACAGCGATTGTTTTCCGGTGGCGTGGCCTTATCATCATTAGAGGCGATAGATGAGGACCCAACGGTCAATTTTCCTACAGGTAGTTGCTGTAGCAACATTGTTGTCGTTGTTGCCCTGGTTGTAAGAAGCGACTCAGTGTTTCAAAGAACATTTTCCATGACAAAAGTACTAGGTTTTCAAACTCACACAAGAAAGGAATTCGCGTATAGCATACACAAACCGTGCAACCCAAAACAAACAGCCAAGAAAAAAATTTCCTCTCACAATTTGAACCCGCCACGCTGATCGAGCGCGCGTGATACTCGAGGCCACTGCGCCGCAACACAGATTGGGAATGTGGAGAAATAGCCTGTATAATAAACGGAGGCCCACCAGTCGTGACTAGCATCGATATTCACTAGGTGGTTTACACTACTCATGTAAAGTAAAATTAACATTTTTGAATATTGCCGCGAGCAATGTATTTATTCTTTGTTTATTTATTGTTTATTTATTTATTGTTTATTTATAAACGTTTATTTATTGTTTGTTTACGGCCCGGCCATGCTCGTCTCTATTATCCGTGTCCCCAGCGAAGTGTGTCTTCCATTCTTCATTTTTATACCGCATGGGCTATCTCATTCAGATAAGCAGACTATTTCGCCTTAACCTCACGAGACCAGAATATTATTCGTTGCTATACAATGTTCTGTATGTAAATAGACGGTTCCAGAAACACTCGCGTGGTTCCTCCACAGCAGACACCACGGCATTCGAATCGCCAGAGCTCGCCTGCACACGTCACTTTGTTGACTGCTGCTTCGCCGCCTGTCTATTCTTTGAGTTGTTACGGGAGCACAAGTTCGCTCCCATAAAGTTGTTTCCCTTGAAGATAACTGCGTCGTCTTTGACTTCCTGACAGCTAATAAAGGAGCGGCGTAAATGCACCCTACGCTCTCGTCAAGTCGACAAGCAAGCCCCACTCGTGTCAGCCGCCGACAGCAAAGTCTTCAGATGGAGTTTGGACTGCTTCGGTATAAAGCGAAGAAATAAGATGTCGCGACCACCACCATGATCAATACAGGCACCATGACCAGCGCTACCAATCCTGCCCTCGTTCTTCAGCAAACCAGGAAGCCTCTATTATTCTACGGATAACCCTTGGAGGGTCCCCAAGACTGGTTGGAGCAAGTCGAACGGGACAGGCTGTTTAACCGATGGGATGAAGTGGAGACACTGAGGCAAGTGTTCTTCTACCTTGAAGATTCAGCATGGATCTGGTTCGAGAGCAAGTGGATTGTCGTAGCGACAGACTACGACTACACGATGCGCTATGCAGAGACCGCCGCAATTCCGAGGGGGACTGCACAAGAAGTCGCAAAGTTCTTCATAAGCGAAGTTGTACTGCGACATGCAGCCCCGGAAGTCCTAATCACGGACCGCAGAACGGCATTTGCTTCATGTTGCAGAGTGTCTTGCCTAATGTTTGTTGAACTATCTGGGCGATGTTTGCAAAGTTTGGGCACATCCACACAAGGTGGTGGAGATCTGATTTGGCGTTAGTGTTGCAGTAGAAGCATCGTGGGTGTGTGTTGAGGCATTTTGTCCATTTCTGGGTAATGTGAGGAGTGTAGGCGGCATGTGCGCATAGCTTGCTGATGAAGACTTCCTCGTACCTGCCGCAGGAGACAATGTTCGCAAGGTACCTAGGGGGTGTAACCTGTTGGTAAAGCTGTCTTTTACGTTTCTTTATTCGCAGAAGTAGGAGAATGGAAGAGTGGATGTGGAGGGTGAAAGGGGAACCTGCGGAGGCGCAAAGTTCAACCACCCCTGTGCCGCCTCGTGGGCGGACTGGTTTCCTGGGCCGGTCTCTTCGTGGACTGCGATTCGGTCAATTCTGATCTGCACGTTGTGGCTTTTGAGGAGTTCTTTGTGTAAGAGTATAGAGTTGCTGAGCGGGTTCAGTTCGAGTACCTTGCGAAGTTCTTGAACTGCTTCGAACAAAAGTCCGTTAGAATCCGTATTTTGTCCGGTGGTCTGGTATTGAGGTCGTAGCAATTATGATTAAGGGCACCATTGATGGCATGGAGTTCGCCTTCTAGTGGAGTTGCACCATCGGGTCTGAGGGAGAGTTGACCGCCAAGGGATGTGTTTTCAGGCAAGGTCCATCCTATGCCAATATGCGAAGTTGCCACACTGGCGTCCGTATAAATGTCGATCTCATGGGGAAGATTGGAGTTCTTCAAGTGATGGCTACATTTAGATCTTGCTGCCGTTCTATAGAAGCAGATAGGTTTGCTGGCATTACTAATCGAAAGCTGAAACAACGCATCGAACGCATAACAAAGGAAGCAGCCGAGTACGCCGCATACCTAAGCAGGCTGAACTGGAATCAGTTCTGTGACAAGCTACAAGGTACACTTGGGACCCGCAAAACATGGCATATCCTCCGCACGCTGATGGGCACACGAGAAACGAAAGCAACTACAACTCATCAACTTCGTCGCCTCATCCATAACTACCCGGGCTCGGAACAAGCGATACTTCACGACCTCATGCAACGCTATGCAAGCTCCCAGTCTGACACCGTTCCCCCCCTTCCCGTGTACACAGGACAACCTAACCCAGAATTGGACGCCCCCTTCACGCTATCCGAACTCGAAGCCGTCCTTCACAAACTTACACGCAGTACAACACCTGGCAAAGACAAGATACCAAATAAGCTCCTCAGAAACCTGGACCATGTTAGCCTTGATCACCTTCTGGACTATCTCAATGAACAATGGGCGCAAGGCACTATCCCACCAGAATGGAAACATGCAGACATCACCCTTATATCTAAGCCCAACAAACCCCTCAAGTTGGACAATCTCCGTCCCATCTCCCTGACCTCTTGCCTGGGAAAGCTATTTGAACACCTCGTTCACAACCGCATCTCTGGATACCTAGAAGATGATCACCACTTCCCCCACACTATGTTTGGCTTCCGTCCCCACCTCACAACGCGACATACTCTTATACCTAAAAGAAGACCTCCTCGACCACCTTACTTCTCACAATCGCTATACAATCCTGGCACTTGATATTAAAGGCGCATTTGACAATGTGTCCCATGAAGCCATACTCGCCGGACTAAATTCGACAAACTGCGGACAACATACATACAGCTACGTTAAAGCATTCTTGACAAATCGTACAGCCACAGTGGGGTTAAGCCACCTACGCACTGCCCTTTTTCCTACACGACCACAAGGCACGCCCCAAGGATCGGTAATTTCCCCTCTTCTATTTAACCTGGCAATGAAAGACCTACCTCCGCTGCTGCAAGCCCTTCCGCACCTCAAACACGCCATCTATGCGGATGATCTGACACTCTGAACCTCCACTGGCTCTATTGGAGAACAAGACACCTTACAGCAAGCTGTCCACATCATTCAAGACTACATGCAACAAAGATGTCTGACATGTGCACCCGAAAAATCATCGATTCTGACTCTCACAAAACGGACCTCTCATCGCGTCAAGGACAAAATTCCTCTACCGATAGTTACCTTGAACGGACAAGCAATCTCCCATGCTTCTCAACTTCGAATATTAGGTCTCAATATCCCACAAGACGGTTCCGGGTCACAAACAATCCTACCATTACAGCGCACCGTAACCCAGCTAACACACCTCCTACATCGAGTAGCACGAAGGCGACACGGCCTTAAAGAACATGACACCACGAGACTCGTCCAAGCACTACTAACAAGTCGCATCACGTACGGCACACCATACCTACTCCTCAAAACTGCAGAAATCAAGAAGCTCGACATTCTAATCCGCCAAACTTACAAGACAGCACTCGGCCTTCCTTCTACTACAGCAACCAAGAAATTACTCCAACTGGGCCTCCACAATACATGGCAAGAACTTATCGAAGCCCACAAAGCCACACAACTACGTCGGCTCACCCTTACACCTACTGGCCGGAATTTACTCACCACACTCGGCTACTCAGCTCAAGCTCGCCATGACCAAAAGGGACGAATCCCTCTCTCAATCCGCCAGCAATTGCGCATCGCCCCCATACCACGCAATATGCATCCAGAGTACCACACCGCCCGCCGTCAAGCCAGAGCTCGCCACCATTCGACTGCATACGCCCAACAAACTACCACTCGGTACGTAGATGCTACGGCATACAATCCCCAAGCTTTTGTTTCCAGCGTCACCAATCACCAGGGTCAAGAACTCACCGCCGTTACGATTCGCACCTCACAGCCCACCACAGCGGAAGAAGTCGCCATTGCCCTCGCGTTACAAACCACAGAAGATTATATCACGATCCTAACAGACTCCCAATCAGCCCGCCGCAACTACCTCACCGGCCGCATCTCTCACCAAGCCCTGCGAATTTTACGCCAGAATCTCCATCTGCCCCTCGCACATATCGTATGGACTCCAGGTCACATGGGATTAGAAGGCAATGAAGCGGCTCATGCCGCGGCCCGCGAACATGTACTCCAGGCCGTTGCCGACTGCCCTAATAACTCCCTCCCCTTCGCCCTGCCCCCAACCCTGTCCACGCCTCTCCTCACATACACCGATATCCTCGCCCACTATAGGCTACAACGACAGAATTACCCACCTCCTCGCCATACTCTCTCCAGGACCGACGCAGTTTCACTACGCAAGCTGCAGACAAACACCTTCCCCCACAATACACTGTACCACGCCATGGTCCCTACCCAATACCCAGCCACGTGTCACTTTTGTCCAAACATGGGAACTCTCTACCACATTACCGTAGAATGCCCCAACACCCCTACCCAACCGCCACTCCCCAACATCACCACACAGCAGTGGGTGGAGTTGCTGGCCAGCTCCGACCCCTCTACCCAGCGCATGCTGGTAGAGAGGGCAACGCGAGCAGGTCACCTCCAAGGCATCCTGGACTGAGGACGCCTCTCACCGGGTGGGCGCCCTAACATCGCGCTTGCTGTTTTGAATAAAGTTTATTCAATCAATCAATCAATGTCCAAGCTGCTAAAGGGATTGAGAGGTCGATGACCAGGATAGGCTTCGGCTCGTCCTATCCTGTGAGAAGGAGCCCTTGTCGGGTGAGCCCGCGATTGGTGTCTGCCTCTTCAAGAGTTTTTTTCATAGTTATGACTTTAGGAGGGAGCGCAGCTGCTCGCTCTTGCCAGTGCTTATTAACCAATGTATTTTGAAATACCTAAATCAGTTTGTATTTATGCCTTAGTTTCACTAGGTCGACGTGGTGTGTCCCTAGTTGCCCATTAAAACGCGAGCATAGGTCACGCCACCTTTCCGAGGCAAGCTTAGCGGCATAATCACGTGCCTCAGCCGATATACAGTTGAGGCGACGACGCAGCCGAGACGGTTTTCCTTTCTTTCTGTATTCACGCAGTGCATCGAGGCGTTGGCTCCATAAATTGGTGAGGTGAACATCTGGCGCCGGGGAGCCCTCCTTTCTTTCTCTCTTTCGTCTTTCGTCTTTCTCTCTCTCCCCCTAGTCCCCTGTATTTTCGAGTCAGGTGTTTAGCTCAGTTCCGCAAGGTTGCCAGGTGGCCGTCCATGGCAGGTGTGTCGTCAGAACATGTTGTGGACTGTTTTGAGGTTTGGGCAGCATTCTGAATGCGCTTTATGAAAGTAGAAAAGTCTCTTGCTGGGTTTGAAGATTCGTTGAGAATTTCACGAAAGGAGGTCCAGTTCGTCAATTCCAATGTTTTTGCCGTCCGGATTCACTTACCACGATGGGAAATTATTATCGGAAAGTGATCACTGCCCCAAGTGGGGTCGAATGTGTTCCACGTACTTACTAGCCCCGGTTATGCAAAGGTAAGGTTTGGAGAGGTGTCGTTCTGGGAGGCCTACAATCTTATTCTCCCTACTTCGAAGTGATCATTTACCAGCATCAGATTGTTCATCTCCATCGTTTCTTCCAAAAGTTCTCCTCGAGTATCCATAGCTGCGTAGCCCCACGTTGTGTTTTTGCCGTTATACACTAAACTAAACATGGTCTTCGTGTCAGGATATTGGTGCATGAGCTCGGTGATCCATTGAAAAGAGGTGTGTTTAGCAGATCCAGTGATGCACTTGTAGTAAGACGAGGCGACAAGAACTGTTTTGCCATTAGGAAGTCTGCCCCTGATTACTACTGTTTCGTGCTGTTGCGATGCGAGTCCAGGGAGTTTGATCTGATTACGTGCAATTTCCTTTCGAACCAGTATCAGGGAGTACCCTGGTGCTTGAGGAGCAGAGTTGCGGAGGCGTGTTAGCTTGCGTGTTATTACACCTTCCGAATACGTAAAAAAGCCATTGACCTTGGAAATGTTTCGTGGTTCTTGAAGGAGAATTACAGCGGTTTAAGTTTTTGAATCTTCTTTAGTTATATTGGTGAATTTTGCAATAACACTTCGATAATTCTACTGTATTACTGTGGGTGCAGCCACTAGTAACCTTGGGCACTTGTATGTGGTGAAATTGTGCGAAGTCAGTCCTCTTTTGGGTGTTGTTCCGGTAGCTGAAATGTCATGGTCTGTATCATTGCCGTTGTTTTCATTACATGAGATTCTAGAAGGATACGAATTTTGCTAATGTCTTCTTGTCAAGCGGCCCGTTCTTTCTGGACGTCCGATTGGACAATTTTGAGCAAGTCCTTGAGTTCAGCGTCAATTCTGGTCTGACATGAGGGCGTTCATTTAAAGGTGGGGCTCCGGGTACGTCTTGAAAAAATTTGGGAGGTGTGGACTGTGGCTCGTGTGGTGCTGGTTTTGTTGTTTCGGCAAGGGCCTTTTCGAATTCTTGATTCTCTTTCCTAAGTTGTTCGAGTTCATTGCGTAAACAGGCAAGTTGAGTGCCATTGCGTAAAGAGGCAATTACTGCTCTGACTGGCTCTGTTAAAGACCAGGATTGGTGATCTTGCTTCGAGGCTACGGGGAGCTCTCTGTCAGTGTAAACAGGAGAAAGGCCGGGGAACCATTCGCATCCTTTATTGGCTGACAACAAGATCGCGTGCTCCCGCTGCGACGACCGGGTCGCATTTCTCTTCATCATAAATGACGGTGATAATTAAAAGATTCCAGCCCACCAAAGTGCGCTAGGATGGTCTCTGTAACGCTTATTTGAAGCGGTCCTCGAGCGGGTACACGTGTTTTGTTGAGCGCCGTATCAGCTCCTTGTTGCTCCGCCTCAGCAGTATAACTCTGGTCACACCGTCAGGTCCAGGATAATTCTTCTTGATTCTGCACATTTCCCAGAACGTGCGCGGGTCGTTGCATCCAAAGAGCACGCTGTCTTATTCTTCCAAGGTTTTGCCGGTCGTCACCTTTGTGCATAGTGTTGCTCCGACTTCTTTCAGGTACTCTCGATGCCATCATATCCACAAAGCCCTTGTGATTTGACACCGGCTTCTCCAGGCCACTTCGATATCACCGAGAATGACTCGCTGTTCATCATTCAGCTGCTATCGTCCTCCGATGATGTCCGCAAGCGTAATTTCAAGGCCTCTCCCAGCTCTGCGTAGACTTGGGTTAAGGGTCGATTATTTAATGCTCCTTCCACCTCTGTCACAATAGTTCGCAGTTCGTCTACTTTGACAGTATGCCTACCGATGATTTTTCGCATGGAGATCTTGATGATTGTTATAAGGAATTCATACAATCCTTCCACCATGGTGCACCATCCGCTATCGGTTTCCTGGTGATCTTCCGTGACCTGCAGTAACCATTTAAACTCTCCTGTACAATCGTTTCTAGCCCTTTGTTGATGTGTTTCTTCGCCCTCTTGAAGGTTTCGGCGTTGTCTGAATACACTATTGTAGGCATTCCTTGTCGCGGTTTGAACCTTGGGAAGGCTTGTAGGAATTTCACTGTTGACACGCTGTTTACCACTTCTAGATGAGTCGCTCTTGATACCGTACAGTTGAAAATCACTAGGTACTCCTTTATGCACTGGTATTTGTCTGCTGCGTAGAGTGGTCCGGCAAAGTCCATTTCGCTGACTTGGAATGGCAGAGCTTCCGCGACATGGTCTTGTGGTAATGAAGGAGTCACTTGGCTCACTGCTCTCGCAATATTGCCGCGAACCATACATTGCGTTTGTTTATTTGTGTTTTGCTTTTACCGCCCGGCTGCGCCGGTCTGTGTTATCTCTGCGCCAAGGGAAGCGCGTGTTTCATTCTTTCTTCCTGTGCCGCATGTGTTATCTGTTGTGATAGGGAGAGCATTCCGATCTAACGTGAACAGCCCAGAATAATCTTCTTGGATCTACTATGTTCTCGATGCGAATCGACATTTCGAGAACCACGCGCGCCAAAAGATAAAACGCCTGCAGTGCGGACGCCGGGGCATTCGATTCGACGACACTCGCCTGTGCAAGTCACTTTGTTGACCGCTGCATCGCCGCCTCTGTATTCTTTTGAGTTGTTAGGGGAGCACAAGTTCGCTCCAATAAACGTGTTTCTCATTCAAGACAACTGCATCGTCCTTGTCTTCATGACAATATGTCTTTTGCAAATGACGCATTTTCTTATTACTTTTTTGACGGTCTGACGTCCTTGCAAGATACAGATTGTTGTTTGTAGATGGGCCAGCATTGGCTGTACACGGCCATGCATTATCATGCAGTGAACGTGATTTACGAGCAGCTCCGTGAAATTTGGTAGTACAATGACGTGCTTCATTATCATCTTGCTGTATTGCACGCGTCCTTTCTGTCTTATAATTCCCCCATTGTCAATAAATACATCTTTTACTTGTATTTCAAACGTGTTTTTTACTTTGCGATGTGACTTGTTCTGTGCGAATCTTTGCTGAGCTTTCCTAATCCAGGAGTTTTCTGCTGCGGGTATTTCTTGTGCTTTCAGCGGTCTGTTACTGTTTCTTTATAAGGTTCTCAATGAATCGAAATATCCGAGCAGTAGTTCGTAGTAGCCGATTGTAGGATTCATATTTTTCGATGTCCAATATTGTTAATGCGGGTTTTTGTGTTTCTTCTGTACAGTGGTTGCACTGTACGATTTGTTCTTCAATGTTTAATTCAATGTCTTCTTTGCAGTTTTTGGTTTTGTAGATCTCTTTAGAAGCCAGCCAGCTAGGTCCTTTCGAGCACGTTAGGACTCCATCAGAGTGCGTGCTTTTATCCCTCGTGTTAGCAGGTCTGCTGGATTATCTTCACTTTGTAGAGACGACCACCTCTCCATCTGCGCTTTCTTCCTGATTTCAGCGACCCTGTTTTCTACGAATTTGTCTTTTTCAGTCCCTTTGATAAAGTGCAATACTATCATCCAATCAGTCCAAAACTGGGTGTTTCGTAGATCTTCCACGTCGTATTTTGTTACGTAGTCTCTTAGTCTTGCTGCCAGCCCTGCCGCCATCAGTTCTAGTCGTGCCAACGTGAGTTTCTTGATCGGAGCTACTCGATTTCTCGCAGCCATCACAGAAGTCTCCTTCTTTCTATCGCTGTATGATGTCACGATGTTCGCTTCCGCCTCATATGCTAGCGTTCTTGCGGCGGTGAAAAAGTTCAACGTCGATCCTTCTCTCATTTCTTCTTTTTGAGCGCAACGCCTGGGAAGTCGGTAGTGCTTCAGCTGCGATGCCTCCTGGATAAAATTCTTCCACTTTTCCCTTCCTTTGGCTGGTAAGGGATCATCCCATGTCATGTCCAGTTTCCGTGTGCTCTGGAACGCCATTGTTGCTCGCATGGTGATTGGTGATAGTAGCCCGAGCGGATCAAATATTTTCGCAGTGGCCTGCAGCACTTTTCTTTTCGTCAAAGGGAGCATTGCTACGTCCGACACCCATTTCTCTACTCGAAAACCTAGAACGTCATTGTGGTGTTTCCATATAACCCTGGCAACTTCGTATGCCCCTTTTTCTGGAGCTGCTTGTGTACACCCTCGTTCTTTTGATTTCCGTCAAACATTTCGCTTACTCGCAGGTTGCTTGACATCCATTTTCTTACCTTCATTGAAGCTCTCTCAAACACCAATTTTGTCTCGGAGAACAGTTTGACGGCTTCATCGATTGTGGCCGCACCAAGTAGTACATCGTCGACATAAATTGGCCTCTGTTTGAGGAAATCGGGAATTCATTTTGTTTAGATGATGTTTGATCGTGCCCGCCGGAGAGATGTACTGGGTTTTGTTCCGAATGCCACCCTTGTCATTCTCCATGCTTGTATTTCGTCGGTGAGTCTTCCTTGGTTGTCGTGTTTCTATCACAGAAATCGCAAAGCGTCTCTGTCTTCTTCGTAAATGCTTATCTGCAAAAAAGGGTTTTCCACATCTGAGGTTAGCGCTATCTGTTCTTTCCGGAAGCTTAAAGCATGGGTAATACGTCTTCGTTGAAGTTCGTTCCTGCTTCTAAGTTATCGTTGAGCGATCTGTCTTGGGATTGACGGTCGTTGAGCGATCTGTCTTGCGATGAGCGCTTCTTGGGAAGGAGTCTGCAATGCTTATTTCAAGCTTAACACCCCACGGGGCACCTTGAGTAATCTTGGCGACGGTGTTGGCGACACCGCGGACCCAGAGCCCCCAAACATAAGCTGGATTTAACCGTGGCGATGTGTTGTATGGTGAAGGGTAGAAACCACAAACGGTGGCCGTCGGAGCCCAGGTCAAGCTGCGGTGGATGGGCTCCCTGTCTGTTTACCAGGCGGGGAGCTCCGGGACATCTTCAGCTATCAGAGTAAGGCTGACAAAGAAATTACTTCCGTCTTCTTGCTTCTATACTATAATTTAGGCATTTTCTAAACCTCCTCAAAATGGGATCGGCCCCCGAAAAGAGGCCGCACCGAAGTTTCTTTTCCTCCTTTGCAACCAATCTCGCTCCCAAAGCCTGATAATTTCTCGTGGTTTTTGATCATGGAATCTTTTGACAAGACAAAGCGCATCACTTCTCAGTCTGTGTTTCTAATCTCCAAGTTTCTCGAAAGCCTTATCTTAAAGTAGTACAAGGCTAATAAACTCACAACGGGAGAAGGTTTGATAGAATTAGAAAACAAACAACAATCCTCTATCCTCCTCAAGCAAACGCGCATGGTAGATGTTGAAATCAACATCACGCCCCATCGCAGCCTCAATAGCTGCCAGGGCGTGATCTCTGATCGGGATCTAATAAATGAGACTGAAGCAGATCTGCTCGAAGGCCTCCGAGATCAGGGTGTGACAGCAGTGAGCGAATCACCATACGCCGAAATGATGAAATAATTCCAACCAAGCATAAAATCATGACACTTGACCGCTTAAACCTTCCTGAGTCGCTCAACGCAGATTTGATGAGGCGTCCATTCCGACCCTACGTGCCGAACTCACGCCGCTGCTTCAAGTATCAGCGGTTTACGCACGGCACAACCTCTTCTCGTGGTAAACTGACGTGCGCAACATGTGCAGAACACGATCATGTAACTGACAATTGCAAATCCGAGAACTTCACCTGTGCGAACTGCCAGGGACCCCACGCTGCCTATACTAGGAGCTGTGAAAACTTCAAACAGGAAAAAAAGATCATTGCCCCTAAAGTCAACAAAATCATTACCTTTCCAGAGGCGCGAAAAAGGTTTGCCTCTTTCCCCCTGGGGAGGTACGCCGACGCAGCTCGCCGGGGGCGAAGCGGCATCTGGTTGCGGCGGGAACCCAGTACCGAGAATCGCACCTGGTCCCAGCATCGCCCCCCCCCCCCCTGGGTTGCCTCTTGCAGCCCAACCTGCATTCGCACCGCTCGCTGAGCCAGCAGCGGCTGTTGTGGCAACCACTTCTGTTGGGGATGATGCTGCACCCACTGTTTCCTCCTCTGCACCGGCCCGAAGCACACGGGAGGGCCCGGAGGAGATAGAGATGGAGGAAACTGCAGCAGTTCCCACCTCCGCGCGCAGCCTGAGCCACCCGGGGCGCTCCTGACGCCCTCGGCGGTCGCATCCAAAACGAAGGGCACCGAAAAGGGTGCCTAAGTTTGGGGGGTCTGGTACGCCAGGTACCCCTTCATATTTGAGAATGATATGGATGTGGGACCTTTCCTGTGGGCTTTGCAGAGGAAGGAGCGGGTCCCTCCATCTAAACCTCCAGAGAAGGAAGAAAAAACCCTCCCCCGAATGCAAGCCCCGAAAGACCTGACGTAAATAGTCACACTCCAGTAGCTCTAACACACCATAATAGGAAGAGAAAACACAGTCCAATGGAACTGCAGAGTCATTCTGAATAAGCCTGACGACCTGTATCAGATTCTGCATGCCAATCAGCCAAGTTTATTGTGTGTCCAGGAAACACATCCGAATTCGAAGCACACAAATTTCTTGATTAGTTACCTGGTATACAGAAAAGACAGGGTTCGCTGCAGACATTCTTGTGGTGGTGTGGCCATAATCGCCCACAAATGCTTATCTTGCCACCCTTTCACCTTGAACACCATTTTTGAGGCTGTAACCATCTGCACAATACTATCTAATCGGTTGATAACGGTATGCTCCATTTATATTCCTCCTGATCTTGCACTTTCGAGCTCTGACTTTGAGGCACTGGTCGACCAGCTGCCCGAACCATATATCCTAACTGGGGACATTAATGCGCACAATTCCCTTTGGGCTCTTCTCGAACGGATGCCCGAGGTCGCCTGATAGAGAAGTTTTTAACATCCTCTGGAGCATGCTTTTTCAACAGGAAACAGCCTACATACCATAACATTTAACACAACGCCTACTCATATCTTGATTTGGCTATTGGCTCCACAGTTCTCTGTCGTTGTTTTGAGTGGGGCGTGTGTACGGACCCATATGGTAATGACCATTACCCCACCTCACTAACATATATAGATAAAGGCCCATGCAGTCCATCTTCCTAAAACCGGTTCAATGAAGCAAGAGATAACTGGAACACATTTACAGAGAGACATCCAAAGTACACCACATTCATAGTATAGGGACCGGGCGGCCATTGTACGGCACCACCGTCGCTTCAGCGAACAGCGCCGCCCGTGACGAACCGCTCGTCAGTGGAATGCCGGTGGCGGTCAGCGCAGCGTAACTGTGCATGGCTTTCTGTCGTTTTTCTGCGGTGCTGCTTGCAAAGCGTACGTAACCCCACGTGCATTTTCCAGATCGGTAAATGTTGAACGTGGATGTGACGTTTATGAGGCATGCCATGTGTGTGATTTACGCCCATACTCAGTATTTACAAATAGCCGACGACGCTCAATGCGCCAAGCTGGAAGTCAAGCTGGAAGTGAAAGTTCGTTGCTTCATGCAATTTTTTCATGCCTGCATGCGGTATCGCGAATCGAGGAGCATATTGCTGCTAAATGCTCCCACAAAGCCGGTGTGTGCAACCGATCTAGGAATGCTGTGGCACTGGCCTTAGGCAGTTGATGACGAAACGGCGTCGACGTCGTGCACAAGCGAAAGACAAAGTTGGGGGGTGTCTTCTAAGATTTACCTCAAAACAGAAATTGTGATGAACGACGGTTCCGTAACTTCATTACCTACGGCTGAAACGTGTTTAATTTCACAGAATTGCTCTTACTACAGTCATCGGAATCGTTGATAGAATAAATACCGCATGATAGTAAAACGCTATTGCTTGTCGTGGAGAAGCCTTGCTTTACAAGAATTGCAATGGTAGCTGGCTAGTTGGTAAATGGTTTTTTCAAAAACCAATTCCTGCGTGGCTGAAGGACGCGAGACAGGAGGGTGCCCGAAACCTGTACTCAGCTTCACAACTGAATGCTGCGGTCGATCGGTTTACAAGCTTCCACCTGCGCTTGAAAAAGCATGTACACCTTCGCCTAACGACGATGAGGGTTTATCGCAAAGCTCTATCGTATGGGTTTCGTTGGTTGCCTTCTGGATTTAAACTTTGACTAGTTGAGCGTCGAATTTGACCAGCACGCAGTTTGGTCTTTTGATCGCAGCGTATTTGACTTTGACCATTTCCCATTCGATTTCGCAGGAAGAAAGCTTTGCGTTCAACCACCATAATCATTAGACGGAGGGCTAGATGATTTTGCTGTTTAAGTTTGAACTTCCATGCCCCCCTCTCCAAATCTAAAGTTTGTCCAGCGTGTCGGAAATGTGTCTGCTGGAGGACTCTGGCTGATGCATCCATATTTGAGGCAACTAATCGCGCGTTTTTGGTGTCTTCACCAGGCATTACCCGATTTTTTAGGTACTCTGTAAAGAATGCTTAAGCATTAAAAAACACCGGTGGACGTTAACGCTGCCACATTTTTTAACTATCGGTACCAGCCTTTATACTACGCAGGTGGTAAAACGGGACGGGTAGGAGGGATGGTGGATGGTTTGTAGCTTGGGCTGTTGAGTTAGTGAAAAACTTTGGCTCTTGATAAAATGACCACCACAAATGTGGGATTTCCACTTCGGCTTTTAGGCTCCCATGCTGTCACAGTGTCGCTCACCGAAACCGAAGGCACAAAGCTCACGGTTATAGAAAGTGTAAAGTACTGCAACATTTCTACGGCTACACGGTAATCGATCTCGTATGCAGGTTTCTTTCTATATAAAGCACACGTATCGAGGTATCCCAGCGCTAAGGCTGGCGTAGAAACCGTAGTCATTGAAACCCGAGAAGATAATTTAAAGTGGTAGAAATGAATAATAAAATTGCTAATACTTTTATTCCTACTCAGATCGCGCGGAGCCAGGCGCAGAGCGCTGCAAAAAGCGCTCGTGTCAATGTAGCCCATTCCCAACCTTACAAGCATCAAATAAGTTTGCGTAGCCGTTAGTGCATTTAAAAAGAAAATAATACTACTAATAGTAGTTTTATTCATACTCAGAACGGGTGTAGCCAAGCGCAGATCGCTGCAAAAAGCGCTCATGCCATTGCAGCTCATACCCAACTTTAGAAGCGTCCGACAAGATTACGTAGTGATTACTGCATCGAAGAACCCAACACATCTGTCTAGACTTTGTTTCACCGCTCATATACGCTCACAACACCACCAAAACATTCAACGCACCAAAGCAAACACGACAAAAACAACGGGAGGCTGTGTAGTCCAATGCACCGGCTCATTCTACTGACGAGGGGAGCGCCGAGTGGTGGCGCCACCCGTTCAGCTGCCCGGTCCCTATACCTACACATTGAAAAAGCTACCCAACTCCTCACGGCGCACATCGGCGACGCCACCGAAAAGTCCATTCCCAAAGCCTCTGGCGCTGTGCGCAACCAGAGGAGGCCGTGGTGGAATGAGGACAGTAGGCGGGCGCGAGAGCCCCAGAACAAGGCGTGTTGTATCCTTCGTCGGTACCCCAAGTCGGGTAACCTCATTTTGTTCAAACGGACCAAGTCGTTAGGATAACGTGTGCATCGTTAGGCAAAACGAGAGAGTTGGCAAGCCTTCTTGACATCCATGAACTCTTACACAGACACACACAAAGTCTGGACACGAATATGAAAACTAAAAGGACAACCGACACACAGCTTGCCCCTGGTTAGTACAACAGGGGACACACTGGAAGACCAGGCTTACACACTTGCACAATACTTTGAACACCTGTCCAGTTCATTTGTTTTTATTTATAGTATACTGCGGTCACGGAGGACCCTGCAGGCGGGGACATGGTGACGCAGATATGCAATTTATGTGGCACGGTAAAAGCCAAATGGCGCACAAGCACCCGAAGTAACAAATAGAGAAGGAATAGACTTATCCGCGTAACTAGAAACATTGAAAAATGGTTTAAACCAGCCAAGGAACAAAATAGCACATCTCACAGAAGGGTTCAATACACATCACATCAAGAAGACACCATACAAGTCTCCAAAAACAATGCCAGGTGTGCAGAATACTTGACCGCTAACAACAGATAATAGGCCATCAATAAAATGTCACCCTTTCAAAAGATACAAAATACAAAGGAAATGTGACGAGGTCATTAACTAGTTGACTGCGTTTCCACATCAGTCAGCAGTGCACTCTCAAAAACAGTTTGAGATTCCGATTAAGCAATTTTTTCGGACAACGACTTCCAGTCAACAACAGTTCTCGGAAAAAATGAATATTTAAAAATGTTCGTGCGACTTTGATAAGAAAGCACGTTATGTGCATGCCGATTCAGTGTACGACCTATCTAAAATTTCGTAGGCCATAGTACGTATCACTCACATGCATAGCTTGCCTCGTCGGCGTGATGTCGGCGTCTCATGACATCCTCTATCAGGAATCCATGCAACCACGATGTATTAAGTTCTGTGCTCGTGCAAAAAAGACCACCTTTCTTATTCATCTCAATACCCGTTCATTAGTAAAAAATACGACCAATTTGTTTTCTTCTTTGAGCAGTTTCGTTTAGATTTAACATCACTATGCTCACGGAGACTTGGCTTAATTCCTTTAACAGAGCACTTACATTACCAGCTTACAACTGTTTCTCTGCCAACCGCACCAATTCGCGCGGTGGTGGCATCGCCATCTATATTTCTTGCGACACAGGCTTTTTTGAGGAAGTGCCCCATTTGTCTTCGGTAACTGAAGATTATGAAGCTCTTTGTGTGCAGCAACATGACGTGCTTTTTTGTGAGTTGTATCGGCCTCCTTCAGGTAACACTGAACAGTTTAAAAGCTTTGTAGATGGCCTACTTGAGTATGCGTCCTACAAAAAGCTCCGGTTGTTCCTTGGTGGAGATTTTAACATCAATCTTCTTGGCGACAGCTCATGTTCAAACGACATGATTCACCGCATTGTTGCTTCTGGGTTTAAAAACGTTATCCAAACACCAACTCGTGTAACCGTTACAAGTTCCTCTCTTCTCGACCTTCTCATTACTAATTATGACACGCCTGTTCCGGCAGCAGGCACGAATAACTTTGATTTAAGCGACCATTGCCCGGTGTTCCTGGCCTACTCGGAATGCGCATCACGACGTAAACCGATAGCTCCTAAGATTAGCTATGAAAGCATCACTGATTGCGGCCTAGAAAAGTTCCGAAATGGTATACTCTTCAGCAACTGGACACCAGTTATGAACAGCACCAATGCAGACGATGCGTACAATTCCTTCATGACTATATTAACTAAGCACTACAATACTTGCTTTCCAATGAAAACTTTCAAGTCCCCAAGGCGTGTAAGAAAACCCTGGATCAGTGTTGAACTGATAAAAATGATTGAAAAAAAAAACTGTATGGCTGATTCTTAAAAACACGGAACATTTCTACCCTCGTTTCCTTTAAGAAATTCGCAACCGGGTGACCGCTGAGCTGCGCAAGGCGAAAACCATTTATTACCAAAAGCTATTTTATGAGGCGCAAACTTCGCGTCCAGACCACGTCTGGAAAATTATAAATGATGCCCTGAATGCCCGCACAGTACCAAATGATAAATTTGAAATGATTGTTAACGGCCAAGCGCTGAATAATACTGCTCTCTCCGAACACTTCAATGCACATTACATCAACGCCATTCCTAGTACCGTACCTCCCAGTGTTTCATCGTACCGTGTTCAGTGCAACATTCCTGATACCGCGTTCTTGCAGCCAACAAACTTTTCGGAAGTGCAGCGCACTTTGAGTCCCTCAAAAATAGCAAAAGTGTCGATGTTGACAATGTACAAATACGCCCCGTCAAACACGTCCTCGACGTCATCTGCTATTACCTAGTTCATATTTATAACCTTGCCCTGCAAACCGGATGCTTCCCAGCTAAAATGAAACGAGCCAAAGTGTCGGTTACATGCAAAGGAGGGGCCAAGAATGATGCCGCCAACTACAGGCCTATATCGGTCCTTCCATTTTTTTTTCAAAGGCTCTAGAAAGAAGTATTCTGTCCCGCCTGAATGATTTCTTTCATAAACACAAAATTTTGTCTGAATGCCAGCATGGCTTCCGGAAAGACTGTTCGACTGAGTTCGCCCTCTTAGTACAAAATAAATTAGTAATAAAAACATTGAAGCTAGTAGACTAACTCTGGGAATATTTGTTGACTACAGCAAAGCTTTTGATGCACTAAATCATAATATATTACTTCAGAAATTAAATCAGTATGGAATTCGAGGGGTGCCGCATTCACTTATGCAATCTTATATCAACGGACGTGAACAATGCGTGGCGATGAATGGGTATCAGTTGTCATTTCAACAAATAGGGTGCGGTGCACCACAAGGAAGTGTTTTAGGCCCCTTTTTATTTAACGTATACGTGAATGATCTCATTTGTATCAATAACCGCTCACAGTTTGCCTTATATGCTGACGCCACGAGCCTGTTTCTGTCCTCAGATAACGTTAACGACTTGTTCTCTGCTGCAAATGCTGTTCTAGATAAACTGCGCGAGTGGTCCGAAGCAAACTGCTTAAAAATCAACACAAAAAAGTCAAAAGCTATCTTGTTCACACCAAAAAAAAAGTGCATCCTTTACGGAAGACCTTTATCCAGGTAATTCTAATATAGCTATAGTAGAGCAACACAAAGTTTTGGGCGGAGTGCTTTCACGTCACATGGGCTGGGATGCACACATTCAAATGTTGACCAAACAACTATCTTCTGCTGTGGGTGCACTGCATCGGTGCCGGGTCTTCTTCCCACTCAGTATCAAACTTCAAATTCTTCACTGTATTTTTACATCACCTTTAAACTATTGCACATTGGTTTGGGGCACTACAACAAAAATAATATTACCACCCTAATGTTGTTAGAGAAGAAGGCGGTTCGCTGCATTAACAACGTACACTACCTTCATCCCACTCGAGCACTTTTGCACAGCATAAATTAATAAAAATCGATTATCTATACAATTACCGCCTGCTTTTCAATTCCACTTTTCTGATGCTTTCAATAAGCAGTTCCTAAAACGATTATCTTGCCTAACAATCCGGACCCAGAATTACTCAACTCGCAAAGCTGATATGCGGCTAGTACCATTTCATCGAAATAATTACTTTTTCCAAGCATTGGCACATAACATTCCGTCCATATTAAACAGAAACAGCGTCGAATTTTCAGGGCGGAGGTTTACGCGACATGCCCTTCGTAACGCTTATGTCAATAGGTAAATGTTGTGTACAGAGTTTTATTCGCATATTAAGTGCGAATGCACTTTATAAGCGACCCCGAACCTTCCGCCGTCCGCATAGCAACAGCTGCGGGTGCGCGCGCTTTTCGTCTTCCTTAGCAACGGGGGGAGATGGGTGCGCGCTGCCTGGCCGCTGACATGACACATACCCACGTGGGAGATTGGCCAGGAATAAGTGCGAATGAACTTCTTAAGCGAGCCTGAATCGTCCGCCGCCGTAGTCCGCACAGCAACAGCTGCGGGTGCGCGCGCTCCTCGTCTTCCTTAGCAACGGGGGGAGATTTCCGACGCGTGAGGGCGCTCGCATAGCGCCTCCTCTCCCCCCTCGCCTACTCTCCTAAAGCCCCTTTACTACTCTCCAGCTCGCAACACCCTCTCTCGGCGCGCCAGCCAGGCCACTACACTATATAAAAAAAACAGCATCCTGCGCCAGGTTTCGATCTGCGGACTTTGCGGCCGCAGCGCGACGCTCTACCGACTAAGCCACGGACGCGACGTTGATATTAGTGTTAGTAACGCGCCTTATATCTTTAACGCATTCAAACTACGTCGTCAGCGCCGTGCTTTGGCGACTCAGCGGCGTTATAGCGGCTTGATAACTGCGTGGTGTACACGTGATACTACAAACCCGCTAGTTCTGCATTCTCTCACGTGACTGCGCCTCCTCTCCCTTCACTCCGGTCGGCGCTTCGCATCTGCTGTGCGGTGCGCTCCTCCTCTCGAACATACACGTTAATTCACCAAGATTTCCGCAGAGGGACAAACGAGGCGTGTTAAGCCGAACGTCATCACGAGGGGGTGTTAATGTAACTAACGGGCAAAATGCCACCAAACTTCAACCAACTCCCCCTCATAGCATCACCCCGTGCTTCGCACTTCCTCATACTCCCCTTCGGGGAAATGCGGGGGAATTTTTTAGTCGGTCTGTTTGTTGAATGCTTTTAGGAAGTGTAAAGTACGGGAAACGTTTTGTCTGCGATTTTCTCCTCCCCTTCTGTTGCAAATTTATTGCTGCTTTTACACAGATTTTTTTTTAGACTTGGTATATAACATGAATGTACATATTTTGTTTTTTTAATTATCACTGTACGAATGCATGTCATTGACCGTTATATTGGGCCCCCTAGCCCCGTCAAGCGGCGTCTAGCAGCTTTTATGCCAGGGTGACCTTCAACATTGTATTGTTGAAAATAAAAAAATTGATTAATTTGATTTGATTTGATTTCTGGATGTGCGATTCAAGAAAGGCTGAATATATGCGCCAGCATTTACGTTCAATTTGTTGCGATAAAGCAAAAACAAAAATTTAAGTCGGGCTATTTTACTACGCTGCTCCAGAGAAGGAATCTTATTTGGTAGCATAAGGGATGACGGGGAATCTGTTCTCTTATATTTGTTAGATATAAAACGAACCGCCCGTCTCTGTACCATATCGAGTCTATGCTTGTCTTTTTGACAGCAGGGATCCCACACGACGCTGGCGTATTCAATTTTAGGCAAAACAAAGAATCTATAGGCCAGAAGCTTTGCATTGGATGGCGCATTACGTAGTTTATGTCTACGAAGTCCGAGTTTCCGAGTGGCTGCTGTACAAACGTTTTCAATGTGTGAAGACCACGTAAGTTTGTTCGTAATTCTTACACCTAAATATTTGTATTCTGCGGCTTCTGTTACGCTATCATTATTAATTTTCTGCGTCAAGGGAAATGGTTGCTTTTTATTTGTTACCCGTTGAAGCACAGTTTTCTCAGAATTCAGGGATATTGACCAGGTTGTGCACCATTCCTGTATTTTCTCTAGACTGGCGTTTAAGGAAATTTGATCGCTCTGGCAAGTCACCTTTTTATAAATCAAACAATCATCTCAAAACAATCTAATCTCGACATCAGGACATACAGCAGCAGTGATATCGTTTACGTGCATGAGAAAAAGATATGGTCCTAAGACGCTTCCCTGGGGAACGCCAGACGTAACTGGTAAACGCCCAGAGAAGTGCCCATTCACATCCACAAACTCAGTATGGTTGGACAAGTACTGCTTTATCCAATTGATAATAAAGGAGGGAAGGCGAAATCTTTGAAGTTTATTAACAGTTCACCATGGGAAACTCGATCAAAAGCTTTGCTAAAATCCAAAAAAATCGAGCCAATCCACCCCGTGAATGTGGTTGGAAAGCAAAGCTGTAAACGGCACCCAAAACGGTTAACCATGCAACGTCACTTCAATTCACTCATCTCGCTCTAGTAAAACCAGAGAGAAGTCAAATGCACTTAACCACGCCATTTATTACTTCAACGAGATATTCTTGGTAAGGTTAAATCAATGCATGATGCGTGAACGGTGGTTGGTTGAGTTGTATTGGTGTAGCACAAGAGTGGAAAGTTTTTTTATAAAATTAAAGTAAGCTCAAACACGGTGTTAGACGATCTGACTTCTCCGTCTCTGTGCCGCGGACGGAGTCAACGAGATTTGTGGCGGAGACGGAGGAGGAGGAGCGCGAGGAAGAAATACTTCTGCTCAGATTTCTGAACGGCCAAGAGTGCAGCCCAGGGGAGTGATTCCTTCTTCTTTGGGGCCCATATGCAGTCCGCGCGGCCTCTGTTCCGTCCACCCGCTAAATCTGGGTAGGTAGAGAGGCCCTGGACAGCAGCATCTCCCATTGCTCTTGTTGGGTAGTTGAAGGAAAGAGAGGAGGGTGCTCGGGGCTTAAGTCGCACACCCCGATTACGGGGCGGAGTGTTCCTACTTCTGAGCAAAATTTACATTCAGCGCCGTAGCGATTCGGATGCAATAAGTGAAGACGCGTAGTCTGTGGGAAGGAGCCCGGATTGTATGAGCCGTAGGGTAGTTTGTTGTTCTCTGGAAAGGTCAGGGTAAGACATAGGTGCGGTCTGTCTCAGAAGGCGATAATGCTGGGTTATCTCCCTTAACGTCACAAGCGGGTGATTGTCCTCGTGCAGCTCCATAGCACGGGAGGTAATAGCGCAGGCTTGTTGGGTGGGCGTATTCATTGCCCTCTATTGAAGCGTGAGGGGGTGTCCAGATGAGCTGAATGGAACCCTTTGGGGAGTGGTTTTTTAGCACGCGCAGTGCAGGTCAGGGCACCCAACACGACTGGTAATTCCAGTAGGCTTGCTGGGAATCTGTGACTACCCCCCGAACCCATGGTTGAGTGAGAGCCAAGGTGATGGCTGCCTCTTCTGCTGCCGTCGTTTCTTGGGTCTTAAGTGAAGTACACGCAAGGAGGTTGGTTCTGGAGGTAGCCACGATGATGGCGTATTACTGCCATCGATGTTTGGAGGCGTCTATGTGGGTAGTTGCATGATCCCAACCGAGGTTGGTGTTTAACGCTTGAGCCCGTGCTTTTCGGCTACCCTCGTCATGTGAGGAGTTCAAATTTCTAAGCAAAGCGGGCATCCTCAGTTTCAATCGCCAAGAGTCTGGGAGTACGTCAAGCGGAGTGACATTCTGGGCTGCCCAGCCAATCTGGTGAAGCTTGCGGTTACCCATCCCAGTTGTGATTCGGACCTTCTGCTTAGAAAGATGGCCCTATATCAGGTCTTCCACCGTATTCTTGAGCCCCGTGCTAAGCAGCCTATTTATTTATTTATTTAAAGTACCTTACAGGCCCCTGACAGGGCATTGAGTAAGGGGGGTACATATGAAATGTGCGACATTAACAAGATTTTCAAAAAGGCACTACAAAGAACCACAGTCCAAGAAAACATTATACAAGAAATTAGCCGTAAATACATATCTAGAGAAACGGAAAATACAAAGATAATGTGTGCTATATCTTGCACGAACTAAGACTAAAATTCCGCACATTCAAGATTAAAAGCAAGCATGGGTAAACAGATACCTGATGCAAAAAAAAATGAAACACAAAGTTCACATAAAACAGTGATAACAGATTGGTACTGTATTACGAAAAAAAGTGAGCATGAAGAAGGTTACGGAATGCGTCGCCCTTAGATTCGGCCGCAATGTTATCAGGAAGACCGTTCCAAAGCCTGATGGCCATGGGAAGTGCGGACAAGTTAAATGCATCTGTTTTACCGTACTGGCGGGAAAAACTATGTTGGTTATTTACTCTACGTGAAATGTTAGTCGGAACTTTAAGATGTATCTTTGAGTGAGCTGAATTGTAAACATATTTGTGAAAAAGGCATAGAAGAGAAATGTTGCGTCGAAGATCAAGCGGGTGAAGTGAAAGATTCAGTTTAATCTCCGATACACTTGAGGGGTATTTGTAATTGCGTGAAATAAACCTTGCAGCTCTATTCTGTATTGCTTCTATCTTGTTAATCAGATATTGATGGTATGGGGACCAGATGGCTGACGCAAACTCGAGCTGTGATCGAACGTATGTTGTGTAAGCTAGTTTGCGAATGTCAGATGGAGCATGACGCAAATTTCGACGCAAGAAACCTAATGACCTGGAAGCCTTGGCGCAGATGACGCCGATGTGGTTACTCCAGGAAAGGCCTTCTGTGAATGTAACACGTAAGTATTTGCAGGATGAAACGTGGTTAAGGTGGCTGCTATTAATATGATAGTTGAAAATTGATTTTGCACGCTTACGGGTAAATGAGACAACATTGCACTTTGAGATGTTTAGTGACATTAACCATGTGTTACACCAATTAGAAATTAAGTTCAGGTCATTTTGAAGGGACAGGTGATCATTAGTACTGCAGATTGATTGGTAGATAATGCAGTCATCGGCAAAAATACGCATGCGAGATGATATATTAACCGGCAAGTCATTTATGTATATTAGAAAAAGCAAGGGGCCAAGAACGCTTCCCTCTGGTACACCGGAGGTAACGTAACATGTGGGAGAAATTAAAATATTAACAGCTGTAAACTGTTGTCTTAGTGAAAGAAAGTTGCGAATCCATGAAAGGGTTAGTGAATCTAATCGAAGAGCAGACAATTTAGAAATTAAGCGGCAATGAGGCACACGGTCAAATGCTTTCGAAAAATCTAAAAATATACAGTCAGTTTGCTGGTTATTGTCCATATTATTATGCAAGTCAGTCGTAAATTCAAATAACTGTGTCTCACACGAGAGGCCTTTCCTGAATCCATGTTGGTTAGAAAAAAAGAAGCAGTTAGACTCGAGGTGATTGTACACGTGTGAAGCGATAATGTGCTCAAGCATTTTGCAACAAATGCACGTGAGTGATATCGGGCGGTAGTTCTTTGGGTAATGCTTATTTCCTGCTTTGAATATGGGTATGACCTTAGCGAGTTATCAATCGTCAGGTAGCAGTCCAGATGATAATGAATGCCTAAAGATGTGATAAAGAATTTTGCTAGAAACGAAGAGGGTGTTTCTAGCAAAATTCTAGCAAAAATGTGTGGACGCACTCATGAGAGGACCAACTTCCTGCTCGACCGCCCTTCTTATTATTATATAAAGCATGTCTATTTCCTCCATGTCGAGAAGATTACAGGGGGTTCACGTAAGTGAC
This sequence comes from Haemaphysalis longicornis, assembly GCF_048455015.1. Lineage (NCBI taxonomy): Eukaryota > Metazoa > Arthropoda > Arachnida > Ixodida > Ixodidae > Haemaphysalis > Haemaphysalis longicornis. The sequence continues at coordinate 200,811,090 of NW_027526407.1, read as the reverse complement.
TCTCGAGAAGACAAAAACTTCAATTAATCGAAAATTAGCGGATTCCTTTAGGCCTCGCTTCTTGGTGGCAACTCGCCTGATCGTGTATATGATTTGATTAATGCTGTTTTTGAGGCGCTGCAAGAAGACGTCACTCTTGGTGTTAGCCTGGAGATGTAGGCCCAGGATCTTGATGCTGGGGTTTGGAGTGATGGCCTGGCCATCAAGTAGTATTTGAATGTATTCCTTGATTTGGCGTGAGGGCGGACGACAAGGAGCGGTGATTTTTTACGTGGGCTTGTAGCTAAATCGGTAAGACAACGGGATCTCGCCTTTTTAGTTCATTAGTTCCAGGTTCGATTCCCGGCGGTGCGAGTAAATTCTTTTATTTGTTCGCTGGAGTTTTCTGGTGACACCAACGGTCACGAAAGATCCCTTGGGGGTAGAGGTAAAAAGCTTTGCTTTAAAACACTGAATCAACCTGCCCAGATGTATCAAGGGTTGAAGCAATCTCGTGAATAATAGTTGTAAGCTGAGTAGTCGCTGAAAGGGCTTTGCGGAATCCATGTTGGTAATGAGATAGTTATTATTACGTTCGAGGAAATCGGCTATGAAATGTACAATGAAGTGTTCCAGTACTTTGCAGGAGGATGAAGTCAGTGATATTGGGCGTAGTTTTCTTTTTCTAAACGGTCTCCTCATTTATGAACAGCAACTACGTGGGCGATACGCCAATCATCTGGGATTATAGCCATTTTTAGGCATGAAAGAAAAATAGCGGCGAGGAAATGGGACACGGGCTCGGCCTACCGTCGCAGAAAAGCATTTGGAATGTTATCAGGTCCGCCTGAAGATTTTTTTTTAAATCCAGTAAAAGATAAAGGACGCCTTCCACAGAAATAAAGTTACGATTAAAAAGGCAATCACCAAATGACAGAATGTTACTATCAGGCGGAGAGAATACCGAGTGAAAATATTCATTTAAGACGTCAGCTACGGCCTTTGGCTGCGTTACAAGCACATGAGCGTTATTTATTTTGTCTATTTAGATTTTGAACTTAGAAAGCGCCAGAACTTCTGAGGGTTTGTTTTAATAACACTAGGCAAGGTAATTTCGAAATATTTGTTTTTTGCACAAGACAATGCACTCTGCACTTCTTGACGAAGATGACGAAGTGATTCAACGTTTGTAACTTTTTCTTTTTTGCTCGTCTAATTCTGCGTTTTAAATGAATAATGTTCCTATCAACCCATGGGTTCTGGCGGTTTGTCGTTATACGCCTAGAAAGAACAAAATTTTCAATGCATGTTTTAATAGTTGCCTTAAACTTATTCCACAGATCAATAGCATCATTGTTTTGCTTGTTATCTACAAACCACCCGAGCTCGTCGAGAATCGCGTTGTCGTTTGACTAACTGAAGTTTTTAACTGTTTTACTCTTTGGGCGATTCTAAACACAGTTACCTAAGGTGCAAGAAAAAAGAACTAACTTATGGTCGGATATGCCATCCTCTACGCGCACAGTATAATCAGTAATACTTCTACTGAGAAATACAAGATCTAGTGTTGCGCCCCCACCCTCAGATTCAAGGGTGGGTTCATAAACACTCTGAGCAAAATCATTTGTAAGCATAATATCTTGCGAAGTACTGTCAAGTAGGTGGGGTGTGATGTTGCCAAGCCAGTCAAGTGACGCCAGGTTAAAATGATTAAAGTGACGCCAGGTTAAAACAGCCCCCAATGTAAGGTAAAATGACGCCAGGTTAAAGTGACGCCAGGTTAAAACAGCCCCCAATGTAAGTGCATGTCCCCAACAGTTTATTTTCAAAAATAGACTTTCGTGGTTACCTCTCTGGGGTAGTAGCGTAGCGGAGAGCGTGTTTTTTAAAACGACTGTGATTCCACCCCCCGGGGAATACGATCTAGTCCGAAAATATGATATGCATCATCAACTATTACTTCGTCTGGTATACCATCATGCAGCCAAGTTTTCGTTATTTCTGTAAAATGGAGATCGTGGGTAAGGAGGAGATATTCAAGTTCGCTGGATTTATTCACAATGCTACGTGCATTAACATTCAGTACTAGAAGGCATTTTTGCTTGGCGCATGCGTGCTTTCACGATTGACTTGCCTCTGGGCTCTGCTCCTCCGAGAGACTGCTTGCCCTCACGATATCCCGGGTGAACGTCTTCATCGATAAAACTAAGATCGTTTCTAGCTTAATTCCATGCGTAAAGAACGCCATCTACTTTTAAATTGTCGTGGGTAAGAATCACCTTCTTGCCGTTATCCTTATCAATCTTCGCAGATTGCCACAGGAGCTGCCTTTTATACCATGTCGAATAACTATAATCATTACTGATCCATATGCTAGTGCCTTTTAACTTTTTTTGCATTTCGAAGCACAGCCACTTTTTCTGTGAAATATTAGAAGTAGGCAATCACTGGCCTATTGCCTTGACGCCTGCCAAGACGGTGAATTCTGGCCACGGATCTGCAAGTTTTCCCTAGTTTTCTGCCATAAAGATCGTTAACCACCTTTTCTGTCAAAATCTGCTCATCTTCTTCGCCTTGTTCATCAGTGCTGTAAATGACGAGGTTGGATCTGCGACTACTGTCCTCAAGGTCTACCATCTTTTCAGCCTACTGGCCTATTTTTTGCTCAAGTGAGACGATTTTTACCTGAAGGGTTTGAATCTGCACATTTTTCTCGCAAATATCTTCCACCTTTTTGTCAAGCTCCTTCCAACGATTGCTTAGAGAAAATACGGTGCTTTCGGTAGCTACCCAGTCTATTCCTTATAGCGGCAAGTTCTTGTAGTATTGATGATTGGCCCATTTGAAGTTGCCCGAACATTTCCTTTACTGAAGGTCAAGGATTTTGTTCAACATCACCACAACGAATCTATTTGCAAACACACAAACAACTGTACGCCATCAGAATACACTTCCGTGGGCACGGCACAATCAGCAACATACGGTCGTCACTTCGGATGGCAGAAATGTTTGAAGAAACCTGTACAAAAATCAGGGACAATTTCGTTAGCTGCATTGCTCCTACCGCCTCGCCATGCCCACTGCCGACGAAGCGCTGCTGGCTTTTTTTTATAACCACATCTCCTGCCGACGTCGCTGATGGGTTGAGAGGGCGAGGGCTGGGAGTCATGCGCAGAAAGGCGTCCGCCGGTGCCAGGAGACAACATTGACAGCCGGAGCCATCCCCAGTGTCTCCCACCACGGGCGCTGGACACGTGCCTGCAGTGGCTGGTGGGACGGCGGTGACCGGTAGAAGGGCCTGTACAAAAATCAGGGATGATTTCGTTAGCTGCATTGCTCCTACCGTCTTGCCGTGCCAGCACACTACACAAACACTTTTATGAAGCACAAAACATCTGCAGAAAAAAAGCCCTTACAAGACAAAGACAAATCAAAAACTACTTGAAATTCTGAATTCACTCTCTATGAGTTGAGGGCTGCCATGAGCACGTGCAAACCTTCGCCTCCAGGCGCAGATAAGATTACATGCACCATAATACAGCACCTAAACCCAGACACTCGTGAAACACTCTTGCACCTATACAATAAAATGTGGCTTTCGGGGCACATTCTACGATCTTGGAGGGAGGCTATAGTATTGGCTTTCCTATAAGAAGGGAAGGACCCTTCTTCTCCCGCCAGTTATCGTCCCATTGCCCTGACAAGCTGCTAGTGTAAGCTCTTCGAGAAGATGATATACAGGATACCCGTGTAGTTCTTAGAGTACAAAGGTCTTCTCGAGAGCTGCCAGGCAGGCTTAAGGGTGGGGCGATCTACCAACAATCAACTCGTTTCGTTAGAGTCATATCTTAAAGATGATTTCCTCCACAAGCAGTATTGTATGACAGTATTCTTTTATCTCGAAAAAAGTACGATGCTGCTTGGCGGTACGGCATCATCAGCGATTTGAAGTCCTTTGGCATGTCGGGTAACATGGTGAACACGCTTGCCAGTTACCCGTCTGAAAGGACGTTTCACGTGCGAGTTGGAACTGCACTCCTCTAGGGTTCATGTGCAGGAAAACGGCGTGCCGCAAGGTGGAGTTTTGAATTGCTCTTTCTTTATTGTAAAAATAAATTCTCTTCGGAAGGCACTAGCACCATCGATTTTCTGTTTAATTTATGTAGACGACGTTCAACTCTTCCTCAAATCGTGACTCTTCTCTATCTGCAAGCGCCTCTTCCCGCTTGGTGAGAACAAGCTACCCGGCTGGGCCGATAGCAATGGTTTTAAATTTAATCCAGGAAAGTGCACTTGTGTTTTGTTTTCCAAGAGACGTGGCATTCGGCCGGATCAAGAAAACGGTGTCTCTATTCTGGTCAAAAAGGAACGGAAGTTTTTAGGTATAATTTTTGACGAAAAGCTCACATTTGTTCCGCACATAAAACAACTAAAACATAAATGCTTAAAAACACTGACTACCTTGAAGGTTCTCTTGCCCATTTGTTTTGGTGGTGACAAGCAACTTCTTTTACGTGTTTTTACCAGCCTAATAGGTTCACAATTGGACTATGGTAGCGTTGTCTATGGATCAGCCACTAAAACATCCCTCAGAATGCTGGACCCAGTGCTCCATCTGTGGCTCCGCCTGGGGCGTGGCGCCTTCCGGACTAGTCCAGTTGAAAGCCTGCATGTCGAGTGCTACAAATGGAACCTACACCGTCAGCGAGCATACGCAGACCTCCTGTATACTTTTAGAATTTCATCCACGCCTGACCATCCTTTTAAATAAGTATTTTTATGATATGTTCATGACTGAACTCCTTTTAAATCAACCATCGTTATCTGCATCCTTCTCTTACAAAGTTAGAGGGGAAGCTTCAGAGCTTTGTCTCCTTTTTAGACACCATCTGAACTTCTGTAGCATATTTTATAGCACCATGGCATCTCCGCCCTGTTTAATGCGACACATCTTTGACATATGTAGATAAAAATTGAGCTGCCACGTGTGCAATTCTACACCATGTCTTGTATTTGCAGCAGAAGTATCAATGTTCTGAATTTGATACGGACGCCTCTAAAACTGCCACCTCTGTGTCCTGCGTGGCGCATGGGCCTGGCCTTAATGTTACTAGAACTCTCAATAGTAATACTAGTATCTCTGCGGCAGAGGCTTACGGTGTACTTGTTGTTGTTAATCATATACTTCAAAGCCACATCCCGCAATCCATTATATATACAGATTTCCTCAGTGTTGTGCGGGCATTGTCGTCAACAAAGTCTTTCAAAAACCATGTTGTCAATGGTATAGTCAAGGGTATTATGTCTGTGTATGTCCACAAATTTGAACTGTTCCTTTGCTGCGTCCCTGGCCACTGTGGTGTAGGCGGGCACGAATCAGCGGATCGAATGGCTGCTGCTGCTACACTCGTTAATACAGTAGACATAACCACATTATCCTACACTGACGTGAAACCAAACATCAGACCACTTCGCAAAAAATGGCAAACACACTGGCGTGAACCAACAGACAACCAAGTTAAACGTAATAAAACCACACTTGGGACCATACACCACTGACACACGCAATCGATACACTGATGTCGCCTCGGCTACATTACGGATAGGGCACACACATGCAATGCACTCGCACCTTCTCACTGGATTTCCAATACCTGTGTGCAGCTGGTTGGGAGAGGCCCTATCAGTGATCCACATCCTCATGCTATGTAAGGCAGTCGACATTACACGACGCAAACACTTCTCACAACTACACACACGACATATTCCAGCACACCCGTCATATGTCTTAGGAGATGATTCCATGTTTTCTGTTCAGCGCACCTTTAAGTCCCTATCAGAAGATCTCTTACAACTCATCTCATACCACTCATTTTTTTACCTCTGGTTCTATACACCAACCACCTTCAGTATGTTTTAACCACTCTTTGTATTCACCCTGGCCCTTTATACCAGCCGTGCTCATAGTTTATTTGATTTTATTCGTGTTTCCTCCTCATCAAATAACTTTGTGTTTGGCGCTCGTTGCCCATGTCGGCCTTGCGCTAATAAACTCAAATCATCATTCTTTCAAGTTTAGATAGGACAGACAATATCTTCATGTCGTATTCAGTTATTTTTTCATATTAACTGCCAGCCACTTCGTCGTAAATTGGTTGTTTACCTCTTTTAGTCGCGCTTCTAGCCCCTTGATCCTTGCTTGCGTTGAGCAAAGCGCCATTTTTCCGGCTTCTCCTATTTGCTGTTCAGCTGCACTGAAGAGCTGCGGTACTTGCGACCGTAAAGCCTTCCTCTTTTTGCTTACAATCTCTTTGCTCATCTGGAAAGGTGGTTTCCTGAAGCCCGCTTACATTGCAGTCAGCTCGTCGGATCCCGTTAATTTTCATGGTAGCCTCCTCGTCGTCTGAACCAGGTCGACCAGCTGCTCCGACGTCGCCATCTTCTCCGCTGCTCCAAGGCAGGTTGCTGGTGCTCGTTGCGTGGAGGTAGAAATCGTGGTCACGGCATTACTTGTAAACACTCGAAAGGCTGGGGATAAGTTTGCATTCCTTGTTTAATGGCTGACATCAAAATTGCGCGCTCACGCTGCGAGGAGCTGGTCTTCTTCTTCAGCATAGATGACGGTGATATTTAACAATCAGAGGCCGCAGTGCTTCTGGACTGTGCTACTTTGTTAGCCTATGAAACATCATGGGTTGCGTCTTTACCTGGTGTGTTCCAAGGAGTTGCGATACGGCTTGGGCATTTTGGGCTGACTGCTACGTCACCGACGTCTTTGAATGCAGCGCAGTAAACGGTGGGGTCACATTCCTGGTCTTCATCATGGTCCCTGCCACATGTGCGGCAGAAGCTAAAGGGGGCAGTGTTTCGCCATGTACCCGATCTAGTGGCAATTGTAACATACCTTACGCTTCGGGGAGTAGGCTGTTACCTTGACAATTGCCTTATATGACTTGACAACTTTAGGGAAGGTTGGAGAGTCAAACATTACGACTGCTGTGATGGTCTTACCTATTCTTTGTGCGCTAAGCACCTTAGCGTGCTCACATCGAAGTCACCTCAAGATGTCTTCATTACATTCATCGGTTCGATTTGAATGACTCCTCGTGTCGTGTTCGGGTGGTGATACGATTCCTTGACCTCGAAAGGGATGGCAATAATTTTGCCATTGTGACAGTTTTGGATACTTGTGGTCCGAACGAAACGTTGGGCGTGCTCTTTATCGTACACTGTAATGTGTATGCAATTGCGGCGACATCGATTTTGTGAGATGCATTTTCAGAGAGGTAGGCCTGAGTGGCTGTAATGCCGATCAGATGTGTAAAAGAGCCTTTAGGAATGTCTCTGATAGTAACTTTGGTCAGTTGTCTGAGCGCGAGTAGTAAGCGGGGCCGACTTACCCGGTCTGTCTTGGTTATAGTTGCGGTGGCACTCTTGCCAAATTGATCTGGGATCACTGTCCCCGCTGTCTTCAGCGCGCTGATCATGATTCATCAGAGTGTCTTGGTAAGGAGGGACTGGGGGCTGTCCGGTAGTGTCTAGTGGTCGTGATGAGGGGACAGTTTGCACCTCTGCGATGCGCTGTTCAGCCGCAAGTTTCTTCTTCTGACGTGAAGTCGTGGCGGCGAATCCCTTCTGTGGTCCCTGCTGGCGGCCCAGCATCGCGGGCCGCAGCAGTGAGGGCGGCAGCGATGACTTGTCGCTGGGTAGGCTTAGCTCACCAAGGAATCTTCGTGACTCACAGAACGTTTTCGGGAGGGCTGTTTGAGGGGGGACGTACACCGTGCTGTACCGGAACACTTTACTAGTACGATGGTCTAACTCTTAGGTCACTGGAGGTGGTTGAAGCGCACGTATTGCGGCAAAAGCACAGAGCCAACAGGAGCAGCATCTATACTAGTCGCCACCTTGCGGCAATTCCGCATCAAGGAGTGAATCCTCGCCTTAAGCAAATGATGCTACCGGGCACGCTACCATGCCGGTGGTGCAAAAGTGATGGCTGGAAGAATTATGTGGTGGTAGAGGAGCCGGAGGTGGTTTCTGTTTAAAAACGAGTCCAACTACCGTAATTACCCGATTCTAACGCTCCCCCGATTCTAACGTGCACCCGATTTTCCTGGCAAAAAAAATGAAAAAACTTGCACCTCCGATTGTAACAGGCACGGTACTTTGTGAGCAAGAAAAACGAATGCAAGAGAAACCGGCGATTTATTTCTCGAAATAATCTCGCTAGTCTCACTCCTCGTCGCTCTCCGCTAACCACAACATCTCGTCCTTGGTGCCGTCAAGCGCGTTCGCGATGCCACGCTTCTGAACGAACGTTCAACCATGGAGCAATGATTGATGGGATCGTGGCCCACGACTCGCACGCCCATCCCGCGGGCTTCTCCAGAGGCGCACGCTTCAGCCGACCACTCGTTTTGAACGCGTGAGAGCCGCTGCTGCCATTGCTGTTATCAAGCGCGCAAGTGGAACGATTTGACGATTTGTGTGAACGCCGATAGAAAAGCCTAGGCTCCTATGTTTCCTGCTTACGAAAAATTGTTGCTAAAAGCTTTGGCGCCATCTTGAGATGGCGATGGCGATGGGTGGAAGGAAATTTCCGCTGTTTCGGCCATTTCGGTTTCGTATCCGATCCTAACACGCATGCGATTTTTCGACCTATTTTTCTGGAAAAAAAGTGCGCGTTAGAATCGAGTAAGTACGGTATGCAATGCTATGACTGCAGTAAACATCTTTTCATTCGGCCACACAGGTGATTATCATTGGCAACGAATGTCGAGTGAATGTCAGACGACTCCCAGTAGCTTTACTTCTGTGACCTGATGCAATGTTGATCCACTCAGCTTGATTGTCAGCTTCCGCTGCACTCCCCGCTCTCCCCTAGAAATCAGGAGGCAAGTAGATTTGGTTGAGCTGAGTTGCAACTTAGCCATGCGTGTCCATTTTGACACTCGCTCAAGAGTCTCATTAGCAAGATGATCGAGGGCCCGCCACGTCTTACCCTTGACTACAATTACCATGTCGTCAGCGTAAGCTTGCAGGTGCATATCCGGCGATACAGGAAGGCGGAGTAGGTTGTGGTTCACAATATTTCACACTAGGGATTGCGCGGCGAGCCTCTCTGGTTGCCTCTCACAGTTTGCGCCCACACGCACCCAGCATGATCATTTTAATGAACCACCCTGTGGTGTAAAAATGACTGGAGGAGGCTACTTATGTTCGAAGAGCACCCGTGTGTTCGCAAAAAGTGCAGCAAATACGGGTGCCAGATAGAATAAAATGCGACCTTGAAATCCAAAGATATAAGGAGGGCCAATGATCTTTTGTCACGCCAATACGCGAGCATAGATAGTGCAGAGCTGAGATAGCACATTGGCCTTGCATAAAGTCGTACTGGTTTACTAGTAGCAGGCCGAAGTCATGTAGAAAGAGGTAAAGGCGTCCATTGAGCATGCGCTCAAGAACCTTGCCAAGCAAGGACGAAATGCAGATGGTCGTGTATGACGAAGGATCATCTGGAGGCCAACTTGGCTTTAGCAGAAGCGTCACCCTCGCCTCCTTCCACACTAACAGAAAATGACCCAGAACGAGGCACGCATAGAACAAGGTAACCAGAAATGAAGTTTGCCCCACCAGGAGGGTCCACACACTACCGGTTATACCGTCGGGTCCAGGAGTATATTTGAGGTTGATATTTCAAGCAACCGATCAAAGTTCATGCCAGGTGAAAAGATGGTCTGGAGATATTTGAACGTACGGAACTTGTACAATCAGTGTTCTCAATGCTCGATGAGCGAGGGTGTCATGTCGGTGGGCGGCAGTAGGCCGAAAGGGTCGAAATAGCAAAGCTCCAGATTCCAAGGTGGAGGAGAAAGTTGAATCGTCGGGAGAGGGGAGAGGGGACAACACGGGCAGAGAAGTGAACTTTCTAAACGCAATTTTGAAAGGGATGTCTAATAAGTTCTTCTGGGATGTTGTGGTGAATTTCTCCTAACAACGTCATTCTTGGCTTCCTCAATGTGACGCCTATTGCAACCTAGCGATTTGCAATAGCAGAATATGAGATCTGCACGAAGTAGCGGATCACGACACGCTTGATACTTGCGTCGCAAGGATCTCGTGGACAACAGTTTTCTCGACAGATCAACCAACCCCCATGCATTGCCCTTGTGCGGTTTAGGAAAACTTTCGATCCTCTTCCACAGTCGGGCCATTTTTTTCATAAAATGTGTTTACGGTGTCTTCCAATTTCTGTGGAGATGCGACGCTGTTAAAAAGCACTGTTTCAAACCAAGGATACTGGACAAACACGTCGACCAGACGGGACTCAGAAGCTTTTGTGAGCCCCTTTCTTCGTTCCACTGGGGCCTCTACCATGCCAAAGACAACGTGACGGTAGTCCGAAAACGCCAGACTGTCCTGAACGTCCCAGAAAACCTTGAAAGACGAGGCCGTTCAACTCGGCGAATTGACGCCGATGTACGTTTGCGAATATTCGGTGGCAAACGTCGGGTGGGAGTCCGGGTTATTCAAAATATTAAGTTGACGAGAACGAACAAACCGCGACAACTGCCGTCCTCTTGCATTCAATGCATTACCCCGAAATGGGGTTTCTAGCAATACAATAACCAGTAATGGCCTTATTGGCGCTTTGTTGGTGTCTACAAGAGAACCAACAGAACAAACAATGTGGTCTAGAGCCCAGATGGTACAGCGTACACTCCTATAAAGAGTTGAGAGGTTAGGCGCGTTTAAAGGGAGGGCGATCACGAAAGGTGACGCGTGAATGGGAAACAGGTGCAAAGATACAGATCGGGAAACAACCATCCAACGCAGTGTTTGGACATGGTGAAATTGAAACCACCGAGGCGGAATGCCAGACACAGTCCCACCCCTGATATACAGGTCGCAAACCACCTCAGAGTCAGTGCTTGTGGCTTCCATATAAGAGACGAAATGTTCATTTGCAGTGTGGTCACGTTTTGCTTGAAGAAAACGTAGTGATGCCAGTTGTAAGGTGAAACGGCATCGACTGTGCGACGTGGCGCCGCCTTGACCAGCCACCACTAGCCGCCGCATCAAAGACTTGAGACATTTCATGACCGCACGTGAGACGTTTTGTTGCTACGCGTTTCTGAACAGCACTTGGGCGCGTTAGTTTTCGAATTTTCGCCAAACTTTGTGGCCGTAAAATAGAGGCGACCATAGCATTCTGGCTGTGCACCTTCATATCGTTATCTCGTCTCGCCGATATAAATGTTTGTGTCCGTGGGCATAGAGTCTTCCAGGCGCCTGTCTTGTATGCGCGACGCAAGTCTCAAGCTCTAGCCACTATTACCATAAAAAAAAACCAGTCGTAAGCCTCATTAGGATTTGATGTATTTAAAACGTTTACCCAGGTTAGTGTTGAAAGCATTTGTCGAAACATACCACAAACACTTTCGTCAATGAACCTGCGAAAAACCTGTTCTACCGTACCCTGGCGCACTGTCGCTCCAGATAAAAAACAAAAAAAAACTGGAGTGGTCACTAATTCCTGCAGATAGACCACCCGCATACCTGCAAGCATCCAGAGAGCACATTAAGGCAAAGATCGATTAAAGAATGACTTGTATTGGTGACACGCGTAGCTACATCGATAACGTTCATAAGATCAAATGATGATATCAATTCCAAAACTTTCGTTCTCGGTGGGATCACTTACAAGCATGTTGATGTTAAAATTCCTATTATTGCTACTTGAAGGTTCAAGGAAAACCTAAGTATTCACTTAGGTTTTCAAGGAAGTGAAGAAAAATAAACTAGGGGCGGGATTGCAGTCGGTAGACAAGTGCAATAGCGAAAGCTTTGCCCGCGAAGGCTAGGCACTCATAGTCATCAGTAATCACAGTATATTCGGTAATGATGCGATACGAGATACCGCCAGCGATGTAAAGCGCTAGGCCCCCGCCTATTTTACAACGCCAAAATGTAGCCTCAGAGCTATAACGAATGACCCTTACGGCACCATTTTTATTGGTAAACCAGGTTTCCGTAACAGCTAGTCCATCAAAATTGTGGTTCAGCTTTTTATGTACAGACAAACCTTCACATATTTGTTTCGAAAGCTTTAGGAGATAAGGTAAGAAAAGACCGAAATATGGTGACATCTTAGTCGAGCAAGAACACGACGAAAAGAAACAGCATCGTGATAACTGTGTGACCTTTCATCCATGAGGGAGGTGGTTCGCAATTTCCCATTACGTGATTACAACAATTTTTAGGTCATTTTCTGACTTCATGCGGAAGATACGGTCGCCCTGCTTCTTTTTGATATGCACCTTACCATTTCTTGCCACGAACGCTGATAGAATCGAGCGCTGTCGTTTTATCTATTCATAGAAGATTTTTGTTATACGGTATGAACTTGTGGAAAAAAAGGACGCGAGGTTCTTCCATTTTCAGCAGAGGTCTCTGTTCTGCGCATTTTTTGTACATGTTCTCGAACTGAACAAGAACAATTGGGACTTTGTCCGGCTTCGGTAGCAGTCTATGTAGGGCATCCATGTTCAGTCCGGTTACTTCAACGATGTTTAGTTTACGGCGAATACTATTCAATTTGGAGAGCAAGTTCTCACCTCCGGTGTGTTCCAGGCTATGAATCCCTAGGTTACGATTGCGACTTTATTGTTCATCTCGTTTAGTTCCTTTTTCAGATCATTCAGTGCCTGCGTTGGAGTGCTCATTCTACCTGTTCTACTCTGACCTTCAGGTCAGCAATCCTTTTTCTCTGTTAGTCAACCGTTAATACTAAGGTATCTTAGCTAGCGGAAAAATTCTTAGCACCAGTTTCAATGATTCTAACACTTTCTTTGATTCCCATCAGTTCTTTCATCTGGCTCACGAGTGGTAGAAGCGTAGCGATCCTTTGGTTCATTAAAGCCAGTTTATCAGATATGTCAGCTACTTTTTCTTGATTTGACTTTCCAGGTTGCTGGCCACTCCTTTGTTTAGCGACTTTGCAGGTAGCGCACAGTCATGTCGTTACGAAGTCAGGTTTCAACCGAACCGTCGCCTTTGTCACCCCTGAGCCGTTACCAGCATGTTAACATTCAGTACACGTGGTTGTAGCGGCATTAGACCTAATGATTTTCTGGCACACTAAGCAAATATCAGTTGATTCATACCTGTCATTTCGACAGCAAACACGTGACACATTCACATCAACAATCACATCAGCACGGGTCGCAGCGCTAGCTAAAAATGTAAACTACTAGCTTAAAAAAAGCAACCTGCAAGAGACAGCGAAGAGTGGTTATAGACGATCTTCACGCCAGCCGCTGCCACCTTGTCTAATGAAGGGTAGTCGATCTTGCAGCAGGCCTTTGTAGCTCTTCGCGGTCTGACGCAGTGCTCCGTGCCACCACACGGCGAATGAGCTGGCTCAGGATCTTGAATCTTCGACGACGATCTCTCCTCGACTTCCAGGTGAATACCGGGATAACTGCAAGAGGCAACGAAGAATGGTTACAGACGAACTTCACGCCAGCCGCTGCCGCCTTTTGCTGCCGCCTTGTGCCGGCTTGTAGTAAATTGCGGGGCTAGAACCTGGACGAATCAGTTGTTGCATGGATAGCCCAGTAGCTCTCTCGAAGACAGCAATCGGTCGTTGTCAACGGTTTTTATCCCGGATACGTTCCTGTGACCTCACAAAGTCTCCAGGGCTGAGTTTTGGGCCTTCTTTGTTTCTGTTATATATAAATATTATTACTATTAACTTCAAGTCCTACTTCAAACTGTTCGACGGGGTGACGGTGTATTGTACCGAAATATAAATAATGAACGTGATTCCAAACACCTGCAGCATTATTGGAATGAAATAGCATTCTGGTGTGCCGATTGAGAAAAGTCGTTGAATGTAAAAAACTTTTTCACTTCACCTGTTCAAGGAAACGTTATATTAGTTCAATACGTATAGCGTAAACGGCAATGCTTTAAAGGGGCCATGCCGAAAAACTCGTTTGTTTTATTCAGAAGATTTTGCTTTATAGAGCTCCAGGGACTTGTTCGGCAGCAAACGATGCTTTATTCACTGAGAAATTCAATATCTTAAGTCAAACTTGCAATTCTCCTGCAAAATCGTGTGGTTTTCGGCGACGACAATGACGTATTAAGAGCAGGGCCTTAATACTAAATACAGCCTGCTGACCAGGGCTGCCACCATCTCACAGGCGCCCGTTTGGTTATCTTTTTTATCGCTGACTTTCATAGATGGCACCGCAATACTGCGGAAATGTGTGTGTGTGGTGCACACCCCCCTGATTCAAAGGGTACAGCACAAATATCATCATCATCATCGTCAATGCCAGTGTTTGCACTTTGCTTCTGGTCCGACTTCCACATTTGGACTAATTTTATTACGGTTCATACTAATAATTTGTTAGCGCTTCAGCTCTGACTCGACAAACATGGTCACGTAAGGGACCGTGCCGCTTGTGTCACTCGGTCAGTGGGGCTTCAGACAAGTGCAGTGCGTCCGAACGCTGTGTTAGCGATGTCAGCCGGCAAAGTGTCGCCCTAACTGCTTCAGTGTTTACGTTTTCCTTCGTAACTTAATTTGCCCCCTCCCCTCATTGTTACTGCCACAACAAAAATATGCCTTACTCGCAAATAGTTCGTTGGACAATCTTATAAGCACTGCTTAATTTCCGTTTGCTTTTGCCGGCATCACCAAATTGCACAGCAGGGCTTATGGCATCATAGGTTCTGTTGCGTGAAATGTACGAGTGGGTCTTGTGGCAATTTCCTTTATTCCTAATTATGTAGCTCATTTGATTAACGTTTACGTAATAGTGGAGTCAGTATGATTCTAATGAGTTGCTCTTTCTTAAGAACATCAAAAACATCGACATCAAACAACATCATAAACCGATTGAAAATAAAGGCACTTGTTCGATCTCTCCTAGAATAAGCCCTGTGAAAGCTCATCAGAAACGTTGATCGAGTATACAATTTCTAACTGACAAAAATGGTCAAAACCCTGGCATACGTTTTGTGTGAAGGAAATTATATAATGTTCTGGCGAGTTCTGTGGAGAGCCGAAACACTTCGTAAAAGCATCCGTGCCGGTATTATATACAACGAGACTGGTAAGGCAGCTGTTTTAAAATTAGTTGATTTACCGAGGTCATGGAAGTGGTCAGGACGAATGTCCTAAAAGAAATTCATTAAAGCGGCAAATTTATCTTCGTTAAATTCAAACCACTAAAGTAAGAGCCCTCCACACATCCGCCCGTTTATTACATCTGCTCCGCAGAGAAGATATCAGTACTTGGACAGTACACCTATTCCAGCTATAGCAAAGAAGTGAACATTTTCTGCACCCGACAGTAAACGGGGCACAGCAATTATAGGAACGACAAGTCGTGAGCAGCGTTTAATAAATTGATGTTGCGGTCAACTCAGGCTGATCAATAAGCAGGGCTGAACTTAATGCTGGATGGCTGGGGGTGTCGGGCGGCCTGACATTGATGTGGGTGCAGTGGACCCAAAATGGTGGATTTGTGCTGCTGCACAGTGCGATTGAGCCATCTGGTTGCACTGAATGCATTGGTCGTCCACCGTCCACAGTACAGTTAGCGTACTGTGGGTGAACTCCAAAGCCCGTAGCATGTGGGAGCTTCCGGCAGCTGTAGTCCGGCTGGAGTTTGACGACCGCATCTCGGCTGACCTCCGGCGGCCGTACTTCCGCCGCGCACAGGTGGCAATCGAATGGCCGGAGCCCTGTGGCTGGATTCTAGCCGTATGAACGTAAGGCGGTCGACTGGCCGAAGGAGACTGACCGTTGGATAGCCATGGACGTATACGACCGTACACGGCCAAAAGGCCCATATTTTGGACACTGGCCAAACACGTATGCTGGAAAAAGGCCGGATAGAAAGTCAGTGGCCAAAGTATATCGGCTTGAGTTCGGACGAACAGTCCTGAGCTGCCTGGGTTGCTGGTACATGCCGCTACAGGTGCAAGTGCCACAAAACTGGTGCGACGGTGCAAGGAGCTGTCCACTTACACACATATTATCCGCGCGCTGGTAGCATCATTGGTCACGGTTGCATGCACAAGTGTGGCACGTTGCGTAGCATGAGTAGCCCGAGCACTTATACGGGGTACCGGCCAGCGCTCAATATTGAGCAGATTCCAGAGGGAACGTGTGCATGGATGGGCGGCTCATCTGGCAGTTACTCGCCGTCACGAGGTGGTAGGCTCCGTCCCTGTAAGAAAAATAAAAGGAAACCTAGGGGCATACAACACGGGGAATATTGGACTAATGCTTTCAAAGAAGCTATGGCTCCTAAAAGTTGTGAGTGAAGGTAGAGTAGATAGGCGGAATTGTAGCGTAAGCGCGATAATTTCGGAATCAGTATTCGTTTTATGCGAAAAATTCTACGAAATAATGAGAGCTATTTCTCAGAAATAAGGGACGTCAGTCAGAGAAGCATAAATATAAAGCTCTAAAGGGCCATCTGAGAGAGACTCGAAGACTCCTGGCCCTCATTTGCCGGAGCTGTAGAGCTGCTGGGACAAAATGTGAGCGAAAATATTTGGAACAGACATTAGGAACAGTCGAGGAGATACACTGGTAGGATTTTCACACAGAAATAATTTGAGATTGCTTAACACATTCTTTTACAAGCGACATAATGTGAAATGTACGTGGAAATGTCCCGACGGTACAACGAAAAAACGGAATTGACTTCAGTTTTAGTGACAATTCATCTATTGTGGAAGACGTATTGACGCTCAGTAAGATTCGAAGCACCGATCATAGGATGATTAGACGCAAGCTAATGCTGAATCTCCAAGGAGAAAGGAGGAAACTCGTGAGAACTAATATTCCTGCATGGCGTCAGTCAGAGACAGATCGCAGGAGTATAAAACACCTCTTCGAAACAAATGCGCGGTTCTATACGAGCAGGACGAGGTCAGTGTAGGCAGGCAAAACAGCAACCTAACGTCGGCCATCAGTGATTCAACACCAGCTGTTGCTGAAGCAACATGTACAAAACAAGCACAATAACTAACACAAAAACGAAGTAACTAATTGCCAAGCGTATAAACATGTAGGCGTCAAGTACGACAGGTCACAGTCAATTGACCGAGCTGCTGAAAGTGATTTGCAGAAGAAGCACAAATGAAATTCCTGCATAAAACGTTGTCCTTATAAGGGAAATGCTGCAAATAGGGGGAAGTTTCAAAGCAGCTAAGTGGAAGCCAGCAATCGGCAAATGCAGGAGGTACGCACTGAAACACGAGCAGGGTGATATAACACACAACATTGACGAGAAAATATAGGTAGCAGAAGGGTTTTACACCAGTCGGTAGGCCGTCGACGTGATACAAAGGTAAAATACTGAGAGTACAAGCTGATCTTGGCATGTCCCAGCAGTAACTAAAGGGGAGATAGGATAGGCTCTGAAAGGAATAAAAAGAGTAAAAACCGCGTGTGACGACCCAATTACGGTGGACCTTTTGTAGGAAGCAAGAGATAGTGTACAGGAAAATCCCGCTGTACCATTTTTTGATTGATTGAAGCTTCATTCATTTTTAGCAGAACAACATACGTAAGAACAGTGTTGGACCCAATACCCACAGGCTAGTTTTAGGGTCCACAAACAAAATACAATGGGACTTCGGTCGCATGAAATCGTAGCTTCCTAATTAAAGTGTTCAACATCAAGTATTTGCATATATATGCATATATATATATACATATACCTACATATATACACACTTATGCAAAAACATAAATATTCACACACATATATACAGGCGAGGAAGGCTTATACACCGACTATACAAGAAGAACATGAGCTTTTAAGGAATATACATTGACATATACAAAACAACAGATGTTGGTACATATACAAAATACATTTGCAAAATACATTCGCAAAAACATTCGCAAAAACATTCGCAAAATACATTTTGGGAATGTTTAAAGACTCGACAATTGCCCTAGACTGGAAAAACACCAATTGTCATAATAAGAAGGCCGATCACAATGACCTCATGAAAACAGACCTGTCCCTGTAGTCTCGGTTGTGTGCGAGCATATTAAAAAGTTATAGTTAGGCGCATAGGTGGCAGCCTGGACTTCCAACAACCCAGAGAGAAGGCAGGGTTTAGGAAAAGGTACTCTACCATTGATCACATCCACTTTGTCAGTCAAGTGATACTATAACTCAAAGAATACAGTGAACCCCTTAGCATGAAATTTATAGAGTAAGGAAAAGCGTTAGATTCCGTACTCGCCGCACCCGTGCTAGTAGCAGTAGAAGACCAGGGACTAAAGAAGATCTACATAAGACGTATAAGGAATGCACGGGAAGGATAACCCTCCACATGCGAGGCGATAAATTCCAGATCTGAAAGCGAGTAAGACACAGAGATGCCATCTCACCAAACTATTCACAGCATGTCTGGTGGGGGTGTTTCGAAAGGTTGACTAGCAACAGGTAGCACTAATAATAATGCGGAATACAATCTGCATCGGATAGATGTTAAGCGCTTACCCCAGCAACGAGAAAGAAATCCGGGCAGAATAGGTTTGCGTTAGGATAACTTCCCGCAAGCACTCCCAAATAATAAAAATTGAGCTACCTCTGTCCGTAAAAAGAAAAATCTAATACCCGTGCATACGGCCGGTTATGACCTATGAAGCTGAAACGGCGCCTTACTAAACAACTATAAAGAAAACTTAGGTGGGCTCAATAGGCGAGGGAACAAATATTCTTAGCAGTAACACTCAGGGACCGGAAGCGATCTACCTAGTGGTCTCCTCGATTTGGCTACACTTTCTGCACTAGTTCACAAAAGTGTCGTGCAAGTGCAGCGCCAGTTCTTTCAGTGCGAGTGCAGCCGTACACAAGCGCTTTCTGTGCAGCGGCCGAATCGAGGGCAAAAGTGCACAAACGTCGTCTCCTGCGGTCCGTGTTTGCGCGCTCGGGTTGTTTTTGTTTTTTTCGAAATGGCGTCACCCTGCACTCGCCTTGTGTTTCGTGCACAAGTTCACTATCTTGTTGCACGGGACGACCATTCTCGTCTAAAACGGGAAACGCCGTCATTTCTACTACGTTTACTGACACTTGTATCATGCTGGAGCCGTCTGCTATGATGCGCACAACAAAACGCGCCAAAGCACGCTGCCTCTTGCACGAGACGAGAACTCGCACAGAGGCTAGTGCAGAAGTATAGAAGAACTCGTGCAACACAGCGTCGAATCGAGGGCCGAAGTGCAGGCGGCGCTAAC
This sequence comes from Haemaphysalis longicornis, assembly GCF_048455015.1. Taxonomy (NCBI): domain Eukaryota; kingdom Metazoa; phylum Arthropoda; class Arachnida; order Ixodida; family Ixodidae; genus Haemaphysalis; species Haemaphysalis longicornis. The sequence goes on along the minus strand of NW_027526407.1, from coordinate 200,791,820 downwards.
TGCACTGGTAAATCGAGTGCGAGAGTGCTGCACCACCTCAACTGGTGCAGGAAGTGTAGCCAAATCGAGGAGACCATAGATCAGAGAAGAAACTAGTGCAGAAGACATAGTTCAAACATAGAAACAAACATAGTCTTCAGCTCGCCTTGTGGTGACATGAACAGACAACCAATTAAGATACCAGAGTGAATACCAATAGATGGGTTCGAATGAAGGGGAATCCCATTAATCTCATTGAGGGAATAAAAAAAATTTGGGGTAAACTGTACTCGAGCCGTGCAGGACAGGAACAGTTGGACGTCAAGGGAAGATTCCTTCGCCCTTCAGTGAACCTGAGTAGGCTGATGATGACGACGACGACAACGATGATGGCGATGACAAACCAGAATGGATTTATATTTTGCAGTGTTGAACCATATACGAAAAGAGGGAGTCTGTGGCACCCATCCATATACGATTTAAACGGTTTCAGATATATTGCCAGGGTTGAAAAGTTTTGAAAGAAGGATATGCTTGCTTTTTGCAGAGAAAGAAAGTGTGTACTCAGAAAGGAGACCGGAAACAGTAGGTACAAAACTGTTTGGAAAGAGTCTACGTGGAATAACTTTATGTATGTATTCATGAAACGAAGGTTGCAGAAGAAACAGTACTGGGTTTATTATTTTAGTTTGCGAGATTCAACCGGCCGCTAAACACTACGGTTACATGCTCCTAAAACGGTGAAGAGAGATACAAAAACCAAAAATACCGCCATAATCTCAAGTATTAAAAATGCAGGTTGTTTATTTAGCACAAAATTTGCACCAGTATATTGGCTTGTTTAAATATTCAGAGGTATCGTTAGCAAAGAAACTGCCCAAGAAAGTTGGAGATGGCATTCATATTTCCGCCATAAGATACATGGCACGGTAGAAATATTTTGACGTAGATGGAGCGTTTTCGAAGGGCGCCAGTCATTGAGTCCCGTACAGAGTTTTCGGAGTAGGCAGGGTGCAAATATTTTGAAAGCAATATAAATCTTTGTGCAGTCACCTGCCATATATTCGGTTACACAGATTTTTCAGGGCCTCTTGTAGAACTTTTCAGGTAATAAATCAGGTTGTCCTTTGTTTTGAGGGCCTGGCAAAATATTTTTCCAGTTTTGTGGGTAAATGGTCCAATGTTGGCTCGGCCGAAAGTCAATGGGTGTGACCCTCCGTTGTAAAGGCCTAGGGTGCGATCACAGCTGTTGACCATGTTTATCGGCGATGCGACTAGCGACGGTAAGTAGAACGAACTTGATCTGATTGGAGCGCCCTCTGCTAAAACACGAATGCTTACTCTTGCGAACGCCGCATTATTTTCCTCTTTGTACACCACAAATGCCACGGCCCTGCGTTCCCAATCCGTTCCACATTTGAGCGAGCCACTGTACCTACCTGCGTCATTGATTGCTTTCGGTTGGCAGCTATGACGTATTTCCGAGAACAATTGGTGAGCACGGCTTACAGATGACGGCTAGTACAAAAACAATTCAGGCATGACCGTAATACCATTGCCGCATTATTAACTGTCACCCCTAGAGAATCAAGAAGTGCAGACCCAAAGCCTAGTCTCTGTTGTGCCCTATTTTTTGTTATGTAAGGGTGTTCTGGGGGAGCAGACACCTGAAAGTTCTGAATAAATATAGCAAAAAGGTCCGCTGTTTCTGCAGGTAAAACGGATGGGGGCGCTAGAGAGTGCAAACATGTTCACGTCAGCTCCTGCTTTCTTGGTGGTTCTGGAGTAGAATATTCGGGAATATTATGCGAATTTAGCGCTCATCAAATGATGAAGCCCATCCGCTCCACGCCGAGATCAACTTTGTGTCGATTAGTGAAATTTTTGGCCATTTACGACTGTTTTTCACTGAGGCCACACCAGAGCCCATCCAAGCCTAACGCCGACGTCTGCTTCTGGGCGGAACCGGCAGCGCTCCGAGACCATGCCTGAGGCGGAAATGGTAGAGGGGGTGGATATTTCTTCCGAAGATGTCAACGGCCCAGGATGGCGTACGTCGCTATCAAAGAAGAGAAAATCCCGTCTGCATTCGCGACTTCGGCGGACACTCTACCTTCAAGTACAAGCAGCTCGGGTAGCCGCCGCACGGCCGACCCGCGTAGAATTGCAAGGTGATTGGTAGCAGCTTCGCGGCCCCCAGGCTTACCACGGGGACAAGTGCGTGTTATTATTGGTCCCAAGGACGGAAATAATATCAAGAAAATGAGCCTGTACGCGGTCATGAGAGCCCTGACGACGGCGCAGGGAATCGCCACGGATTCCTGTACCTGCTGTGCCCTAATCCCATGCAAAATGTTTACGTACTAAAAACACCGGCTCTAAAAAGCGCAGAGGCGTACGCGAATTGGTGTACCTTAAGGTAAACCAAATAATCCTCGCCACCAAGCAACATGCCGTTGCTGCCTATGTAGCGCAACCCGAAACCACGGGCAGAGGAGTCGTCTCTCAACATAGATGCCGACCTCACGTGCATTCAAGTTAAGAAGCCTTTCGTCAGCAAAAGAAACCCGTCGGTACTCGAGGTAAAGCGTATCAAGACATTTACGACTGTCGTGCTCTTTTTTGAGGGCATGCAGTTGCCGGGGTACGTCGTCTTTGGCACGTCCAAAGATTTTTAGAAGAGTCACATCGACGCGTGCTACTCGTGCGGCAAGCTGGGTCACCAACCCGGCGTCTGCATAAAATTCAAGCAGGATAATTGCAGGGGCTGAAGAGCAGAACACCGGGGTGAAGAACACAACTGTAAACCGAAGTGCGGCCTGTCGCAAGCCAGGGTCGAGATACGGTCGTGACTGTTCCCGCCAGCAGGCGCGCCTACAGTTTCCCTCTTGGGCTGACCGAGTCCAGAGCGGGCGGAAAACGCCACCAACGTCGTCGACGAGCGCTCACGTAGCACCTAGGGCACCGCCAGACCTTATATATAACATGATAGACGATGTCTTGAGGGATAACAAAGAAATTATGGAGCAGCTCGATCAGCTCACACACGCTATCGCCAACGTGGACGAGAAAGACATGGGACCTAAAAAAATGCCTTGCTTAAAACACATAGAGATCAGCTACAATCAAAAAGGAAAGCGACCCTACCGCGTAGCACCAAGCGGAGAAAGCCTCCGTACTGTCGGCGGCCCGAGGGGGGACGAACTTGAGGCCATCATGCAAGCCTTGAGAAAGCAGGCAATCCGAAGACCTCGATTCAATATTCCAAAGCATGGCTACGATGAAGAGTGCCATGGCGAAACATATCCCAAGTAATGCTGCACAATCTAACCATGCAACAGTATTACCTCACTCGGGGATATGCCCAAACTCAAACTGAACTCGCAATGGCCAGTAAAGCAAAGGACGTTCACACCTGGCAATGGAACTGCGCTAGCTTCAAGCGAAGGAGAGCCACATTACAGCAATATTTGGAATCGCAAGCCGAGAAATCCCTGGTGATCCTCCTGCAAGAAACGCTTTGCGAAATGCTCACAATTATAGGATATTGAGTTGTGGTGGCTAGAAAGCAAGAAAAGAGGTGGTTTTCCCCGCTCGTATCTACGGAAGTATCATCCCAAGAGCACGTGCTGAAGATCAATTCGCCCTATCTCGAGCAAATCAAGATCAAATTTGTCCCCAGCATGCACTGGAACACACGGCTTTCCCTTCTCAACGTTTAGGAGTCTCCTTACGACTATAAACTTCCATTAAACACGTCAATTTCCAAGGCTGCAACGCTAGCGAGAGATGTCCCCATCGTAATGGCAGGTGATTTCAACGCGGCGGATGAGGCCTAGGGTTAGCTCAAAACAACGGTGCAGTAAAAGGGTTCTAGGCTCCTACAGGCGGTCACGAACTGCTCGTTTAACTTGATCCCAGACCCCCAATTCCCTACTGCGATTGGGACGTTCGTGACAAGACAGACAACACCGGACCTAACCTTCATAAAGAACATTCAAGAGGCGACCTGGCGACATACTCTAGAGAACTCCCGAAGTGACCATTACATCTTGGCCACTACCCTTCTGATGGGAGTGGAAAAGCCGAGGCAACATAAGATCGTTGACTCTGACGCGCTTCGCAAAATCCGTAAGTAACACCAAACCGAATATGAAACTCTGCAGGATCTCCTCGACAGGCTTAACACGGATGTAGCGGCTGCCACCAAAACCGCCGAGACCCCACCAAATATCACAAAGATGGACGCCAAACTCGTGAACCTGCTTGAGGCAAGAAATGCAATTCCAGCATGACGGCGCAAGCAACGACTGAATAGACGACGTAGGAAGAAGACTGCAGAACTTGATTGCCAGACAGCAACACGCTCTCACACTCAACGCTCAGAAATGGGACGAGATCTGCGTCGACATAGACGGTAGGATGCGTATGGGTGGAAAGTGGAACCTGATCAAGAAGCTCATAGACGACCAACAGTCGAAGGACAATCAACAGCTCGCAACCCACAAACTGTAACAGAACGTAAGAACGTGGGGACGAAAATAGTTTTGATAAAGTAGTTAGCATCTACATCTCTTTAGGTAAGAGCTCAGATCAAGATTACCCGTCATACCAAGGACAAGAGAACGAGATTCTTCATGGCCCAATCACAGAGCAGCAAGTCTGAGCGGCTCTGCAGGACCTGAACAGCCGTTCGGCCCCGGGACCTGACGGTGGCAAGAACCGCATGCTCCGTAACCTTGACGCAAAATCGGTCAAGAGCCTCACGAAAGAAGCGAACAATGTCTGGACAACTGGCCAAGATTGAAAAAGCTGGAAAGAAGCAACGATCATTATGATTCTCAAACCGCGTAAGCCCCTAGCGCCCGAACACATGCGACGGATGTCGCTGACGTCTGGTATCGGCAAAGTCATCGAACACGAGGTCAACGCAAGTATTTTACGTCACATCCAGTAAGAAGAGGGGGTTGGCTTCAGACCCATAGTGTCCACGGAAGGCGTCATATTGCTTCTCAAGCGCCACTTCCTGGAAGTGTATTCTAGAGACGTTAGCGGTATGCTAGCCTTAGACCTCACGAAAGCCTTCGACCCGATTTTTCACCAATACGGGCTACACATGGTATTGAAACTCAAACTCAGAAGAAAAGTTCACTCACACACAAGATTCATACTGAATTCCGCTATGTATGCACAAGAATAGGACGCTAACAGGAGCGGGACAGGGCGCAAACTTGCAACTGTTTACTTATTAAGACGACAGAAAGGGGGGACACCTACATATACACACAAGAGCGACAGACTGCGCTTGCACATTAAAACCGATAAAACCTAAAACCAAAACATGAAGGCGCAGAAACAAATCTGCTTACACGACCACAAAACAGCAGAACACTGGCAGAAAAAAAGTTGGAGTGTCTGCTTGCAATATGTTATCTTTGTTGTCGTGGTGGCTCTCTCTGAATAAATTTTCGTTCCTCACCAGTAAGCAGGATTGATGGAGTGCTAACGCACCGATCCTATTCTGTGACTATGTGATATGCTGCAATGATCTCCTGCGTTATCCTGTCTTTAGCGCGTGCCAGATTGCGCGTGTCCTAAATCTGCGGTATGCACTCACGCGGTTTGCAAGTTTTGCAATGCAGTGACCGATTGCTCGTTTCCTGTTTTGGCGAACCTTCCGCTTTCTCAAGTACAAGCTTTCCCACACGCCAGCGGTATTTATATGCTAAATGCGTCTGACAATCAACAAATTCCTACCTGTGTTTCACGCCACATTCTTCTTTGCCTTACTGTCTCCCGTTCATTTTCACGCACATCCCATTTAGTTTTGATGGTGCAGAGAAAACCACTCTGACAGCATTCTTTTCTGCAAGCTTTTTTAACCTGTGTTATACTGCAAGGATATATGGGATTGCTACCAGAGTCTTTTTCTCTGTAACACCCCTTTCTTGGTTTCTAGATCCTCCTGTGATAGACTGGAGCAGCTTTTCACTGGCGGGCTGTCTGGGTATCCCTGATTCGTGAGCCTAGTTGTTTGTAAGGCGTAGCCGTCTTCGGTGAGGTGATCAGTTTTTCTGGTGGCCTGCGTCAAGCAAGAGATTGCAATGCCTCTTTCACTATTTTGGAATGTGTGGAGTCATACCTGAAAAGACCCTTTTCCGACCTAGTTTTGTACATCTGTCCAGTGTGAGTCGTGCCTATTTTTATGTGTAGGTCTCGAAACTGAATGCATGAATTCTCAGCGACCTCTTGGGTGAATTCGAGCATGCCTAAGGCACCTTTCACAACGTTTATCAATGGTTCGGGGTGCCTGCTGGTTCGAGGGAAGAACACCAAGACCATCGTGAACAGGCACAACTCACACTTGCTGGATGTAAAAAACTAGGTTGGAAAAAGGGCTTTTCAGGTATGACTGAGCACATTCCAAAACAGTGAAAAGAAGCATTGCACTCTTTTGCATGACCCATGCCATGAGAAAAACTTATCACCTCATCGAAAATATCTACGCCCTACAAACCGCTAGGCTCAGGAATCAGGGATACCCTGACAGCCTACTCGCATCTGTCAGTGAAAACCTGCTCCAGTCTATCACAAGAGCAACTAGGAACAAATAAAGGAATGTTACAGAGAAAAAGACGCCGGCAGCAATCACATATCTCCATGGAGTATCCCACAGGGTAAAAAAGCTTGCAGAAATGAATGAGGTCAGGGTGGTTTTCTCGGCACCGTCAAAGCTAAAAGCATATGCGAGAAAGTGAACGGGTGACGGGAAGGCAAAGAAAAATGTGGCGTGAAACGTCAGGCAAAAATATGTTGATTTCCAGACGCATGTAGTATACAAAATACCACTGGGTTGTGATAAACCTTGTATCGGACAAAGCGGAAGGTGGGCCAATGAACTCCTTAAAAACACCAATCCGAGAAGAGCGCGAGTGCATACCGCAATTTCAGGACACGCCCATTCTGGCACGCGCTAAAGACACGATAACGCGCGAGATCATGGAATCATAAAACATAGTCACAGATTAGGAATGGTATGATGCGTTAGCACTCCGTCAATCCTGCTTAATGGTGAGGAAAAAAAGTTCATTCAGAGAGAGTCCCCATGACCAGAAAGCTAATATATTGCAAGCAGACACTCCCACTTTTTCCTGCCAGTGTTCTGGTGTTTCGTGGTCGTGTTTCTGCACCTTCATGCTTCTAGGTTTTATCGTTTTACTGCGCAAGCGCTGAATGTCGCTTTTGTGTATATATTTATGTGTCCCCCGGTTCTGTCGGCTCTTTAAATAAACAGTTTCAAGTTTGCGCCCTGTCCCAGTCCTGTTAGAGTCCTATTCAAGAGCATACTCACCGCAATTCAGTATGAAGCATCACCACCTAGCACCTTTTCTACGTCCTTTTGATACATACGATCCGTCCTCAGACACCGAACGGCCTTTTTCAAACTCGGCCAGGTGCAGTCGAAGGAGTACGAACTCGGTCCGAGGGGCACCCCGCACGGAGCAGTATTGTGACCGCTGCTCTTCAGTGTAGTTATGTAGGACCTGTCTTTAAAGCTTGGATTTACCACCGGGATCAGCCATGCTCTGAATGCGGACATCATGGTTGGGGGGCGTGGTGGTTCTCCAGCTGATACGAAAGAAGCCCTGCAAACGGCACTAGAGATCACAGAAGAATACCTTCAGGACACAGCACCTAAACTCCCGCCGGACAAGTCGGAAATCCTGCTATACCGCTTCAACCGTAAGTGCGAAGTGGGGCAACTACACTCTCATCAAGCGGCCATCGAGCTGTGCATGACAGACGGCTTGGTCAAACCGAAGGTCGACGTAATCAGAATGCTTGGTATGTCCATTCGAATTCGCGGGAACAAACCCAAGGCCATCGGCATCCGAACTGGTGAAACGGAAGCGACGATCCTACTCTCGATGCGCGTCTCCAATAGCAGGAACGACCTCTCCGAGCGCAACCTTCTGTGACAGTACAACGCATTGCTCATGACCCACATTAACTATGTCACAGGTGCCCTCGACTGGTCCCGCACGGACGAGAACAAAGTTAATACGCTCATTAAGAAGAACATATAGTTCTTAGTATTTCAGCATCCGCAATCACAAAAAGATGGAACAACTGGGCATTCACAATTCATTGATCGAAACTGCAGTATCCCAGAGAACCGCGCAAGAACAGAGGCTGCCCTCCATGGGGGCCGGCCGGAAAATCTCAGAGACATCGGCTACAATCCCGAAGATTTCGTTGATCACACTGCACAGGTCCCCAGAATGATGAGGGAAACGTCGCAGGTAGACCTCTTGCCTGTACATCCCCAATTTAACGAGGGGAGACGGTGAGCCAGGGCCCGAACCATCATGCAGCTCGCAAATATAGAATCAGCCAAAGCCCTTTTCGTGGACATCGCCCACTACGGCCGCTCGGGTAAGTTTGGCATGGCAGCGGTGGATGTCAAAGGAAAGCTCGTCACCTCGGCGTCCTTTTATGCACCAAAGTCCACTACGGCTGAGCAAATTTCCTTATCCATCGCCATTACAGAAAACCGGTTCAAGCAAATCTACATTGACTCCTGCCCGGTGGCAAGAGCCTTCCTCAAAGGAACTACTTCCAAAGAAGCGCGGCCAGGATTCTACAGCGAAGAAAAGAAGAGACATTCCCTAACATCACATGATTCCTGACCTACATGGGCCACGGAGTCCGCGACACCCTCCCAAACGCCAACTACTTCGCTCACAATCGCCCTCGAGAAATCGCGACGCGCTGCAATCGAACAGGCCGAGCTCCCGAGGCCCCCAGAAAGTTCAGAGACGCGTTACTCACTTTCAAGGAGGTAGTCTCACACTGCGAACTTACTCGAAGTACACTCCCGCTGGCCCACCCTGCCCGCACATACCCGCAGTCAGCATCGTTTAGTATGCTTCAGACCAGTTTTTTCGCAACCAGGAGCCGGTTTAGCCTATTTCACCCCAACATTCACACTCACTGTCCCCTGTGCGACGCAGCTTACGGTAGCTTCGATCATATGTTATGGGAGTGCCTGTCGTTACAAGAGGACGCTGAACTCGTCACAGAAAAAGAATGAACCACGGCGCCACGCAGCGAAGACTATTGTAGTCAGCTCCGGGCTGTCCAGAAGGCCTGTGTTAGGGCGGAGGTCCTAAACCTACCGCCACCCACGAAGTTCCGGCCCGCGTCTACTCTGGATGGTCCTCTGGGCGGCTAGGTTAGGCCTTGCGGACTTAATAATTTTAATATCTTTCTGTCTGTTTTTTCAGCCTTGCATCAGTAGATCAGGATGCGGCAATTGTTGCGTTTTTCTAGCCAAAAAAGACTATCACCTTAAAAATGGTGTAGCAAATTGTACACGTACGCATATTTCCCTTGTGCTCAAACTCGAGCCGGTACCGAAGCCGGCTTTACTGTTTTATAACCTATATTTGGTGCTTTTCATTTACAGGTGGCGCAGTTTTTTTGGTATTGGTTTCCTATCCCCACCGGATCAACGTCAAGCTTAAATAGCTCCGATGTTACACGCCACCGCTCTGCGCCGCTCTCTGGTCCTCTCCAGATATGTGTGATTTTGGAAGCCCTCCTGAGGGCAATACATCTGCGTTTAAGCACCGTATAGACACACTCGAGATGCTAGCCCTACCCACAGCTGGCCATTGCGTTATGACGTGCTAAACGACTCATCATTATCCGTAGGGCGGAAGCGTGCTCCGCGGTTACTTCATCGTACTTTCGCCAAAACGCTAAGCATCCCTGAAGTCTGACTTACCGAAAGAAGTCCGGAAGCTACCTGTTTTAGGTCGGCTGCTGACGCCGCAAGCATATCTTAAAAACATTTATATCCTGCATCTGTATTTGCGACGAATTTGACTGAATGCCAGCCGACAGTTATCTCTCCTTCATTAACCACCACCATAGCTACCGGCGAGTTTCAATTGACGAATCGGACTGAAAAGCAGCGTTTGTTACACTGAACGGCCTAACCAACTCATGTCAACTCCCTCCGTGCCAAGTAATTCCCCCTACCTTTGACATAATGAACTTTTTTCAAGTGGCTGAAAGTAGCCAACTTGTGTGTGTGCTAAGTGGAAGGTCTATCTCAGTGATCTCACTATTTTAATCGCACATTTGACAAACAGCCCAGGTGGCTTAATGCAGTTCGGTAAGTGTTTTGACATGCCGGAATTCAGCCTAACACGCGGAAGCATTCATTTGTGTGTCAGCAAATGAATCTTCTGGGACATCTTCTCGGTGCTATGGCTGTTCACCCGAGCTTTATTATGAAGAAATTTTGATCTGTGCGAATATGTTCTAACCCTCAGTGGATAAAACATTACAGTTTCTGTTCTGGATGCAGTCGATGCGCAGGCTTTGAACGCGTTGGTTTTCGGCTAGTCACTGTCTGGTCGGAACACAAATTATCCCGTCATAACAGTCGAGAAAGAAAATTCGATGCGGGCCCACGGGGCTGCTAGAGGAGGCGGCTCGCACCGCAGCTTGCCTAGGCTTCTAGGAGTTCTCATGTACCCCTCGGTGGAGAACGGATACCGCGCAGCGGGCGTATTACAGATAGCCTTTGGAAGCCTGGTTCCTCTCTTTATTCACAGCTTTGTCACGCATACCTTTCGGACCATCGCCTTCCTTTCTCGTCAGTTCAAGGCATCGGGCTGTTCAAGCTTCATTACCGCGAAGACACTAACTGAGGGCAGATATTCTTACAAAGTGACGATGAGAAACCATGCCTGGCAGTGCACATATACTGGGTGCAATCTAATGAAAATGTAATCTGTTTCCTTTACCGAAGGTCTTGACGTTGCCGCAATATCGTGCTGAAGTCCTGTGGGATCTACGAACTATATTAAGTATCTCAACGACTGTGGCAAATTCTGAAATGAACTCAAACTTCCTTCGTCATGACTAAAATACGATCGAATTTAACAGAAAAATATCTACCGAAAACGAAGTCTTCATAGTAAGGCTATAACAAGATTGATATCCGAAACAATGAAGAATGGAATTTGCCTTTGTTGCTCTTTTTTCTATTATTCCAATAAACTGTGGAAACCATACGAAGACATCGAAGCATTTATAAGTGTTATTGACGCTGACCAAGGGTTCATAAACATTGCTGACTTCCTTGACCACATAGTAACACAAATATCATGTTAAAAAAAGTGACGAAATTCACACAAATATGCAATATAATGTTCAGCATGACATCCCTACCGACCAACGAAACATCAGTTGGGGAGGTGTAAGGTTCGGGATCCCCAAGTTTCTGGACCGTAGGTGAGTACCGGGAAGCTCACTACGAGGGTCAAACGTAAATTGACGACGACTTAGCGGGCAATAGAATGGAAGATGATAGGTGTAACATTAAGGGACAAGAAGAGAACGCAGTGGGTCAGGGAACAAACTCTGGTTAGGTAAATATTAATAGAAAATAAGAAGACGAAATGTATGTGGGTAGGGCATGTATTGCAAAGGCAACATAACTGCTGGCCATTAAGGGTAACAGAGTGGATTCCTAAAGAAGGTAAGAACGGCAGGGGCCGGTAGAAACTTAGATGGGCAGATGAGATCTAGAAACTTGTGGGGATAAATTAGGCGCAGATAGCACAAGCGCGGAATTATGGGAGATTAATGGCAGAAGTTCTTGCCTTGCAGTGGGCGCAGAGGAGCTGGTCAAGAAGAGAAAGAAGAAGAAGAATGTTCGGAACAATAGCGAATAGAAAAATATTTTCTAAAAAGAAAACCAGTTTATAAACCCCAAAACACCAAATAAACACACAACCAACACAGGAAAATAAATAAAAATGAGAGGGGGCGGCTGATCTTTGGCTAAAACAAAAACAGTTTCTACACATGAACAAGTCTCTGTACATGGTGCTTAGCGGTACGGGTCCGCAGCACCTGACGTTGCAGTAACAGAATCGTTCAGTATCGGCGCCGCTCTACGAGGTCACAAGTCGGGGGTTAATGCTGACACGGCGCCTTCGCAGCTTCCTCCCGTTTCTCAAACGAAGATTCCTGGGACACGACGCCGTCTTCATGGTACGCCACCCGAGAAGACGACTGCATGGTTAGCGATAGAGGGGACCGAGAGTTTGGGGCTATCAATGATCTCTTGTGGCAGAGCCCGGGTTAGAACGGCCGGGCACCGAGCATCCCAGTCACCGTCCACGCCGCCTCTCTTTGTCCACCACGAGATCGCCCCTCCGCCCAGACGATGTCGCTGAACTGTCCTCATGGCATGCACCTAGCACGCGCTCGTTTTGGATTATCTTCAGCTCTAGGCGCCTCAGTCGGGTTTAGTACCAGGGTGCATCTCGCCCGTGTGAAGTGCTCTGTTTTCTTCGTCGTGGTCTTCTTTGAGGCGGGCTTGTGCCCTGAATTTTCTTTTCACACACGTATCTTATCACTAGAAAATACGACTTTTTAGGCTTTTACATACGCATCCCATCACCTCCAGTTGAGGGCTGCTTGCAACGACACCGATATCAAGGAAGGCATACCTTCTGTTGCGGATCGGACACCTCGTTGCGGGTGCGCCGCCAGGAAACGAAGCCGTGGGACCCCTGAACGAATGACCCTTTTAATGGCGATGACTTGGTTACAATGATAATGATAGTAATGCACTCTCCGCTCGAGCGCTGGGTCTCTTCTTCTTCGTCACCCGCTAGTCTCCAACTTCCTCCAGGGCCTCAAGTGTGGCGGGATCTAGTTCTAGAAGACGTAGCTTCTGTACTGTCCCCTTGATGAGCTTGCCTCCTGGCAACCGCACTGAACAGGCTCGAACCAATCCGTCAGTGCCTGGGTACACTTCTTGAACCCGGGCTAGTGGCCAGTGGCCAGTAATAACTTGGGCGTCTTAGGAAGGTCCACCAGCACAATGTCGCCGACCTTTAAATTTGTTGAGCGATGCGTGGGCGAGCGATGCGCTGATGGTAGCCGCAACAAATATTCATGTTTCCATCGCTTCCAAAAATAAAAAAAAGCGCCGGCGACAGTCAGTTCTATCCTGCGTACTCATCTCGTTCGACTTCGTCATTGCTTCAGGTAACGTAGTTAGTGGCTGACCAACTAAGAAATGTGCTGGCGTGATGGCTAGAGGATCGCTTGCGTCATTCTCACTGTATGTGAGTGGCCGTGAATTATTTACCACTTCAATCTCGGTCAGAATGGTTGGAAGTTCTTCCGAGCAGAGGCACCTTCGCCCTAAAACTTTGCGGAGTGTTGTTTTCACGGTTCCGACTAACCGTTCCCACCAGCCTCCCCACCAAGGGGCCGCTTCAACTATGAACTTCCAACTAATTCTCTGATTCGCAATGAAATCCTGGAAGTCGTCGCGTTTCATCACTTTCCACAGTCTTTGTAGCTCTCGAGACGTTCTCTTGAAGGTTAGGGCATTATCGGAAAAAATTGCGCTTCCGAGCCCCCTTCTCACAATGAAGCGCCGAAAAGCCAACAGGAATGCAGGTGAGGACATATCCGAGACCAGTTCCAAGTGCAATGCTCTTGTTACGGCACACGTGAAAAGTACGATGTACACCTTTCTGTCAGAGCCCTCTGACGACCTCGCATACAATGGTCCGGCGAAATCAAGTTCTGTAGTGTCGAATGGTTTCGCCTTCTCCACCCTGCAGGTGGGAAGTGGTGGATACGGCGACGCGATGGGTTTAATGCGAAACCGGGCGCATAGCACGCATCGATTGATTACTTTCTTCGCCGCTTGTCGTGCTCTTGGGACCCAAAATCGCTCTCGTACGCTGTTTATCATTGCCGTCACTCCTCCGTGCATCACTCGACGATGGGCATCCGCAAACACAAGTTCGGTGAAGTGATGTCTACTTCGAAGTAGCATCGGATGCTTCACGTCCCGGCTGTCGGTGAGGTGTTGTAACCTTCCCCCGACGCGGAGAATATCATGCTCATCAAAAAATGGGTGTAGTTGGGCTATCCATGACCTACTCGCCGAAGGCGAACCTTGACCTTGACCTTCTTGTTGCCAACCTCTTTCTTCGGGAAACGATTCCGTTTGAACACGGTGAATCCAGTATCTCTCGGCTGCCAACATTTCTTCTGCAGAGAGGACTCCAGCTAGCTTGCTTCGTCTGGCATTTAACGTTGGAGACAAAGCGTAATGCCCATGCAGTAACACGGAGAAGTTTGCGCAGCGCGCCGAACCTGGCGGGGTCCATAAGTGGGGCTAAATGCACTGTGCTTCCCGCAGCGTGAAGTGTTGTAGGGGTTGCGGCTTCCATGCAAGAGGTTTTGTTGCTTTGGGGCTGTAGATGCATGATCTCCGGCCATTCCGATGAGGTCTTGGTCAGCCAAGCTGGTCCCTGCCACCAGTTTACGTCGGTAGCCAGTGCTTCTAAGGAGACCCCTCGGGTCAGTACATCTGCAGGGTTGGTTTCACCTGGACAATGTCGCCAGCTACAGCCTGATGTGTTGGACAGGATTTCCTTGACACGGTTTTTCACAAATACGTCTAGGGTCGAAGTTGCTCGATGTAACCAGCCAAGCACTATGGTCGAGTCCGTCCATGTGAAATGTTGCGTTCTTGTCATTAGGTCGCTCCAGAATTCTGCTATATACTTTAACAACCTGCTTCCTGTCAATGCGCCCATTAGCTCTTGTCGTGGCAATGACAGAGCTTTCAGAGAGGCTATCCTTGACTTGGCTATTAGAGCACTAGTCACTTGGCCACTTGCATCTTCTACCCGAAGATACGCACAAGCTCCGTAAGCTTTCAGGCTCGCATCGACGAAAACATGTAGCTGCATGTCACGTGGTTCCGTAACTCTGGGTTTAATGCTTCGGGTAACTCGGATCTTCGGCATATGTATCAATTTGTTTCTCCAGTCACGCCACTTATCTGCAATATCAACAGGAAGCTCTTCGTCCCAGTCCACCTTCATAAGCCATAACGGCTGAAACAGAAGTTTTCCTCGGACTACATACGGGGCGAGAAACCCTAACGGATCGTAGACCCGCGATATGGTCGGAAGCACAAATCGCTTAGTGTCCTTTGCTTTTTCCAAGAAAGTAAAAATGTTCTCCGGGTTGTAGATGAAGCTGTCTGTTTCCTTTGACCAACCCAATCCCAGAACTTTCGGCTGGGATCCAGCTCTGTCAATGCTTAGGGAGGCATGAGATCCCTTGGAATCGAACACCTTCTCTAGTTGCCTCCAGCTTGTACTCCATTTCCGTAAAGGCATTCCAGCGTCATCCATCAGCTCTCTTGTGCGCATGTAAAGAGTAGCCGCTGTTTCCAAGTCATCGGCGCCGAACAGGAGGTCGTCTACGTAGAATGACTTCAGAAGCAGTTGTGCTACGTTCCTTTTGTCAGGATCAACTTGCGTCTTCAAGTGATGTTGTTTAGTAGCCGTGAGCATGAATGAACTAGCTGTAGATCCAAAAGGAACTCTCGTCATCCGCCAAACCTCTAGGGCATTTTCGTCAAAAGGAAAAGCAGGTGTTTCCTTAAACCACAAAAATCTGAAAAGGTCCCGGTCCTCTATTCGGATCTATACCTGCCGGAACGTCTTCTCGATGTCTGCTGTCATCGGTATTAAGTACCATCTGAAGCGAAGGAGAACTTGAAGTAGATCCGGGTTCAGGTTCGGGCCGGTTTCCAGACAGCCGTTCAACGATTTCTCTCCTTTGGCGTGGGAAGACGCATCGAACACTTCCCGTAGCTTCGTTGTGAGTGAGTTCTCGCGGATGAGTTCTCTATGTGGCATGTAGTAGCTACGCCAGTCTACCAATTCCTTGTCAAGTACAACTTCAGCATGGCCGGAGACAATGTACTGGCGAATCGCAGAATCATATCTCTCGAGCAGTCCGTCGGTCTTTGAGATGCGTCGCATCAGATTTTGTAAACGGTTTAGTGCGATGCCGTAGTTATCTTGCAGCAGCTCGATATCCGGTTCCTTACAAGGCACGGCTACCTGTTACCGAGTACTAATCTTGGTGATTTCTTCATTGAAAACAGACAATGTGTCTGCTCTGCCACAAGCTTCTTCATCTGGTGCTACGCCCATTGCGTCGAGCGACCAAAAGAACTCCAGAACGTCATGCTCCACTCCTTTAGCTTCTGCTTGCACGCGCACAACACACACCATGACCTCGGATGTTCCATCCACGAAGCTTGTATTCTTAGCAGGACCTTGTAACGTCCATCCAAGAGTGGTCTTGATCGCGACCAATCCTTGCACATCCGTGCTGCGTATTATATCGCCGCTCACAAATTTCCATAGTTGGTCCGATCCTATCAGTAGATTGATGCCTTTCTCTGCACATCCTCGAGGCACAGTCAGTTGGTCTGCCAGGCCGTAGCTTTGCCGCCGCAACTGATCTGCGAAAACGGATTCCATGTCAGTAGCAGGGATATCGTGGCAGATTGTCGGCATTGCTATTGCCTCGATGGTGTACTCGCTGCCATCAAACTGGCTACGTATGCAATGCTGGGCTACATTGCACTTCCCAACAGGAGAAGTTGCATCGGACTCGAAAGTGTTCACGGCGATGCGTGTCTCTCTTACGACTTTCAATCCCAATCTCGCTACGAGATCTTCTTTGACGAAAGTGCGTTGACTGCCTCCGTCGAAAATGCCTCTGACATAGGACGTCTCGTTGGTGCCGACGATCCAGCAACGGAAAGTCTGTAAGTGCATGTCCTCGTCAAGTTGGCAGCTTGTGACGGCAGTCGACGGCGCACCGTTTTCTTTCACTGGCCTCGTAGCAGCAGAGACTTTCATGTCCAGCTTCTCGCTCCGCCTTGCTTGGAAATTGGGATCGCACATAGTCGAAGCATGCCTGCCTTTACATGTCTCACATACCAACTTCCGCCGGCACTCGTTTGCACGATGGCCCGTCATAGTGCATCGGTAGGACCGCCTCACGCTAGATAGTCGTTTGTTCTTCTCTGCGACTGTTAATGAAGCGCTGCACGCCTCAGTCGCAAGTTTCTTAGACCGGCAGAAGGAACACGCACTGGGGTTTTTCTTCGCTCCTTGCGATGCATGCAGGACTGATGACGAGGGTACGTGCTTCTTGCGGTAACCGCGGCTGTTGGAGGAGGACGTCGCTGAATTACTGTGTTCCCTTGCTTCGAGCTCTATCCGTACGTATCTCAAGAGCTGCTCTAGCTTCTGGCAAGACGTTGGGGCACTGGTTGCATCTACTGAAGCAGAAGGCACCGCTCCCTGCGTATGACCTTGAAGACGTCCATGGCGATGGAATGCCAAGACAATCTCCTTCGGCAGCGCCTCCAGCAAAACGTCGTACAGCATTGCCGAGAAGCTGCTTGTGGGTACGTCCAGTGCGTTTAGGCATCGGACATTTACGCGTTGGCTATGCAATAAAAACTTGTTTAGAAGTCCGCCTTAAGATAACTGCCCAGAAGGATGCATATGAAGATGATCCGGACAAGCTCCGTACACTCTGGTGCACTTAAATACACGGAACAAAACCGCAAGGCAACATGTAGTGTTTCCACAAACAAGAGTTTTTGGACTCCAACCTTCTCATAAATTTTCGAACAAGCAGGTGTGGGCGTCAGACCTAAACAGCGAGAATAACTTTCTGCCTTCCTGGCAGCAAGACCTATGTAGAGGACCGTACAGAAAATCCTAATTGGTCAGACGAGCTCTCGTCAACGAGTGGGCACCGAGCCAAAACTGCAGCCATCACTGTTGACGATTTGTCCCTAAAGACGTCGTGGTGTCCACCTGGCATGAACGTCGGCAGACCGTAAGAAGTAAATTAGAGAAAGACAAAAAAATGAGATATAGAACAAGCAAGCGCATTGATTTTATAGTGTCTCAAAACTGACGCGTGAACAGAGCAAACAATTTTCGGCTCACATGGCATGCATCGGACACGTAGGGATTATCGACAGGACCCTTACAGAATACCCTCTCGGATGGAAAATGATGAAAACGACGACAGCCAAGAAATTATTTGTCCGCTATTACTAATTCTTGAAAACACCGGTGCAAGAATACTGAGCGATGCTACCGTTTTTTAGGAAGTATTATAAAACGTCCTGTCAGGAAGCTAGGCTGCTTCTTAAAATACAGCAAAAGGACTTCAATGACGATCCCCTGCGAGTCCACTGTTTCTTATTTTTATCACCGAGTTGTTGAAACTCTATCACCGAGAAGACGATGAAGTGAGTGGAGATGTTGATAGAAGAAGACGATGGAGAGCCATGACGGACAGCGGGAACGTTGTGTGTGCACTAAAATGGGAATATAGTTGTTACCGAATGCGTTGTTTTGGTCGTAGGGGATACGCTGTGGTCCATCTTCGGCAACATTAGGACATATATCAATTTTCCTTTGACAGAAACAGCGTACTGCGCATGATTTTTGTATGCTTTCCAAGGCAATCCTGTTTATACACAATATATGCTTCAAAATATTGTCAAGAATGAATTGGTTGGATATAATTATACAGCCAATGAGGAGTTTCCGAACATCCATACTGCCAATGTTTTCAAACGCTACAGGACCTATAACACTACAACTAATAAGCGTTACGTTTATAAAAAAATTCGCCCCTAGAACGAGAGCGTTGCAAAAAGCTGAGAAATTGTACGTTACCCTCTTATAGACACAATAAGCACATCTCTAATGTTTGTGCGTCCTCTTTCCGTAAACTTGGTTTTTTAAAGCACAAACTGAAGTATGCTCTTTCTACTGTTAAAAAACTAACATACATGACTGTTATACGACCCTCGTTGGAATATGCATCAATCGTCTGGGACCCATACACAAAAAGAAATATCGAGGCTCTTGAACAAATCCAACGCAAAGCGGTCCGTTTTATTTACTCGAAGTACCGAACAACTGATTCCCCCAAAAACCTTATGAAAGAAAACAGTATACCCACACTCGAAAAACGTCGGAAAATTCACAGGCTCAAATTTCTTTTTCTTTTGAATAACAACAAGCTGTCAGTAAACCGTGATTTGTACCTGAAACCGCTTACGACAAGACAAACCCGGCATCGGCAGACTCATTCATTAACACCGTATTTCGCCTGAACAAACATTTTCAAATACTCGTACTTTCCTCGAACCATAAACGACTGGAACTGCCTACCTCAGTCGTTAACCGGCTCTGTAGAAGCAGTTGATCGTACTGAATCATGACCCATGATGTACCTTTTTGTTGTTCTTGCTGATTTAGAGTAGTGCGCAGTGTTATACTCTTGCCCCTCCTGCTGGGGCCCTTAAATGGGCCTGCAGTATTCTGTAAATAAATATAAATAAATAAAATTTTTACAAATACAAAGTCCAAATTGCTCGAATGTTATTCGTGAAGGCTGAAATAAATAAATATTTTACTATCATGCGCATCTCTTTGTGTAACGAAACAAATCTCACAGCTACATTTTTTTTATTCCAGAAAAAGAAAAACCTAATAAAATTAAGGGAAAAGGGGGTAAGCAATATTTCATCTTGCTTCTGAAACCAACAAGCTTGCAAGATTTCACCAAAGTAGCCATAGCCCCGAAACCCAATATGTAGCAAGCCGCGACGACAAAAGAAGGTAGTAAGTTACTTAAGATTCTCGTCATTTCATGACCAGTTGCGCAGTTATTTAGTATAGTCCAAACGTGAAATCGTAAATCCAGCACTGCAATGTTTAAGAAAAGAAATCAATTCTAACTGCATACCTGATTAGGACGTTTTTCCAACTGTATGCACTCCACAACTCACTGAACAATGCCCCTGTTGGCAATACTGATCTGCCTACAGGTCGTATCACAAGCAATCATTTTGTAACAGTTTCTAGTCCTCTACGTTATTCAAGATAGTAATGAAGCTGGTGAGTACCTTTTGAAACATGCTCTGAAGGGTTGCTCACAACCTGCTAGAGCCGAATAAGCTCAAATACGGTCTTACTATATTTATAAGTCTCATATTGGGATAGTCGTTTATTTATCACACATGAAGCAGGGCTTGGGAGATACCTGTTTAAGAAACGAAACGCCTACGCCCAGAAAAACGATATCACTGTCTTGGCACGTCTGACGTTCACACCTGTTTTCAGCACCACAACAAAACCACCCAGGCGGGCGGCAGCCAGCATGCAGTAGGTTTTATCACCTTGCAAAATGAAAGCCCCGGTCGCACCTCTTGTTAACTTACTTAACCAAAAAGGCACACAAAAATGTCAGCCATATTGCAAGTACATGCCATTTCTCCAACCGAAGTTTCGGTATTTATGCAACATCTGCAAAATTGCGACCGTGGAGCAGTTACCTTCTTCACAGTTCGGCCGGCCCTCCCACAGTAATACCTGCAGATCCAGTGCAAGTTTCTAAAACCATGACTTTGAGTAGCGCAAAATAAAAAACGACAGAGTACAAAGGAAGGCGACGAGCAAAAGTGCTTGTGCTGGTCGCCTCTATGTGTCCTCGGTTGTTTTTTGCTTTTGCGCTACTCCAAGTGATACATTACTGCTACCAACTAGCCCAAACCCAAACTCAGATATTCTAAACCCAATTCTTGTGGTTAAATGTTGGTCTCCGTACTTAATTAAGCAGAAAAACGTGGAGGAAGGACATTTCATGTGATCGTCCGTTCTTATTTTGGAGTTGCTGCCGAAAGTGTGCCAGAGCTCAGGCTAGGTCGAGTCTGCATTTTTACGAAGAGTGAAGCACGTTTGTTAACGAGAGATGGAATCAGTTTCAGAAAACACTCAAGCTTTTTGTTCAAGCACCTGTGGCCCTGTCGTAAAGGCACCTCAGAACGTGAAGCGTCGTTGTGAATCTCGGTACGCGAGTCAGGATCTCAATGCTGCAGGTTTGGCAGAGATGTGAGTAGATAGGTGATTTCAATAATTGCAGCGCCGCAGGACAACGACCACTCAGAGACGCAGCCTTCCTTGTTCGGAAGCTTTATCAGAGGAGCAGTGAGGGATACAAAGTTGCGTACGAATTTTTAAAAGTATGAACAGAGCATAATGATGCTGAGAAGGGCCTTCACTGTTGGCGGCTTCGGGAATGGCGCCACAGCACTCAGCTAGGCTGGATAGGGCATGACACTTGTTTTGAAGACAATGTGGCCTAGGATTGTAAGCTCTCAGGCAGCAAAACAACCCTTCTTGAGGTTTAGCTGGAGTCGTGCGATCATTAGGGACTTCAAAATTTGCTTGAGTTGAATAACATGCACCGAAAAATCTGTAGAAAAGATCCCCATTTCATCAAGGTAAGAAAGAAACTTCTGCCATTGGAGTTTCTGGAGGAGGTTGGCCGTCAACCCCTCGGAGGATGCAGGCTCATTGGAGATTTATTGGTTGATTGTAGAATTTAACGCGACGACGCAACGCAGGTGAGTGGAGGGCTCTGGAATAATTTTGACCGCGTGGGGTTCTTTAACGTACGCAGAAGTATCAAACACACTGTCGTTTTTGCTTTTCTACTGTATCAAAAAACGTCATCGATGGTCTGGAATTGAACCCACAACCTCCTTCTCAGCAGCCATTGAGCCACCTCGGTGGTTCGATCATTGGAGAGGCCATACGGCTTAACAATAAACTCATAGAGGCCATCGGAAGTACCAAAGGTCACGATCAGCCTATGACATAGGGGCATGTCAATAATGTGTGCGTAAGTCAGTTGATGAAACGAAGTGCTCACCTCGGAGACACTCGAGGGCGTGATCAATTCGTGGAAGGCATGTACGACCTTGAAGGCTATTTTTTTGTTCCTGGGGTACTTGACGCAGAGCTCATTCGAGCCGTCCTTCTTGACAAGCACTACCACTGACCACCATGTACTGATGAATGACCGAATTACGCGACATTGGATCATGTCCTCGACTTGCTCGTCAATTACTCGGTGTTCAGTGGAGGAACACGGCAGGGAAGTTGTCGTTAGGTTGTGTGACCCCCGATGTCGATGGTGACTTCGACAGTGTTGGTATGTCCGAAATCGGTGCAGCAGTGAAAGAAGTTGCTCTCGTTGGGACGGCGAAATCTCGGCATAAATGATGCGAAGGAAGACATCTATTTGCACACGGTGGTGATGTCGCTGCTCTAGGAGCAGAAGTCACTGATTTCAAGGGGCGTTGAAATGTGTGTACGTCCACGGCCCCAACTAAATTCACGCTCTCCATGTGTCCGGCGCAGTCTGCGCGTAGCAAAGCGAGGATACAGGAGCCGCAGTTTGATATGAGAAGTGTATTTTAGGTATTGTGCATGTAAAGCAAGGAGAACAGAAGCCGAAGACAACGTCGTTGGTGGGATAGGTCAGATGATGTAATCAGCGCTGTCGCAGTTCACAGAGATGGACTTGATAGCAGAACAAGGAAAGCCGAATGAGAAAAAAATGCTAACTTCTTCAACGAGGACCAGTTTAAGGGAAGAAGTAGCGGGCGTTTCTTCAGAATGCCCATAAGACGTTGCGCACGAATGCCCATAAGACGTTGGCGAACGAAGAAGAATGCACAGCTCTACTTCAGAATGCCCATAGTCGATTACAGCTCCATGTTGAGAAAGGAGCCCCCATCCAGCATCACGTCGTGGGAGCAGGAAGGCAGGAAAACTAACTGAATAGAGGATATGATTTCTTGAATAATAACAGGGGCAATGTACACGCCAGCTGCATCAATGGGATGTGTTGTACCAGTCTGTAATGAGAAGCCAGGGTGCGGTGTCGTTACCTTCAAGAGACTGCAGCATTTGGCTTCCATGGCGAAAACGGCGGCTCCAGTGTCGACAACGGGTAAAATTTTGGCGCTATCTATGATAACATGCCGCAGGATTTATACGATTGCCTCCATCAGAGCATACAGCTCAGCCGCTGTCGAAGATGTTCGGCGTTCGAGACTATATGAAAAGATTTCACCAGTTAGTGGTACGTAAAATTCAGAGGAAGAGCTTTGCATGGTTGATGAACCATCGGTGAATAGAAAGTTGTGGCTGAATGCGCTCTATAGCAGTGAGCGCTGTAGGAAAGGAAGCAACAGCAGACAACGGCGATTCTTGCTCACGAAGTAATATTTTTGGACTTGAAATGTGCAGAAACACAGCATGAACAAGTAAAAATATATATTTTTTTCTTAGATTCATAGGCGTATGTACAAATAATTGGGCATACCAATACTATCTACATTACTTACATCGTATAGAATATTTAAACTTTGTCATATGTACACACACAACAGCCGGGGAGGATTGTAACCACAGTGGAAGCTAGTGATGGCACCATCTAGGTTGAATCTTTTGTTTATAAATGAGTTTAAGGCGATTTTACGGGAAGCTTTTTTTTTCGCGCTATGTTTCAGACGATGCTGTCTTGGAGCACTCGGTGCAGGCTGCTTGTTTGCAAGCAATTTACGTACAATTCGTTGGTTAGCCTTCTTTGGGCGCATTTTCATGACCTTAGCCCAATTATAGATATATTTTTACTGTAAATTCATACTGCAATTTTTGCTTCAGCAGTTTTACCCGACCGTTGTGTCGATTGGAATTTCGTTTTTGGAAGCTCCAAGGCGAATTTGGTTGCATGTCGAGAAGAGCGGGTGGTAACTTAGGTAGTTAGAAGTGCCAAGGTCAGAGGAATGAGAAGCAACCTGCGAATCTATGTTGGGACCTTTAACATGAACGTACAGCGAGTCGGTGTCCGTGTACGGACGTGTTGCGCCGGGCACTAAAGGACCGATATGATGGTGGAACATGAGGCAGAAGGGCTGTTTAGAAAATTTCAGAATGACAAAAACCAGATATACAGGGGGCCTTAAGTGCAAAAAGGAGTGTACCTACTGATAGAGCTCTATATTCTCTCTGACAATGCGAAACTGGAGGAGATTGAGCTCGTACAGAGCCTTGGAGAAGAGCTCCTTGCTTGTGTAAAGGTGCAGCTTGGTAAAACGCTGGCAGTTTTCCAGCTTCTTACTGTAAACTATGTTCAATAAATAGTTTGGGAGGTTCTTTTAAAATGCGTTAGTAGCCTGCTGCGGTAATGGTATAATTTCGGTCTATAAATTCGTGCAGGAAAGGAGTCCGAAAAAATGCGATAATTTCATACATTTTCTTTACCCGAATTCCCAGGTAAAGCTACAGATTTAAGTTTTGATGAGGTGAAATGTACTTTTCTCAGATGGCGTAATCAACAGCTAATTCTTGGGAGCATTGCCTGAACATCGAAATCTACACAAGTTGTGTTTTGATAAGCAAAAAAAGATCGAAGGGGATAGCACGCATTCCAGCAGAGAAGGAAAATCTGGAGTGAGAGGCACTAAACTATTGTGGGTGTTAAAGATCTGCTGCTAAAAGAAATCCCTGCAGCGTGCTCGGGCCTGGGCTTCGCTGAGAGCTGGGTTATCCCTACCCCCTCCGGTCGCGCAGAGCGGCCTGAAGTGTTTACCGGTGGGCCCAGGCTTTAAGCCAGACATTCTCTGAAATATTTCCCATGTGAAGTGTAGAAGAGAGCATTCAAAATTGTGCTCTAAATTTACTTGCGTTGGCTTCGGGGTGTTCGTTTTGAAACGCTTGTGTTAATAAAAGTTGTTGCCTGGTGTATTCGTCACTGTACTCGTTTTTTATTGGAATTTTGTTTACACCATTATTATGTATTGCTTTAAATATACTGAGGATACGATTAAGGAATGCCGTGCCGGGCACGGATAAATAAAGACAACCTGGAGGTCGGCATCTACGTCATATATACGTGTGTGTACATGTCGCACGCACCGGAATGCCACTACTGAGTCCTGGTATCGAACAGAGGTGCTAAAGAAACAGCACCACTGAGCAACCGCAGCCGCTAAAATATTTCAGTATACGTAGGCTGTGTTCAATAGAACGTTGTATCAAACATGTTAGCACACCTATTTGTGGCCGAGAGAACCCACATGACGTCTCCCAAATTTGGTAGACAAATGCGATGGGGGCTGTGATGTAAGAATGCCATTTATTACTGCGGCGATATGGCGTGCACAGAACCCGATGAAATATGACGTACGTGAAGCACTTAACTCTAAATTTTCGCTTTTCAGTCTGTGAGTGGTGAACCCACTATATGCTTCGTCTGATTGCCCTCAACCAAGGCAGTCAACCAAACACACTAAACGAATTTGCTTTTGCGTATCATCGTTGTTAAGGTCATGCACGCGTGGGGCTTACCTGGGCATTGATTTTATTTATTTAATTATCTGTTTAGTTGACATATCCTGAAGCCCCAAGATATTCAGAGGGCAGTGGGCAAAATATAGCATTCTAGGTTGAATTCTAACGCCAAAGAAAAGAACATGTTTGGGTGTGGGATACGAAACAAAGCAAAATTATCATACTTTTAACTGGCAGGGCCCGGATAGGCTCTAAGATGAGATAATGAGCCCTTGCCGAGCCTTCTGGGGCTCATTTATCGACACCCTAGCCCGGACCGCGCCAGGGCAAGGGGTTGCGTGCCAGGGCCGGGACCAGGCTTCAGGAAGTGGGGTCCGGCCGGGCCAAGCAGATAAAATCAGGCCACTGCAGTGCTCTATTGCGCAACATGGAGGGGTCCGCCTTGTATTGATGAACTCAGCTAACTCTTGAAGCTGAAGCATATGTCAGTAATCGATTCTGTGTACGGAGCTACGAATTTGAGGGACCGGAAAGACCTGAAAGTTTCCAACTTGAACAGTACGCATCCAGCCCCCAAGCAACTAAACAACCTTTTGTTTAGAGTCAACAATATTCTAATGTCCGAATAGCTCACAGTGGGAATGTGGCGCGCTCATACAACATAAAACTTTGAAATGAATGCACAAGACCCCGTGAAACAAGAAAAATGAGCAGGTCATTGCTGAAGGTAACGCAAGAGAAAAAAGAAATATATGAGTACAATTGCGGATACAATCGAATGTATTTCTGCTAAAAAAATGCTATAAAGGTTAAGCGGTAAAGGCGAAAACGCTTCAAAATTCTGTCATAATGGATATTATCAGCCTAATCGAGTTCAGTACAGGACGAAAGCCCCTGCTACTGACCTACAACCGCTCTTGCCCCACACTATTCGAGTACACTGTTTACCCCTGAGTTTTTTTATTTCATCCCTCCATCAGGTTAGTGGCGTCCGCATTCTTTTAGACCCAATTCTTGGTATGCACTCTTTCACGCCAATTGCCCAACGGTGGTCACGACAGAAGAAAGTGCGCGACACCAGAAATAACACAATAGCGCCAAGGCAAGTTGCCTTCATGCATTCAGCCAAAAAATGTAAAAGTGTTTGCGCAGCTCGCAAATCGAGATAGCAGATTTGCCTCTCGAACACTATACAAAGAAAAAGCACTAAAAGATATTTGCTCTGTCTATTCGGCTTTGCATTTTCAAGCCTTCGGCATAAAACGCCATCCTCAGTCATCCAAGAGAGATATTTGATGCTGTTTTTAAACGTAATCCTTTTGTAAAGATTAAAAGACCCATCACCTCAAAAACAACATCGCTTTTCTTAGTCCCTAACACAATGCTTCTACTCATGAACTATTAGAGGCGCCGTATTCGAGGGCTCCAAATTACTTTACCACATGGAATCCTCCACCATGCATCCAAATCTCGACACTGGAGAGTTTTCGCTTGCTCGCCACCATTGCAACAGCCGCCGTCGCTGGCAGGATGGAACCGATGTCTTTGGAATTAGCAGCGCAACGTCTTAGCCATTGCACAAGCGCTCGGGCGCGAATCTGCACTTTTGAAACGAATGGTACATACTCGTACAGTCAAGCACAGTTGAGTGCGTGGACATCTATGTGCGAAACGACGACTTCCCACAAAAAGCAAAGACCATTGAGCCCCGAGCAGCAATAACGTCTTCGTGAATCAGAAAGGAGAATAAAACGTTCTGTGTGAAAAAATCTCACGCAGGCTGAAATATTCAGGGCCCTTTTGTCCCAATAATGTCTGGCCTACTGAACGTAACCGCATTAAAATCAATCAATTTTACACCGAATATGTCTGGTAGGCGAAACGTTCACCGAACCACAGTTTTCTTGTTTCGTAGTTGCACGCAAAACCTTAACATTTTCTTTCCTGTTTTCCGCCTAAACTAACGAGCCTTTAATCATAAAATTTTGTTACTAGCACACTATAATATACGTGCTATATACACTACTACGAGTTCTTCTCAGAAATTAACCCTCAGGCTGAAGGGATACGGCTTAGTTGGCCAGTGTTCTGGTTGTGGTGGTCGCCCATGGTGGGCAGATTCATACGCTGTTTACTACCGATGTCTGGAGCACTCCAGACCGTGGAAAGCTCTCAGGAGAAGGTGAATGCCTGCTGTCGCTGCCACTGTTTAACTGATTGGCAAACTAGGGCTAACTGATGCCCGTCGTTGCAGAGGTATGTGACGGCTGGGGTAAGAGGTGCTCCTACAAAAATACCCTGCAGCGCCACCTTTTTGCGCTGGGTGAGCACACCGGCGAGGTTTGATCCACAACATAGAATAAGAGCGCGTGTGGAGTCCCAAAGGGCTTATTTTCAGGGACGAAGTTGGAAATTGACTGCACGGCAAAGAAAGACAATCGATACGTCGTGGGAAATTTTGCTTCAAACCACGCATTATGTTTGTTTACTTTTCTCTTTCGTTGTTCCGTCTGGCGGCGCCCCGCTGTGTTATCAGAGTTTTAAGCGAAGTTCGTGAATCCTTTTTTGTCTTTTGTATACTGCCCGGGCTATCTCTATTGAAAGGAAGAATGTTCGCCGTAACGTAAACAGCCTAGAATAAGCCTATTTGATTTCCAGTTCTCTGGATGTAATTCCAGAAACAATCGCGCCCAAAGATAAACACTCGAAGAGGACACACCGCGGCATTCGTTTCGCCGACACTCGCCTGTGTTCGTCGCGTTGTTGGCGTCTTCGTCGCCGCTGAGTCTTTATAGTCCTTAGCGCAGCACAAGTTTACTCCAATAATGTTTTGTTTCCTGACGAAACCTGCTTCATCCTTTGCTACGTGAAATCTGGTGGAGGTGCTGGGTAGTCACCCTTTAAGCTCCCTACGCCCTCTTGATGCCTACAAGTCAGCCCAACCAAAGCCAAGCGCCAACAGCAAGATTTATCATCCGAGTTTGGTGTCCTACCAGAAACAAACGAAGAGAGACTGCCACAACCGGCAACACGGCGAAAGAACTCACTCCTGCCATCACCCTGCAACTGCCCAAGAAACCCCCCTTGCTCCGCGGATCCCCAGTGAAGACCCTGAGCATTGGTTAGAGAAAGTGTAGCGCTTCCGGATCTCTTAAGTGGAGACGAAGAAGAAACTTTTCGGCATGTGTTCTTTCTTTAGAAGATACACCTCCAACTTGGTTCGTGAACCACGAAAGCAACATGACCGACTATACTCTCTTCCAAAACGAGTTGCTGAAACATTTTTCACTGTCGTGTGAGACGAACGACCACAGTTTTCATTGAAACGCACACGCAACACCCAATGAAAGAACCGTGATCTTTGCCGAGGAGATGAAGAGAGTGTTTCACCACGCGGAAACCTGAAAGGATAGGCAAACAGAATCTAAGCTTTCTCATGCAAGGAAAAAAGCAAGAGCGCATTGCTCGCCGTGCCCGCAACCCTCCTAAGATGGCGGCCGATTTCTGGTCTGAGGCGTCCGCGATGAAGAAGATGCTTGAAATTAGAACAAGGCCGTGCAACTGCCCACTTCATGCGGTGGATTTTTAGCCGAGCGGAGCCGCGGCTGTTGTCTCCGACACATTGCCCATACATGGCCTCCTCACCCACCGACCCGACCTCCTCATGGAGTTGTGGGGACGGCCCTCCCGGGTGGACTCTTTCCCGCTCCGGCAGCTTGAACAAAAATGCAACCCCGCTTTCGGCTCCTCGAAGCGCCCATCTGGGCAAACAAAGACAGGGATCTCCTTACTGCCCAGCCCCTGAAGAAAGCATTGTTTATTTCCTGTCTACACCTGGAATCCTCCGTCTCTACCCTGATGAAACTCGTCACGACCATATGCGAAAATGAAAGTGCTGTTTGCATATGCCTAAAGACCAAGGTCCGCAGCAACGCGTTATTTCTCGTTGCTGCCGGTGATGCCTGCTTTGACCATGTGAACAAGACATCAGTATGGCCGCTCGGGTGCTGATTTCGCCATTTTGACGACATTCTGAGAGAAGATCGAGCGGTGAAGCCGCCTGACATAAATATAGCATGAATATTTCCTTTTACTACCAGAACACACGGGGCCTACGCAGAAAAGCGCAACATTTCTTTGATAATGTTGTCCGTTTAGATCATGACGTGTGCTTCATCACCAACACGTTGTTGTCATACCAAATTTCTTCCCCAGATTATTTCTTCGACGAATACGCTGTCTTTCGCCACGACCGACATTACGAACACACCGGCCAAAAGTACGGTGGAGGAGCTTTAATCGCATTGCGAAAGTCCGTACATTGCGGCAGTTCGTCGCACGGACCTACTGTTAGGGAACGAATGCGTTTGGGTAGAAGCGAACGCTAACCATAATAAAAACTTGCTCATGGGCATGTGTTATCTCCATAGAATTCTAGACATCCCTACATTCGCGTACGTTTTTCAGCATCAATCAAACTATAGACCCTGGCAAGCAAAACTTTATTTTATTCGGCGATTTCAATGTACCCGGCCTGTAGTATAATTTAAGGTAAAATTAGGCTAAAATTTTGGCAATTCTTCCAAAGCATCTCACGTGTTCACTTCTCCTCCTTCACCAGATTAGGCTTTGCTGCACTACCTCCTAACGCTACAGGAAACTTCCTAAACATTGCTTTCACCAACTTCACTTCTTTCAATCTCAAGCAGGGTAAGAACCCCTCGTGCCGGTTCACCTATAGCATGAACCTTTCAATTTCACGGCATTATTGCCCGCTGCTTATGAGAGCTGCACGGATACTGCATTTTTTTTATTTTCCCAATAGTGATCATAACGCACTAGCGGTGCAGCAGCTCGCAAACATTGTCCAAAAGCAAGGGACGAGCAAGGGACGAGCAAGGGAGGGACGAGCAAGGGACGAGCGAAAAGTCTCAGCGCCCTCAACAATTTCCTTTGTGGTTTAGCAAATCACTCCGGAGCGCGTTGTGTAGAAAGCCTCGACTTCACAAGCTAATGAAAGTTGCCAAAGATACGCCCACCTACTTGAGCTTCAAAGAACAGCGGTCACTTGTGAAAACACCCCTCGCTCGTGAGAAAAAAAATCATGTTTCAGACATTACGCAATCTTCGCTTAGCAGTTCCCCGTGCCACTTCTGGCGGACGGCAAAAATGCGCATTAAAAGACCCCTGCGGGGATTACACTGCAGGATGGTGATGAAATCGCTTCCGAACAAGCCGAAATATGCGATATATTCACAAATCACTACTCGTCTGCGTACTCCCCGTTACACGATAGCCGCTCCCCGCTTAGATTCGCCCTCCTAGATGATGTCATGCAGACGCCCAAAATAACTGTTGGGGATGTCAAGCCTGCTATCCACAGTCTGCCCCCAAGCAGTCCTCTGTTCACCATGACATCCCTTCCTGCACTGTAAGAGAGTACTCTGACGTTCTCTCGCTATTGCTCTGCCACATGTTTTGTCTTTCGCTCCAGAGCGGCAATTTCCGAAAGATTGGAAAAGAGGTGTGGTTTTATATCAAAGCTTTTTACCTCTACCCCCCAAGGAATCTTTCGCGACCGTTGGTGGCACCCGAAAACTCCCGCGGACAAATAAAAGAATTTACTGCACTTCCCGGAATCGAACCTGGAACTAACAAAGTAACAAAGCAAGTGACCGTTATCTTACCGATTGAGCTACGAGTCTTTTTTTTTTAATTGAGCTAGGAGCCCACGCGGAGACGGGGAAGAAAAGTGGTGCACTCACCAAGCACATCTACGCGTTTAACGCATGAATTCTCGCTGAATGCCACGCGATAGCGATAAAGGAAGCTGGCACCACCCCATGGCATCTCACTTCTAGTACCCCAGTGTGCTAAAGACTGTGGCTTCCAGTACACATGAAAAATTCTCACCTCCTTGTCGTCCACCCTCACGACAAACGACACCCGAAAGAACCCATTCAAATACTCCTAGATGGTCAGGCCATCACTCCAAGCCCCAGCATCAAGATCCTGGGCACACATCTTCAGACCAACACAAAGAGTGACGGATCCTTGCAGCGCCCCAAACACACTATCAATAAAATCATACACATGAACAGGCGAGTTTACACCAAGAAGCGAGGCCTCAAGGAATCTGATACCTTTCAATTAGTTCAAGCTTTGGTCCTCTTGAGAATCACTTACGTCAACCCCCGGCCTTCTTCTCGCAAGGAGGACTTGAGATGCTTTATATAATAATTAGATGGGTAGATTAGAAAGCCATTTGCCTTCCGATGAGTGCGTCTACCGAAAGGTTGCTTAGCAAGGGGCTCTACAACAAGGTGGAAGATCGGTTAGAGAGCCATCTTTCTACTGAGAAGCACCGAATGAGCAGAACTGCGGCGGGTCGCAGCATCCTTCTACAGATTAGCTGGGCTGCACAGAATGCCAACCCGCTTGATATACTCCTGGACGTCTGCCGACAAGAAATGAAGATGCTCCCTTGGCTTTGAAATATAAACCCCTCACACGGCGAGGGTCGCCGACAAGCACGAGTTCAAGCGCTGAACACCAGCCTCGGTCCAGCCCCTCTCTGCTTACCCAGTTTGAGCTGGTGGGCAGAGCACAGGCGGTGCGGACTGAATATGCGCTACAGTGAAGAAGGAACCACTCCCCTGGGCGGCACTCTGTGCCGTTTGGAAATCTGAGTAGAAGTATTTCCTCATGCTCTCCCTCCTCTCTTCCTCCTCCCCCGTCTCTGCAGCCGATGTCATCGGCTCCTTTCTTCTCCCCCGTCTCTGCAGCCGATCTCATCGCCTCCTTGCGCGACGCAGAGACGGAGAAGACAGGTCGTATAACCGGGTTTGAGCTTTATTTTATAAAAAAAAGACTTTTTACTGATCTTCTACACCAATACAACTCAATCTACCACCGTTCATGCATCGTGCAATAATTTAACCCTACCAGAATATCTCTTTGAAGTAATAGAGGGTGCGGTTAAGTGCATTCACTTCTGTATGGTTTCACTATTTGTAGAGCGATGTGAGTGAATTTAAGTGACATCGCATGGGTAATCATTGTGGGTGTCGTTTACAGCTTTGCTTTCCAACCACATTCACAGTGTGGATTGGCGCTAATTTTTTTATTCTCCATAAATACAGAAACGCGTCGGTGCCGGGGAACTATCTACCAGCTTCCCTCCGTCTTCTTTCTCAAAAGTACTAAAAAAAGTAGTGCACTGTTACTTTTTGACACAAATCTCCCGTTGGTTATCAATAATCAGCACGCCTGCGCGATCTGGTGATTCACGCCTTGCGTGATATTGAAGTGGCGCCACCAAATGCGTACTTTCACGTCACGGCTGGCCGCGATCAACTTCGCTGCACTAAGGCCTTTCTACTGATGTAAGATGGCAAGTTGGGCTAGTTGGTGCACATTAAGATTCATGGTGAAAAATAGCGCAAGGAACGAAGGGACAAAAAGGAAGAGTGGACTACGCACAGCGCTGGACTCGCAACTGAATGTTTATTAGAAAGAAAGCACATATTTATACACAATAACCATACTATAACGTGAACAGATAACACTGACAAAGCGTGTGAGCGACAACAGAGTAACATCTTTTGAAAGACTGTGGCAGGCGACAAAATTCACCATCCAAGAAGTTACACAATGTGCTAGCAGATAAGAAACTCAAATTTCTTGTCAAGTAATGACAGAGAAGGAACACTAACGCACTTGCCCTCGTTCCTTCTAATATGGAAGGCCTCTATTATCTCTCGGACCTGCTGGTTTTTATGCTTGGCTAATACTTTTGTTTCCGTAAAAACAGGGTAACATTCTTTAGAATTTTTACATTTTTTGCAGTATTGTGTGACGTGGGTATAGTCATCGCCCTTCAAAAACCGTCCAGGCTTCATTAGTCGCATGTTAACTCATCGGCTTGTTTTGTCGATATAAACATGACCGCAGACAAACGGAATCATATACACCACACCAGTACTACAAGGCACAAAAATTGACAAAATTTTTACTCCACAGCTTTAACGTGTAGCTATACCAGCCAAACTCCTATCTACCGCGCTATATATCTTTCCTAATTTGTCGGGCGCCAAAAAAAGGACGTTTGCACCATAACGGCCTGCCACGTGTTTTAATCTATGCTACAACGCGTGCCAATATGGCAAGATCGAGAAGTATTTTTTCTTCTTTGACGCCTCAAAGAAGAAAAAAGACTTCTCGGTCATACTATATGTCCACGCGTTGTCGCACAGATTAAAAAATGTGGCAGGCCGTTATGGTGTAAACGTCCTTTTCTCGGCGCCCCACAAACTAGGAAAGATATCTAGCGCGGTAGATAGGAGTTTGGCTGGTACAGCTACATGTAGAAGCTGTGGAGTAAAACATGTGTCAATTTTTGTGCCTGAATCTAGGACCTTTACTCGCGTGAACCGTGATTTGCTCCTTGGCAAGGTGTCTGAGTAGGGTCTGTCTCCTGCTTTGTGCGAGTGGTTCCCTACCTACACAGACATAGAATGAACTTCGTTCAGTACGCTTGGCCCAATCCCGCAGCTTCGCTGTGCCATCCGTGTTTCCCCGGGGCTCTAGTGTTGGCCCTTTTCTGTTTAAATTATTCGCGAATGATTTACAGTTAGTTATAAAGCACTCATCTCACTTGCTGTTTGATGATGACATGAAAGTTAATCGTGCAGTGGCATCACAGGCAGATTGCGCCTAGCTTCAAAGCGACGTGAAGGCAGTTTTCCTCTGGGGCAAAACTAATATCGACTTGTCTCCTCCGAAGACTGTTGCATTTTGGTACGCTCGCAAAACTTCTAATTTAGCCTTTTCCTACCACCTCAACTTTCAGACGGTTAGTTACTGAAGTTGCGCCACTGAAGTTGCGCTTGAATCAATTACTGAAGTTGCGCCACGCATGACTGAACTCGAAAAGGCCGTAGCTCACATTCGAGAGATTGTTAGTAAATTGGACGGCAAAAACGACAATTTAGAGAATAGGTCCCGTAGAAATACCTTGCTCATCTATGGCTTAACCGAAAGCTCTGGGGAAACTTCGGATGAGTTGCTGGAAATGCTAACTGGACTGATTACATCAAAATTAGAAGTTAAGTGTGGCAATATCGAACGATGCGATAGGTTGGGAGTGCGTAAGAGCAGTAGCACTAGCCCAAGACCTGTTATTATTATGTTGCTGGATTTTAGAACTAAGGTCGCTATTTTAAGCAATGCAAGCAAGTTGAAGGGCATGAAAATATTTATAAATGAAGACTTCTCTGTGCGCGTGGGGCAGACACGCAGGGAACTGTGGCAGAATTCCGCCGAGATAAGGAAGGATTCGGAAAAAGCCAGGCTGCACTACGATCATTTGTTGGTGGACAACGTTCGGTATTCTTGGGATGAGAAGAAAAAATTTATCTTTAACGAAAGCCGTCGGTTGTCTGCTACAAACAATGAATGACGGCTTAGTGGGAAGTCCTTTGCGGTTTTAAATTTCAATGCGCGTAGCCTAGTTAATAAAATTGCAAACTTTAACTGGCTTGTTGAGTGTCATTGTCCATCAGTTATCGCTGTGACTGAGACTTGGTTAAATGAATCTATCCTTGATCAGGAATTCTTGCCTCCTGGTTACACGGTTCTAAGAAAAAATAGGCCTTCCGGCCGTGGTGGTGCAGTGGCACTTTTTATTAAAAGTGTTATTGAATTCTCTTTACTGCCAGAACTCCCAAATACTGAATCTATGGGGTGCAAACTAATGCTTGATGGTCTCGCTATTGTTGTTGGTGCTCTCTATCGTCCTCCTGACTCTGCCTCAGACGTTTTTTCGACTGTCACTGACTATATTGCTGGACAAAAGCTGGACTGTTCTAAACTCGTATTCACCGGTGACTTTAATGCCCCTCCATAGATTGTAATTTTTTAACATCAACTGGTCCTAACAGAATAATTTGTGATTCTTTAATTATTATGTCAATAGCTTTCGATTTATCGCAGCTGGTTGATCAGGCTACGCGCGAGGATTCTATAGTAGATCTTGTTTTTGCCATCCGTGAATTGGTTAAGAATGAATACCAATGCGGGGTTGACGTACGGAAATTGCGCCCATAAGGCCGGCATTGCTGATTTAAATGTTGCTTGTAAGCCAGTACGACCAACGTTTAAGACTGTGCTGAATTTTGAATGCGCAGACGACACTTCTATTTTTACGAAACTTGTAACATGCTTTGATGATTTCTTGACTTGTGATGACCATTGCGGTATTGATATGTTGACTAACCAATTTTACGGCATAGTTATAAATGTATACCGCAGTTTGTTCCTCATAACAGCATAAAACGTAATGCTAAACACCCTTGGTATACCAGGTCAATTATACAGCTTAAACGTCGTATTAAGTGACTGCGAAAGCGACGGAGGGTTTGCAATATTGACAGAGAGTCCCAAATTATCTTCCCTAAATCTGAACTAAAAGCTAAAATGAGTGATGCGAAAAAGTTTTACTTTAATACCACGTTAAGCTCTTTTATGAAAAATAATCCCATTAAGTTTTGGAAATATATCAATCCTACCACTGCCTCTCCATCAACTTTTGTGATAGATGATGTGTCCTGCACCGATTCATCCAAAATTTCTGAAGCATTTATTAAGTATTTCCAAACTGTATTTGTAGATGACAATGGAACGACCGCTGACATTCGTAGCAGCCATAAAATAGATTTGTTTCCAGCAACTGAAATTAGTTACAGTGGCGTTCCTAACCATCTGTTGAATATCGACACTACTAAAGGTGCCGGGCCAGATGGTATACCAAACATGTTTTTGAAGCTTATGCAGAATGTAATGCTCGTTATTTATCTATAATTTTTGCAAAATTGTTAGTGACAGGTACTGTGCCGACCGTTTGGAAAATCGTCAATGTAATTCCTGTGTTTAAATCGGGTTATAAGCAACTTATTTCTAATTAAGGGCCTATTTGATTAACGTGTACCTGTTCCCAGCTTCCAGAGCACAAAATTCCTAAACATGTACTTCAGTACCTCAATTATAACAACGTATTGTCGCCTACTCAGCATAGTTTGCGCTCTGGTTTTTCTACAACTACACAGCTCATTGAATTCACTCACGACATCCCTTCTGCTCTTAATACTCGAGGTCAGATTGACGCCATATTCATAGAATATAGCAAAGCATTTGATGTAGTGTGTCACAGATCACTTCTTACTAGACTCAGAAATATTATTAACGATGACAAAATAATAGGCTGGATAGCTGATTGGCTACGTTTGAGGTCAGAATTTGTTACATTTGAGCATGCGCATTCATCTTCGTATGCAGCCACTTCCGGGGTACCAGAGGGCTCGGTACTTGGGCCCCTATCGTTCAATGTTTACATAATGACGTCACACAGGTCATTAAGGACACACCAGTGAAGCTGCGATTGTACGCGGACGACTGCGTTCTATATACTAGCGTAAATAATGCTCATGACCAAGATGATCTGAACAAAGTATTTTTGTCCTTTTGTGGTTGGAGCACCACGTGGCAAATGAACATTAATTACCAAAAAACTGTTCAAAAGACATTTACCAATAAAAAACAGCCGCTATGGTCTTGTTATATGTACAACTGGCATCGCCTTAACTCTGTGAAAGCATTCAAATATCTTGGTGTTACCTACACTCGAAACCTAAACTGGCACCATCACATCGAAACAATTTGCGCTAGGGCACTTAGAAAACAAGGATACATAAAACAAACACTCAAGCACTCAACCAAGGGCGGCAAATTATCCTCGTACAAATCGCTCGTCCGACCATTGCTAGAGTACGCCTCAGCGGTAGGGTCACCCTATACTGCACTTGACATAAATATGCTCTAGGTATACAGGAAAAAGCAATATGGTTTATTTTTGGCCGGTATGACCGCAATTTTTCTCCTTCATCTCACATATGCTCATTGTCGTTGGAACCCCTTGCTTTTCGCCGCACACTTGATCGTATCACTCTGCTACATAAGATTGTACACAGCCGCAGTTGCATTGAAGCACCGATTACTTTTTGACATTTAGCACGATGAGCCACGCACCGATCTCATCCACTCAACATTGTTCCCTTCCAGCCATTTGTATATTCCTTTAAGGGCACAGGGTAAGGCAAAATTTTGAAAAAATGACTTTTTGTTTTTCTTCGCAATTAGGGAAGTTCAATTCCTTGCGCACATTTTCCATATTCACACTTGCCTTAAAAAGTCTTATTTCTCGCTAAAAAGCAGTTTTTCCGTAAGCGTGTAGTAAGTGCCCACATCCTCTTAAGAATGTTCTCAGGGTTTATTGTCATTTTTTTTCATTAAAAAACTTCCAGTTTCAGATCAAAATGCTTTTCTGGAACCAGCTGTATTAAGAAATGGCATAGCAATCATTGCAGAGCTGATTTTTCAGTGAGGGCAATCCCAAGACCCTGTTGCACGTTTTTTCCACATTTGCCCTTCGAAGCTGCGAACAAAAAAACATCTTTTTTGGGCTTCACACTCTAATGACTGTAACATTAGATGCTGTTCTTTTATAAATGATGAAGCAACGCATGAGCCAGCATTTTGAAATCATTCAGACGAAAACCTGGAAGCAACACCACCATTAAGTCGCTTAAATAGGTTGACCACAAGCAAAATATTTTGTGAGGAGATCTGTACGATGGTGCACAAAATAGTCAAGGAAGGACAGACGACCGGGTGAAAAGCAAAAAAATGACTTTGGCAGTGATTATGAAGCCGGTGCTTTTTAAATAAATGGCTCCAGTGGTGTTTTTGGCAAAAAAGTATTGTTTTTAACCTCTTTTTTTACTTTAAACTCAATTATTTCAAAACAATGTTTTTTCTTACATAGGTACCATTATTTCCTATATCGTTCACGATAACGAGCTGATTATTTCCCCTGTCATCTACATAACGTTTCACACCTGCTGTACTAGAATTGAAAGTATGCACGCAACAGTTTTTTTGTTACACAATTTTTAATGCTAAAATAATGCCAAAATTTAGGTACTAACAGACAAAAAATTATAAAAACCTGAAATTTTTAAGGATGTTCATAATTCTAGTACAGTTAAAAGAGCACAAAATTTGAAAGAAAATGATATATACGTTATGTATATACCTTTATTAGATGCCGAGAAAAATGTACCTCAAAATGGCCAAAAATGCATGGGAAGTATAGGGCTTGCCCTGTGCCCTTAAGCATTGCTCTTTCCCAGCCGTTGTTGAGATTTGGAACAACCTAGATAGTTCCCTGGGCGAAAAACCAATTGAACTCTTTTTGAAAGTACTGCCTAACCATATTTTGTAATATGTTTTAAATGCTTTGTATGTTTATGTGGTGCAACTTATGGGGTGTAACTGGTGTGGTGTAGCGCATTACGCCTTCGCGAGGAGCCAGCAACAAGCCTCATCGACACGTCACCAGTATTGCCCGATGGACAGGCTACTTAAGGATCGCATCGTCGGAACCGCCATCCAGTCCGCAGTGGCACGTCGAGCAAGCAACTGACTGTGCCGCATGCTATTTGTTTGCGCTTCGTAGGTGAGTGCACTGATCAAAGTGCTGCCTTTTACGCGGTGAAATTCTTCTTTGTTTGCCACTGCCAACTGAGTGTCTGTTCTGCGCAACTTGCTCATCATGTCTACGGAAAATAGTGATGTTATGAAGGCCATTGAAGACCTAAAACGCGAAATGAGGATTGAAATGCGGTCAATCAACCAAGGCATAAAATTTTGCTCTGACATTGCTGACAACCTCAAAAACTCTCTTAAAGAACTCCAAACCTTGACTTTGGAGGTCAAAAGGACAAGGGATGACTGTGCGGCTTTGAGGCAAGAAAACAAAGATCTGACAGACAGACTAATTGAAGCTGAAGGCAAGATTGCAGAGCTGGAACAATACAGCCGGCATAACAATGTTGAAATAAAGGGCTTGCCACTTACCGTAAAAGACAAGGCAGCTGAAATCGCAGAGAAAATTGCGCAGGCCATCCATGTACCTATTGAGCCAACAGAAATTGACATCGTTCACAGTGTCAAAACGAAGAGCGGCAAAGATGTCAATCTAGTTGTCAGATTTATAACCCCATCTAAGAGAAACATTTTTTTCGACCGCAAACAAGGCAAACCTGACAACAAAACTCATCGGCTTTACAGGACCTGAACAACGTTTTTACGTGAACGAACATCTAAGAGCCGAAAACAAACGCCTCTTTGCGCAGCAATCGCGAGGGAAAGGTTAGTGGGCTGGAAATTTGTTTGGACGCAGAACGGCAATGTACTTGCACACAAAGCAGAAAAATCTGATATCGTTCGGATCACCTCTCAAGCAGAGATGCTCAAAATGATGTAAATTGCGTCATTACCCAGTCGAAAAACACAACGGGAATTTCTGTCGCACAACAACAATTTCTGCCGCACGACAGGGATTTCTGTCGCACGACAGGGATTTCTGTTGGGACTACAGGATGGTCTGTCGTGCGACAGAAATTTCTTTAGTACAACTACAGAAAACCTGTCGTACCACAGGCATTTCTGTCGCACGACAGGAATTTCTGTTGGGACTACAGGATGGTCACTCATGCGACAGGAATTTCTGTAGTACAACTACAGAAAATCTGTCGTACGACAGGCATTTCTGTCGCACAATAGGAATTTCTGTTGGGAATGCAGGATGGTCTGTTGTGAGACAGGAATCGCTGTAGTAGGACGACAGAATGTCTGTCGTACGACAGAAATTTATGTAGTACAACACACATATCTATCATGCGACAGACATTGTGTAGCCCAACTACAAAAACCTTTGTAGTAGAACTACAAAATGTCTGTCGCATGAGACATTTCTGTTGTACTAGAGAAACTTCTGTTGTGTAACACCCTGTAGGCACTACACAAATTTCTGTTGCACCACAGACTGTCCTTCAGCCACTACGACTTGATTCCGTAATTACTATTATTATCTGCCATGCGACCGAACATTTTGTAGAACCTGCAGATTTTTGCAGTCTGAAAGGGAATTTTAGATTCATTGCAAAAGTGTCACACGACAGACCATTCAGTATTGCTACAAAATCTCTTGCTTACCCTGTCGGCAAACCCCGCGTTTTCCAGCATTAGGAGAGTGATGGAATACGCCGGAAAGAACGGAATACACTGGAAAACGCAGAGCTGGACAACATCAACGCGGGGACCGCATTTTCCATCGAGAGAGCGATGTAATAAGACAACAGAAAACATTGGAAAACGCCGCGCTGAATGACAGCAACGCGGGTGGTTGCTGGAGAGCATCGAATAACACGGGGCCATTGCCTTTGAGGACAGAGCTTCAGACCGGGCGAACGGGATAGCACGAACAGGATAGTTAGTGTGGTACCGCTGCTTGGCTGCACACGAGAATGCCGCGCGCCGCTTAAGGGGTGGACTACTTGTATTCCAGTGCCGCGATCGACGCAGATGCTCTGAAACTTGGTGTTTTCGGCCTGTGCGGTGCCGCGAATTCCCACTTTTTTTAGCGTGCGCTGCACGAAAACAATGGTGCGTGCGAGTGACGGTCATCTCGTTGAATTGCATCGCAAGCGCCTGTTGTAATGAACGTTTGTTGCATTACTGCCATTAGCATTCCGGCCGTGTTTGAAAAAACCTTCGCTACAAATTTGCAATTAACAACGCAACTTAGCACAAATCACTGTAATGTCGCAACATCTAAGCGTAGCCCCATAACCAAAGAAATTGATACATAAAAAACTTCGCAAATTATTTTAATTCTTTGAGGGAATTGCAATTGCATAAATTGTACTGTGGACAATCTTTGATAAAAGAATGAGGCAATAAGGGTAGCCCGTCGGCAAAGCGGACGCATAAAGGACAAGCAAGAGATGCTTTTTGAAGACGTGGTGTAATAATTGCAGTGCACATTCTGACACGCATTTCTGGGTGTCTTTGAGAGCCCCATTTTTTCAATCTGCGTGCTGTTGTTTTATTTTTTTAGCACGCAATTTGTTTATTTTAACGCGAAACATGTGTCCAATCAAGCCTAAATAGTTAAAATGAGATTGTCAAAGCAGCGAACCAGTTGCCGCTACCTGTGTGAAAAAAAAGAAAAAGAAACGGCGCCAGTGAACTCGTTGCATTAGCGAGATGTGTTAAAAAATAAATGTAGAAAGAAAAAAAAACGCACGCCTTCCCTCTAGCCGGCCCTTCGGAAGAAATTCGGTGAAGCCTGGTCACCACTGAAGGCATG
The DNA here is from genome assembly GCF_048455015.1 of Haemaphysalis longicornis. Taxonomy (NCBI): domain Eukaryota; kingdom Metazoa; phylum Arthropoda; class Arachnida; order Ixodida; family Ixodidae; genus Haemaphysalis; species Haemaphysalis longicornis. The sequence goes on along the minus strand of NW_027526407.1, from coordinate 200,750,459 downwards.
CCGCGGCGCGACACCACTCGCGGGACGGGGAGACCACAATACGAAGAATCGAGAAGGGTGCGGAGGGGTCGCGGAACAACTTCTCGTGATCGGCCGGTTCCCTCCTTACCCTTCCTTTGTTCCCTCCTGCTTTGTTCCCTCTTGCTTTTCGTTTTTCGGTCAAAATTTGCGGTGGCAGCATCGCCGAGTGGCTCGTTCATATTTAACATCGGCGCTTTGCCCAGCTGAAGTTACGCGTAACGTATTGTAAAAACGTGCATCTTATGTCTCCGCGAAGTATCAGCAGCAACATTTGAAGCTTCGGAAGCTGTGGTAAAAGCAAGATCAGTGGTCCGGATTTCAAGCATCTCGAAGTGAGGACTCCTCTAGCCACGACTAACCGTGGTGCTTGGGATTATTGGCACACTGATGCGAGTGAATACGACGAATTTCGCAAGGCAGTGTGATCTCGAATACGTGCGATGTGCTTCGACAATCGACTGAACTTGCAATGACCCCTGCGTGACTTCGGCAGGTATCGGGCGTGCATACTCTTCGAGATAGTGCAGCACCACAGAGACGTGCGCTTTTTGCCACAGGATACCCCTCCACGTTTTGCTATGCGAATGCATTGTCAACGGATCAAGGTTCACCAAGGCAAGCATTCCAGTTAAATATTGACTTTACATTTTAAATATCTCACGTTCTCTCGCGTTTTGCTGTTTAAATAAATCAGGTTCAAGAAATATTTGTTTGCTTGTGTTTTAAGGGTCCTAACTAGTATAAGGAACGAATTTTTGAACGGTTATTGTCCATGCTCGTTTAATAGTTTTTTTTTCTATCCGGGAGAATAAATTTGCTTTCATGAACAGATTGAGCGTCATTGACGGAACGCGATGATGGGACGCGATTTGGCCCTGCTTCAGAAGCACGGCCAAATCAGCTGAAAAGTGCCCAAATGAGTCTAGCTAAATTTTGTAGCGCTACTGAGGTGTCCCTGAAGGAAAGACTTCTGTATTTCTTCTTAACAGCTACGCGGGTTTGTAATTACACTGCTATTAAAGAAAACAGGCCTAGCGCGAGCATCGGCCACGCTATTCGCTGGAGACCGCGTTGTCTTCGGCGTGTTCCAGCGTTACGTTCTGCGGCTGCCGGATCCACGAGTTTCCGCGTGTGCAGTGTGCGTGTGCACGAGACTTCCGCGACTGCACATGCATCAGGCATGTGCAATCTGCGTAACATCAAACTTTTGTATTGCATGCATGAATGTACCACTTGTTGCATTGCTTACATTGCCTTTTGGTACAGCTTTCTGAAATCAGTTATTCACTGAAAACAATTTTAAGCTTGTTCCAGAAAGGCAAGAATTCCCCCAAATGCTTATGTTTGTTGGTCATATTTCTATTGAAATTGTAATGCATATCCTGCATACTTCAGGTACTTAACTGAAAAAACATCACGGGAAGTAAATTTTTTATTTAAAACAAGTTGAAATTCGAGACATGACAGGATTTACTACGAAAACACAAACATGACAGGATTTACTACAGACTACAGAACAGGATTTACTACAGACTACAGGACAGGATTTACTACAGACTACAGGACAGGATTTACTACAGACTACAGGACAAGATTTACTACAGACTACAGGACAGGGTTTACTACAGACTACAGGACAGGATTACTACAGACTACAGAATGTCCCATTCCCTCACAGGATCATTCTGTGGTATTTTTCTGTTGTGTTTTTCGACTGGGTAGTTATCTTGCGGTCTTTGCTTGTTCCTTTTCCCGTCTCTTGAAAATTGAACGGGTAATACTCCTCTTCTCACACCTACACAGTTCAATCGATCGCTGGTATTTGATCCTAGTAAGCAAATGTTGATAATCCACTTCAACATGCAATCCGCCGTAAACAAGGCCGATCAACTAATTCAATTTTAACATGCTGTACGAACACTTTTGACGCCATATTTCTAACGGAGACATGGTATCGTCAGGATAATGACGTTCTGCGAATACCGGGCTACGATTCCTTTTTATCAACCGCACAACCAAACGGGGAGGAGGCGTTGCCATACTGGTGAAAACCAAATATTCTGCTGACGTGTTATCCGACCACTGCTTTTGTAAAGACGACATCGAAATGCTGACTGTGAAATTGGCCAGGCAAACGTTTTCGGTTATTTACAGGCCCCCTCACGGGAACTTAGCCCGTTTTTTCGATACTTTTGAGCATGAGTTATTCTTTTTCACTTCCGAAAACGTTTCTTCTTGTATAGCGGGAGATTTCAATATCGACCTGAGTGCAACCTGTTCAGGAAAACAACAGTTGTCCTTATTCTTTCAGTGCACAGGTTTTTAAAATGTTTCTTAAAGCCCCACACTAATTACAACTACCTGCTCTTCTTTTCTAGATCTGATAGTTACGAACATTATGATAGTTTTGGCTCGGGCCGTATCGCAGTAGACATCAGTGATCACTTGCCTGTTTTTTTGTGTCTAGAAAAAATAACTCATTCAAAAAGAAAAAACCAGGGCTCGACGGAACTTCATTTCTCAAGATCGGCTTACCTGTTCAGAAATCGCATCGCTTTGGAAAACTGGGATACCGTCTAGAAAGAAACTACAGCCAATGCGGCTTACCGCAAGTTCATGGAAATTTTTGTTTCGGTATACGAAAACTGTTTCCCTATTGTGGACGTAACGACATGTAAAAACACACGTAAACCTTGGATGACACGTCGCCTTACGAGACTTGTGAAAAAGAAACACAAGATGTTCGCAAAATTCATTAAAACCAAAGATGCAGACGCACTATTACAGTACAAGTCATTGCGCAACACTTTGAATAAAGAAATCAAGTCAGCTAGGACAGCCTAATACAACAATTTATTCGATAGCCAACTTTCCAGCAATCCCAGGGAAAAATGGAGACGCCTAAACTTGCTTTTAAATAGAAAAATTCAGACCAGAGATATAACAAGTTTAATCATTGATGGTGAATAAATATCAGGTCCACGTCTGGCGAACAATTTCAATAAATTCTTCACCGAAGTAGGTAAAAGCCAAATAAATACTGACACGCGTGCCTTTCTGGACGATAAATTAGCTGAATCAGTCTTTTTTGGGCCAACAAATGAAAAGGAAGTTTTCGCGATATGCAGGAATTTAAGAGATACATGTAGTATCGATGCACAAAATGTTCAAAGTCGGCCAGTGAAGTATGTCCTTGAGATAATCACGCAATGCCTAACGTTTATATACAACACCGCACATATGACAGCGCAATTTCCATCCGATATGCAGCTAGCCAGAGTAGCTGTGATATATAAAAAGGGAGACAAGAACAGTTTAGGAAATTACAGACCAATATCTGTACTTCCGTACTTTACTAAATGCTTAGAGAAATTAATTCGCATTCGGCTTCAAAACTTTCTTATTAAACATTCCATGATAACTGACTGTCAGTATGGCTTCACTCAAAACAGGTCTACGGAACAAGCATTGCTTACCAAAAAGAATACATATTAAAAAATTTCAAAACTCAGCTTCTGACCTTTGGGAGTTTTGTTGATTTTAGCAAAGCCTTCGGCCTTTGATAGCCTCCATCACAACGTTCTTTTCGCGAAATTAGAACACTATGGTATTCACGGACACTCCCTTGACCTAATTAAATCGTACCTGGCGGCACGATCCCAATATGTGGTGATTAACCAATGTCCTTCACGAACTCTCAGCATTTTGAATGGCGTCCCTAAAGGTACTATTTTAGTACCACTCCTTTTTAATATATACATTAACGATATTCCAAAAATCAGTTGCCGTGCGAAATACATAATGTACGCCAATGACCCCAGCCTTTTTTTTCTTCCAATGGCATACAACACTTGACTGACACAGCAAACCACGTGCTTTCTTTACATGCCAGATGGTCATTACCGAACTCATTAAAAATCAACACGGAGAAAACTAAAGAAGTACTTTTACTACCCACAAGAAAACGTGTATTTAACCCTCCCTCTTTATCCCTAAGCGCAGTGTTATCGACTACGTAGAGTCCTTCAAATCAGTGGGTGTCACGTTCAGTAATACAATGTCATGGGATGCCCGTGTTAGCAACATTTCTTCAGCGCTTGCTAGGATTGTCGGAATTACTTCACGTAACCGGCACATTCTACCTACAAACACTAAAGTTGCATTGTATCACGCTTTCCTTTTCTCCCATTTAAGCTATTGTTTTCTCGTCTGGGGAAACACCACTGTGACCAATGTTTCGAAGTTACTAACCTTACAAAAGAAAATGCTGCGCGCAATTGTCAATGAATCCTATTATTTTCAAACTAGGCATGTGTATTTGCAATATAATATTGTACCGGTCAACAGACTACAGGTTTGCTTGTTTGTATAAAAAATTAACCTGCACTGAATGACCATTTGTACCGCCTACCTGCCGCCAGTCGTCATATGATGTTAGAAAATCTTACAATTTTATGCTACCCAAGTGATCAACTAATTGCGGCTTTTCTATGGTAAATTATATTGTTCCGAAGTTTTTGAATACTACACTCCATGATCAAATAATTACTTTGTCTATATCCCCGCACGGGGCACCTTGGGTATTCATAGTGACGGTGAGCAGCGACACCGCGGACCCCGAGCTCCCATACATAAGCCGTGTCCAACCGTGGCGAGGTGTTAAAAGGGGAAGGGTAGAAGCCGTAAACGGTGGCCGTCGGAGCCTTGGTCAAGCTCCGGCCGATGGGCTTCCTGCCTCTCTACCAGGCAGGGAGCTCCGGGACTTCTTTGACTACCAGGGTAAGGTCAAAGAAGAAAGTACCCGAGTCTCCCTGCTTTTATACTATGCCATATGGTATTTTCTAAACCCCCCCCCCCCCAACCATGATCGGCTCCCTAAAAGGGGCCGCACCGAAGTATCGTTTCCCCCATTGCAATCTCTGACATTTCCGGAACCAGATCATTACTCTCGATTTCTTGTCATGGAGTCCCTATATTCCAACCCACCCTCTTGCACCTCAGTCAGTCTTCTTGATAGCCAAGTATCTTGAAGCCCTAATAGGAAAATCGTCGAAAAGCAAAAAACAAAAGTCTGGTGAACTCCTAATCGAAATAAATGACAAGCATCAGTCTGCAAAGCATCTAGCTAAGACTAGACTGGCTGATCTCGACATGAGGGTCACACCCCTTCGGAGCCTCAACAGCTCGCAGGGTGTGATATCCGAGACAGATCTCCTGAACGAAACAGATGCGGATCTCCTTGCCGAGTTGAAGGATCAGGGCGTCACTGCCGTGAGACGCATCACTATCCGCAGAGACGACAAGGAGATTCCCACCAAGCACATTATCCTGACTTTTGACCGCGCAGTTCTCCCACAACGCATAAATGCAGGTTTTATCCGTTGCTCCATCCGTCCGTACATCCCGATCCCACGGCGCTGTTTTAAAAGCCAGCGGTTCGGGCATGGTACAAACTCTTGCCGTGGCCGAACGAGATGTGCGAAATGCTCGGCGCATTATCATCCAAGCGACAGTTGTCCATCCGATACCCTGTCTTGTGGGAACTTCGGCGGGCCGCATGCAGCGTACTCCCGCAAGGGTGAAGAGTTCCAACTGGAAAAAAAGATAATCAACATCAAGGTAACTGAGAACATCACCTTCCCGGAAGCACGAAAGAGGTTCGCCTCTTTCCCCCTGGGGAGGTAAGCTGACGCGGCTCGCCGGGGGGCGGAGCGGCGTCTGCTGTCCACAGGGACCCAGTTCAGCGAGTCGTACCTGGTCCCGCCCCCGTCCCCAGCGGGTTGCCTCACGCAGCCATACCCGGCACCACGCCGCTTGCTGAGGCAGCAGCGGTTGTTGTGCAAACCACTTCTGTTGGGACACGGCCTCCGTGATCGGCTGCCAGCGGCGCGCCGTTAGTCCGGCCGTCTCATTCGGCGCGTTCCCCAGCAAAAACCCTGTAATTTGGCTAACTCCGCAACGCGCCGCGAGGTGGAGGTGTTAGCCGATGGTTCGGCCGCTTGTACCCGCTCCTCTCCACGGCTTTGCGGGGCCTGAGTTGCTGCGTGTCTTCGCTTCCGGAATCCGCGTAACTGTGTTGAAGCTTTATTTTTGCTGAGCTGACCAAGCAAACGATCAGGTCATAAAGTCCGCTTGTCTCAGAAGCTTCGAGGAATAGCACGAAAACCAAGATATGTCACTGTACGGCGAAACGTTAATCGCTTTTTGCTTGTTGGGCTTGATTTGGTCGGTGCGGACATTCCTGTGCGCGGACATATGTGCGGAAACTTTTCGGCGACAGATTTATCGGGTGCTTGCTTGTTGGAACAGACGTTATATTTTTGCCGCATAGGGTGGGTTATGGACAACAATCGAGAGCAGTCATTGCATTTTTATATTGATGCCGTGTTTGATTTTTGCCAGTTATATTTAGAAATTGAAAATTTCCATATTTTTGTTTGACACCTCGTCAGGGTACACCTGCTATGCAGCCTACTGATTATGTTCTTGCGCTTATGCTTTTTAAATTTACTACAAGATTTTAATTTGTATTCCTTTTCTTGCGGCATCCAACTCAATTAAGAAAATTAGCCGCTGTTTGCGATGGTATGATTCATAATTCTTTATTCAGTTTTCTCTAAATAAAAGGCGCACTGTCACTATCCAAATAAAGCAGCTTTACAGGCATTCGGTTGCACCCCACAAAGCAGAAAATCTTATGAGGAGTTTTATGTACGCTGTGCTGTCAAACTAAAATGATTTTGCAAACACTGTTGTCACCAGCATTTTTTTTCTATGGACAAGTCTAAGATATTGTCATGGAGGAAGAACGGGCCTCTTTGAAAACAGCGGCAGCTTATTCTTATCCTACATGCTGATAAAGCGCGTGCTGCTTTTGCGTACAAAGCAATGATTTTGCCTCATCTAAAACGTTGCCCTGTGTTCACGTGCACAGCAAGGGATGATGAACATATGCTACCACCACTCTTTCCATATTTATTGTGAGGTCACTGCTTGCCAATGTTGGTGCAACTGTCGCGAACAACGCTGTATTCAACAAAACAACTGGTTTCTAAGCCCCTGCATCGCAAAGTGCTTCATGTGTAAATTATTCTGTTTGTCAAGACAAGCAGATACGAAATGTACGCTTTCAAGGCATCGATGCCTTGAAAGCTTACATTTGTGAATTTAAGGGCAGTGTAGTTTGTAAATAGACGTTCAATAAACTATGCAGCTCTTCGACGAGCGTTAAGTACAGATTTGGTTCCCAACTTTTAGTGTGCACATATAAGTGGATATTGTCCAAAGCAAACATGAAAGCCGTCATCATCGCTTAACACATGGACATGTGCTTCGACCTTGAGGCTATCGCTCAGGGTAACACTACTTAAATGTGTTAATCCAAAAAATAGGATGGGTCCTTCTACCCAATAGCCATTAATTTTAAGGCTAAATAAAAGCACAGCCATTCGTCACGGGTATGACGCTCTAATGAACTACATTGACCATAAAGTTTATATAAAGTACGTTATACGTTATAACGCGTGAAGTACGTTATAAAGCGAACTGAGCGTTATTTAGGGGCCAGAAATTTTCTATTGGCAGCAGCGAATATTGTCCGTGTGTCGAGGGCGTCATCCGGTACATATTAAAGAAGTCGTATAGCTGCAATCCTAGCTAAAATAAATGCATTATCAGGTTCTATCAGTGGCTTTGCATCCATGACATCAGTTATGTTTTGTTTTTATTGTGATACAAAGCGCGAAAGCTGACGAAATGCCATTTCGAGGAGCGCTGCAGCATACATGCCTTTCGTTTCAACCATCGGCTCCGCGCGCCACCGTGCGGCGGAAAACGGCGAAACGGCCTCTTCAGAATTACGCTCTCTCCGGGCGATTGGGACGGCCGAAGCAACGGCGCGCCGCCGGCAGCCGATCGCGGAGGCCGTGGTTGGGACCGGTGCCGCTCCCGCCTCCTCCTCTGCATCCTCCAGTGCGTTGGAGGGTACCGAGGTGATGGACACCACGGGCCCCGCATCGGCTCCCACCGCCAGCGCACCGCCCGTGCCACTTTTGGCGTCCCCCACGCCCGCGGCGGTGGCGGCTAAAACGAAGGGCTCCGGAAGGGTGGCCAAGTCCGGGGGGCCCGGTCCGTCGGGCACCCCTCGGACATCTGACGACGAGATGGATGTCGGGCCGCTCCTGCCTGCAACGCAGCGCAAGGAGCGGCCTCCGACGACCAAGCCAGCAGCAGAACGGCCCAAAAAGCCAAATCCTAGAGTAACAGCCCCGAAAGACACATGAACACACATACACACAGACTTCAATAGCTTCTAAATCTCCATAATGGGAAGAGAAAATATTACTCAATGGAACTGTAGAGGCCTCATTAAAAATCTTGATGATGTCCATGAGATATTGCATTCGAACCAGCCAAGTGTGACGTGTCTTCAGGAGACGCATTTGAATCCCAGTCACACAAATTTCTTAAATAGGTACATGGTATTCAGAAAGCATAGGGTTGGCTGCACACACTCTTCGGGCTGTGTAGCCGTAATAGCCCGGAAATCCCGAGCATGCCACCCTATCGCTCTCAACACCGTCCTTGAGGCTGTAGCAATGCGCACAATAATTTTTAATAGGTTGATTATGCACTTTGGAGCTCTGACTTCGAGGCGCTGGTCGGCCAGCTGGCCGAACCGTACATCCATAACAGGCGGCCTTAATGCACACAACTCTCTTTGGGGCTCCTCCAGAACGGATGCCGGAGGTCGCCTGATAGAGAAATTTCTTACATCTTCAAGAGCATGTCTTTTCAACAAAAAAGCGGCCTACATATCATAACGTAGGACATAATACATACTACATCTCGACTTGGCTATTGGTTCTGCAATGCCCTTTCCATGTCTTGAGTGGTGCGTGGGCACTGACCCATATCGTAGTGACCACTTCCCCACTTCCCTAACATATATAGGTAAAGGCCCATGCAGTTCATCTTCCCATAACAGGTTTAAAGAATCAAAAGCAAACTGGAGTATATTCACAGAAACATCTAAACTACACCACAACACCATAGAACACCTACACGTGGGGGAAGCCTCCAACTCATCACGGCGCACGTCCTCGACGCTGCCGAGAAGTCCATTCCCCACGACTCAAGCGCTCCGAGCAACCAAAGGAGGCCGTGGTGGAATGAGGACAGTAGGCGGGCGCGAGAGGCCCAGAACAAGGCGTAGGGTGTCCTTCGCCGGTACCCCACGTCAGATAACCTCATTTCTTTTAAACGGGCAAAGGCGTTTGGGAACCGAGTGTGTCGTGAGGCGAAAAGGAAGAGTTGGCGCACCTTCCTCACTTCCATCAACTCGTACACTAATACGCGAAGCGTATGGACACGAATACGTAAACTAAAAAGACAACAGACACACAGCCTGCCCCTGGCTAGTACAACAGGGGCCACACTGTAAGACCAGGCTAACACACTCGCACAACACTTCCAACATGTGTCCAGTTCAGCGCACAACACCAACACTTTCATAAAACACAAAACATCCTGTGAGAAGAAGTCCTTGCGAGACTGTAATAAGTCGACCTCATCTTATAACACCCCCTTCTCCCTGCGTGAGCTGAAGATCGCACTTAGTCCTTGTAAACCTTCAGCTCCAGGCGCAGACAACATTACATCCACTATGATTCAACACTTGCACACAGACACACTTCAAACCCTCCTTCACCTCTACAACAAAATATTTCTTTCGGGGCACCTCCCAGGGTCATGGAGGGAGGCCATCGTAGTGGCCTTTCTGAAAGAGGGGAAGGACCCTTCCTCTCCCGCAAGTTATTGTCCCATCGCCCTCACAAGCTGCCTGTGTAAGCTGTTTTAGAAGATGATCAATAGGAGACTCATGTACTTCTTAGAGTACAATGGTCTTCTCGACAGCTGCCAGGCTGGCTTCAGGGCTGGGAGATCCACCAATGATCAACTTGTTGCATTGGAAACATATCTAAAAGATGCCTTCATTCATAAGCAGTATTGTATAACAGTCTTCTTCGATATGGAGAAGGCCTAGGACACAGCCTGGTGGTACGGCATCTTGTGTGACCTCAAGTCGTTGGGTGTTTCTGGCAACATGCTTTACACGCTCAGTAGATACATGTCGGAAAGGACCTTTCGAGTCAGGGTTGGCAGTGCTCTTTCGAATGTATACGTGCAGGAAAATGGCGTCCCTCAAGGCGGTGTCTTGAGCTGCACACTCTTTATTGTTAAGATGAACTCACTTCGGAAGGCATTGCCACCAACTATTTCCTGTTCTATATATGTAGATGATGTTCAAATATCCTTTAGGTCCTGTAACGTTTCAGTTTGTGAACGCAAAGTCCAGCTTGGGGTGAACCAACTTGCTGGCTGGGCGGACACAAACGGTTTTAAACTGAACCCTGGAAAGACTACTTGTGTTATGTTCTCCCGCAAGCGCGGGATTAAGACAGACCCTGAGATTACCCGTCATCGCGCTTCTATCCCTTTAAAAAAGGAGCGCAAGTTTTCAGGTGTCATATTTGATGAAAAACTCACGTTCATTCCACACATCAAACGACTTAAACATAAATGCCTGAAAACACTAAACATTCTCAAAGTCCTCTCCCACCAGTCCTATGGTGCAGACAAAGAACTCCTACTTCGCGTCTTTACCGCCGTAGTCTAGTCTCGGCTAGACTACGGTAGTGTTGTGTGTGGGTCGGCATCAAAAACAGCCTAAAAATGCTTGACCCAGTTCTCCATTTGGGCGTGCGCCTTGCGTGTGGTGCATTCCGCACTAGCCCGGCCTAGCGTCTGTACGCTGAAAGTAACAAAATGCGCCTGGAACATCAACGAATGTACCTAGATTTATTATATGTTTTTAAGGTCTCATCATTCAATAACCATCCTTTTAAACTTGTCCTCAACGATATATCTACAACCCAGCTATTCTCAAATCCTCCATCTGTTCTTTGCCCTACTCTTTGATGGTGAGAGAGGAAGCTTCAGGTATTTTCGTTGGGTTTCGAGATGTCTGTACATCATCATTTTCTGACGTTATACCACCATGGCAAATGCAACCTGTTTGTTCTGATGTTTCTTTTATGAAAATAGATAAAAACAGCGTTCCGAGAGCTGCGATTCTGCAGCATTTCTTGGCGCTTCAGGATAAATAAAATGTGCCGAATTCTATAGCCTGCCTCGAAAACGTCAACTACAGTGTCGTGCGCCGCTCATGGCCCCAACTTTATTCCTTGCAGGACCATGAGTGTACACACCTCTATCTTCTCTGCAGAAGCATATGGCATTTTACTCATCGTTCAGCACATTCTTAAAAAAACAAATTCCTAAGTCCGTCATCTTCACAGACTCTTTGAGCGTTGTGCGTGCATTGTCTTCACACAGACCCAGGAAAAACCACATTGTCAATCTTGCCTTTAATTTCATAATGTCCATATATGCAAGTAATTTTCGACTAGTCCTGTGCTGGGTTCTAGGCCATGCTGGAATCGCGGGGAATGAGACCGCGGATCGAATGGCCGCCGCTGCTTCACTTACCAACACAGTGGACGTAACAAGAATACCCTACACTGACCTGAAGCCACACATCCGACAACAGCTTCGCAAAAACATGGCAAGCCGACTGGAATACACAGACAGGCAACAAGTTACACATAATAAAGCCCCACTTAGGACAATACACTAGTGACTCACACAACCGATTCATTGAAGTTGCCCTAGCTAGATTACGGATAGGCCACACACACGCGACACACTCCCATCTGCTCACTGGATCTCCAAGACCCCTGTGTAGCAGGTGTGGGGAGGGCCTATCCGTACTTCACATCATCATTCCATGCGAAGCACTCCAGGCAACAAGACGCAAGCACTTCCCTCAACTCTACAGACAACACATTCCACTTCACCCAGCACTCTTTCTAGCGGATGACCCCGTGATTCCTGTGCAACGCACTTTTAAGTTTCTCAGTGACATCAAGTTTTTACATACATCAAGTTTTTACATCTCATTTTCTATCACGCGTAGTTTTTTAAAGCCTTATTTCATGCCATGCACCATCACAACCTGGCCTTTTACACCAGCCATCCTCACTGTCTTTTATTGAGGTGACTTTTGTTCTTGATTACTGATTTTAGTGTCTACGTTCTCACCTCTCATATTTAACCACTGTTTTGGCGCTCTTTGCCCCAGTTGGCCTTGCGCCATTAACATCCAACCATCACCATTACTTTGTCGATATCGGCCATCCGCAAGATTTTTGTTCAGGAATCTACACACCCATAATGCGTTGTACGGTCATGTTCACCTGTGCTGCGCAAGCGCGCAGGTATCTGTACGCATCTTCTTAGTGCTTTTACCTTGTACCCACTGCTGACTTGTAAGGGTAGAGAGGCACCGTCAAGCAGTGCGCAGTCACTGCTTTTTGTCTCTTCACCCCCAGTTTGTAAGTTCAAACTGAAATATATGTTGATGATGAACTTAATGTATGTTCTTTTCTCCTTCTGATGTACCCACTCCTGCTATGTCTCGTGTATCGACACAGAAGTAGCTGTAAATAAATAAATGAAAAAAGAAAAAGTCAGCGGGACACACCTTTTGGGCGTTTTAATGGTTTTAAACTGCGGTTCACACCTCTTGTTAACCACTTAGCACGCACATCTCTTCAGACTCTGGGCGGGATCTCATGCAACTAAAGACTTCTGAAGTGGATCGTGTTTTCTATCCCTGTACAGAGCCTTTGTTATTCCAAGTTGGAGTTTGCATCGGCAGTCGGGAACTGCATGACAGCATTGACATCCTTGCGGCTGATGAGGGTGCACAAAAGGTTCACTCGCTTCTTTTCTCGCCACTATACCGCGCATAAAAAATATACTTACAACGATATCATCAAGCAGCTTAACATGCAAGAATCCCAAGGTAGACGCACTAACCGTGATTTATTTTTCTGTTGAAGTGTGTCCGCTCAAAATTCCACGGCCAAAAACTATTGAGCTTTTTTCGAATAAGGGGGTGAAACGAGCACACCGTCCACACTTGGGGTTTGACGTAACAGTCACTGAGATGCTGTCTCCTGCATACCGTGTGCAATGCGTGTATAAAGCTGTTTTCGTGTATCCTTGGACGTCTTTCCTCGCAATATCAAGTCTTTCAGCCTGCTCTTAAAAATGCAAGTGCTTGACGCTGTTCGTGCCCCCTGATTACAGCAATAAGCAATCCCGAGTTTCCATCTTTGTTTGTATGCGTATATTCATTTGTTGATTTGCGCAAATGTGTTGTACATACCTTTCAAGGTGCTTTATATTTTATTCGCCATATATTTATTGTCAAGTGTGGCACAACCATTTGACTATTTAGGACAGGAATGTTACAGATGCCTGCATTTTGTCAGGCACCCTGTCAATGCGCGCGCTGAAGTCCCAACAGTAGTACTGATAGTATCTTACATGTGTAATTCATGCGTTTGTGGGTATATGTACATGTGTGCATGGGTGTGCGCTCGTGCGTGCGTCTGCATGCATTGATGTGTGTGCGTGGGTTTGTGCGCGTGCGTGTGTGTGGTGTGTGTGTGTCTGTGTGTTTGGCGTGTGTGGCCTGTGAGTGTCTGTGCCGTGTGGGTGTGTGTGCGTGCGTGCGTGTGTGTGGTGTGTGTATGTGGCTTGTGTTGGGGCGGCGTGTGTGTTGCGAGTGCGTGTGGGGGGCGTGAGCGGGTGTGGCGGGTGTGCGCGTGCGTGCGTCTGTTGTTTGTGCCTAGGTGTATGAGAGGTGGCGTGTGTATGTGTGTAACGCGTGTGTATTGGCGCGTGCTTGCGTGCATGTGTGTGTGGTTGTGTTTGTGTGGCGTGTGTGTTTGGCACGTGTGTGTGTGGTGGGTATGTGCTTGGCACGTGTCTGTTTGTGCCATACATGCGTGTGACGTGTGTGTGTGCGTGGGTGTGTGCGAGGCATTTTTGTCTGCCGCGTGTGTGTGTGCCGTGTGTGTGTGGTTTGTCTGTGTGTGTGGCATGTGTGTTTGACGTGTGTGTGGCCTGTGTGTGTGTGCGTGTGTGCGAGGCATGCTTGTGTGTGGAGTGTGTGTGGCGTCTGTGTGTGTAGGGTATCTGTGTGTGTGGTGTGTGTGTGACATGTGTGCGTCTGCGTGCGCACGTTTGTGTGTGTGGCGCATGTGTTGATGGCGTGTATGCGTGGCTAGTTTGTGTGTCGTGTCTGTGTGTGTGTTTGTGCGCGTCCGCGTGTGTGTGTGTGTGTGCGTGGCGTTTGCGTGCATCATGTCTGTGCTTGTGTGTGTGTGTACAGTGTGTGACATGTGTGTGCATGTGTGGGTGTGGCGCTTGTGTGCGTCTGTGTTCGTGTAGCGTGGACGCGTGTGTTGTGTGTGTGCGTGTGTGTGGCGTTTAGGTGTGTGTGGCGTGTGTGCGTGGGTGGGTGCGTGCATGCTTCTGTGGCGTGTGAGTGGCATGTGTGTGTGGTGTGAGTGTTTCTGCGTGTGTTTCTGTAAGTGTGTGCGCGTGTTTGCACCTTGTGTGCATCTGCGAACTTGTGTGTGTGTCTGGATTGTGTGTGTTACAAGTGTGTGTGTTGTGTGTTTGTGAATGTGTGTGCGTGTGTCGTCATGCGTGCATCTGCGTGCGTGTGTGTGGCGTGTCTGTGTTTGCGTCTGCGTGCGTGCGCGTGTGTGTATCTGTTGCGAGTGTGTGGGGTGTGTGTGTATCTGTGTCTGTGTTGATGTATTTCTGTGCGTGTGTGCGGTCGTGGGTACGTCTGCGTGCGTTAGGGCGTGTGTGTGGCATCTGAGTGTATGGCGTGTGTGTTTTGGCGTGTACGTGTGTGTGACGTGCGTGCAGGCGCATGTGTGTGTGGTGTGTGTATGTGCGTGCACATGTTGCATGTTTGTGTGTGACATGTGGGTATATATGCGTGCATGCGTGCTGTGTGTGGGGTGTGTGTGTGTAGCGTGTGTGTATTTGTGCGTGCGTGCTTGCGTGTGTAAGTGTGCGCGTGCGTGTGGCATATGTGTGGCGTGTACGTGTGTGTGGTGTGTGTGTGTGGCGCTTACGTGTGCGTGATTGCGTGCGGGCATGTGGGCGAGTGCGTGCATGCGAACGGACGTGTGTGTGTGTCTGGCGTGTGTGTGTGTGATTGTGGCGTGTGCGTGTGTGTATGCGTGCGTGTCTGTGCGGCGTGGGTGTGTGTGGCGTGTGTGTGTGGAATGTGTGACATGTACGTGTGTTTGGCATGTGTGTTCGGGGTGTACGTGTGTGTGAGTGCATGCATGCATGCGTGCGTGTGTGTGATTGCTTGCGTGCGTGTGGGCGTGGGTGTGCATCGCGTGTCCATGTGGCGTGTGTGCGGCGTGTGTGTCTGTGCTTTGTGTGTGCGTGCGTGCATTTGTGTGTGCGGCGTGCGTGTGTGTGTGTGTGTTTTGCCTGTGCGTTTGGCGTATGTGTGTGGTGTGAGTCTGTGCGCGTGCGTGTGTGCGTGCGCGCGCGCGTGTGTGGTGTGTGGCGTGTGCATGGGTTGTGTGTGTGTGCATTCATGCGCGTGTGTGTGGCGTGTATGTGTGTGGGGCGAGTGTGTGTGTGCGTGTGTGTGTGCATGCGTGCGTGCACGCGGGCGTGTGGGTGTGGCCAGTGTGTGTGGCATATGTGTATCTTTGTGTGGCTTATGTGTCTATGTACGTCCGTGCGTGCGTGTTTGTGGCGTGTGTGCATGGAGTGTGTGTGTGTGGGTGGCGTGTGTGCTTGTGTGTGTGGCATGTGTATGGGGGTGTCAGTGAGTGTGTGGCACGCGTGTGTGTGGAGTGTGTGGCACGGCGTGCGCGTTTGTGTGCTTGTGTGTGTGCCGTGTGTTTTCGTGTGGGTACGTGCAGCATGGGTGTGTGTGGCATGGGTTTGTGCGTGCATGCGTGCGGCGCGTGTGTATGGCATGTGTGTTTGGGATGTATGTGTGTGTGTGCGTGCGTGTGTGCGTGCGTGCGTTCTTGTGTGTGTACGTGTGTGTGGCGTGTGTGCGTATGTTTGGGTGGCGTGGATGTGCCTGTGTAGCGTTGTGTGTGTGTGGGGTGTGTGAGTACGGGCGTGCCTGCGCGCATGCGCGTGTCCATGTCTGTGTGGCATGTGTGTAGCTTGTATGTGTGTGTTTGTGGCATGTGCGTGTGTGTGGCGCATGCCTGTCTGTGTGTAATTGGTGTATGTGTGTGCAGTGTGTGTGCGTGTGTGTGTTTGTGCGTGCGTGGGCGCGTGTTTGTGTGTTTGATGAGATTGTGTGGCGTGTATGTGCATGCGTGCGTGGGCGTAGGTGGGGTGTGTGGGCCAGTATGTGTCGAGTGTGTGTTTGTGTGTGAGTGGCGCGTATGTGTGGCGTGTGGGTGTGTGAGTGTGGCGTGTGTCTACGTGCTTGCTTGTGTGTTTCTGTGTGGCATGTGTGTGTGTGTTTGCGTGCGCGTGTGCGTGAGTGTGTGACGTGTGTTCAGCGCATGTGTGTCAGTTGCGGGTTTGTGTGTGCCTGTGTTTGTGGCGTGTTTGCGCGCGCGTCTAAGTGCGAGTGTGTGGTGTGCGTGTGGCGTGTGTGTGCTTGCGTGCGTGTGTGCGAGGCATGACAGTGTGGCGTGTGTGTGGCGCGCGTGTGCATGTGGCGCGCGTGTGCATGTGGCGTCTGTGTGTGTGTGGTGTGTGTGGCATGTGTGTCTATCTCTGTGTATGTGGAGCGTGCGTGCGTCTGTGTGTTTGGCGTGGGTGCGTGTGTGTGGCATCGGTGCGTGTGGCATGAGTGTGCGAATGTAGGGTGTGTGTGTGTGCAGCGTGTTTGTGTGTGGGTGCGTGCGTGATTGTGTGGCGTGTGTTTCTTTGTGTGTGTGCGTGTTTATGTGTGTGTGTGGGTGTGTTTGTGCCTTGCGTGCATCTACGAGCGAGTGTGTGTGTGTGCTGCGGGTGTGTGGTGTGCGTGTGGGTAGCGTGTGTGTGCTAGTTGGTGTGTATGTTCAAGACGACTGTGATTTTGGCGAGTTGGTTAAAGTTCATGATTGACAATCCAGCGCGCGGAAACACGGCACAAAAAAGAACGAGCGCTGTCCTGTCTAACTCTCGTTCTTTTTTGTGCCGTGTTTCCGCGCGCTGGATTGTCAATCATGGTGTGTATGTGTAGCGTGGGTGTGTGTGGCATGTGCGTGTGCGTGTGCGTGCGTGCCTGCATCGTGTGTGGCGTATGTGTTGGTCTGTGTGTGTGTCGTGTTTGTGTGTGTATGCCTGCGTGTGTGCATGCGTGCTTGTGTGTGATGTGTGAGTGTGGCGTGTGTGCATGTGTGCATGGCGTGGCCGTGTCTGTGTGTGTTGTGTGTGTGGCGTGTGTTTATGAGTGTGTCTGTGATGGCGTGCCTGTGCGCGTCCGCGCGCGTGCGTTCGTGCGTGTGTGTGTGCGGCATGTCTGTGGCGTGTATGTGTTTGAGGCATGTAAGTGTGTGTGCCTCGTGTGTCTGTGTGTGTGTGCGAGCGGGCGAGCGTGTGTCTGGCGTGTGTGTGCGTGTGTGTGTGGCGTATGTGTGTCTGTTTGTGTGGTATGTGTGCGTGTGTGTTTGTGTGTTTGTGTGTGTTTTGTCTGGGTGTGAATCTGGTTGCCTGGCTTGTGTGTGTCAACGTGCTTGCGTGCGTGTGTGGTGTGTGTGTGTGGTGTGTGGCGTGGTGTGCTGGTGCGTGTGTGGCATGTGTAGGCTTGTGTGCCAGTGAGGGTGTGGCGTGTTTGCGTGTGGGTGTGTATGTGTAGCGTAGTTGTGTGTGGCGTGTGTGCGTGCGTGCGGCGTCTTCGTGTGGCGTGTGGGGGGTGTTCGTGTGTGTGTATGCGTGCGTGTGTGCGTGCGTTCTTGTGTGTGTAGGTGTGTGTGGCATGTGTGTCTCGCGCACGTGTGTGTGGCATCTGTGTGTGTGGCGTGTGTGTTGCGCGTGTGTGCGTCTGTGTCTGTGTATGCCGTGGGTGTGTGTGTGCATGTGTGTGACGTGGGTGCGTGTGGCGTGTGTGTTCATATGCGTGGCGTGAATTTGTGTGTGTGGCGTGTGTGTGTGGGCGCGTGAGTGCTTGTGTGGCATGTGTTTGTGGTGTGTGTCAGTGTGTGTTTGTGTTTGTGTGCTTATGTATGTGTGTGCATGTTTTTGAACCTTGCGTTCATCTGCGAGCGAGTGCTTGTGTGTGGGGTGTGTGTGCTGCGCGTGTGTGTGGTGTGTGTGTATGTGTGTGTGTTTATAAATGCGTGTACGTGTGTGTGTCGTAATGCGTGCGTCTGCATGTGTGCGTATGTGTGGCGCGTGTGCATGTGCGTGTGCGTGGTGTATGTGTGTTTTTGCGTCTGCGTACGTGCGTCTGTGTGTACGTGTCTCCGGTGTGTGTGGTGTGTGTACGTGTGTCTTTATGTATATGTCTGCGTGTGTGTGGTCGTGTGTACGTCTGTGTGCATACGTGTGTGTGGGGCGTGTGTGTGTGATGTGTGTTTGGGGCGTCTACGTGTGTGTTACTTGCGTGCAGGCCTGTGTGTGGCATGCGTTAGTCTGTGGCGTGTGTGTGCGTGCGTGTGTGTCACGCGTGTGCGTGCGTGCTTGCGTGCGTGTGTGTGGCATGTGTGCGTGTGCGCTTGCATGTGTGCGTGCTATGTGCGTGTGGTCTGTGTGTGGCATGCATGTGTGGTGACGTGTGTGTATGGCGCGTACATGTGTGTGAGTGCGTGCGTCCGTGCGGGTGAGTGCATGCGTGCATGCGGTCGTTTTGTGTGTGGCGTGTGTGTGTGGTGTGTGTTGCATGTTTGTGTGTGTGTGTTTGTGGCGTTTGTGTGTGCATGCATGTGTTTCTTTGGTGTGTGTGTGGCATGGATGTGTGTGACGTTTGTGCGTGTTGAATTTCTAGCGTGTGCGTGTGTGTGGCGTGTGTGTGTTGCGTGTACGTGTGTGTGAGTGCATGCTTGCGTGCTTGCGTGTGTGTGAGTGTGTGCGTGGGTGCGTGTGGGCATGTGTGAGTGTATAGCGTGTGCATGTGCGTGTGTGTTTGGATCATGTGTTTGTGGGCTTGCATGTGTGTGTGTGGCGTGTGTGTGGCGTGGGTGTGTGTGTGCGTGCATGCGCGTGCATCGTGTGTGCGTGCATGCGCGTGCGTAGAGAATCAGAGTATCGCGTATGTGGACTGTGTGTGTGTGGCGCGTGTCTGCGTGTGGCGTGGGTGTGCGTGCGTGCATGCGTGTGTGTCGTGTGTGTGCTCGCGCGTCTTCGTGATGATGTGTATATATGTGTTTGTTTGTGTATGACTGGCGTGTGTGTGGCGTGTGTTTGCGTGCCTGCGTGCGTGTGTGTGTATGTGTGTGTGCGTGCGTGCGTGTGGGTGTGGCGTGTGTGTGCCATGGGTGTGTGCGCGTGCGTGCGTGCGCGTGCGTGTGTGTATGTGCACGAGTGCGTGTTTCTGTGTGTGCAAGTGTGTGTGGCATGTGTGCGTGCATGTGCGTGTGTGTTTGTGGCATGTTTCTGCGTTTGTGTGGGGTGTGTGTGTACGTGCATCTGTGTGTGTGTGTGGCGTGTGTCTGTGGTGTGGGTGTGTGTGTGCGTGCGTGTATGTCGTGTGTGTGTGCGCGCGTCCCGTTGCTGATGTATATATCTGTGTTTGTGTGCATGTGAGGCATGTGTGCGGCGTGTGTTTGCGTGCAATCGTGTGTGTGTATATGCGTGTGTGTGCGTGCGTGTGTGTGTGTGCGTGCATGTGTGTGGC
The DNA here is from genome assembly GCF_048455015.1 of Haemaphysalis longicornis. Classification (NCBI taxonomy): domain Eukaryota; kingdom Metazoa; phylum Arthropoda; class Arachnida; order Ixodida; family Ixodidae; genus Haemaphysalis; species Haemaphysalis longicornis. The sequence goes on along the minus strand of NW_027526407.1, from coordinate 200,730,694 downwards.
ATGTGTGGGCGTGTTTGTGGGGCGTGGGTGTGTGCCTGCGTGCATGTGTGTCGTGTGTGTGTGCGCGCGTCTGCGTGCTGATGTGTATATGTGTGTTTGTGTGGCATGTGCGGCGTGTGTTTCTGTGCGTGCGTGCATGTGTGTATATATGTGTGTGTGCGTGCGTTTGTGTGTGTGGCATGTGTGGGCCCTAGGTGTGTGCGCATGCGCGTGTGTCGTGCGTGTGTGTGTTTGTGGCGTGTTTGTGCGTGTGTGTGGGTGTGTAGCGTTGGTGTGTTGTGTGTGTGTGTGTGTGTGGCGGGTGCGTGGTGTGTGTGTGCATTCATGCGTGCACGCGTACGTGCGTGCGTGAGTGTGGCGTGTCTATGTGGCCAGTGTGTGTGTGGTGTGTTTTTTTGTGGCCTGTGTTTGTTTGTGTGTGTGTGTGTGTGTGTGTGTGTGTGTGTGTGTGTGTGTGTGTGTGTGTGTGTGAGTGCGCGTGCGCGTGCGGGAGCGTGGGTGCGTGCCGCTGTTTCGTTCTGTACTGTACTTCTTGATTCCCTGCACCTCCAGTGCCTACACTTCATCTTGGTGGAAAACAAAAGCGCTCATAAACAGGGACGAAGGAAGACGTAGACAGCACGGCGCTTACTCGCAACTACTCGTTTATTGCAAAAACATAAACAAATATACCATTCAGAGTACACGTGGTCGGATTCCCTCCACTATTATACACACCATTACAAGACTTAACAGCGGCCGAGGCACATGCGGCAGAAAAAAATAAAAGACACCCCAAACATATAGTACCTACAAACCTGAAACAGCGTCCCAACCTTACATAAACTAAAGCATTAGTTCCGCAATGTGTGACAGTGATAGGAGTATTCCTTGTCGGTCAAAGTGAGGGAGGAGGTGCTGACACATCTTTTGCCACACCTTTTAATGTTGAATGATTCTGTAACTTCCCTGGTAGTTTTGTCCCAAACTTTTGGTAAAACTGAAGCCTCGCAAAAAACTGGTGTACAACCACACGTAGAAGGCTGTTTCGCCAAGTTAGAGCCATGGTTCGAGTTTAATGAACTTCGATGCTCTTGTAGGCGTATATTCAAACATCGCCCAGTCTGGCCCACGTAGATATGGCCACAATTCAACGGTGAGCAATAGACAACACAAGTTGCAAAACGAACAAAGAAGGGTTAGTGCTCTACTCTGCAGTTTTGTCTTCTTGGGCATTTTTTACTATTTGATAACAATCTATGTACTCTGCCACACACACGGTTCAGTTTATTCGGAGCCGAGAAAACCACTCTGACATCATACTATTGGCAATATTCTTTAACCCATGGGCCAACTTATGCTCATAGGGAATGACTGCCTGTTTTGCGGTCTGTCTTTTGCTGTCCTTTTCTTTGGTCACCCAATTAGGCTTCACACACTTTATTACTTTTGAACAACCTTCCGCACGACGGACTCTTGAAAACCAGCCTTTTTAGTCTATCTAATGTATTATGAGAACTTGTGGATACTCTATCAGAACAAGATTTTCTAATGGCTGAACGCAGACAAGAAGCAGTGATTCCCATCTTTACTACCTTTGAGGGCAGAACGTTTAAGTTTATTATGGGCTTTTTTGAGCGTGGGACGTATGCCTAGCAAACGTGGTTTTCTTTATGAAAAAGCCTTAAGTCTAACAACTGTAGTTCATTCTCTTTTGGTAGCTCTACTGTAATGTTCTGTCCACGACCATACTGCTCAAAAAGACTCAGAACATCACGAACTCTGCGGCCAATGCTATCAGACTGTATAAACACCATGAAATCATTGACGTATGGTCGTGGACTAAACTTTACAGTAGAGCTACCGAAAGAGAATGAACTACAGTTCTTAGACTTAAGGCTTTTTCGTGAAGAAAACCACGTTTGCTAGGCCTACGTCCCGCGCTCAAAAAAGCCCATAATAAACTTCAACTCTGTGCACTGAAAGGTAGTAATAATGGGAATCTCTCTTGACTGCGTTCGGCCATTACAAAATCGTTTTCTGAAAGAGTACCCACAAGTTTTCATAATTAATTAGATAGATTAAAAAAGGCTGGTTTTCAAGAGTACGTCGTGAAGAAGGTTGTTCACAAGTTAATAAAGTGTGTGAAGGTTAATTGTTTGACCAAGAAAAAGGACAGCGAAAAATAGCCCACAAAACAGGCAGTCATTCCCTATGAGCATAAGTTGGCGCATGGGTTAAACAATATTGCCAACAGGTATGATGTCAGAGTGGTTTCCTCGGCTCCGAATAAACTGAACCATGTGTGTGGCAAAGTAGATAGGTTGTTATGAAATAGTAAAAGATTCCCAAGAAAACAAAACTGTAGTGTAGAGCACAACCCCCCCCCCCCTTTGTTCGTTGTGAAACGTGGGTTTATTGCTTACCGTTGAATTCTGGCCATATCTATGTGGGCCAGACTGGGCGATGTTTGAATATACGACTACAAGAGCATTGAAGTTCATTAGAGTCGAAGAATGGCTCTAACCTGCCGAAACACTGTTCTGCGGGTGGCTGTACACCAAGTTTTTGCGAGGCTTTAGTTTTATCAAAAATTCAGGACAAAACCACCAGAGAAGTTACAGAATCATACCACATTAAAAGGTGTGGCGAACGATGTGTAAGCGCCGCCTCTCTCACCTTGACCGACAAAGAATACTCCTATCTGTGTCACACGTTGCGGAACTAATGCTTTGGTTTATGTAAGGTTGTGACGCTGTTTCAGGTTTGTGGGTACTATATGTTTGGCGTGTGTTTTATCGTTTTCTGCCGCATGTGCCTCGGCCACCGTTAAGTCTTGGAATGGTGTATAATGGGGGTGGGAATCCGACCACGTGTACTCTGCATGGCATATATGTGTATGTTTTTCAATAAAGGAGTAGTTGCGAGTAAGCGCCGTGCTGTCTACGTCTTCCTTAGTCCCTGTTTTTTGAGCGCTTTTGTTGTGCACCAAGGTGAACACATAACAAGCCCAACTTTTCGTTCTTCTGATCTACACTTCATCGTTTTTTTGGCTGTGTGCCACCCTGTACTTCTAGACCACCAACCAAGACGGCCTACTGGTGTTGGTGGGCGTTGCCAAACAAACAAATAAAGAAATCAGTGCCCTCTCCGCTCCTATGACCTCCCAAATGACCTACCTACGAGCTAGCATTTCCTGTTATGGGAGGGTTGTTGTTGAGAGACGATTAGAGCGACAAGCGTGAAAGTCACGACATTAAACTTGATGTCACGTCCTACAGCTTCGCAGTAACTGTGTTATTCATTTACTTTCGTTTCTTTCAAAGCTCATACGAAATCACGGGGTTTTGCTGTACTTACGTGTCCCCGGAGTTTTTTTCGTGATAGCTTTCACACGCTCCATTTTGTTCACCCCTACAGATCGAAAACTCTGGTAACCAGAAAGCTATTATATTTCAATCTGATAAGATCCGAATACTGACACAATTGCTCGATTTTGTAGAACAGGTGCTTTTTCGAGCTGCCTGTGTTCATACCTAATGTACTTTTTGTTTCATGGGCACCTAACCATCTTCAGCTTACGTACAAAGTTAATCTTTTCTTTTCATTTCATCTTGAGCTTACGTAAAAAGTTGAGCTCGCGCTCCCTAATTAGCTACTTATTTTCTTCCTGGCCCACTTTTACTACGACGCAAGAAATTGGTAGACTATTTGCCAACAAGTTTACATGCTCTGACATGCAGACGGTTTTGTATGACTTTAGCAATTTTCTCGTGCCACAAACAAATAAAACACGAACACTGAAACGAACGCGCCAGTGCAGTGGCTGGGCTAAGACAAAGCGTTTATTGCGATAGCGCAGGTAATCTAACGTTGTGCGAGAGGAGCTAAGAGGGAGTGGAGGAGAAAAAGCACGGGGTGTTAACAGTGGGTTCGTGGGCGTGATGTCACAGATACATCATCTCGCTCCTGCTGCGGTGAGTAACGGTCTGGAAGTTTGCGTTGCGGCCTGACCGAAGCAACATAGAAGTTGAGGTACTCCTAGAAGTCTCGCTCCTATCCGGAACCAGCCTCGGCGTTCCTACTTCTTTGGGCCCATCAGCAGTTTCCTGGCACCGGGGGTCACCAGCTTCGTACACCTGGTCCGGCTCCAACTTACGTGGCTTGACCTCGTGGCTCTGGCGCCGTGTGGTTTCCCCCTCCGGACCGTCGACATTTACTATGCAATCTCCGTCAGCCGATGCCCATGGCTCGCCTCGCCTGAAGTGCCTCACCCAGACTGGATCAACGTGCTGCCACACATCGAGGAAGGAATGGCCAACTGGCGTGGGCGGAACGGAGACTGCTTTGTCTAGCCTGCAGAGAAGATCACAGCGAATTGAAGTTTCGCTGGTGTCAGGCACCCGACCTGCGCCGTCCTGCGGTACCTCTGCAGAATGCTTGCCAGGCGGGTTTTCTGTAACCCTTGCACATTCTTCATTAAATATTACTTGACAGTTCTAACAGCCCTATCCGCGAGCTCATTGGACGGGGGTTGACAAGGTGCTGTTCGGAGGTCTACTATGTGTTTGAGCTTCATAAAATATTAAATTTCAATCTCGTATACGGCGGGCTATTACCTCATATCAGCGTCCGGGCAGCCCTAATTGAGTGAACAAGGTGCATAGAGCCTCTAAGGTGGCGTGCGTGGTGGAACTCATCATGGGTATTGTTTCCATTCATTTACTGTGTGAACTCACCAGAATCAGTAGCATGTGACCATCGATCGGCCCCGCAAAATCAATAAGCAGCCTCGACCAACACTCATCTGTTTCAGGTCATGCAATATGGGGTGTCTGGGGGATAGGGGCACTTTGGATGCAACTGGGGTAGCACTTGACCATGCGATCAATGTCATTATCAATCCGTGGGTACCACATCAAGGAGTGCCCTAGCCGCTACATTGAGCAAATGCCTTTATGGGTATCATGCAGCAGACGTAACATTGCTGATCGGGCACTCTTAGGGACGACCACTCGATCACCCCAGTGGGTACCTCCCGTACCTCTCAGCTCGTACCTCCTAGCCTCCCAGCTCGTACCTCCCAGCCTCCCAGCTCGTACCTCCCCGTTATCGCAGCCATCCCTTTGAAGTATGGCATCAAGTGCTGGTCCTCCAGTCCCAAATTTTTGGCCACCCCTCCTGTACTCATTTTCTACATTTGCTAAATCGTCACCCAGCTCAGTGAGAGTGCCCAGTTGCTTCGCGGAGAAGACACCATCATTATGGTTTCCGTGAGCAGGGCATACTCACCCTCCCCAGTTTCTTCCTGCGTCTCTGGCTGGGAAGTTGCTGACGGGGGGAGCCAGCTGAGGGCATCTGCTGGAACGTTGTCTTTCCAAGGCTGGTGTTTGATGATGTCATCGTATGCGCTCAGCAGCAGGGCCCATCACTGGATTCGCGCAGCGGCCATCACGGGTACTGTCTGGATGAAAAATTGTCTGTCTGGATGAAAAATTGCCGCAAGCGGCTTATGGTTTGTCATCAATGTGACAGTTTGCCGAGTAAGTATTGTTGGAATTTCGATGCAACAAACACAAGTGCCGTGGCTTCGCACTCCAGCTGCAAGTAATTTTTCTCGGCTTCCTGCAATAACCAAGAACGGAACCCTAGGGCCCAAGCACCCTGGCCCCGACATCGTGTGAGAGCATTCCGCCAATTCCTTCCAGGGAGGAATCGCATTCCCGGACGGGGGGCTTGCGTAGGTCAAAATGCACCAGAAAGTCTTCGGATTTGAGGTCTTCCACTTTGCTGAATGACTGTTGTTGATTGGTACCCCACTTAAACAAATTGGAGAGACGAGCTAGTTGGTAAACATCCATGAGTCGAACTTTAGCGCAAACAGCCACAGGGACGAGAAAGGCAAAAGACACCACCGCCTACTATCAACCGAAATATCTAATAAAATCAAAAACACATATTTACCATGCCCAGATCCCAGAATCAGTCACGTGTGACCGTCACACATGCGTACGGTGGTACATAAGGACAACCGCCTCCTTTCTTCACTTCCTTTTCTTTCTCTCATCCATTTCCCCCTCTCCTTAAGAGGTTGCACTTGTTTATCTAGAATGCTCAGTGACGGGTGACGTATACAATTCGAACCCCTTAACCGGATATAGACGGCTTTAGCGTTTCTCTGGTAGCACGGTCTCTGTCCTTAAAAAGCACTTGCGTGTCGGCGAAGCATGGCTTACAACCCCAGTCTGAACAGCACAGCGTCAGGTGCGTGTAGGGCTTTCCTTTCAAGGAGGAATGATGCTACCTCAAGCGTACATTGAGACAGCCGCCCGTCTGGCCGACGTACACCCGGCCACAGGATACAGGAATGCAGTACACAACATCGTACCTAGTAGGCACAAACCAGCTCGAGACAAGGTAGTTGGAAACTATGGTCTGGGCTGTAGAAATACAAGGGCGTACCTACTAGTCGAGTTTGCAGAACATAAAAACCTACGCATAAGGGATACCTTTTTCTGCAAACGGGAGAGCCGGAAGTAGACGTGAAGAAGCCCGACTGTGGAGCATAAAAAATGAAATAGGCTTCGTATTTTGCGACAACCCTGGCGTCATGAAGGAGCTGGAAGTGCCCGGAAGGGTAAGGTGCAGTGACCACCGCATGGTAAGATCTCGAATTAGGCTAGATTTAAGGAGGGACCGTAACAAGGTAGTGCGTAAGAAGACGAATAATGAGCCACCAGTATGATGTAAATTAGAAGAATTCAGGATCGCACTCAAGAACCGAGATTCAGCTCTTACCTTGGAAGCAGAGGTTACAACACAGGAAGCCAGTGACAACCTTACACGCGTTATCACGGAGTGTGCAGTAGAAATCGGGGGAACGACGGCTAGACAGGATACTGCTAAACTTTTCTAGGAGACGAAATATCAAAGTGGGAAACGGCAAACCATGACAATCTGCACCCCAGCTAACAGAAGAGAACTAGCGGTGCTTTCGAAGGTAATCAATGAGCCTAAGAAAGCTGCCATACGGAAGTATAATATGGAGAGGATTCAATGCGTTGTAAAGAGCCGAGATAGACGGAAAGCAGTGAAGAGGCGTCCTAGCTTGGGTAAAAAAGAAATGTATGCACTAAACGACAAGCAAGGCAGTGTCGTCACAAATACGGATAAAATAGTCACAGCAGCCGAGGAGTTCTCTAGGGATCTGTACAGTAGCCGGTACATCCAGGATAACTTCCAACGAGAAAGTAGTTCAGAGGAAATAGAAATCCCACCAGTAACGACCGAGGAAGTAAGAAAGGCTTTGAGAGATATGAAAGGGGGCAAAGCACCTGGTCAGGATCAGGTAACAGCAGACCTCTTGAAGGATGGCGGAGAAATCGTACTTTAAAAACTGGAAACTGTACACGCACTGCCTGATAACAGCAAGTGTACCAGAATCTTGGAAGAACGCGAACATCATCTTAATCCATAAGAAAGGTGACATGACGGACTTCAAAAATACCAGGCCAATCAGTTTAGTGTCAGTCGTCTACAAGATACTTACCAAGGTAATCGCTAAGAGAAGTTCTGCAACCTTAGTTTTCAGTCAACCTAAAGAACAAGCGAGGTTCCGTAAAGGTTATTCTACAATGAACCATATTCACACGATCAATTAGGTGATAGAGAAGTGCGCGGAGTAGCATCATAATCATCATCATTAGCGTATCTAAGCCCACTGCATGGCAAAGGCCTCTCCCATTATTCTCCAATTACCTCTGTCCTGTGCCAGCTATGACCAATTTATTCCCGCAAACTTGTTGATCTCATCTGCCCATTTAACTTTCTGGCGCCCGCTGCAACGCTTGCCCTCTCTAGGGATCCACTCTGTTATCCTTAATGACCAGCGGTTATCTTGCCTTCGCATTACATGCCCTGCCCACGTCCATTTCTTTTTCTTAATCTCTACTAATACGTCTTTAACACGTGTTTGTTCCCTGACCCACTCCGCTCTCTTCTTGTCCCTTTATGTTACACCTATCATTTTCACCTACATTGCACGCTGAGTGGTTCTCAATTTAGGTTGAACCCTCTTAGTGAGCCTCCAGGTTTCTGCGCCGTAGGTGAGTACCGGTAAGGTGCAGCTGTCATACACTTTCTTCTTCAGCAACAATGGTAGGCTGATATTCATTATCTGAGAATGTCTGCCATATGCACCCCACCCCATTCTTATACTTCTAATTATCTCTGCCGCATGGTTGGGATCTGGGGTCACAACTTCGCCTAAGTAGTTATATTCGCTTACCACTTCCACTGGCTCGCCACCTATCTCAAACCGCTGTGCTGCCCCGAGGTTATTGATCATTACTTTAGACTTCTGCATATTATTTTCGGGCCCACGGTTCTACTCTGTTCATCCAGTGTGGAAAGCATGCTTTGCAATTCGTCCCTCCAGTTACTTAGCAAGTCGACGTTATCAGCAAATCTGAGGTTACTGCGGTATTCTCCGTTAACCCTTACTGCCATCTGTTCCCAATCCAACGTTCTGAATACTTCTTGTAAACATGCTGTGAATAACATTGGAGAGATTGTCTCCTTGTCTGACACCCTTCCTTATAGGTATTTTACTGCTCTCCTTAAGGAGGAAGAGATTAGCTGTGGACCCATTATAGATATCCTCTAGTATTCTTACATAATGCTCATCTACCCCTGGTTCCGTAATGCCTGAATAACTGCTAGGGTTTCGACAGGGTCAAATGCTTTCTCATAATCTATGAAGGCTATATACAGGGGTTCAGTATACTCAGCCCACTTCTGTAACACCTGACTGATCATGTGAATATGGTCCATTTTTGTATAACCTTTACGGAACCCTGCTTGTTCTTTAGGTTGACTGAAATCTAAGGTTGCGAAAATTCTGTTACCGATTACCCTGGTAAGTACCTTGTAGACGACTGACAGTAAGCTGATTGGCTTGTAATTTTTCAAGTGCTTCATGTCGCCTTTCTTATGGATTAGGATGATGTTCGCGTTCTTCCAAGATTCCCGTACACTTGCGGTCATTAGGCATTGCGTATGCAGGTTTGTCAGTTTTTCAAGTACAATTTCTCCGCCATCCTTCAAGAGGTCTGCTGTTATCTGATCCTGACAAGGTGCTTTGCCCCCTTTTATTTCTTTCAAAGCCTTCTTTACTTCTTCGGTCGTTACTGGTGGGATATCTATCTCCTCTGAACTAATGTCTCGTTCGGCATTATCCTGGATTTCCGGCTACTGTACAGGTCCCTGTAGAACTCATCGGCCACTGTGACTATTTTATCCCCATTTGTGATGACATTGCGTTGCTTATCCTTAAGGGCATACATCTGATTTTTCCCCACGCCAAGACGTCTCTTCACTGCTTTCAGGCTACCTCCGTTCTTTACAGCGTATTCGATCCTCTCCTTATTATACTTCCGTATGTCAGCTGTCTTACGCTTATTGATTAACTTCGAAAGCTCCGCTAGTTCTATTCTGTCAGCTTCGGTAGAGATTGTCATGGTTTGCCGTTTCCTAATTAGATCTTTCGTCTCCAGTCAAAGTTTACCAGTATCCTGTCTAGCCATAGTGCCACCGACTTCTACTGCACACTCCGTGATAATGGGTGTGAGGTTGTCGCTGGCTTCCTGTGTCGTAACCTCCGCTTCCTCGGTAAGAGCTGAATATCGGTTCTGCAGCGCGATCCGGAATTCTTCTGCTTTACGTCATATTGTTAGCTCATTTATCGGCTTCTTTCGTACTAGCTTATTGCGGTCCCTCCTCAAATCTAGCCTAATTGGAGATCTTACCATTCGGTGGTCACTACACCTTACCCTTCCGAGCACTTCCACATCCTGCACAACGCCAGGGTTATCGCAAATTATGAATATTTCATTTTTATGCTCCCCATTCGGGCTCCTCCAGGTCCACTTCCGACTCTCCCATTTACAGACGAAAGTATTCATTATGCGTAGGTTATTCCGTTCTGCAAACTCAACTGGTAGGTCCCCCCTGTATTTCTACAGCCCAGTCCATAGTTCCCAACTGCCTTGTCTCCAGCCTGAATCTTCCCTTCTTTACCATTAAAGTCCCCCATAACTACGGTATAGTGTGTTTTTACTTTAGCTATTGCCGATTCCACCTCTTCATAGAAGCGTTCCACTACTTGGTCGTCATAGCTGGATGCGGGCGCGTAGCCCTGCACCACCTTGAGCTTGTACATCTGATTGAGCCTAATTACAAGACCTGCAGCCCTTTCGTTATTGCTATAGTATTCTTCTATGTTGCCAGCTATGCTTTTATTGACTAGAAATCCCACTCCCAATTCTATTCTGTCCTCTTGTCCCCGGTAACATACGACGTGTCCATTTTTCAGCACCGTAAATGCTTCGCCTGCCCTCCTAACCTCACCAAGCCCTATTACATCCCATTTAATGCCCTCTAATTCCTCGAACAACACTACTAGACTCGCTACGCTAGAAAAGGTTCAGGCATTAAACGTTGCCAGGTTCGGATTCCAATGGCGGCCTGTCCGGATTCAGGGATTCTTAGGACCCTCTGCTGCGTCACAGGTCTGACCGCCGCCGTGGTCAGTTTCTTCGCAGCCGCTGGGGACTGAGGGCCGAGGGTTAATTGGCATATTCATGGGAGGTTGTGGCCGTTACTACACCAGGCTGGCCAATCCTGCTCGGGTGAGGAAGTGCATTACCGGCAATGGCCACCGGGGTGAGGCCGCACCCCAAGCCCCTTTGTGCAATTCCCTATGTGCGCTGAGTATACTGAGCCCCTATATATAGTCTTTATAGATTATGAGAAAGCATTTGACTTGGTGAAAGCCTCAGCAGTCATTCAGGCATTACGGAAAGAGTAGGTAGATGAGCATTATGTAAGAATACTAGAGGATATCTACAATGGGTCCACAGCTACCATCCTTCATAAGAAGAGCACTAACATACCTATGAGGAAGGGCGTCAGACAAGGAGACAAAATCTCTCCAATGTTATTCACAGCAAGTTTACAGGAACTTTTCAGAATCTTGGATAAGGAACAGGTGGTAGTAAGGGGTAATTGAGAATACCTCAGTAACCTCAGATTTGCTGTGCTATGTAACCTTGCTTTGTAAGTAACGTTGCCTTTGCCTTGCTAAATAGCTCGGCGACGAAGTGCAAAGCTTGGTTTCCGCACTGCACAAACAGAGTAGTACTGTGGGTCTGAAAATTATTAAGCAGAAAACCAAAGTAGTGATCAATAACCTCGGCACAGCACAGCGGTTCGATATAGGTGGCGAGGCAGTCGAAGTGATAACTGAATATATCTTCTTAAGCCAAGTTGTGACCCCGGATCCCAACCATGAGGCAGAGACAATTAGATGGATAAGAATGGGGTGGAGTGCATCGGCAGATATTCTCGTATAATGAATGGCAGCCTACCATTGTCCCTGAAGAAGAAAGTGTATGACAGCTGCATCTTACCAGTACTCATCTACGGGGCAGAAACTTGGAGGCTTACTGAAAGGGTTCAACTTAATTTGAGAACGACTCAGCGCGAAATAGAGCGGAAGATGATAGTTTTTACATTAAGGGACAAGAAGAGAGCGGAGTGGGTCAGGGAAGAAACGCGTGTTAGAACATATTAGCAGAAATTATCAAGAAGAAATGTACGCGGGCAGGGCATTTAATGCGAACGCAAGATAACCGTTGGTGATTAAGGGTTACAGAGTGGATCCCCAGACAAGGCAGGCGTTTCACAGGGCGGCAAGAGGTTACATGGGCAGATGAGATAAAGAAGTTTGCGAGGATAAATTGGTCGCTGTTAGCACAAGACTGGGGAAATTGGAGATTAGTGGGAAAGGCTTTGCCCTGCAGTGGGCGCAGATAGGCTGGTGATGATGATGGCGATGATGAATGATTACACAAGATTGGTCATACAGCGAACAAACTAGAGTCTGTATTTGATCGAACAAGCGCGTGTGGAAATACGGTCTCCGGAATCAAGACGGTTGCTCACCATGCTGCATAATCTACCTAGCTTATTCCTGGCCGAAAAAAAACACATTACCCCAAATCTCTCAGCCATCGTCCTAAGGCGATGCCACAGCGCATGTACATACGGTGTGACTGGCACCTTTTTACTCTGGTCGGTATCTGTTATGTGAAGCGCGAACACTTTCAATTGCCTTACAAGACGCTGACAGATTGCCTGGAGTACGTAAAGAGAACGCCAGCGTTCTCCAGCCGTAAAATATTTTTGCATTGAAGCTTTGTTGCGCCAAATAATAACAGGAATTGTTGACTGCGGATTTGAGGCACATGTGGTCTATCCGATTGTTAACTAGCTTCGAATGAAAAGAAGCGAATTTTCAGAGCGGCTTGTTAAGACGGGGCGCGTACATGCAGCATGTATGTTGGAACGAGAAACGCAGTTTGAGGTCAAGACATTTTAAGGTGCCGTCAACTGGAACCCCGGCCATAAACTTCAAACCTTCACCTTTTGCTTTAAGGAATGAAGAACAGCACATTTGAAGGACTCAATTTGTACGTCGCTGCCCAGGACGTAAAAGTGTCCACATAACGAAAAACCTTATAGGCAACGCCCTGTACACCAAGCTGCAAATGACAGCCGCTCAGTAGTAGAGCAACCTTGGACCCAATGAACACTCCCGAATTTTGTACGTATACCTTATCTTGAAACCCCACAACAGCACTCCGAAGGTTCAAGCTACGCAGCTCGAAAAACGCTGCCGCGGTGATTCCTCTACGATTCACAAAGGTCAGCTCATCATTGTCGTTTGTGCAGCAATGTCTAGTACGTCAAATCAGCCCATCATGAGGAACGGAGTAACACAGGTCCTCAACGTTGTAGGGACGCAGCACCTACGAGCGCCCACGTAGGATGATTACTGTAAACTGCGGGCATCGAACAGCGATAGTGGCGGCAGTGATTCGTGTTCCCGTGCGTAAGTGTTTGATGAACAGTGAGCCGGACCAAGTACGTGTAGAGCGCATAAAACCCCGAAAAATCGCACACCAAGCGGAGTGGCGTAAAAGCGGCGCTCACAGGAGGAAGCGAAGGGAGTGCGACCCGGGGCACCCGCGAGAGCGGCTGTTTCCGCTGTCTGCGGACGGGACCGACGGGCGGCCAGCCTCAGCCATGAAGCCCGGACAGCGAGGAGCAACCAGCGTCTGCGCGGACGCTCTTCAACCGTCGTAGGCACAAGGGACTGAACACGTCGTCGTGAATGTACAACAACACGACGTAACTTTCTGAACAAGCAGTGCGTCAACTTCCGCAATGTTGTCGCTACGCGAACGCTGGCTGTACTGTCGTAACAGTGCCTGCAAAGTGCTTTGTTTTTTCCTTCTTTTGTTCTCCCTGAATAAAACGGTGACTTGTTCTGATGTGGAGTGGCGTTGCTTCGAGGGCGGGTTCTGCCTCGACAACCCTTTATGCTCGAAGGGCGTTGCTTCACTGGCGCCCAACGTAGTTTATTTTTTTTTTTGTTGTTCTTGTGTTCGAGTCTTGACTCGCCCCGCGAGCTACACTTCCGCCCCCATGTGGGACTGCTTACAGAACGCTCTAGAACTCTGTGTATGCTTTGTTCGGGTCGCTAACCTTCTTCACGCAGCAGTGACCAGCGGAATAAGCACCCGATGAGCCGGCCGTGCTTACTTCGCGAGCATCACTCAGCCAGCAGAGAATGATTCCAATCGTCTACCCGAAGCCAAGGCTCAACGACGAAGCTGGCGTGGAAAGGAGCGGCCGAAAGCTGCGCAACAAATCCTGTGAGTGACTCACCATAGAATTTACCCTTATCGACAAAATGTAACAGCTTATTGACCGTGCGTGCCCACTTCGAAGCAAGGCCGCGTGGGCAGTACTTTGCAGCTACAACTATGTCGACGAACGAGAATGCTGTTCCTGCGTTAAGTCTAAATGCATTAAAACTTCTCTCGCATAGTACTGCACAGACTGATTCGCTATAAGACAACACAAATCCAATTCTTGATTTGGTGGCCTAACTAATAGAATCGAAGGCCTAGTTTGAAAAACAACTGTTGTCGCTTCATTCTAGCAAGCATAACACTGACGCATTATTTGATAATCGGGTGGCACAAATAATCAATGCAACTGCCATTGGAGCGCGTCGTTGCAGTTAAACTTAGTCGCGCCAACGTATACAGGTTACACCAACAAGAGGTCTGTTTTCGACTTTCATGAGTTCTCGGACTACCAACAAGCCATGGCAATTTCAGATGGCGTGCTGATTAGCCAGATCTTGCCAGTTGCTTTGCAGTCAGCAGCCGGGGTTTGGAGACGTCACCAGAAGCTATTTCAGAATATGATTTACTTCAAGGAACGCTTTAAGCTGGAATTTCTGCTTCCCGGGTATGAGTACCGGATCAAAGACGAACTTCGCGCACGGACGCAGGGAGAGGGTGAAAGACTTCGGGAATGTGTGCGTTCTATGCAGGACATGTTCGAGCGAGCGGAACCGGCGGCACCCGAGGCGTAAAATGTTTTCCGGGTCTTCCGGTAGTGCCACCCGAGGTCCCAGCCGTACTTCCGGTCCCGGGGGTTCTCCCACTTTGATGACTTCGCCAAGAAGGCCACAGCCGTTTAAGATTCGCTGATGACCACGGAATCCTACCAGCCACCGCCGCCCAAAGAGGCGTGCTTAGAGGCTTCCTGTGCATGCATCTCATAGGCCCGCTCCGGCGAGACCGGCCGAGACCTCGCTGGAAGAGGCAACGCCGCGATACCTGAAGGCAGCGCTGTTTGTATGCGCGCAGTCCGACAACCGGCAACCACTGGGGAATAGCTAGAGCCAAACAGAAGGGAGCAGCCACAGCGGAGATGGTTGCAGCGCTGTCTCACCCCTGCGGTGTGGCGCCACCATGGGAGATGGCTGCAGCGCTGTCTCGCCCCAGCGGTGCAGTGCCACCGTGGGAGATGGTTGTAGCGCTGACTCACCACAGCGGTGTGGCGCCACCGTGGGAGGTGGTTGCAGCGCCGACTCAGCCAAGCGGTGCGGTGCCACTGTGAGACGTGCTTGCAGCGCCGACTCACCCCAGCGGAGCGGCCCCACCGTGGGAGGTTGTTGCAGCACCTACGCAACCCAGCGAGGCGGCGCCACCGTGGGAGGTGGTTTTCAAGCACGGAGGTGCCCCTGCAGTCGGGTGCCACCAGGAGAGAGCGCTTTGTGCCGGGCTGACCAGATGCAAGTAATGCCAGGCGGAGATGCATTACCTAACCACCGCCCCGCAATCCCTAGAAGGACAGGCAACGACTTCGTGAGTGGAGCACCTAAAGATGGCCACGCAAAAAGAACAGGAGTGGTCCAGCAGTCTGGGAAGTCGATCACAGCCAGTCGGGGAGTCCAGAAAAACACTCCAGCCTTGTCACAACGGAGCCAAAGAGACTTACGACAGTATGCTAGTCGTCCGGTTATCTCACCACCCAGTTGCACGTGGAGCTCAATCCCTGGCCGATACAAGTGAGAGGAGTTGCTCGATAATGCAGGAGAGCATGGATCCGCTGACGCAGCAATTCACGGACCCGCTCCCGCCAAAGCAGCAAAACCCCTGCGGAAAACTCGGCGAAGACGGCAGAGGCAGAAGCACAGCCAACGCTCCACACCAACTACCTTCGACCAGGCCGCACCTTAAATGGACGTCGTGGAAGGCCTCAGCGAGGTGCGGGAGGCACATCACGGTCCCCCAGCAAACAACAATCAGCGCATGATAAGTTGTTGGCCTTTCGCTCTTCGAGAGCATGCGGGAAGCCTAGACAATGCACTGGTTATTACCATAAAAGAAGCCTGCCTGAGGATCCCCGCCCTCCTGGACACTGCCGCGACCGTTTCCGTGTTTGGAGACCTCATGGGACAATGGTTCTCCGCGAAAATAATCCCATTGCGACACGTCAGCAACAGTATACGCCGCAAAACCGCTTGGCAGCAAGGCTATCTTAATTACCATCGGCGTTGCTCACAGCAGAAACCCCTGGCGGCAAAGTAGAAAATGGTTTGCAAACAATCTTGCAGTCATTCGCAAGACCAGCGGAGGAAAAATCGCGGCTGGCAGCGGTACTATAACCCTTTGCAGCCATGTTCACGGAGGCCCCTGGGACGGTGATCATTTTGGAAGACCAGATCGAGAGGGAAGATGGGCGTCCACTGCGGTTCAACCCGACGCTCTTGAGCGTCCACAAGCAACCACAGCTGGACGGAGCCCTGCAGGATATGGTAAATACAGGAGCAGTGCGGCCATAAAAAAGCCACCGGGCATTTCCGATTGTGTTGGCGGATAAGAAAGATGGTAGTGTCGGCATGTGCGTAGACTACAGACAACTAAACGCAATAACCACGAGAGATTTGTATCCCTTTCCATCCATCGGTACAGTTATGTATGCGCTAGGTACAGCAATGGTTTGTACCACACGTGACTGTATTAGAGGTTTCCTACAGATCCCTGTAGCGGAAAAGAATATCGAGAAAACCGTTGTACCAGAATCGAGAATCGAGAATATCGAGAAAACCGTTTACTTGTACCAGAGGGCTGTTTCAATTCGTGAGGCTGCGTTTCTGTTTGTCAAATTCCCCAGCAACTTTCCAGCGCGTGATGGACATCGTGCTGGGGCACGCGAAGTTCAACTGCAGGATGGCGTACATGGATGAGGTGGTTATATTTTTATAAAACCTTTAGAATCACGTTGCTCATTTGCAGACTGTGTTGGAGCGCATGCAAAAGCAGGCCTGACAGTAAGCGATTGCACGGTACAACTGGCTGCCAGCAGGATCGAGCTCCTCTGCTTCGTTGTGGACATCAAACGTCTGCAGCGTAAAAAGTCTGCAGCGATTCCTGGGTATGGTCGGCTTTTGTTCAGACACTTCATTCTGAACTGTACGGACTTGGAAAGCCCCTCCATCAGCTGCTAAGGAAGGGCACCAGGTGGTCATGGACGGCTTCCGAGGAGCAAGCGTTTCAGGCTCTATCAACAGCCATCACCGACACCTGAAGCCTGCGGTTGCCGGATCTCAACCGTCCTTTGATGTCCAAACCGATGTAATGAGTGCGGCATCGGGGCTGTTTTGCTACAGGAGCATAGCGGCGAACTATACCCTCTGGCATTCGCCAGTCACACTCTCTCAGCGGCCGAACAGAACTATTCAGTGATAGAAAAAGTGTCTTGCCACAGTGTTTGCCCTCAAAAAGTTTAACATGTACTTGCATGGCGCAGACATCATAATACAGAATGACCACCAAGCACTGTCATGGTTGTCACGGCTTCAGAACCCTGCAGGTCGCCTCGCACACTGGGCGCTAAACCTGCAGAAGTATCACTACAAAGTGGAATACAAGGGCACTAGCAACAAAGACGCAGGCGCCTTGTCTTGCGCACCCTTACCAGCACAACAACCACCAGAACCACAGGTCTTCCCGATCACAGTGTCTGCAGAAGCCTGCGGAATCCTGGTAAGTCGCCAGAAGAATCGTGAAGCGCAGCAGGCCTAGGAACAGTGAAAGCGCATTAGGAAGTCTATTACGACCGCGGAGAACGACGATACTACGGCGGCACGGGCCCCGGACTATGACTGCTACGTCCAAAGACAGGACGGTTTGCTACTGGAGTGCATTCCAAGTGTACATTCCAAGATACGGACAGTGGTCAGTATGCCTTCCGGGTATTCATACCAAAGCGCCTAAGGCGGTCTTTTCTGGAATATTACGACGACACCGCCCTGGCAGGTCAGAGTGACGGACAGAAAACGTACGAATAGCTATGCCGCGTTGTCACATGGCTTTGCATGAGAAAGGAGGTAATAAAGTACTCCCAGATATACCCAGTTTGCCAGTCTCTAAAGCAAAGAGGAGGTAAACCACCTGGCCTTGTGAAGTCAGTCGAGAGCCGCCTCCCTTGGCAGATCGCGGCTTGCGACATGATCGGTCCATACCCAAGATCGGTAAAGGACAATCGCTACCTTCTTGTTGTCACAGATCATTTTTCCAAGTTGGTCGAGCTGTAGGCGTTGCGTAAACTTGATTCAAAGTTAATCTTGGACAAGTTGTTTGACACTTTCACCCGCTTTGGATTTTCGGAACAACTCATAACGAGCAATGCGACGTACTTGACCAGCATACTGCACCAGGCCGTAGTACATAAGAAGACTACTCCGTCTCATCCATAAGCCAACATTACGGAACGTGTCAACAGGAACTTGAAGATGGTGCTGGTGGCATTCACTGAACGCCACAAATACTGGAATGCTCGCTTCTCGGAAATGGTGTTTGCAACTAGGACTACGGTCAATCGCTCCACCGGCTTTACACCGGCAGCCCTGCTGTCTGGCCGCGACCTGCGTTTTCCTGTTGAACATTCATTTAGTGACCAGGTCCAGGTGCGCCCTCGCACTTAAGTTAAGTATGCGCGGGATCTTTGCAGCAGCCTGAACGAGGTCGTCCAGGAGGCCAGTCAACATCTGGACTTGGCACGACTCGAACACTGCCGGAAGTACGACAAGGGATGGCGCCGGGTTGAGTTTTCTGTCGGGGACCTGGTACTGCGCCACACATCCTTTGACCGATGTAGCAAAAGGGTTTGCTGCTTCTCTAGCAGGCGGATGGGAAGGTCCTTATGAGGCAACCAAGCGCCAACCTCGGCTGACTTATCGCCTTCGCAACCTAAACGGAGGACGGAATACGGGTCCCGTATACATCGACGACCAAAGAGAAATTACGAACGGCACTATGAAGGAGAAATCTAATCCTGTTCATATTCTTCCAGGATGCCCTACCTGCTCAACGAAACAGCGACATGGCTCGATTGGGGAGACCCTCCTAAACCCGCATTCATCTCAAACCCACTGGAGAAGTCTTCCTCTGCGGCAGCCCCCCAGCACTTCTCAGACAACTCGGGAGGGTTCCGGTCTTGGGGTAGAGGGAGTGTAGGGATGCTGCCCCTACGAGCGCCCGCGTAGGGTGATTACTTCAAAATGCGCAAATCGAACACCGATAGTGGCGTCAGTGCGTCATGTGCCCGTGCGCACGTGTGTGATGAACAGTGAGCTAGAAAAAATACGTGTAGTGCGCATACAACCCGGAACACGCGCACAACCAACGGAGGGGCGTACAAGCGGTGCTCACAGGAGCAGGGGGTGCTTTCTTTGTTTTTTTCTTCTTTGTTCTCCCGGAATAAACCGATGACTTGTTCTCATGTGCATTGTCGTTACTTCGTCGGGCGGGTTCGGGCTCGCCAACTCTTTAAGCTCGAAGGGCGTTTTTCAACGTTCACGCTAATTCCCGAGATGTTCAAACAATCAACAGAGGAAAGATACTCCACCGAGGATATCTACAATGGGTCTACAGCTACCATCAGCCTCCATAGGGAGAGCAGTAAAGTACCTATAAGGAAGGGTGTCAGACAAGGAGACACAATCTCTCCAATGTTATTCACAGCGTGTTTACAAGAAGTATTCAAAACGTTGGATTAGGAACAGGTGGGGGTAACGGTTAATAGAGAATACCTCAGTAACCACAGATTTGATGATGACGCTGCCTTGCTAAGTGTGTCGGGGGCCGAATTTCAAAGCATGCTTTCCGTACTGGGCGAACAGAGTAGAACCGTGTGCCTGAAAACTAATATGCAGAAAACTAAAGTATTGATCAATAACCTCGGGACAGCACAGCGGTTTGAGATAGGTGGGGAGGCAGTGGAAGTGGTAAGCGAATATATCTACTTAGGCCAAGTTGTGACCCCAGATCCCAACCATGAGGCAGAAATAATTAGTAGGATCAGAATGGGGTGGGGTTCATACGGCAAACATTCTCAGATAATTAATAGCAGCCTACCATTGTCGCTGAAGTAGAAAGTGTATGACAGCTGCATCTTACCGGTACTCACCTACGGGGCAGAAACTTGGAGGCTCATTAGGGGGGTTCAACTTTATTTGAGAACGACTCAGCGTGCAATGGAGCGGAAAATTATAGGTGTAACATTAAGGGGCAAGTAGAGAGCGGAGTGGGTGAGGGAGCAAACTGGTGTTAAACACATATTAGTCGAAATTAAGAAGAAGAAATGGACGTGGGCAGGGCTTGTAATGCGAAGGCAAGATAACCGCTGGTCATTAAGGGTAACACAGTGGATCCCTAGAGAAGGCAAGCGTTGCAGGGGGTGGAAGAAAGTTAGATGGGCGGATGAGATCAAGATGTTTGCGGGGATAAATTGGTCACAGTTGGCACAGGACGACGTATTTGGAGAATAATGGCAGAGGCCTTTGCCCTGCGGTGGGCGTAGATAGGCTGGTGATGATGATGACTCCACCACTGCCTCAAAGCTCCGCACAGAAAACGGATCAATGATGGTCAATGATTTTGAATGCTTCTGTAAAAAACCAGAAACAGCACCTACCGCGACCCTCACTCTGAAACGGTAGAACGAGAGGGTACCCCCGGCTTCAGAAGACAGAAAGGCTTAAGAAAGCCTTCAAGAGACTGCTGACATATTTGCGTTTAAGGTGCTTTTGCCGGCCAGGAATAAGCTAGGTAGATTATGCAGCATGGTGAGCAACAGCCTTGATTCCCGACACAGACTCCCCAAATGTTGTTCTTTGATTAAACACAGATGACAGTTTGTTCCGTGTATGACAAATGCTGTGTACTGCATTCCTATCCCCTGTGGTCGGGTGTACGTCGCTCAGACTGGCCGCTGACTCAATGTGCGTTTGAGTGAGCATAGTTCCTCCTTAAAAGGAAGGCCCTACACACACCTGGCGCCGCATTGTTCAGACTGCGGTTGTAAGCCACGGTTCACAGACAAGCAAATGCTTTTTAAATACAGGGACCGTGCTACCAGCGAAATTGCTGAAGCCATCCGTATCCGGATTAGGTGTTCGTATTGCATAAGGCACCCATCACTGAGTATTCTAGATAAAGAAGTGCAACTTCTTACGGAGAGGGGGTAGAAGATGAGCGGAAAAAAAGAGAACGACAGAGGGCGGTTGTCCTCATGTACCGCCGTACGAATTGGTGAACGTCACGCGTTCCTGATTGTTGGGTATTGGCATGGTGTATCCGTGTTTTCGATTTCAATAAATCTTTCAGTTGATAGTAAGCACTGGTGCCGTTTCCCTTTCTCGTCCTTGTTTCGCTTCGACCCAAAGTTTGAGTCATGGTACCCTACTCCCACTTAGCTTCCTTTCTGAGCTGTTGACACACGGGCGCCATGGCGGTCTATGCGGTGGGGGGAAACTTCTGGTAGTACGTTACATTGCAAAGGTGGGACCTTAATTCGGCGGGGTTCTGCGGCGCCTGGACCTTAAGGATGGCATCTATGTTTTCCGTCTTTGGTTGAAGACCCCTAGCACAAATTCAATGTTCGAAAAAATTCACCTCTGGTTTGCGGAATTTCCACTGATCCGCGTTCAAGCGCATGCCATATTATCCCGCAAATGCTACAATATTCCGCGCAGCGTGGGGCAGTAATTGTGTTTCTCTGGCACGATGACTTCGTTTACGTGGACCTGAACACCCGGAAACCCCTGCAAAATGGCCTTCTTGCGACGTTCGAACACTGCCGGCGCCGATGACATTCAAAATGTCAGGCGAGTCAAGCTGAACACTCCCTTATGTGTGTTTATGATCGTAAGCATCATGGCTTCCTAATCCAATGAAGCTTACTGTATTCCTCTCGCAAGACTGTCGTGGTAACAACTTCACCGCAGTTTAAGGTCACCAGGATATCGTCCACCCGTTGCAACTAGATATTGCTCAGTGTGACAGGCTTTGTTTACCGTTAGTTTAAAATCCGGTACCAGTACCACTGTAGCGCGCACTTGGAATGAGCCACCGAGACAATGATGCCCGCGTTCGAGAGGAGGTCAAGCTCAGTTTCGACCTTTGAGAGAAAAGCATAGGGAACTTCGCGTGCTTTCCAGAATCGGCACCACGTTTTCTCGTGTATCGAAGTGTACCGGAGGCCGTTTTGTGAGACCTAAGCCTCGCACGAACACATCAGCAAATCCTGCTAGCAACCGGCCCACGTTAGCGGCATTTGCTCATCTGACGTGTTCAAGTTCATGATTGGTGCGTCGAGCATGTAGAATGTCTGAATCAGATCGCGTCAACACAGGTTGGGGCTGGAGCAACCAAGCACTTGCCAAGATCTATCCGTCAACTTTTTTCCGCACGAAACCTTGAGCTTCAGTTGTCCCCGCACTGAAAGCCGTCCAAGGAAGCACGTCGCTTTCAATGGGGAACCACGCAGCTTTGGCCACAGTGCTTTGTTATTCTCATATGTGGGCCACGTGACGACCGAAACCGGCGAGCCTGTGTCCACCTGAATGTCCACTGCAACCCCACCACAATCCAAGGTGCGCACAATGGGTTGCGTGATGCCGACGTGGCCGATATGACTGTACGCTGCCTCCAGCGCGAACATACCGTCCGTGCCCGTCTCTTCCTCCCGCGACGAGAAGACGTGTACTTGGCGCACTGGTAGAACGTCGCCGGAACCGCTCTCACGGTGGCAACAGGCTCCGGGCATATGACGTCGCTGTTTGCACGAGACGCAAGTCACCGACTTGAAGCGGCGATCCTCAGGCCCGTGCCCTTTGGCTCCGCAGCGGTATCCCGCAACAGTCGGCCGGCTTCTTGGGCGGTAGGACTGGCATCCCAGCGCATGTACACTTCCCTCAGCGGCGTGGCTTACCATATCTTGCGTGTTAGCTTCGGCCATTTCGATGGATATCGCCGTTTCTTCCGCTTCGCACCTCGTCAGCCGTGGTTTTGTGAGTAGCTTCCGACGTACTCCGGCGCTTTGCAGTCCACACGATGCGATCTCGTAGCATTCTATCCAACTATGTGACAAAATTGCAGGTGTTGCGGCGAAAAGTGGTGCTTTAGCAAGGCTACCACTTGGGAGTACGAAAGACCATTCACTTGGTCCGGAGCACAACGTCCGCTCAGTACGGCCACGGTGTGGATGGACAGTAGACTCACCAGCGGGCCCGGTGATATATCGGTGATGCCAATGCCCTCAAACAAGGCTTCCAGCCGAACCTGGTAACTAGCCACTTGTGGTTTGTCTCGTCAAACTGCGGTGGGCTGGCGTATCCTCCCGAGCGTGCGACGGCTATCACGAACTGAGTTGATGCCCCGTCTTCACCCCATCCTCGTCGCCACTGAAACGAACACGCCGGCGGATTGACTGGGCCAAGACAAAGCCTTTATTGCGATAGCGCAGGTTAACGTAGCGTTCTGCGAGAGGGATTAACAGATAGCAGTAGAGAAGGGGCATGGAATGATAACGGCGGCTTCGCTGGCGTGGCGTCACACATACATCAAACAAGAATATATGAACTACAACACACAAATCGCACGCTTACTTTCCCACTAAGTGAAAAAGACGCGTGTCTTAGTTACAAAAAACAAAGTTGCGAAATGTGACCATCGAAATATACCCGTACCGCTGAATTATTATGTACCTAAGCACAATATCGTGCCATTTTGCATGGTTTGGTTTGTATGTTTAGGTTAGCATTTTATTTGGAGAAAACTGTACAATGATATTATTCAACTTTTTGAGGCACGACGTTCCGACACAACCCTGTTGATGTTGGCACTTCCCACATTTATAGAGAATTTTAAAAGGTGTTTAGCAGACGAACTTATATTTTATATAAAACAGCGTTTCAGATACCTTGAGCAGTGTGACTTTTAAGGCTAGAGAAATCGCGCTACAACAGTGCTGTATCATAGCTGGGTTTCCAATATAGCAATAATCTGCTAACAAATGCATGTTCGATGCTCACCGGCTGCGTTAAAAATAGTGTTGAATTTAGGTATTCTTCCAGAAACGACGTTGCGACTGCGTATATTTGAGGAAACTGTTTGCATAGTACGTGGTACGTAACCTAAGAACGACTGCGAAAACAATGGAAACAAAAGCAAACTAACACAATCTCCTGATTCATGGACTCAAAATTGTGCCATTTGTACCGAGAATGAGCGTTGTAATTCACTCCTGTTCGCCGCTGTTTTCCGGGAGTTGCATTAGCTAGATGACAAGGTTGAACACAAAAGAGTTCCAAACATTGAATAACAATATCCAACTACACTTGTAAACGTAAGTTGAGGCTACATAGTGTTGATATTGACGCAGCTTTTAAAAACGTCATTTATAAGAATTTAGGCACAAACGCAAATAAATGTTTTATAGGCACTACTGACACAACATAAAATCACTTTTTAACCTCATATTCATGGTCGTATATTAGAGTGCAGCGATTGAAGTGCATGAACACACTACTGTAGCCGTTTACTTGTAATTATATTTTTACTCATGTGTATGCCACCAGACTCAAAAATTATAATCTCTCTGTCTGTGCCTCAATTCAGTGTAATGGCCTAAAGGAAAACGAATACTTCAAAGATAGGTTTATATAGTCAGAACTTTTCCAAGACAAATGCGTTATCAACCAAAAAAAAAACACTAGGCTCATTGAGGCGAATCATCAGCGCACATACGGTACTAGGCGCTGTTTTCCTAAGGAATAACGTGGTCAGTTGATCTTTGCGACCACAAAAAGAAAAATACGCGTTAAAGAAAAACTTTTCGACACAGAATACAAAAGGCGTTGGCGGCCTTGCCTCGTGCCTTGTGAGGCTATCCTAGAAACTTTTGTTAGACTGCAAAATAAGGCTCCATCTGTAGTTATTTAATAAATTGTTTTGTGGAAGATTCTTTTTTTTCTATATTCGACATCGGATATATGATTTTGGTTTGTAGAATGCGTTAGTGGTGCTTGCTGTAGCACGTAAGGTGGTTGCAAGCTTTGCGTAAATATCGTATCTGCGAACCATGTAATGGTTTTGCTGCACCGCTGAATTCTGATATATCGAATGTAAATGGTGGTTCAATACTGATTGGTTAATTTTCAATGACACTTTTGAGGTTTCAGACGCATGGTAAACCAACCTTTTGTCGCACAGTATCTTCCTTCTATTAACGATATTCTGAAGCCAGGGTTAATTTTATTGTCTGTAACTTAATTACCATTCAGTGCGAGGCCCTGCATTTTTTTATCTTCTGTATTCGAAGGGTACGCCCAATCTGCAACAAACGTCCTCCAAAAATTCAGTACCGACATCCAAGTTGCCTACTATGCGGAGCTAATGAAACTATAAGGAGCAATCGTGTTGCTCCCAAAAATGCCACTAATTGAGAAAATAGCAACAATTTTTGACCAAAAGCGTTTAGGCACATACCAGGCTACAGTACTCAGGAAATATGCATAAACAGATAAATGGTGTCTGCTTTCCCGAGTCTGTCAGCCGCAGATTTCAGTGCTGTCTTCTTATCCCAGACGCGCGGCCAAAAACTGCGCTCCAGATTATATTATTAAGCGCTAAGGATATGAAACTCAAGCAAACATGCAGCAATCGGCCAGTCGGTTGGCCAAAAGCACAACCGACTTACGCAAATCGGAACAGGTATCGTTCAAAGCCGTCGTCGCGGCTACAGCTTTCAGCGAAAGAACCTCATATAACCCAGTTCGATCTACATAAATACTCAGCGCGTGCATAACGATAGCGGTACGCATTGAGAAACCCGCAAAATAAATTCCCTCAGCTTGTCTTAAGTGCGCGTGCAGGTTTTTCTAAAAGAGCGGCGCCACGTTTTATAAATGTGGCGTTTTTAATAGGCACGTGGGGCGAAAAGAGCAGGCAGCCCGCCACACATCGTATAAAGCCATTGCCCCATTCCTCTTGGACCCTGCATAGCTTAGCGGTAAGATGAATACCGGAAAAAAAGAGGTGCCCCCACGTCAACTCTTTTTCTATGTTTTACGACCCCATTTCTTATTTGGGAGAAGGGGAGGGGCACGACAACATGATACGTCGAGAGGGCTTTTCAATTTAGTCCCGCTCGCATTCGCGCTCTTTATGTGACTACAAAACTTCAATTACGACGCCAACTTCAGTACAAAGTTATGAATAATCACTATTACAAGCGACAACACTTGCGATCGAGACGTGGACGTGCCGTCAACTCTGATGTTGACGGCGATATTGCCAAAAAGCCGCCTGGCGATATATATATGATCGGCCCATTTTACTGCCGCGAACAATACAGTGGGTTTGTTTATTTGTGTTTTGCTTTTACCGCCCGGCTGCGCCGGTCTGCGTTATCTCTGCGCCAAGGGAAGCGCGTGTTCCATTCTTTCTTTCTGTGCCGCATGCGTTATCTGTTGTGATAGGGAGAGTATTCCGATCTAACGTGAACAGCCCAGAATAATCTTCTTGGATCTAGTATGTTCTCGATGCGAATCGACGTTTCGAGAACCACGCGCGCCGAAAGATAAAAAGCCTGCAGTGCGGACGCCGGGGCATTCGATTCGACGACACTCGCCGACGCAAGTCACTTTGTTGACCGCTGCTTCGCCGCCTCTGTATTCTTTTGAGTTGTTAGGGGAGCACAAGTTCGGTTGGCCAACACGTCGTAGAATCTGGTAGGGGAAGATTATTCTGGGCTGTTCACGTTAGATCGGAATGCTCTCCCTATCACAACAGATAACGCATGCGGCACAGAAAGAAAGAATGGAACACGCGCTTCCCTTGGCGCAGAGATAACGCAGACCGGCGCAGCCGGGCGGTAAAAGCAAAACACAAATAAACAAACCCAATGCTCCGGATCCGCACGTCAAAACAACCTCTTCATCTCCTCAACAAAGATCACTACCCCTTCGTTAGGGTGCTGCGTTCGAGTTTCGAGTAAAAGCGCTGCGCGTTCTTTTCTGACCACGGTAGTGAAGGTCTTAGTGAACAACGTGATGGTTTCCGAGACGATCGGTGCCGGGGCTACAAGCTCCGACACACTGCGTGAGACCATCCGAGCAGTGGTCAGGGAGGAGCTTCGGAAGCTTTTTCCGACGACGCCGCAACCTCAAGTGTCTTCCCTGACTGACGTCATCCGCGAAGAGGTTCAACACGCTTTGGGCACTTCTATGCCATCCGAGGCACCCCGCGAGCCACAGGCGATGACCTATTCTGCGGCTGTTCGTCGACCGTTGGCCAACTTACCTACGAAGTGATCCCTGATGGTGACTCCGGCACATCACGACAACGCAGGCGGCCTGAAGTCGTCCACGTGGTTCGCCTAAAACCTTTCTACGGACGATGACGAACCTTGGATCTAGTATGTTCTCGATGCGAATCGACGTTTCGAGAACCACGCGCGCCGAAAGATAAAAAGCCTGCAGTGCGGACGCCGGGGCATTCGATTCGACGACACTCGCCAACGCAAGTCACTTTGTTGACCGCTGCTTCGCCGCCTCTGTATTCTTTTGAGTTGTTAGGGGAGCACAATTTCGCTCCAATAAACGTGTTTCTCATTCAAGACAATTGCATCGTCCTTGTCTTCGCGACACTATACACACTTTTACATGTTGACACTGCAGCCACGCTATTTTTTTTCGGCCTAATTCATTTTAATCTTTTCGTTCCACCTTCACTTGTAACACACCCATTACAATATTTTTTTCTTTTCCTGAAATCTACCCAAATACAAGTTATTCAACATATCTATCCTAATTCTACCATAACATATTCTAATTCTTCTAATCCTCTCACTCCAGCTTAGTCATCCTTGCTCTGAATAACTAATCAATCATTATTCCATCCTTTATAGGTTCTCATCTTCATCTCGATCCACCTATGTCTGTATCCGTCCGCCAAAATTTCTTTTCTTAATCATTACTTCCAAACACTCATCTAGCAATATTTAGATTTGGCAGTCATTATCCCTTTCGATACATGGCTGCCACGCTTAGGTACGCTTTCGACTTTCCTAGGTTGACTTGTAAGTTTGCACCATTCGTTTTGATTTAGCCGTACGTCCTTACTTGAGGTAAACCTTCCAATCATGTTTATGAGGATTTCGCCTTAATAATGCCACATGCGCGACAGAGAAAGGTCAACCTAAACAAAATACCTAGGCCTAAAAAATGAGTCATTCCACTGCGTGAAGGTGGATCACCTGCCCCACGGATCTGAGCTGACAGAGCATTTAAAGAGTGGCCGCCATCACGCCTTGCGAAAGTGGATTTTCAGCAAAGCTTTTGTAAAAAACTACCCATGCTGATGTGGAAGGGTATGAAATATTCCTCGTCGTGTTGGCGGAGTTGTCACTTGCGCTCGGCTTCTATGGTGACAGCATACCTGGGCAAAGTTGGCGCGGCTCACTCAAACTCACTCACATTTTTTTTTTAATCATCACTCACTCAAACTCAGGCTCAATGGTGAGCAGCACATCTGCGCTCACTGAAACTCAAACTCACATTGAGTGCAAAACTCAGAACTCACTCGGACTCAAAACTCAAAATATACTCAGAACTCAAAATGTACTCAGTACTCAAAATGGACTCGAACTCAAAATGTACTCAGAACTCAAAATGGACTCAAACTTAAAATGTACTCAGAACTCAAAATGGACTCAAACTCAAAATGTACTCAGAACTCAAAATGGACTCAAACTCAAAATGTAGTCAAAATCCAAATGTATCAAACTCAACATGGACTCAGAACTAAAAATGTACTCAGAACTCGAAATTAACTCAGGACTCGAAACGGGCTGAGAACCCAAAATGAATTCAGAACACAAATGGCCTCACAACTCACTCGTGCTAGGAATTTACTATGACTCAGATGGACTCTGATTTAATTAGCATTCAGTGTTGTCAAATTCACGCGTGCTAAAAATATTACGGGTGCAAATTCGTGAGCTCAAACTCTTGCATTCGGCGCGACATGACACCGTAGAGCTCCTGTGAGGTCGGAAGCAATTTTCGTTGCAGATTTAATACAGCTATACCTGCTGCCCATGATGACTAGCGCGGGTTGCAAGCAATTGTACGTATATATTGGATACCAAACTATTGATGTAGGCTCTGTGTTCGTGTTTATGACAGAGGCGGTCCCAACGCGATGGTGTGCTGGGTCCCTGGGTCGAAACAATCAAGATTGGGCGAGGGGATGTGAGCTCGGTGCTCCGTTCATTTATGTCGAAGCTGTTTAGGGTTACGGTTTCGTGCATTCTTGCTCTGCATCCTGAAAAAACGCCTTGCGCCAAAGCGAACTGTCCCCGCGAATCTCTGAAGCGCAACGCGTTCATGGATATGCCTTTGCTTTTTTAATGCGTCGCATTCTTTGGCGAGTACCCCCCTCTCCCTACCCCGACCAGGATCATGTAACGCCCTCCATTTACGCAAAAATGCAGATATCACGGAAGTTCAACCTGTAACAATTATAATAGCGTAAATGTAGACAATTGATCAAACTAAATGTTAAAACACTAAAGAAATAATAACAAGAAAAAATATCAAAAATGGTGAACCGTGTAACACGGGAGTCATGGATAGACTCAGATTGGGTTAAAATTCACAGAGATGTGGTGCTAAAGAATGTGGGGTATCAAATTGAGAGTCTCGAGGAGGGAAATCGCGTGGGACAAACAGAAAAGTGCCTCGTTGTTTGCTGAGGCACTTCTATTAGTTTTTATTGGCATTTGCTAGGTGGGATGAGCTCTCGTAGCTCGGATCAGCACCACGCTATCATTGTAAGCAATTACCGCCACCGTACCCAGCTGTTAATTTCCAGAATGCACGCGTTTGCGGTGTGAGTGCGAGTGCAAGTGCGCCTGCGTGTGTGTGCGTGTGCGTGTACGCGCGCGTGCATGTGCGTGTGTGTGTGTTTGTGTGCGTGCGTGCGTGCGTGTGTGTGAGTTGCGTCAGTCATCTGTTCTTTCATTGTGTTTGAGATGTAGTCATTAGAGAACTGCAGAGCCCGAGTTAATTCTTTTCCTTTACATTGTCACCATGTGTAGCTATGATATCTTGCGCTGATTTCTCATTGTAATAAAATCATTTCGAACGCACACACAAACTGCGCTTGCCTATTTTCTGAAGTTTTTTTCTTCTGTCACAATGTCTGTTTATCTCTTGGTGGCTCTTTTGCCTCTTTATCTCCTACACTCTAGCAAGGAGTTAATGTCTCACATGTAATTGGCCAATTCTGGATTCCAGTGCACGTTATTTTGTACACTGTGGGAAGGAAATTACGGACACGAAAGGCGGCCGCAAGGCTTATTCATAAACAAATGTGACATCCGCCTTTCTGATGAGCTCTGATGCCTCCTGTTACCTATGGTCATCCACAATTTCCACAACACCGTATGTGTCGAAGGATTTGCTTGTTTGTTGGGACAAGGGGAAATGGAGGAAGTAACGTTTGAATGGCAGCTATTAGCAGAGAGTTTTTGGGTCTGGTAATTTAAGTTCGAGAGCATGGCATGACTTTTGTTCTAATCCCATGCCATCCTGCCTCGATGATTCAGCAATTAGACGCCAATATTTTTATTACTAGATACCGCATTGATGGACACTTCTTCACAAGCCCTCGCATGTATATAGAACAACTGCCTTACGGGTTGGCAGGGAATTTTGGTTAAACCCTACCCAGCAATTAAAGAAAGATACCATTTGCTATATTCTCGTAACTATAATCGGAAAGCATTTTTAAACTTGTCTCACGTGATCCCCCTGGACAAGACCTTTATTTGATACCCCAAACACCCTAGCAGATTCATATGGAATTCATACCAGTCAAACTAACCATGACTCTCATGTCTGTAACCAGGGTGCATTATTTAAATGTCCGACGTGATTCCCCAACCTTAAACCTTCAATTTGACACCCCACATGCTTTAGCAGCCTCACCTTGAATTTAACCCAAACTATGACTCATAATGACTCTCTCGTGATTAGAACCACGAAGCCTTTTTTATTTGTACCACGTGATTCCCCTCGTCAAGACCCTATTTGATACCTCACACGCCCTAGGGGTGACTTCGAATTTTACCCCAATATAGGACTCGCCATGACTATCTCTAGGTTATAACCAGGAAGCAATTTTGTATTTCTCCCATGTGATTCCGCTCATCAAGACCATTAATTTGATACCCATCACATCCTAGCGGAATCAATTTGAATGTTAAACCAATCAAAGACTAACCATGACTCTCTCAGAATATAGCCATACCGCATTTTTGTCCACGTAAAATCCCTCATCGGAACCTTTAATTTAATGCCCCGGACACCCAGTGGTGTCATTGTGAATTTTAACCTAATTTATGACCAACCTTGAGTATGTCATGATAATAATCAGGAAGCACATGATTACCCTCATCTAGACTTTTATTTGATGCGCCACACGCCCTAGCGCAATGAACCTAAATTTTAACCGAATCTATGACTAACCATGACTATATCATTATATAACCATAACTCATTTTGTCCCGAATGATTCCCCACATTGCGACCTTGAATTTGATTCCCCAGATTCCCTCGCAGCGTCATTTTGAATTTTAACCCAATCTATCACTCATTATGACTGCCTGATGACTACAATCAGGAAGCATTTTTTTTATTTACCCCACGTGATTCCGTTAATCAGGACCTCTCATTTGATACCTTACACGCCTAAGCTTCATCAGTCTGACTTTTCACCTAATCTAATGCGGTCATTATTCTGTCTAAAGGGGCGTTGCCCAGTCGATTCAGCTAATTCATTTGAAACAGCAGAAGGGACAGCCCCCCCCCATTTTCCCCCCGGCTCTCACCTCTTCCTTTGTGACCCCCAGTATATCAAGCCGTTAACAGTAGCAGGCAAAAAACAAGCAAGCAAGCGCCGCATTGTGCTTTCCCACCACCCTTTCCCACCCTCTTAGTGGATCCATCCGGATTAAAAATTAAGACAACCCTTTTTATGACCTCTCCAGTCAATTATCACTCACGCACCAGCCGCGAAAACTTGGTATACAGCAAGTGCTTTGGGTCATGAAAATTCAACAAGAAAGTAAAAAAAATCAGACACCCCCTCCATCCCAACCGATCACGCGGATCGCGAATGGTGCCGTACATGCAGGTAACCTGAATTCTGAGCGCACAGCGATGCATGAAACTTAACAGCCAAACAGCTGCCTGCTAGCCTACTCATATGTACTCAAACTCAAAATGGACTCAAGACTCATATGTACTCAGAACTGAAAATGTACTCAAAACTCAATATGTACTCAAAATCAGAATGTATTCAAACTCAAAATGTACTCAGAACTCAAAATGGACTCAAACTCAAAATGTACTCAGAACTCAAAATGGAGTCAAAGTCAAACTGTACTCAGAACTCAAAATGGACTCAAACTCAAAATGTACTCAAACTCAAAATGGACTCCAACTCAAAATGTACTCAAACTCAAACTGTACTCAGAACTCAAAATGGACTGAAACTCAAAATGTACTCAAACTCAAAATGGACTCAAACTCAAAATATACTCAGAAATCAAATTGGACTCAAACTCAAAATGTACTCAAAACTCAAAATGTAGTCAAAACTCAAAATGGAATTCACTGGGTCTCACGCGTACTCAGACTCAATCGGACTCAAACTCAGTCCGGCTCAGTCGGCTCAAACTCACTGAAGCTCAAACTCACCATGCCACACTAGCCTCGCGCTCACTCAAACTCAAAATCAGGCGTGAGTTTCAGTCCAAATGAGTCTGAGTGAGTGGACTCATGAGTGAGTTCGCCGACCTCTGGGTGACGGAGCCTGACGCATGCACTCGCCCTCGAATGACGTCAACCCTCTTTTTGCAAGCACCTACAAACCTAGTCTTTACCAGGAAAAGATAGGGGTCCCATTGTTCACAGGCGCCTTATCATGTATGGTGTGGTTTCGATGCTTGTTTTGGGGTTTTTGCTGCTAAGAAGTATATGTCGAACACCCGCTGCCTGCCTCCCCCTCACTCCTAGTTTTTATTCCGATGAAACCACTTTACCCGGCCCCGCTACAGAGCTCCTCCTCACCACCGCCAACCACTCTTATTCCCCTCGCTACCCCCAATGTCACTTCCACAAGTTGCGCAATCGGCTGATAACGGCAGCAGCGCCATAATAAGATGTTTCATGATAATGATGGTTGGATTTTTATGGCGCAAGGGCAACTAAGGCTGCCAAAGAGCGCCAAAACAGTGGTTTAATCTTATGTTTGGGGAGAATCAACACAAGCGCAAATGTGCGTAAAACCGACGGAAAGTCGTGGCCACGAACATGTAGCCGCCGCTGTTGCCACGTCAACTACTAACTCGTCGAGTAGTCATGAATTCCTCCCGGCTGAAGAGCATCTTGCCGGCGTGGAACGCCAACGTGTGCCCATATTTCTTTGGTTGAAAGACTTTGGTTGTGTATTTCACATAAGCGCGCACCAATCAGCGCTTGCCGGTTTATTCGTGCACGGGTGGGGGGTAGAAGTGTGGGGGGCATGTACGTACAATTGGGCTTCATGCCACTACCGATGACATTCCCGTTGTGGTGATGTAAGGTTTAAACATGGAGTCTCATTGCTCAATGCACCCTGTCAGCTGTCACATCTCAGCTATAGGGACACCCAGGGATATGTCCGCTAGAATAAAGCTCAAGTCCTTAAAGGTTTTAAATCGCTATTGCACGGACGCATGTTGTAACAAAAGCGGGAATTGAAGGAGCGTCGGCCGGAAGGGAAGCGCAAATGGGCACGAAAGGAATGTAAAGCTGCTGCCACCACCTTTGCCGCTGAAAGTTAAAGCTTGTCGAGTAGCGGCGAATCCACCAGACTGAACAGAATTTGCCGCTTGGAACACGAACATGAGGGAATATTTCTCTCTCAGCTTCAAGGGGTTTCACAGCGACATTTTTTACGGTATCGTCCACTTCTAAGCACGCGCACATAACCGATTCCCGGTTTATGCATGCACGGGCTGGGAATGAAGAGAAGCGGGATAGGTGCACGGGCAGCTATAGGTTTTATCCCCCAACTGAAGACATGTTTGTTGTGCTGGCGGAAGCTTTATGCGCGGACATCATACGGCCCAATGCGACCTGTTCGGTGTGCTCAGTGGTAGAGCGGATTGGGTTGGTGTGTTACGCAGAAAATAAATGCCTACTTCGCTGGAGGAAAATAGCTCCATCTGTTTGCTAAAATAAATGTCGGGTCTTTACTAGTGTTTCTTGTAAGGACCCGGAAGTGAGCACACTTCCTAGTTATTTACTAGGAAGTATGCTTATTCGCAAATTACAAACAAATGTGTTTCGTGGTTTCCATTCGGTGCACTGCATCCATTTTCTGTTCATACTTCTTCACAGACTAGACGCGCACTGAATTTTTTAACGAATAGTGAAATTTATGCTGTATGCATAATTGAAGAGAAAGATTGCACTGGGTTTCTCTTGCGGCAAATGCAGGGTCCCGCCTGGCCTGACGAGTGCGCCTCAGTTTTAAGTGCGAATGCACTTCTTAAGTGAGCCTGAAGCGTCCGCCGCCGTCCGCATAGCAACAGCTGCGGGTGCGCGCGCTCCTCGTCTTCCTTGGCAACGGGGTGAGATGGGCGCGCGCTGCCTGGCCGCTGACATGGAACTTACCCACGTGGGGGATTGGCCAGGAATCTCCTCGTCTTCCTTGGCAACGGGGGGAGATGGGCGCGCGCTGCCTGGCCGCTGACATGGCACATACCCACGTGGGGGATTGGCCAGGAATCGGGCGTGAGAAGAGCTAATGCACCCGCTTAAAGGAGTACTGACACGAAATTTCAAAGCTGAGATCCGCTCTAGCAATCAAGTACAACTACAACACAAATAGGTGTCTGTTAATAAATGCATCTTTCTTTCTTAGTAGTTGTATGTGTGTGTGTGATCTCTATTTCGCGAACATTACCGAAACACGCAAATTCAACTCGTGCATTCGCACTTTCACATTCTTCCCCTCGGGGAAATGCGGGAAATTTTTTTTTGCGAAAACTGCTAGACCCTGCCTTTGTATTTTGTTTACGACATAAAATTTTCCAACCAAAAAGAGGCTAACAGCTTCGCTGTAACAAAAT
The DNA here is from genome assembly GCF_048455015.1 of Haemaphysalis longicornis. Lineage (NCBI taxonomy): Eukaryota > Metazoa > Arthropoda > Arachnida > Ixodida > Ixodidae > Haemaphysalis > Haemaphysalis longicornis. The sequence goes on along the minus strand of NW_027526407.1, from coordinate 200,695,756 downwards.
TGACTCCAATCTACGCTGTGAAGGTGGTGGGAAAGAAAGCTTTAAACGACGTCCACAACAAGTGCCAAGGCGACGGCACTTGAATTCCCACACGTGTCTCAACAAAGAGTGAAATGAGAGATCCTGTCAGCCGTTACTTGGAATTGGTGTCGCGGAAAGCGACGGAGACAAGGAGCCATACAGCCGGTCGCCCGACTACTGGGGCAGAACACTAGCTGCTGCTACGAGTACGAGGGCAAGCTATACCTGTGCCCCGTGCCGCCGCCAAGATGCGAAGGTCGAGCAAGAGAAAGCAACTAGTAGGCGGTAGCCGATCGCAGTAAGTGCATTTATATGGTTTAGACGAGACGGGTGGTCGGGGGCAACACTCCGACATTAAGAGAGAGCACGGTGATAACGGTGCAACAGTCAAAAGGGGTAGTACTTGTAAGCCTGTAAAACCCGAAGACAAACATGTCGTCGAGCACCCCGAGTTCGCCCACGCAGTTGAAGATGTCCAAGTAGAGAACAGTCAGAACGTTTATCAGGACGCAGGGAATCTCGAACGACCACACCGTCATCTTGTTCAACTGGCTGCAGCAAGCTTCCTTCGCGGCGGTGTGCGTGATGGCTTAGTCGCTCTGTTCGGTAAGCAATGCATCCTGGTCGAAGCCGCGGTGCCCGGTGCCTTGATCACCGCCCTGGTATCCGTGTGACCCGCCGTAACCTCCGGAGTCATAGGGGAATCCGCCTTGCACTGGCAGCTCTCTGCGACTGACGTGCTCCGCCATGTGCCCGGGGCATCCACGAATGTAGGCTTGGCAGAGCGCCATTTCTTGTAGCTTGTCACAGGCTACCACTCGTTGTCGCAAGCTGCACGGATGGGGATAGTGAGCTACGCAACCATGACTCCGGAAAGGCAATCACGGTAGCGGATGCCAGAGCTTGCAGGATATTTTCAGGGGGCCGCCGAGTCGGGTCATTGAAGCTGACCGTCAGGTTGCAGTTCACGATTTCGCCGGAAGGAGGTTTACTTGGTCGTTCACGCGAACCGAATAGAAGCGCTTGTGTGCCGAACGGGGGCGGGGAATCCTAGACGGGAAATGCCATCACAAAAGCCAGCGACGGGAGCAAAACGGCCACTGGCGTGCAAGTTCGAATGTGCCCTCTCGCAACGGTCACCCACACAGTGTTTTAGCAAGAACCTTTCAGGAGCTGCAGCGACTTCCGAACAGCCGGAGAAACTTAAGCTGGGCCGGTTCGAGTCGACCACGTCATTGCAAGTCGTGGTCACGAGGTCCTTCGAGGGCCAGGTGATCTGGCCGTCCGCGAGGACGACGCAGTCTTCGCTATGCGGGCTGCTAGGTGTATCCAATGGTCCCTCGAGAGAATCCGGCCCGAGCTCTGCCAGGTGTTCCGGACGATGTGAGTCTTCGCCAGCTGTGCGGACGTGTAGGTAGTAGACCAGCGGCCTAGACTAGAGTGCGCATTCTACACATTGACGGCCTCCAGGGTTCTCTTGCTGGCATCGGGGAGCAATGCGGTCTTGCCGTGCCAGGTGACGGCGAAATCAGGGCTCACCGCTCCGGTATTCTCAGCAGCAACTAAGAAATAAGTCGCGGAGGGTCTTGCGAAGGAGACATAATAGCGGATCGAGGTGATTTTTCCGCGGTATTCAAAGCTAGTGAAGACGTCAGCTTCCAACTGGTCCAAATCGACTGTCTCCTGGACGCGTTGGTCAAGCGGCTTCACTTCCTCATACCTGCTGTTGAGGACGGGCAGGTACAAGTGGATCTGGTTGGTGCGTCTGTTTGGATCCTCTAGCAACGATTACATTGCAGCTACCCCCCTTGTGATGGTTTCACTCAGAAGGTTACGGTGGCGGCGTAGCTTCTCAATGGCAGACGGCGGCGAAGCCAGGACACCGGGTGGATCCAGAGCGAGCGCGAGCGGCGAGCAGTGTTGGAGGACGAGTCTTTCCGAATCAGCTGGATTAAAAAAAATCCCGAGCCTAGCGTACCTCGACGTCTGCGCCGCCTCCAGTCGAGTATGTTCGTGGTTCAATCTCCCGGTTTTGATGACACCAGAATGTTACGGAAAGCGACGGAGCTAAGGAGCCACACAGCCGGTAGCCCGATTTCAGTGGCAGAACGCCATAGAGAGAAAACTTTTATTTGAGCCATGGTTACTGATGGTTGGTGGCGGCTGGGCGGAGGCCAGCCGCGACATCGGTAGCTCTGCGAACCAGGGCCTCCTGAATCTCCTGGCTAGAGCTACCCAACCCCTCACTGCTGGACATTTGAGGGAAGGGGTCGTAATGGCAAGCCCACATGGAATGTTCCAGAGTGGCACGTTGGCCGCATTGGGGAATGTTGGGAGACGGAAATGATGAGGGGTGAATGTGGTGCAGACGAGCTCTGCATGGGAAGGAGTCTGTCTGCAAGAGTCGCAATTAGCGGGTTTGGTGAGGTGTGAGGGAAGAATAGGCGGAGCATAAAGTACGATGAGAGAGTCGGTAGTGCTTCACGATATCATTGAGCGTAATGAGGCATTGTTTGGAGAAGCGCGCGCCATGTCGGGGGATGATGCTCACACCAGCCCGGAGTGTGAAATCGCGGGCAATGGCATGGGAAAGTTCGTTTCCCGGAAGCCCAATGTGAGCCGGGGCCCACACCAACTCCACCATCTTTTGAGGCAGGTTAATCTGGATGATGCGGAGGGCTTTAGAAGAGATGGTCCCCCGTGCAAAATGCGGCAGAGCAAGCGTCGAGTCCGTGACTACCTTGGGCGGGGTTGGACGTTGTGTGAGGGCCAGCGCAATGGCCGCTTCCTCCGTAGTCATGGGGGAGGTAGTTAAGATGGTAAGCGTTCTGAGGGGGGTGCAAGGAGAGTTGCGCGTTACCACCAGAGCGTGAGCATTGTGATGGCGGTATTCCGCCGCATCACAGTACACCGCTTCCAGCCATTTTGCCAGTTCCCGGTCCAAGGCGCGTGTACAGGGTTGGCGGCGCGCTGAGTTGTAGACGGGGTGTATGTGTCGGGGGAGGGGCCTTGTGAATGTTTTCCCGAACTTCATGTGGAATATGCATGGCACTTTTAGCTTGTTCGGACAGCGGAATGCCTTGAGTATCGAGAATAGACTTGCCCGTTTCTGAGAGTTCTAGGCGATTTCTTTGGGATGATAAATGGGCTTCAACTAATTCGGTGGCGGTGTTAAAAACTCCGAGCTGGAGCAGACGACCCGTGGATGCGTTAAGGGGTATCTCCAGGGCGGCGCGGTAGACCTTGCGGATGAGGTCATCGATCTTGTTCAGCTCAACCGTGGACGCTTGTATATATGGCAGAGTGTAGAGGAGGCGGCTGATAAAAAAGGAGTGCACTAGGTGGAGGCGGTCCTTTTCATCTAGTCCATGGTGTCGGTTGGCTACCCGCCGAAGAAGTGTAATAATTTGGTCGACATGATATCCGAGTTGTTGTATGAAGAAAGCATTGGGTCGATTCTGCTGGATAAGTAGGCAGAGGATTCTGAGGCGGGGGACGTTAGCGTCTGTATGGCCTTGTACCGTTATTTCGATTTCGGGATTTGTAGGATTGCGTGTACGAGGAGGGAGGATTAACAGCTCGGATTTGGAAGGGGAGCAGGTGAGTCCAGCCAAGGCTGCCTGAGAGCTGACCGCATCGGCGCCTGTTTGGAGAGTGCTTTCAATACGTCCATCATTACCTCCTAGTACCCAGAGGGTTATGTCATCCGCGTATATGCCACAACGAAGGTGCGGGATCTGTTTGAGAGATTTGGCAACAGGCAGGAGGGCGAGAATGAAAAGCATAGGGGACAGGGCAGCCCCTTGGGGAGTACTTTGTCTGGCCAGATGGTATGGGCTGCTAGTGTGTGGGCCCAGCCGTATAGTGCTCGGTCACTCTGACATAGTTATACACCTTCAAACCGGGGGAAATGGCTGAAAGGTCGGCCATTATGCCTCGTGAGTGACCATGTCGAAAGAATTTTTAAGGTCAAGCGCCAGCACAGCTGCATTGTCCACTTCGCTCGGAGGCTTGATAATTTCGTTAGATACTTGTAGTAGTAGATCTCGAGCAGAGAGTTAAGGTCTCAATCCAAACATTTCTTGCGGAAGGGCTTTAGTTTGAATTACGTGGTGGGTAAGTCTAGCTAGGATGACGTGTTCCAGCACTTTACCAACGCAGGAGGTAAGCGAGATGGGGCGGAGCTAATCCAGGGCTACAGGTGTGCCGTGCTTTGGGAGGAAAGAAATTGCTGCTGCACGCCAGTCTGGGGGAGAGTGCCACTTCGCCAGTAGTGATTGTAGTATTCGGTTAGTAGTGTTATGGAGGCGACAACTAGGTTGCGGAGAATCTTGTTGGTGACAGAGTCAGGACCGGGAGCTGAACCAGGTTTGATGGGTTCAATAGCCGTCCTGACTTCTACTTCGGTTATGTGAGCGTCGAGTTGGTCGTTATCTTCTCCGCGATGCTGGGAGTTGTGTTTGTGGTCCTTCCGATATGTATAGGGAGCGAAGCTGGGTCATGATTTCGGGGAGGGAGCCTGGGGTATTTTGCATGAGTTTCTGTAGTTTTTGAAACTGGGCCGTGCGTGTGTTCTCAGGGTTGAGTAGGTGCCGTAGGAGGGTCGACGTTTTGCGCATACTGAGCGCTCCCCGCATGTGGTCACAAATTTGATGCCACTGTAGTAGTAGTAGTAGTAAGTATTGTTGAATAAGGCTGACTTAGCCTTGCATAGCTGCCGGCAATGGCTCCGCCTATTCCTCCCCAATACCATATCAAATCTCTCAAAGTCATCACACCTCACTTAGTCCTAAAATAACAGACACGCAATGTCACCACACCTCACTTATTCCTGTGGACTGCAAGAATCTGAGTAGGAGATGAGACACATCTTTTCGCACAATCCAGTGGTCCCTAGGAAACAATGTCCTCCGATGTAGAATGGGGCACTCCTAACTTCTAGAGATCACGAAAAAAGTTCGTCCGCTCAGGGTTGGTTTTGGAGCAGTTCATAATGAAGTGATCAATGTCACCAGTCACACTGCACGAGGGGCACAAAGGGGATGAAGCAATGTTGATTTTATATAGCCAAGCTAGTGTATGGGCTGAGTCTGTTCTTACTCGGCTCGGCTCTTTTCAGGCCCTTCGTCGCGACTGGTTGATGTACCGGTCGCCACAGCTGCCTAAAGTGCTCGCGAACGGTCTGTTTCTGTATGCGTTGGAAATCGCACCGCGTTTTCACCGTCCTTGTAGAAGATAAGGCGTCCTTGGCTAAGCTGTCAGCGTGTTTGTTTCCCGCTACACCGACGTGCAACGGGATCCACTGGAATTGCACGGTGAAGCCTTCATGCTTAAGCCGCTTTAGTAGAACTAGGGATCGCTGACAGGGTCTTTTCAACAGGTATACCCCGCTGCAGCAGGTGAAGGGCTGACTTTGAATCGCTGAATATTGTGACTTTTTTCTCTTCAAACGATGACAGTTGGCGCAACGCAGCTTCTATGGCAACGCACTCACTCGCTGTAGATGAAACCAAAGGCGTCACCCTGGCAGCCCACGAAATATTCAAACTGGGTATGAAAAAAGCCGCCGCGCACACCCCACTTTTTGCGTCAACCGATCCATCAGTGTATATGTGCAGAGAGTCCCCGTATTCCCGTTCCAAATGCTCCAGCACCAGCGATCGTGCTTCAGCAATAGCTGTACAACGCTTCGAGCGCATATGAGGGATCGTCAATACACAATCCACACTCTCGTGGGACCAAGGCGGGTCCAAAGTAGCCCTTTTCCCAGGCCATTTGGGGCACAGCACTCCAAGAGTGTTTAGTGTTGCATGAGCACGAGACTGTACCCTTAATCGTAGATGCCGCAGTAATGCTAAGCCAGCACTTGTCTCTCCGAGGCGCAGCACTTGCATAAGAAAACGTTGAGACGCATGAAGACGAAGGGGTGTTGACTGCGCCTCACGGAGGATCTTGTCGTTTCCAGCTGCTTGAGGGACGCCAAGAGACAGTCTAAGCCCTTTCCTGTGTAAGGATTCCAGCCGCTCGTATTGTGTCTCTGAAGGCGATATGAGAGGCAGCTGATAAAGCATGCGGTTCAAGATCAAGGCTTCGAGCAACTTGACCATAGAGGCTGGGTGATTTCCCCACGTCACACCCGCAATTCTCCGCAGTACATTAAGTCTGGGCGCCACAGAGGAAACCATAGAGTCAACGGCCTTTCGCCAATTCAACCTATGGTCGAGAACAATTCCTAGAAATCGAACATGAGTAGCTTGGCGGATGGGGATGTCATTCAGTTGTATCCTGAGACGCGCAGACCGGCGTCGTACACCAGGAAATAGAACAAAACACGCCCTACTGTTGAAAGATACGCTTGAACAGATGAAACAGCATGTTGTGGTATTACACACAATCGCTTTGTCTGGTATCCGGTGAGCCAGATGCAGATCTCATCCGCATATATTGACAGACGAGCTTTTGACCGATGACTCTTCAGAGTAGAAGGCAGGGCAGACATGGCTACATTTAAGAGAATGGGCGACAGAACACTGCCGTGTGGTACACCTCGTACTACAGTTCTTTTTGAACTAAAAACATTCTCTATCCGCACCTGCATGAAACTGTGCTTGGGCCAACTGTTTGGTATATTCCTCTATGGCGTTATCCAGTTCGGCAAGTTTACAGTGGAGGGCCCGGTTTGTCTTGTTACGCAGCCAACGCTTCTGTATGCTGCGGTAAGCCTGCCACAGGTGCTGAAGGTTGGCGTCGACTCTGTCAGAGGGGATATCCGGGTCAAGGCGGGCGCTGGCTGCTTGGGTGTCTTGTAAGAGTTGCTTGACCCAAGTTGTGCAGTTGTCCGCAACCGGAGGTGTTGCAACTTGAGTGTGAGATCTGATTTGGCGGAACTTGTCCCAATCCGTAATGTGAGTATGCCGGCATGGGGGAGTGTACTGCTTGGCGGTGGAGACATCCGATTGTAGAATGTAGTGGTCACTATCCATGGTGTATTCGATGCAGGTCCATTGCAGCTGTTCGACATCCTTGGATAGGGCTAAATCGGGGCAGTGTTCCTCTGCACACTCGTACCCAGACGGTTGGCCGTGTAAGGATCTGATTCCGGAGTGAAATTACCTGTTTGAATTTGTTCCCACAATAGGCAACCTTTTTTAGTGGTTTAAGCATAGCCCCGTGACGTGTCAGGGGCGTTGAAATCGCCGACAACGTGGAGGGGTTGGTTGGATGTTTTCCGGGAAGCTGCAGTGAGGAGGGAACCTGTGTTGGTGCTCTCTGGGGCTGCTGTAGATGTTTAGAATGAAGACGCTATTGTCACCCTTTCGGCGAGGGAGCACTTCAATGAAAATATGTGGGATTGTTGTCTCGGTAAGGGATATCTGATTGACTACTAGGTTGCGTTGGAATAGAATGGCTGTAACATGGTGACCAGTGTACCGAAGACTTTTGTAACCCGGCAGTTTGTCTGCTATGCCAGTTTCTCGAATAGCGATTATATCACGGGCTTTGTGTTGGGATTGGGTGAGGAGCAATAGGGAGTTTCGCTTTTTCTGGTAGCCCCAGCATTTCCATTGCCAGATACGGAGCATGCTAGAAGTCTTGCGAGGGTCATCAGGAAGATCAAGGAGAGGTTGCGAGCTTGCGGATGGGACCAAAAGGGCAGCAAACGTCGTTTTGATTTCATGAAATTGTGTGAGGCAGGCGTGTATCTCTGCTTTAAGGCTTCCACCATTGCCTGTGTGGTAGCTTGGTTAGTCAACAGGGTTTGATGAAGGTGGATGTACTCAGCTTTTTGCTCGGATAAAGCGTTATGGCAAGTACGTTCAACGGCTGCAATCTGGTCGACGAGGGAAAATTGGCTGTCGTCAATGGGAGCAGTCGATTCTATTGCCCGTCTCTTGGAGGGAGGCGATGTGTTGGAGTCTACCGACATTGATGGGGGAGCAGGAGGCAACTCGTTAGAGCTTTGTGTTTAAGAGTGAGGAGGAGGGCAGTTAAATGGCATCGTGGAGGGCTGAGCGCCATGTTTGAGGGAAAGGTTTTCTTGTCTTAGCATGGATTTTTCCTTGCGAAGTTGTGCCAATTCTTGTCGAATTGTTCGTAATTCATGAAGAAAAATGTTAGGGATGTTGGGGGGATTGTGCAGCGAGCTAGAGAGAGAGGAATGTTGTGTGCTCACCTTGGTGGCTTCAGCATTGGGGTTGCGGGGTGTCTGGTTGGCCTTGTCCTTCGAGTCTTGTTGCTTCGTGGGCTTCCCCAAGGCAGGAGATTGTGAAGCCTGTCGCTGACTCGGTGAGGCCCCATCCGTTGAAATCCGGGCGGCAGCGGTGACTTCAGCCTATGTGAGGGCTTGTCGTCGTGGTTTAAAACGCCTCGGGCATTCAGCAGAACCCGTTAAGTGAGCGCCCCCGCACCCAATGCACTTGGGAGTACACTTGTGTGGGTCCGGTGGGTTGACGAGTCCGCATTGTACGCAGCGAGACGGTGGCTGGGTAGTAGGACAGACGTCCTTGCGTTGGCCGGTGTGCCAGAACGTGGTGCAGGCTTCCGTTTTAAATGCGGAGCATTTCTTAGGCTCGCCTGGGCCTGCGTCGTTGATGGCAGCGCCGTCCACATGTTCACTGCGCATGCGCAACTCTCCTCCGTACACCCACAGCTCCGCAATACTACACTGTAAAAAAAGAAATAGTTAGCGGCGCCTGGTTTCGATCCCACGACTCTTTGGTCGCAGCAGGGGGTACGCGGTGCTCTTCCTACTACGCTACAAATCCGGGACAGGAGCAAGTGCTACGAACGCGCCTTATGTCCTTGACTCATTCAAACTACGTCAAGAAGCTACTGATACAACAAAGGCACGCGAAGCTGAACGTCAACGGAAACGACGAACTGAAAACTTTAGAGGGGGATGCTGAATTTCCCGCCGGAAAGGTGTGGCGGGAAGCGCCACGCGCCTTGCAGCTCAACCAGTCCCGTCCGCAGCGCCTCTGATGCTGATTGTGGCAGGATGCCCCTAGGGATTGGCCAACCAAATAATCCATCACGAGATAGGTTCGCGTTCAACCACCGTCGTCATCTTCCCGTAGGGGAACCGCCGAAGAAGAAGAACGAAAAGACAAAGCTGCGAAGAGGAGGGCGTGTACATTGCTCTCAGCCGGTGCACCAATGTCAACAACCTTTACCTCACCAAAGATGACGGACACTACCGATTCTACCACAGAGACAGCATCGACAAGAACATGATGGGCGAGTTTCGGCGCCTCGAGAACCACCGCCTACTCACCGTAACACAACAGCACTTGCGTGCCTTTGCCGCCGGTGTGGACCCGGACACGGAATTCCCTCTGGCGCCAGTAAAAACCATACAACTCAACATAACGGCAACACATTGGAACCACACGGAACCGCCACGATGCTTCGCATCCTCATCAGGGTTCCCCACGGGAACATGGGGTAATTTTTTTTCGCTTGAAAGGCTTGCAGCGGTAGGTAACAGCACGATATCGCACCCAAACCGGAACGGTCGTGCCTTCGAAGAGGATGTGTACGATGTTTGAAGAGTTCAGTCTCTTCGCATCCAGAATACCTAGTTCAGGATTATAGTGCATGAGGCTGTGGTGTATTTGTTCTGCCGTGTCTGTGCTGGGAATATTGAAGATTACTCCCAGTGCCGTGTTGGACGGTGCAGAAACCTCGGCTGCGAGTGGGTATTGTTGCCCGTTGTGGTTGATGGCCGTGATGACGGTGTATCGTGTGGGTCGTTCTTCGTGAGGGGTGCTGATAATTATGAAGTTGGCTCTAGCTTGAATGCGGACTTGTGTCATGTGTCAAGGGCACCCCCTGAGAGGGGGACGCATCAAACCCCCGAAAAACAGGAAAGAAACGAACAAAGGAACGACCATTTGAAGTGCGCGCCAGGAGCGCGCCAATCAGCAAGCGCCAGCGCCGACGCACGAAGGAATATTGGGAAAAGGTGGCAGCACACTGGTCGGCCAATCAGGGAAGGCCACGCAGGTGACAAGTGGCGAGATGGCCATATAAGGACAGGGAGGAAGCAAGAAGCCAATGGGAGTGCGCCACGGGAGTGTCCAGAGGGTATAAAAGCGGGGCGCACAAAGAGTAGGGGGAGGCAAGAAACCGAAGAAACCAGGAGGCGGCCGGAGCACGTGCGCTTCAACGATCGAGCCAGGGGGACGCGGCCAGAAAATCGACCACGCCATCCGAGACTGGGCGGGAGCGGGCCGACCTTCGCATCGGCACCGTCATCCTAGGTGCACCACGAACCTGTGTCTTCGTGGCCCCAGCGGCATCGGTCGGGCACCAGCAGCCAGCGTCCACGCTCCGTCGACGTTCGTCTGGACGCCCCCGAAAGGCGACGTTCGTGCCAAGCCTACCTGAGACCTCCAGCGGCAGCGGCTACCAGGGGGTAGCCACCGAGGAAGCGCGCCGCCGAAGGGATGACCGCGCGCATCGAACGCCGGCTTCAAGGACATCCAGCGGGAGCGGCTACCAGGAAGTAGCCGCAGAGGAAACGTCAGGACGCGCGGAGCCAACGCCGTCCACGTAGTGACCACGCGCATCGAACGCCGGCACCGAAGCGAGAGGAGGACGGCTACCACCGGGTCGCGGCCACGCAACGGGTGCGTCTCGTCGGCGCCGACGACAGCGGGGTAGGCCAGTCCAGTAGGGGCGTAGTTGTAAGGGTTGTAAGGGACATAACTAGGGAGTTGTGATGCGAGAGAAATGAACTAGAACTTGATTAAGGAGTGTATTTGAAGTGATAATGTAGGACTTTATGGTAGATTTTTGGGTTTAGATTTGAATTGTATATTGACCTGTTAAGTAAGGGGTTTGTATGTGAGTTGTATTTTTTTGGGATTGTAGAGGTTTCAGTGTTTATCGGTTGTGTATAGTTTAAATATTGAGTGCTTTGCCTGAGGGTTTTTGTGTGTGCATTAAATGTATGTTGTTAAACAAGTCAACGGCTTCCCTGTGTCCATTGCTCCGAGCTGGTAAAGGCCACCTCACCATCCGTTCGCGTGACAACTTGATCCTCGTCATTGTGGGTGAGTCCTGCAGCTTGCATGATGATATCAGCAAGCGTAGCCGCGGTGATGGAAACGATGGCCAGTCCACCTAGTGGGCGGAGGATACCTTTGATGTCATTTTCCGGCAATGGAGTGACGGGAGGCTTACTGTATTGGGTTTGCGGCGGCGGTGTTGTTGCCCGGCGTCGATGGATGTAGTTGAGGCTCGTGAACCGGCGGTAGCAGTGTGATTGTCTGCAGTCGGAGTCTTGCGTTGAAGGCGGCGCGTAGTGTAAGCCACCCGCGTTGTTGGAGTTCGGTGGGTCGACGTCGATACCTTCGACGGCGTACTCCATCTCGGCGAAGAAGGAAGCGCGAGAAGTTGCTTCAGTCGGAGGGGGCATACGTGGTGGAGCACGTCGAGCCGGCGGGGAGGCGTCCGCCCCGCCAAGCTTGATGCTGAGGCTTAGTACTGGAACCGGCGTGGCACAAATTGAAAAACCGTATGAAATCCGCTGGGAACTTTCGAAGGTCACAACTGTGGTGTCAGCAGAGTCCTCGGAACATTAGGAAGTTCGCACATCACATGTGAAGGAATAACTGGTAAAAGATCGCATGGAGAACGGCAAAAATATCGGAGCCGAGGTGACCCCGGGGTATCTGCGGTGGCCCCCTGGTGGCCACCGGCAGAACGCGAGCCACGCCAATGCCACGAGCACAAGAAGCGAGCTATGCGCGTGCCCCCGTGCCCATACGAAGCGTCTCTTTAATATCATCAACAATTCGTGGGGGCGGCATCCCGAACGTAGCAATTTCGGCGACTGCCGGGCTAGAGCGGTGGACACCGCGGCCGTAGCCCGGCCGTGCATCGGCAGAAAGAATATGGAGAGGAGCATCTTTCAAAGGGTGTGACAGCGGAACCTAGCCATTGTTGTGTGCTAGCTTGAGGCTACACCACTGTGCGACACAAGCGTAGACACCGAAGCAACTCGGCATGTGAGCTTAGTGATCCCCATTTATTCCGATTTAAACTATTTAGTTTAGTAAGTTTGACACGTGCAAGAAAGCTGAGGGAACTTTTATAATGGCTATTTATCAAGACCAGTTGCTCTTTCTGTCTTTTGTAATACATCTTAAAAAACAACCGGATTGGCATTCATCGATTCAGAAAATGGAGCGGTATCCGTGGAAAGCAGTGCGCAAAAGGTAGTGTTTCTCTAGCGGCCAGATGTCTGTATGTGGTCTGTACATTTTGTTTCCCGCCCTTTAAAACAATTATTTTAAGATGTATTACAAAAGGCGGAAAGAGCAACTGGTCTTGATAAATAGCCATTATAAAAGTTCCCTCAGCTTTCTTGCACGTGTCAAACTTACGAAACTGACCACTTAATTCCGTCGGGTCCGGGTTACCCAGGAGGAGCAGTCGAACAAGTTAATCAAGCCTTGAGAAGAAATCGTGCAATGGACGCGAAGCTGCGCCAAAAGAAGCCCAAAACAAGCATCCGCCAAAGCAAGCGACATGCAAACACAGAAATACTGACACACTCACTGGCGATCAGGCACCTCAGCGCGCAGAAGGCTGGGAAAATTCACCGCGCCATGTACAGTTTGCTCCATGAGCGAAATCCTCCGCACCATTTCCTACCCGAGTTTACTGTCCCGCATGCCGCGACATAATAGTTGGCTGGTAGAGATAGAAAGCTTTGCTTCAAAAAGGTACGAACTCTTAGCGGGAGTAGCGCTGTGACTAGCGGTTCCTAATCATTATTCAAACTGGGTAGGTAATCCAAAATCAGAACCCTTAGGCGTATAAGTTCATGATGAAGAAATGAAACACGGTACCTTTGAGCAGAGAGCACACACATCTCGCCCACTTGCCACTTTTCTAAATCGATGATGATGGTTAGGTTTCAATGGCGCAAGGCCGACTAAGGGCAAAGAGCGCCAAAGAAAAATTTATTTAGTGGTTGATGAGACTAAATTCTAAAACGTGTGAGTAGACGTAAAGTGACGCAAAACAAAAGACAATGGAGATGGCTGGTGTATAGGGCCAGGATGATTACACGTGATATGTCAGGAGCTGCAGAAATTTTACCTCAGCTAAAAATTTAAAAACACGTTGACGAGGAAACATTGGTTCGTCGGCTAAACAATATGAAGGGTGCTGTGGAATGTGTCGTCTGTATACTTAAGGGAAATCTTTGTGTCGTGTTGTGTTAAGTGCCTTGCATTGAATGAGGATGTGGATCACGGATAGGGCCTCTCTGCACCTGCTGCACAGAGGTCTTGGAGATCCAGTGAGCAGGTGCGAGTGCGTTGCGTGCGTGTGGCCTATCCGTAATCTAGCCAAGGCAACTTCTATGTATCTATTGCGTGTATCGGAGGTGCACAGTCCCAAGTGTGGTTTTATTACATGTAACTTGTCGTCTATTTATTCACTCCAATGTGTTAGCCATGTTTTGCGAAGTTGTTGTTTGATGTGTGACTTCACGTCGGTGTAGGGTAATGTGGTTATGTCGACTGCATGCGAGAGTGTAGCAGCAGCAGCCATTCGATCCGCGGCTTCGTTCCCGGCTATACCACAGTGGCCAGGGACCCAGCAAAGGACCAGTTGAAATTTGCGGACATAAAGGGACATAACACCCTTGACGATCAGATTTACAATGTGATTTTTCGAAGACTTTGTTGACGATAATGCGCGCACAACACTAAGGGAATCTGTTTAGATAATGGATTCTGGGAGGTGGCTTTGAAGTATATGATTGACAACAAGAAGTACACCGTAAGCCTCTGCCGTATAGATACTAGTATGGCTATTCAGAGTTCTTGTGACATTAAGGCCCGGCCGATGCGCCGCGCAGGACACAGAGGTGGCAGTTCTAGAGTCGTCCATATAAAATTCAGAACACTGATACTTCTGCTGCAAATACAAGTGCTGCAGGATTGCACATGTGGGAGCTCGGTTTGTATCTATATGTGTGAAAGATGTGTCGCATGATACAGGGCGGAGATGCCATGGTGCTATAAAATCTGTTAGAGAACTTTGGATTGTATCTAAAAAGGAGCTAGCAAGCTTCGACACTTCCTCTCTAACTCTGTAACAGAAGGGCGCAGAGAACGTGGTCGATTTAAAAGGAGTTCAGTCATGGATGTATAATGAAAAACTGATTTAAAAGGATCGTGTGGCATGGATGAAATTTTAAAGTCTGTGTATGCTCTGTGTATGCTCGTGTATGCACTGTGTATGCTCGCTGACGTCTGTGTATGCTCGCTGACGTTGTCGGTTCCATTTGTTGCACTCCACATAGAGGCTTTCGACCGGGCTAGTGCGGAAGGCGCCAGATGCCAGGCGGAGCCCGAGATGGAGCACTTGGTCCAGCATTTTGGGGGATGTTTTATTTGCTGACCCATAAACAACGCTATCATAGTCCAATCGACAACCTAACAGTGGTAAAAACACGTAAAAGTAGTTGTTTGTTAGCGCCAAAAGAAATGTGCTAGAGAAACTTCAGGAAAGTCATTTTCTTTAGGCATTTATCTTTTAGTTGTTTTATGTATGGGATAAATGTGAGCTTTTCGTCGAAGATTATACCTAAAAACTTGTGTTCCTTTTTGACAGGAATCGAGACACCATTGAGTTGAATGTCTGGATCCGGCCGGATACCACGCCTCTTGGAAAACAAAACACAAGTGCACTTCCCGAGATTAAATATAAAACCATTGCTATCTGCCCAGTCAGCTAGCATGTTAAAACAAAGCTGGACCTGGCGCTCACAGACAGACACCTTACAGGATTTAAAGGAGAGTTGAACGTCGTCTACATAGATTCAACAGGAAATCGACGGCGGCAGCGCCTTCCTAAGGCATTTTATTTTCACAATAAAAAATGTGCAACTTAAAACTCCACCTTGCGGCCCTCCATTTTCCTGCACATGAACCCTAGAGATTGCAGTTCCAACTCGCACACAAAAGGTTCTTTGAGACAGGTAGCTGGCAAGTGTGTTCATCATGTTACCTGCCAAGCCGAAGGACCTGAGGTCGCTTAGGATGCCATTCCGCCACGCGGTATCGTACGGTTTTTCCAGATCAAAGAATACCGTCATACAATATTGTTTTTGGAGGAAAGCATCCTTTATATAAGACTCGAGCGCGACGAGTTGATCGTTGGTGGACCACCCCGCCCTGAAGCCTCTCTGGCAGCTCCCGAGAAGACCATTGTACTCAAGAAAGTACACGAGTCTCCTGTTTATCATCTTCTCAAGGAGCTTGCACAGGCAGCTTGTGAGGGCGATGGGCCGACAGCTAGTGGGAGAGGAAGGGTCCTGTCCTTCCTTCAGGAAAGCCACTACTATGGCCTCCCTCCAAGAGCGAGGAATGTGCCCCGAGAGCCATATGTTGTTGTATAGATGTAGGAGTCTTTGAAGAGTGTCTGGATGTAGGTGTTGTATCATGGTGTATGTGATTTTGTCTGCACCTGGAGCTGTAGGCTTACATGTGCTCAGACCAACCTTTAGCTCATGAATTGAAAAAGGAGAATTGTAAGAAGTGTGCGACTTGTTATCACGCAGGGACTTCTTTTCTACAGATGTTTTGTGTTTCATGAAAGTGTTTGTGTAGTGTGCTGAACTGGACGCGTGTTCGAAGTGTTGTGCAAGTGTGTTAGCCTGGTCTTCTAGTGTGTCCCCTGTTGTACTAACCAGGGCCAGGCTGTGTGTATGTTGTCCTTTTAGTTTTCCTTTTCGTGTCCAGACTTTGTGTGTGTCAGTGTATGAGTTGATGGAAGTAAGGAAGGTGCGCCAACTCTCCCTTTTCGCCTCACGACGCACTCGCTTCCCGAAAGCCTTTGCCCGTTTAAAACAAATAAGCTTACCTGACGTCGGGTACCGGCGAAGGACACCCCACGCCTTGTTCTGGGCCTCTCGCGCCCGCCTGCAGTCCTCGTTCCACCAGGGCCTCCTTGGGGTGCGGACCCACTGGAGGCCTGGGGAATTGACTTTTCGGTGGCGTCGAGGATGTGCGCCGTGATGAGTTGGACGGCTTCCTCCACGTGTAGGTGTTTTATGGATGTGTGGTGTAGTTGGGATGTTTGTGTGAGGGTGCTCCAGTTTGCTTTTGATTCAATAAATCTTTTATGGGAAGATGGACTGCTCGGGCCTATACCTATATACGTTAATGAAGTGGGGAAATAGTCACCACCATATGAGTCTGTGCCCACACCCCACTCAAGACAAGGAAAGAGAGCTGTGGATCCAATAGCCAAATCAAGATGCGAGTATGAATTGTGTCCTAAGTTATGGTATGTAGGCTGTTTTTTGTTGAAAAGGCATGCTCCGGAGGATGTAAGAAACTTCTCTATCAGGCGACCTCGTGCATCCCTTCTGGAGGAGCCCCAAAAAGAGTTGTGCGCATTAAGGTAGCCTGTTAGAATGTATGGTTCGGGCAGCTTGTCAACCAGTGCCTCAAAATCATAGATCAGAAGTGCAAAATCAGGAGACATGTAAATGGAGCATACCGTTATCAACCTATTAAATAATATTGTACGGATCGCTACAGCCTCGAGGACAGTGTTTAAAGAGAGAGTGTGGCATGCTAATGATTTCCGGGAGATAATGGCCACACCTCCTGAAGAGTGGGTGCAGCCAACCCTGTCCATTCTGAATACCATGTACCTAACTAAGGAAGTTGTTTAGAATTGAGGTGGGTTTCCTGGAGACACATGATACTTGGCTGACTTTCATGCAGAATATACACATCGTCAAGATTTTTAAGGAGGCCTCTTAAGTTCTATTGGATGATGTTTTCTGTTCCCATTATATAAATTTAAAAATGACTGGAGTCTGTGTCTTCGTGTGTGTTCATGTGTCGTCTTTCGGGGCTGTTACTCTTGGATTGGGCTTTTTGGGCCTTTCTGTAGGCATGGAAGTCGGTGGCCGCTCCTTGGGCTGCGTTGCAGGCAGGAACGGCCCGACATCCATTTTGTCGTTGGATGTCCGAGGGGTGCCCGACGGACCGAGCCCCCCGGACTTTGCCCCCCTACGGAAGACCTTCGTTTGAGCTGCAACCACCGAGGGCGTCCGGGGCACCAGAGGTGGCACGGGCGGCGCGGTGGCGGTGGGAGCCGATGTGGGGCCCGTGGTGTCCATCACCTCGGCACCCTCCAACGCACTGGAGGACGGAACCAGAGTCGGGAGCGGCACCGGTCCCAACAGAAGTGGTTTGCACCACAACCGCTGCGGCCTCAGCAAGCGGCGTGGTGCCGGGTTGGGCTGCGTGAGGCAACCCAGCGGGAGGCGGAGGCGCGACCAGGTCAGACTCGCTGAACTGGGTCCCTGTGGACACCAGACACCGCTCCGCCCCCCGGCGAGCCGCGTCAGCGTACCTCCCCAGTGGGAAAGAGGTGAACCTCTTTCGCGCCTGCGGGAAGGTGATGTTCTCAGTTACCTTGATGTTGATTATCTTTTTTTCCAGTTGGAACTTTTTACACTTGCGGGAGTACGCTGCATGCGGCCCACCGCAGTTGACACAAGACAGGGTATCGGATGGACAATTGTCGCTTGGATGATCATGCGCCGCGAATTTCGCAAACTTTGTTCGGCCACGGCCAGAGATTGTACCATGCTCGAACCGCTGGCCCCTACAACAGCGCCGTGGGTTCGGGATGTACGGACAGATGGAGCAACGGATAAAACCTCCATTTAGGCGTTGTGGCAGAACTGCGCGGTCAAAAGGGAAGATAATGTGCTTGGTGGGAACCTCCTTGTCGTCTCTGCGGACAATGATGCGTTTCACGGCAGTGACGCCCTGATCCTCCAAGCCAGCAAGGAGATCCGCATCCGTTTCTTTCAGGAGATCCGTCTCGGTTATCACACCCTGCGAGCTGTTGAGGCTCCGATGGGGTGTGACCCTGATGTCGTGATCAGCCAGTCTAGTCTGAGCTAGAAGCTTTGCAGACTTCTGCTTGTCATTTATTTTGATTGGGAGTTCACCAGAGCTTTGTTTTTTGCACTGATATGATTTTCCTATTATGGCTTTAAGATACTTGGCGATCAAGAAGACGGACAGAGATGCAAGAATGTAGGTCGGATTGAGGGACTCCATGACACGAACCCGAGCGTAATGCTGTGGTTAATGAAATGTAAAAGATGGCAATGGGGGAAATGATACTTGGGTGCGGCCCCTTTTTTGGGGCCGATCACGGTTGGAGGGGGGGGTTGAAAGTACCATACGGCATAGTATAAAAGTAGGGAGACGGGGGTACTTTCTCCTTTGACCTTACCCTGGTAGTAAAAGAGGTACCGGAGCTCCCTGTCTGGTAGACAGGCAGGGAGCCCATCGGCCGGCGCTTGACGAAGGCTCTGACGGCCATCGTTTACGGCTTCTACCCTTCACCTTTCAACACCTCGCCACGGTTGGACACGGCTTATGTATGGAAGCTCGGGGTCCGCGGTGTCGCTGCTCTCCGTCACCGTGAATACTCAAGGTATCCCGTGCGGGGCACTTTTCTAAATCATTGACGTCTGAGAATTCGGACTATACGCAGCTACTCTAACGATGACAAGAAGAAGTGAAGTTCGAAATGGGAACTGTATTTTCTCGAGATAAGGAGAATGGAGGGCAAAATGCAAGCAGGCATTCAAGAACGCACAGATGAATAAAGAGCGAGAGAGAGAAAGAGAGACAGAGACAGAAAGAGTCTTTAATTGTGATCAGAATGAGACCTATTGGTCTTCTTCCGCCCGAAGAACCATCAACAGCTGGTGAAGGAGGGCTACAGACGCCTTTCACACCCGTGACATGTGTGATGGAGGGTTGGCGTAGTAAATGGCCTTTTGCATGGCGGCACACGAGAAAACGATGCGTTAAACGGACGTACGGGCCGACGAAGAAACTATCTCTTAAACGAACTGGTGGAGACACAAAGGCCAGTGAACGAGTAAACGATCGATCGGTCAAGCGAGGAAGCGGAGATGCTGAGGCATGGAGTAACGCGACGCAGCAATAAGAGGACCTGGGATATTAGAAATATCGTGGCTTTAAAATGTTGTGTATTTGACTAAAATTCGAGCGAAGCAGAGAGGGAGAAACGTCCCCGAGAACAAATGTAACGACGTGTTCACTAGGCGGACCAGAACTGGGCACGCAGGTTGAAAGCATGTAGTTGCCTAAAATGAAACGCAACCGCGGAATATGCAAACCCGGCCTAAAATTCAGGAAACAGTTCGTTTCGTGTTGCGCGCTTTCTGCACGCCACACTGACATTCTTCACACTTTCCAGAATTCAGCGATGGCTCGGTGCTGCCTCCGCCCAACGCACCATGCTTAAGTAACCACCGAAGCCACGCGAACGCAACAAAACCCGGTATACACCGTGATCGTGGGTGACCAACAAAGTTGAGGTCCCAAAATATTTTAAACAAAAAAACGCTGATTCCACTTGCCGGTCCTGTATATCATTCAATCCTGGAAATTGTCTGTATTGAAAGGGCTGACACAGCAGTTCATAGAGAAATTACGAGGGCGACACCTGTACGCAAAGGGTTTACATGTTACGCGTACTCGCATATTTTTGACGCCCTAGGTGTCCTAGGTTCTTAAGTATATGCTATTCTGCCATTACGACGAGACAGACGAATAGAAATGCAAAACGCGGAAGAGCGTGTTTATATTATCTTCTCACATGCCCGTCTGGCCGAGGCAAAGCTTTTTCTCAGATGGACTTCTCCTCCTGCATTACCACCCTATGCTGACCGCTCATCACCTTGCTCAATTTCCTTTGTTTTTCCACCAGCGCACACTTATGCCTGAATCGTTTTGTCATGAACAGGCAAGTCAATACGAGTGCTTAGAATCCAAATCAGGCATGCACTTGATTGTAAGCGGCTCCAGTCATCACGGCCTGGGGACTATACCTGTATAAAATATGTAGACAGAATTCTTTCTGAGCTCACCCACTTTACGAGACCTCAACATAACAAGCTGAAGAACTCGGTCACACAAGTTTGCTCACGTGATTCGTGAACCCTTTCGAATTTAGAATTTTGAATCAATATGGGTTTTAGTTTTTCTAAGTTTTTCTGAGTTCCGAGTTCATGTGAGCCCTAATTCCATTGGTATTCTGTATAGATTTCTGTTCTCAGCCCGGGTCAGATTGGGACTGATGTAATTCTGAGTCCATTTCAGTTTGGAGCCCAAGCGAGCTGAGATAGTTTTGATTTCTGATCTCCATTGAGTTTTGAGTTGCTTGCGCTCTGTGAATTTAAATTTGGTGATAGTAGATGAATTGCTCAACAATGAGTTTGAGCTTGAGTGAGCGGTGATTGAAAAATATGTGAGGAAGCCTGAGTGAACCTGTTTAACATTGCAGAGGTATGGTTTTTAATATGTGTATATTTCTGCCCGCTGAATTACAAACTCGCCATCTCTCTGAAACAAGGCGGAATTGACAGCCTTCGCTCTATGGAGTCTTTATGGTTGTGGGCAGGTCCGGAGGCCCAAGTTATGTTTTAAACAGCCTAGGGTTTTGCTGGCACCTTTGCAGTTATACCAAACCGAGATATTCATTACCGTGAGGGAAATAGCTCGGAACTTGGGCTCGGCCAGGATACACATCTCAAATGTGACAACAGAGCACTTCCCATGCCCTACATACTTAAGGAGTACGAGCACTGAACGAAGATACCGGGTTTTTTGTGTTTTTGTTCTGTGTGCAGAAAATGGTTTGGCGCAAAGGTAACCTTTACAAATACTATCGACACAACATGCTTGCAAGTCTTGTTTTTTGGCGAAACCATAAAATTGCGCACTTACTGCAAAAACTGGCAGCTCGTGTCCGTAACAGTAGCACAGCTCTTTCGGGTGCTTTCCGTTGCCCAAAGCGTTCAAAATCACGAAGGCTGCCACGATGCCAGGTTGAGCGAATAGACCCGCCATTCGGCATATAAGTTGTTAATCTGTAAAAAACAAACTTCCCGAGTCGTATTAGGGCGCTAGCTTAACCTTGGTTCTTACGCGAGTTGCAATTTTTCCGAGGATGAACGTATACCGGTGCTGTACCACAGAAGAAGGCAGGATAAAACCAGCAATGAAATAATGAATCGTGACGACGTGAACTATCCCATCCCACGGCAGGCTGAAGGAGTGGTGGCGCAACACGTAGAGAACACATCAACGCTATTCGAAAATGCGAAAGGCAATCGCAAACCACGCATCTCCACTTGAAATATTGCACAACCCATCGACCAAGCAAGCTAAAACGAGGCGCCTGATGGGTTTAACTGGAAATTCATGCGCCTTAAGAGTGAAGCACCTTAGGGCCTAGGCTTGTCCGTCCGGCGTCCGTCCAGTGGCCGTGCGCACGGCATAGCAGCATGTAAATAGAAACATCTGTGAACAAAAGGTGGCCAAAAGGTTAGCAAGAACAAAATAAAACGTTCACAAAAGTTAAAGAGAGAGAGCAAGAGAGAGGGGGGAGAGCTGCACAGCACTGTGAGAATCCAAACATCTGTGCACAATTGCTTCAGAAGAGGTTAACAGGAATAAAATAAAAGGTTCACAAAATGTTAGAGAGAGAAAGACAGAGAGAGAGAAAGAGAGAGAGAGAGAGAGAGAGAGCTTCGGTGCAAATGCGTATATAAGCCCATTCCAGACCCCGCATACCCTTTCTGCCATTGATGAAAACGATTATAAAGCACGCCATGCGGCAGCTCAACGTCTACGCGGACAACGAGCTACCACGGAGGCGAGAGCTCAAAAAGCAGCAACAAAAAGTCAGAAACGCCAAGCGGACCCCGAGTTGAGTGCTCAGGAAGCAGCGCCTCAATGGAAACGCCGACAACAAGCTACCCCAGACTACACACTGTACACACGCATTATCACTCATTTACATGCCCGAGTGGGCATTGCCACGACTGATTTACGGTAAGAACGATCCCCAGTGCTTCACCCATCATCATGATTCACTTCGTGGACATGCTTAAATGTTTTCTTCCCTGAGAAATTTAGTTTTTTCGCCTATTTGTCAATTCAAGAGGTATTTCAACATTTTTCAGTGCGCAGACAAACGAAACGAGAGGGCGAAAATGCATTAGGGAATTAAGGACTCGTGGTGTCGACGACCATTACTTGAAAATAATATGGTATATCTACAACGGGTCCACAGCTAACATAATGCTCCATAAGCCTTAGAGCAGCAAACTACCTATAAGGAAGGGCTTCAGACAAGGAGACACAACCTCTCCAATGATATTCAACATACAAGAGGTATTCAGAACATTTGAGTGGGAATCGGAGTGCTTAAGGGTTAATGGAGAATACCGCAATAAAGTTATATTTGCTGCTGACGTTGCCTCGCGCAGTAACTGCGGGGACGAATTGCAAAGCAAAAAATAATACGCACAAAACTAAAGGATTGCTCAATAACCTCGGGAGACGACCGTGGTTTGAAATATGTGGCGAGGCAGTGGAAGTGGAAAGCGCTTATATCTATTTAGGCCAAGTTGTGACCCCGGATGCCAACCATGAGGCAGAGATAATTATAACGTTAAAAATGTGGTGCAGTGCGTTCGGCAACGTTTCCCGGGTAATGAATGGCAACCTAGCATTGTTCTTGAAGCAGAAAGTGTATGACAGCTGCATCTTACCTGTACTCACCTACGGGGTAGAAAGTTATAGGCTCTCAAAAAGATTTCGACTTAAATTGAGGACGACTCAGCGAGCAATGGAACATAAGATATGTGTAACATTGTGGGAGAAGAGGACAGCGCCCCACACAGCGCACCTTGAGTAATCTTGGTGACGGTATTAACGACACCACAGACCCCGAGCCCCAAAATATAATCTGTATTCAACCGCGGCGATGTGTTTATAGGTGGAGGGTGAGAAACCACGAACCGTGGCCGTCGAAACCCAAGTTAAGCTCCGGCGGATGGGCTCGCTTTCTGTTCACGAGGCAGGGAGCTCCGGGACCTCTTCAGCTATCAGGGTAAGACTGCTAAAGAAAGTACCCCGTCTCCCTGCTTTTATACTATACTATATGGTATCCAAAGTTTCTAAATCCACAGATCGGCCCCCTAAAAAGGGCCGCACCGAAGTATCCTTTCCTTCGTTGCCAACGACGGGTTTCCCAAAGCCGTACAACTATGCTGGGTTTTTGGTAATAGAATCTGCTGACACCTCGAACCCCCTTGCCACAAAGTCTGTCCTTCGGATCTCCAAATTTCTTGAGAGCATTGTTGGTCAATCCTACACAGCCGAAAAACTTAGAACTGGAGAAGTTCCTGTAGAAGTCAATGACAAGCAACAAGCTACAAATCTCTTGACTCAAACTCGCATCGCAGATCTGGACATTAGGGTCACACCTCACTGCAGCCTCAATAGCTCCCAGGTTGTAATGTCTGAGCAAGATCTAATGAATGAAACGGAAACCGATCTGTTGGATGGCCTTAAAGACCCAGGTGTGACAGCAGTGAAGCGTGTCATGAATCGTCGAAATATAAGGAAATCCCAACAAAACGTGTAATAAATCCAACAATACGTGTAGTATTGACTTTCGACCATTTCACAGCTCCTGAATCAGTAAATCCTGGTTTAATTCATTCCCCCGTCAGGCCATACATCCGCAACCCGCGCCTGTGTTTTAAATGCCAGCGGTTTCGGCATGGAACTAATGCCTGCCGTGGTCGACTAACATGCCTGAAATGTCCATAACATGGTCATCCCTCACAGAACTGTCCCTCACAAATTCTAATCTCTGCAAACTTCCAGGGACCACACGCTGCATACTCCCAAAAGTGCTAAATATTTCAGCTTGCAAAAAAGACTATTAATATCAAGGTCACGAAGAACATCACCTTCGCCGAGGCGCAAAATAGGTTCGCCTCTTTCCCCCTGGGAAGGTACGCCGACATAGCTCGCCGGGGGGTGCAGCGTCGTCTGGTGTCCACAGAGACCCTGTTCAGTGAGTTTCACCTGTTCACGACCCCGCTCCGCACTGGGTTGTCTCACGCCGCCCAACCGGTCACCACACTGCTTGCTGAGGCAGCAGCGGTTGTGGTGCAAACCACTTCTGTTGGGACCGGTGCCGCTCCCGACTCTGCCTCCCCGTCCTCCAGTGCGTTGGAGGGTGCCGCGGTAATGGATACGACGGGCACCACATCGGCTCCCACCGCCACCGCACCGCCCGTGCCACCTCTGGTGCCCCGGACGCCCTCGGTGGTGGCGGCTCAAACGAAGGGCTCCCGTAGGGGGCCAAGTCCGGGGTCCCGGTCCGTCGGGCACCCCTCAGACACCCCACCACGAGATAGATGTCTCACCGTTTCTGCTTGCCACGCAGCGCAAAGAGCGGCCTTCGACGTCCAAGCCAACAGAAAGGCCACAAAATCCCAGAATAACAGCCCCAAAAGACAGCACATGAATACACACACACACACACTCCAGGTATTCTTAAATGTAAATAATACGAACAGAAAACATTATTCAATGGAACTTCAGAGGCCTCCTTAAATACCTTGCCGTTGTGTATGAGATGCTGCATGGTAATCAGCCAAGGGTCATGTGTCTCCAAGCAACTCACATCAATTCCAAGCCAACAAATTTCTAAATAGGTACGTGATATTCAGAAAGGACAGGGTTTGCTGCACACACTCTTCGGGCGGTCATTGTCGCCCGTAAATCATTAGCATTCCACCCTGTCACTTTGAACACTGTCCTTGAGGCTGTAGAAATCCGTACGATTATATTTAATACGTGGATAACGGTGTGCTCAATTTACATTTCTCCTGTCTTTGCACTTCTGAGCTCTGCTTTCGAGGCACTGGTTGACCACCTACCCGAACTATACATCCTCACAGGCGACCTTATTCCGCACAACTCTTTTCGGGACTCCTCCCAAACGGATGGCTGAGGCCACCAGATAGAGAATTTTCTTGCATCCTCTGGAGCATGCCTTTTCAACAACGAACAGCCTACATACCATAACCTAAGACACATTCACTACTGACATCTTGACTTCGCTATTGGTTCTGCATTTCGCTTTCCATGTCTTGAGTGGGGTGAGGGCATGGACCCTTATGGTTGTGACCACTTCCCTACTTCAATAACGTGTATAGGTAAAGCGCCAAGCAGTCCGTTTTCCCACAACCCGTTTAATGAAGCAACAGCAAACTGGAGTACATTCAAAGAAACAATTTATCTACAGTACACATCGATAAAACACCTACACGTCCAGGAATCAGCCCAAGTTATCACGGCGCACATTTTCGACGCCACCGAAAAGCCCATTCCCCACGCCCCCGCTGCCCCGCGAAACCAGAGGAGGCCGTGGTGGAATGAGTACTGTAGGCGGGCGCGAGAGGCCCACAACAAGACGTCGGGTATCCTCCGTCGGAAGCCCATGTCGGATAATCTCATTTCTTTTGAACGGCCTAGACCTTTGAAACGGGCTAAACGGCCTAAAGAGTTGGCGCGCCTTCCTCACTTCCATCAACTCATACACATACAGACACAGCCTTTACACGACTACGAAAACTGAAAGGACAACAAACACACATTCTGCCCCTTGTAAATACTACAGGGTACACTCTCTTAGATGAGGCTAACACACTCGCACAACACTTTGAACAGGTTTCCAGCTCACGACATTACACAAACACTTTCATGCAACACAGAACATCTGCAGTGAAACAGCCCTTATAATGAAAAAGACAAGTCAAAACTTCTTACAAGTCTGAATTCACACTGTATGAGCTGAGGGCTGCCGTGAGCACGTGCAAACCTTCAGCTCCAGGCGCAGATAAGAGAACACATACCATGATACAACACCTACACCAAGACACTCTTGGGACACTCCTCCACCTAACAACAAAATATGGCTTTCCGGGCTGCTTCCTAGGTTTGGAGGGAGGCCATTGTAGTGGCTTTCCTTGAGGAAGGGAAGGACCCTTCCTCTCCCGCTAGCTATCGACCCATTGCCCTGACCAGGTACCTGTGAAAGCTTCTCGGTGAGATGATCAACAAAAGATTCATGTATTTCTTATAGTACAATGGTCTTCTAGAGAGCTGTCAGGCCGGCTTCACGGCGGGGAGACCCACCAACGTTCAGCTCGTTGACGTTGAATCGTATATAAAGGATGGCTTCGTTCAAAACAGTTCCGTGTTACGGTATTTTTTGACATCGAGAAGGCTTATGACACCGCTTGGCGTTACAGCATGCCTGGTGACCTCAAGTTATTTGATGTTTCAGGTAACATGTCAATCATCCTTATTAGTTACTTGTCGAAGAGAACGTTTCAAGTGAAGTACACGAGGATGGTTTGGTGGGCTATTTGGTGTATCATCATAAAGCGTTAACAGCTTGATGAAAACTGCGTTAGCAGGCCATCTGTTGTGATACCACAAAAAGAAA
The DNA here is from genome assembly GCF_048455015.1 of Haemaphysalis longicornis. Classification (NCBI taxonomy): domain Eukaryota; kingdom Metazoa; phylum Arthropoda; class Arachnida; order Ixodida; family Ixodidae; genus Haemaphysalis; species Haemaphysalis longicornis. The sequence goes on along the minus strand of NW_027526407.1, from coordinate 200,669,317 downwards.
CACAGTATAAGGGGCAACGAGCGTAGAAGGTGGGGCTCGAGATAAGTGTTTATGTCATATTTTTTGGATCTTGTAATTGGATGTGTATTGGTGTATATGTCTTTCACGGCGAAATAAAAAAATCCTCTGTCGCTTGGCCTGTCTTCTCTTCCTTGTGTGTCGTCGTCTTTCTGCGCTGTTAACCCTCTATGGTTTCGCGTGAGAGTCGGTAGTGCACTCTAAATGTTCAGGTGCGACAAAATGGCGTACCGCATGCTGGCGTGTTGTGCTGCACAATTTTCATAATTAACACTCTCGTGAAGGCATTGCCACCTACAATCTCTTATTCCATGTATGGAGATGACGTCCAGGTTTCTTATAAATCAGGTTATATGTCAATCTGCCAACGTCAAGTCCAGCTGGAGTGCGGGCGGGGCAGACAAGAATGATATTAGACCGAACCACGGAATAACCTCTTGGGTTGTGTTCTCTAGGAAGCGTTGGATCCATGCTGACCCAGACATTAGTCAAAATGGTGTGTCTATTCCTGTGACCAAGGCCCACAAACACATTGATTCCCCGCATCAACGAACTTAAGCATGACTCTTTCAAAACAATTAATATTCTTAACGTCCTCTTACACCAATTCTATGGTTCCGACAAAGAACTCTTGATGCGCTGTATACTGCTTTGTTTGGGTCTTGTTGGAACTATGGCAGTGTTGTGTATGGATACGCGACTAAAACAGCGTTGCGAACGCTTGACCCACTGCTTCACTTGGGGCAACGTATTTCGTAGCGTGCTTTTCGCAATAGCCCGGTCTAAAGTTAATATGTCGAGTGTAACAGGTGGTGCCGTGAGAACCAATGGACTTACATGGACTTGCTTTATGCTTTTAAAATTTAATCGCTGAATAACCATTATTTTTACCCTGTCTTTAACAACACATCCACATCTCTGCTGTTTGTAAAATCGGCCATCCGTTCCTCTGCCTTTTTTGCTAAAAATGAGAGAGAGAGAGAGAGAGAGAGAGAGAGAGAGAGAGAGAGAGCTTCAGATCTTAGCGCTTCCTTTTTATATGTGTACAAATCATCCTTTTCAGACATTTTATCGCCTTGGCAAGTTCGCCCTGTGTTTTGTGACCTTTCTTTCTGAAACTTGACGAAACTCTGGTACCACAAACTGCAATAATGCAGCACTTTCTGTCTCTGCAGTTTAAATACCCATTTGCAGAATTCTACAGTGAAGCTTCTAAAACCTCCACTATGGTGTCCTGCGCTGCGTATGGTCGAGATTTTAATGCACCTACAACCATTAGCATAGACACAGCCATATGTTTAGCAGAAGCGTATGGAATTTTAGTCATTGTACAACACGCTCTTCAAAATCAAATTTCTAATTCCACCATCTATACAGATTTTTTTAGTGTTGTTCATGTCCTATCATCTCGCAAGCCCCCAAAAACAACATTGTTAATCTTATGTTCAACACCAATATATCGGTCTATGTGCAAAAGCATGAGCGCCTTATTTGCTGTGTCCCAGGACTCTCTGAGATCACTGACAACGAGTTGGGAGACGAGAGGGCCGCTGCTGCTGCACTCGGGAACGCTGTAGACATAACAACGGTACCCTATACAGTCCTCAAGTCACACATAAGACAACACTTGCGCAGGACATGGCAGACACACTTGAATGAGCAGACAGACAAACATCTACGTGTAATAGAGCCACACTTGGGATGGTACACAGCTGACTCACACAACAGACACACTGAAGTCGCCTTCGATAGGTAACGGATAGGGCACACCCAAGCAGCGCACTCGTATCTGCTCACGGGACCTTCAGGACCCCACTGCAGCAGGTGCGGAGAGGCCCTACGCGTAGTTCACATACTTATTCAATGCAAGGCGCTCGACACCACATTTTCCTGAACTCTACAGACAACAGATCCCAGTACACCTATTATACTTCTTTGGCGACAACCCAATGTTTGTTAACTAGCGTGTTTTTAAGTATTTATCAGACGTCAAGTTTTTACAGCTTCTTTCATATCACACAAAATCCTCATCCCAGCGATTGTAGAAAAAGTTATCGAAATCCTGACTCCCCTCATAATAACACAAATCCAGACGCATCTACAAGGCCTCACAGTGAACAAGGAAGCTCACCATGCTTAAACAAATTGTAATATGGCAGTGGAACTGCCGAAGTTTCCGGAACAAGAAATGAGCGTTACACCAGTACATACAAGCCCAAAACGACAAACCGGACATCATTTTACTTCAAGAGCCAGGCAAGCAACCACAACTCTGGGTATATAAACTATCAAAACAATGACACATTTGCCACCCTTGCCACAAAAGACTTGCATCTCGATGTAATACAAGAAACAGAGCAGGGACACACACTGCTCCTACGCAACAAGCAGTGTGATATAAGCATTACCAACATATATAGCCACCAAAGGGGAAAGTGCATCATGTCAAACATGCAATCAAAGCAGCAGCTGGGAAAAGAATGTGGCACCTTATAGCTGGTGACTTCAATGCTGTACACACAGCCTGGGGATACAAAAGAGACTCGCCAAAAGGTCGACAGCTGTACAACTCCATGCAGGAAGGGGGATTTACTCTCCTAAATGACATCGCAGAACCGACAAGAACAGGCAACTCGGTCGAAAGGGATACCAACCCAGACCTTACTTTCTGCAAGGCACCCCTGCAAGCCAAGTGGACGAATACGCATAACACTTTAACTAGTGACCACGCAATCTTCCAAATAAAAGTGGGCATTCGGGTGGCAAAAAGGCAAGCGAAACATGGTATCACAGACTGGCATCAAATACGCATGGAACGGCAAACTGTTCAGGCAAGAAGTGTATCAGAATGGGCACAACAACTAGAAACAGTCAAGAAACAGCACACAAAGTACGTGCAACAACAAGAGGATCAGCCAAGCGCTGACACCCACCTTTTACACCTTTGGGAGGCAAGATTAGGACTCACAAGGCGATGGAAAAAGCACAAAACAAACCGTAGGCTCAAGGCACGCATCGACAGAATAAACAAAGAGATACAAGAGTACTCAGACCAACTCAGCCGAGAACAATGGCATGAGACGTGTGACAAACTGAATGGTACCCTCAATCTCACCCACACCTGGAACCTTGTCAGAGCACTCATAGAGCCCAGAAAAAGCAAGACCATGAACAACCACAAGATCTTGCAGCTCCTGCACACGTACAAGGACAACCACGCACAACTCCTGCAAGATTTACAAAACATATACATCCCAGCACGACAACAACCTGCCTACAAAGAGTATGAAGGACCCACCAAGAATGACTTCGATGAACCATTTACGTTGCTTGAATTTCAAAGGCCATTCACAGAATGAGAATAAATAAAGCTCCAGGGCCTGATCAACTAACAACAGCCCAAATTAGGAACCTTTCTGAAGCAGATCAGGAATTTCTGCTCGAAACCATCAATGAGGCATGGGTACTAGGCACAGTGCCAACTGAATGGAAGAGTGCGAATGTCACCTTCATCCCAAAACCGGGAAAAGACATCGGCATACAGCAACTTAGGCCCATCTCCCTGACCTCGAATGCTGGAAAGATCATGGAACGAATGGTACTGGACAGGCTACAGCAGCACATAGAACAACAAAACATTCTGCCACACAATATCATTGGATATAGAGCTCACCTATCCCCGCAGGATGCCTTACTTGTATTATACGATGAAACATATAAGGAGGTTAGCATAGCTCAGCTCAAAGCAATTCTGGCCATAGACCTGAAGAAGGCTTTTGATAATGTGGCACATGATGCAATGCTAGAAGAATTAGCCAAGACTGGTTGTGGGCAACGCATGTACAATTATGTGAGAAGTTTCCTCGAGGGTCGAATGTACACATTGCACAAAGGAGAAATAAAATCACAGCAATTGCAACACCCACAACAGGGAATCCCACAGGGCTCCGTACTTTCACCAACACTCTTCAACCTTGCTATGCTCAGGATACACAGAGCCTTACAAATAATTGGAAATATCGGACACATGATATACGCCGATGATATTACATTGTGGGATAAAACAGGCTCACCAGGCGACATACAGGCTACGTTACAACAGGCAGTCGATAACATCAGTAAGGCAGCAGAAGAAATTGGACTACAGTGCTCACCGGAAAAGTCGGAGCTTCTTCTCATACATAACCCAAGATGGAAGCCTCCACCCATTGTCATAAAAACGGAAACGTCTCAATTCCTTGCAAAAAGCTAATCAGGGTACTCGGACACTACATTCAAAGCGACGGGGGAGGCCATGCCACAACTCAGCATATACGTCGGCAAGGAGAACAAGTCCAGAATATGATGCGCAGAATCACGAACAGACAAAATGGACTCAGGGAACACGACCTTCTACGACTACGGGATGCACTTCTTATTTCACGAATAAGGTACCATGCAGCATACACCAACTTCACTAAAACCCAGGAAGAAAGAATCAACGCTCTCATTAGGAAGGCGACGAAGATTGCGCTAGGCATTCCGATCAATGCCAGCACCAAGCGACTTCTTGAGACAGGAATGCACAATACGCTGGAGGAGATCGTAGCCGTCCACAGGTACAACCAACACCTCGGACTCCAAGCAACGGTTCCAGGGCAACAGATACTTCAGTGTCTAGGGTACACACCCCAGCAGCCTATTTTACGACTGGAACGTCTCAGCCCACGCACGGCCAACCTACTCAAAGTTGCACCCATACCAAGACACATGCATTGCCAACGAAACAAGGTCAGAAGGAGCATTCGAGCCAAATACCTCGATAAACGAGCAGCTGCGGACCAATTCAACAACCACGTATACACAGATGCAGCAGTAACAGACACAGCAGCAAGCATAGCGTATGCTGACCTCAAAGGAAAATTGGAGTACCAGCAGTGCATCCCCCTTATGAAACCCATCTGGGCTGAACTCACCGCCATCGCCACCGCCATTGACCACACATCCAGCCCCACGAAGCACAAGTACATATACACTGACTCAAAAAGCGCCTGTCACCAACTTCTAAGCATGGAACTGCCACAAGCCATAGCTACGGCCATCAACAACAGCATCAAGGGATCCGTAACAGTGTACTGGATACCTGGGCACGAAGGAATGGCAGGCAACGAAAAAGCTAATCAGCTGGCCCGAGAAGCCGCAGCCCGGGCTCCTGCCAACTTCGAACCAACTCATACGCTCATGGTCCCAACAGTACCTAAATTGAAGGACTACTCCACGGGAAGCAGGGAACTGCCACAGCTCTCTGACACGCTCACAAGACACCAAGCAACCCTAATAAGACAAGCTCAAACGGACACCTTGGACACTCCAGCTAGACTACACAAGATATGGGGAGATCCTGACACACCACCCCCTACTTGCTCTACCTGTAACGTCATACTCGACCAAGATCACATACTCTGGAACTGCACAACCATACACAACACTACAAACACACCCAACAAAGGATGGCTGACCGCAACAAGCACCACCGAAGAGCAAAGGCAACTGGCGGCGTACATCGGGCAGCGGCTTGGAGACGGAACCAGAGGTTCTCTGGAATGTGAGGACTAAACAGGCCTGCGTGCATATTTTTAATAAAAGCTTTTCTCTCTCTCTCTCTCCTGGCCCTATACACCAGCCATCTCCATCTCATGCATTCGCTACACTTTTGTTTTACTACGCTAGCTACCGATTTGTTTTGGGGGCTCTTTGCCCTAGTTGGCCTTACGCCAATAAAACGCAACCATCATCATCTTTACTGCGTACTCGGCTCCACTGTCGTTGAGGCCGACTAAATCAAAGCTGTCGATGGACCCCTTGACGTCGAACGCCGCCTCCCTTGAGTTCCGGGTTCATTGGGGTGGCGCATCTCGGCTGGTGCATGTAGACTGTGGGACACTGTGCGTCGTCGTTGTCGTCGTCTTCTCAGCGGCAGGCTGGGTCATGTCGGGTATGCCTTTTCCTTAACTGTACACACAAGACAACCCGCTAAACTCATCGCACTTCTTGGCCGACAACCAAATGTTCTCTAAGAAGCATGTTTTGCATTTTTTACAGACGTCAAGTTTTTACACCTTGTTTTAAATAATGCATAATTATCCTGTACATATACACCAGCCATCTTTATGTATTTGCTTCACTTTCGTTTTTACTGAGCCAGTTTACTATTCAATTTCACATCTCTCCTAATCAAGTAACTGTGGTGATTTTTGCCCTTTTCGGCCTTGCGCCAATAAACTCAAACCATCATTATCATCAAGAAGAGGACAGCGGAGTGAATCACGGAACAAATCCATGTTGACGACATATGGTTTCAAATTGGGACGAAATTTGTGTGGGCGGGGCATGTAGTGCGAAGTCAAGAGAACCGTTGGTTATTAAGGGTAACAGAGTGGATCCCTAGAGCAGGCAGGCGCAGCAGGGTGGGCAGAAAGTTGGATGGTCAGATGAGATAAGGAGGTTTATGTAGATTAATGTGTCGCAATTGCCACAGGACCTGGGTTATTGTAGGAATATTCAGAGGTCTTTGTCCTGCAGTGGGCGAGATAGGCTGATGATGATGATGACGACCACTATTATCATGTCTACGATGCTGATTATCTGCTAATATAGCATGAAGATCCGCAAAGCAACGAGAACAATTAGCAGATAAAACAGGAGGAATGCGACAAGAGGAAGATAACAGCAGCTATTCTTATTGCCTACGAAGCATTGGCGTAACAATAGCATAATAGTGGCCGAACAAAACCATAACAAGATTTTTGGTTTTCCTCTGCTTAATGAACACATTTTCAAATGCAATTATATAGCAATGGGCCACCAAGACGAGATACACTTTTCATTGCGAGGTAGTCATCAGTGTAGTTTCAGAGCTAGTGCAATATCCGTCTGCATCCACCACATTGGCTTCTATGGCAGGACCTGAATGTGCCCGTACGATAACTATAGTCGTTTCAATTGCCACAGGATATTATTACGACTTAGTCACTATTAATACGTGTACATTATGCAACCACGTGAGGAAGTGCGTTTTGCACATCTTCCCTGGTCACTCATCTTTAGAGAATGGATTTCCCTGTAACTGTTATTCCGCGTTGAGGCGGACACGGGTGCTGTCGCGTATGCCTCACTAATGGCTGAGTGACAACGCCAACAGGAAGAAAAACATTCCAGTTTGTGTGCACTTCACCTGTCGTCACTGTCATAGTTGCGCCCTCCCACACGTCGCTTTGACTTCTTAAACTTCTTAAGTCTCTCTTACGCTTCTATTCCGTATAGGATAAGTATTTGCGCATAGCAGTTAGCACAACGCATTATTTTCAATCTCCAACACTTTAGGCTAAGTCCAACTAAGCCCAAATGGAGGGCTCTTGAAGGAAAACGGACACCAGGAAATCCTTAGCCCTAACAAGAGCGAGGCCTAACGCACTCAGGTGCTTAACGACTAGAGATAAGGGCACGGCTCAAAATAGTTATCACCTAAAAAACTTTGTATTTTCCGCTATCGCCAAACCCCAGCTCAGCGGTGGCAGCTCATGGTAAATAATACAGGTGGCACATCAGCCCATATGTCGACGTTAGACTATCCAGCCCTAAAACAAAGCCGCCCCTCACTTAATCCACCATTAAAAATGACTCCAAGCTGGTGCTTCATCCACAAGACGGCGTAAAAACTAGAAACGCAAAAAATGCAGACATGTCTCTATATTTTCTCACAGCGATTTACCTCTTCTTTCTCCCGCGTTTACCGCCAATGTAAGCTCGAAACAACGCAGAAAACTAGATCCACGCCATTTACAGAACCAGCCAAAGCCTTGACCCGCAACACCCAAAGTACAACTTGGTATCCCGTTCACGTTGTCACTGTCTAATCACTTGCGCAAGACTATTCCGGTAATGAAAGGGTGCAGGGCCACACACCCAGGGCGGTGTTTTCAGCAAGATATTAAACAAACTCGACTTGAAGTCTGCGCTTCTTGCGTAGTGAGTAAATAGTGATTTTTCTCATGTAGTGCACCCCACGTTACTGTATTTTGCACACCGTCTAGGTCACCGCACGGGGCACCTTGAGTAATCTTGGTGACAGTGCTGGTGACACCGCGGACCCCGAGCCCCCATACTCACGCTGTAACCGACCGTGGCAATGAGTTTTAAAGTGAAGGGTAGAAACCTCAAACGGTGGCCGTTGGAGTCATGGTCAAGCTTCGGCGGATGGGCTTCCTGTCTGTTTAGCAGGCAGAGAGCTCCGGGACCTCTTTGACCCTGAGGTTAAATTCAAAGAAGAAAGTACCCCTCCCCTGCTTTATACCATGGCGCATGGTATCATCTAAACCACTTCTTCCAAATGATCGGGCCCCGAAAAGGGACCGCCCCGAAGCAATCTTTAAACTCCTGCCGAACCTCGTCTTCAATAACCCTGACAACTTTCCTCGCTTCCTAGTCATGCAGACAGTTGACAAAGCCACCCCAATAACTTCTAAATCTGTATTCCTGATCGCCAAGTTCATTGAAGGTATAGTTGGGAAAAACTATGACGCACATAAACTTGCATTTGGTGACATGCTTACTGAGGTCCGAACTAAGGAACAATCTGCTAACCTTCAAAAACAAACAAGCATAGGTTACTTACAGATCACTGTAACACCTCACCGAACTATCAACAGCTGCCAAGGTGTCCTCTCGGAAACTGAACTCATACATGAAACTCAGGCAGATCTTCTTGAGGGCTTGCGTGAGCGAGGAGTAACTGGTGTTAGACGCATCACAATGAGGCGCGATGGAAATGAGATCAATACCAAACATATTATCTCGACTTTCGATCGTAGTACGCTCCCCGAATCTGTCAAAGCCGGTTTCTCTACTGTCAGATAAGGGCGTACATCCCACACCCGTGACGTTGCTTCAAATGTCAAAGGTACGGGCACAGTACAAACAACTGTCGAGGGCAAAAAACATGTGCAAAATGCTCGAAGCACGACCATCAGACAGATGAGTGTAATGCAACGCAATTTCACTGTGTTAACTGTGAAGGATCCCACCCCGCGTACTTCCGTTCTTGCAAAAAATTCTAAAATGGGAAAGAAATAATAAACCTCAAAGTGACCCACAACCTGTCTTCCCCAGAAGCTCGAAAAAGACATTCTGTGCTTCCCTCAGGAAGTTACGCTGGCGCTGCTCACCGAGGTGTGGGGCGGCGTCAGGTTTCGGTGGCGACCCAGTGCAGCAACGCTGACCTCGTCCCACCCCCGCCCCCTACTGGGCTGGCTTCTGCTGCCCAAAATGTTGTACCACAGCATGTGGATTCTACTGCGGCTGCAGTGGCAACGCACACTGTAGGTTCAGAGGGCTTGCCTTCCGCTTCTGCTGCGCTGCCGCCCTTGGGCACAGTATGCGGCGAGGTGGGGAGCCTTGCATCCGCATCTACAGGCACAACGCCGCTACAGCCACCATTGGCCCGTGCGGCAAACACGAGTGCAACTCCCCGAGGTCCACGGCAAAATGAGGGAGATCCTGCATTTCCTCCTTTGTCGTCGGATGAAGGGATGGACGTAATACCCAATCCTGCTCGACCAGCTGGTCAGCCAAACGAGCAGCGTGGCAACATCGGCCGCGGGAGAAAACCAGCTCCGCGCATAACTGACCCTAATGCAGGTTCAGTAACATAGATAACACCACCCGTCAGCAACACGCAGATACACGCTGCACTCTCTCCTTAAACACTCATGGTAGTACAATGCATTACACAATGGAACTGCAGGGGCTTAATAAAAAACTTGGATGACATATGGGAAATTCTTCATAAAAACCAATCAACCATCTTATGTCGTCAGGAAACACACTTACAATCGAAGCACACAAACTTTTTGAAGCGCTATTCTGCGTTTAGGAAAGATATGAATGACTTTTCTCACTCCTCTGGTGGTGTAGCTATAGTTATACAACATTCTGGTTCCTGTCAATTTGTCGCTTTGACCACAACCCTCGAAGTGGTTGCTGTACGTGTAATAATCGCGGACAGGATATAACGGTAGCTTCAATACATATTCTCCCTGACTTTTGCCTTTGCAGTACAGAATTTGAGTCCCTAATTAACCAGCTACTGTATCCATTCGTACTGGTGAGCGACTGTAATGCCCATGCAAACTGTGGCGATCTGAACGCGAAGATGGCCGGGGCGTTTAATTGAAAGATTCTTACTCTCATCTGGTGCGTTTGTATTTAATAAAACGAAACCAACATACTACAGCACAACACACACCTACTCACACATATACATAGCAATAGGTTCGTCTATCTTCTTCCCTTTGTTCGAGTGCAACGTGGACTCCAACCATTATGGAAGTGCCCACTTCCCTGTCACTCTTACGTTTGTGGATACACTCCCTGTGAATTCTATTTACCATAAAAAAGTTAAAAAACCCGTCGAGACTGGTCGGCTTTTAAGCAAACATCACAGCTGTCCTCCACATTCGTAAAACACTTACATATGGATGAAGCTTGTAGAATTGTCACCGCCCACATTACAGAGGCTGCCAAGAGTTCAATCCCTCAAAGCTCCGGTACTCCTCAAACTCCCAGAAGGCCCTGGTGGAATGAGGAGTGTCGAAACGCACGCAAAGTGCAAAACAAGGCTTGGGGAAACCTCCGAAGGTACCCAACGGCACACAATCTAATTGCTTTAAAGCGTGCCAAGGCAGTTGGAAGGCGTATTCGCCGCGAAGCCAAACCAACAGCTGGAGAACTTTTGTGGGTTCTATTAACTCTTACACTGACACAAGCGAGGTGTGGAACCGTATAAGGAAGTTCAAAGGCACAAAACAACCTTACCCCTTGTTAGCACCACTGGCAGCACATTAGAAGACCAGGCACACACACTAGCCAAACACTTTGAACTTATATGCTTTTCACATTACACACACAGATTTATCAGGTACAAAACGTATGCGGAACTAAAATCCATTAGGGACATCAAGAAATTGTCACAAGACTCTTACAACTGTCAATTTGCATCCACGAGCTTAAGGTTGCCTTGGCGACTTGCAAGACATCAGCACCAGGTGCCGACCAAATGACTTACACAATGATTCAACACCTCCACGCAGACACGCTCGAAACACTCCTTTCTTTGTTTAACAAGATATAGAGTGCAGGACATCTCCCACGGGCTTGGAAAGAGGCAATTGTGGTACCATGGCTTAAACAAGAGAAAGATGCCTCTTCTCCTTCTAGGTATCGGCCAATAGCACTTACCAGTTGTTTAAGTAAATTGTTCGAGAAGATGGTCAATAGAAGGCTCATGTACTTTTTAGAATACCACGGTAATCTAGATAGCTGCCAGGCAGGTTTCCATTCGGGAAGATCTACAACCGACCACCTTGTGGCCATGGAATCATATGTTAATGATCTTTTAAGTGCGAATGCACTTCTTAAGTGACCCTGAACCTGCGTCCACCGGCGATGTCCGCATAACATACCCACGTGGGGGATTCGCCAGGAATCTCCTCGTCTTTATTTATTATTATTTTTTATTTAATACATACTGCGGACCCTGAGGGGTCCAAGCAGGAAGGGCACGTCACGCATACCTGAAAAGTAATGACGTACATCTTACGAAAATGAAACTATGTTTTACATGCTACAATACACTTCGTCATGTAACAACAATGCGTTTCGTTCTATACACCACCATACACTTCGCTATGCGTTGGAACAACACACCTGGTTCTACAACACTACATTACACTTTCTTCTACAACACAAGTAGTAACGTGCGCCAAACAAAAACAATACACTTCATTCTACATTTGTTACAACAAATGAGGTTCGCATAACTTGTTCCAGTCCGACACTGTTCGCGGAAAAAAAGAATACATAAAGGCATCGGTTCTCGCAAAAAATGGGGTTAGCAAATGGGGATGATGATGTCGTGTGCTCCTTGTTGATAGAAAAGATAAGTAAGGCGATGAATCGATGGCGAGTTTACCATTAAGTAATAATTGAAGGAAATCCAGCCGTTGTTCGCGTCTGCGGGATTCAAGGGTCTGAATGTCGTTTGCAGCCATCAGCGCGGAAGGTGAATCCGACGGTAAGTATTTGGAATATATAAACCGAACAGCTTTCCTTTGAACCAGCTAAAGTTTGTTAATATTAAGCTTAGTTTAAGGGTCCCATACAACGCTAGCGTATTCCAGTTTAGGTCGTATAAAAGAATAATAACTAAGAAGCTTTAAATTGGCAGGACAGGTACGCAGTTATGTCTTAGAAAACCAAGTTTCCGAAAGGCAGCTGAACATATGTTATCTACATGCAAGTTCCAAGACAAATTACTAGTTATAGTTAGGCCCAAGTATTTGTAGCTTGTAACCTCTCTCAGAGTTGAAGACCCAAGCTGGTACACATTATTTAGTGGAACTTTCTTACGTGTCAAACGCATGCAGCACTCTTTTCTGCATTAAGGATCATTCCCCACTCATTGCACCACTGATGAATATTATGAAGGTTTGAGTTAAGTTCATTTTGATCATCGAGAGAGTTAATAACCCGGAACAAAACACAATCGTTTGCAAATATACTAATTTGCACAGAAGGGGTGATGACACTTACAATATCATTTATGTATAAAAGAAAAAGCAGTGGCCCCAGGACGCTTCCCTGGGGCACACCTGATGTGACCTGAAGAGACTGCGACCGGTGGTCATTAATAGCAGCAAACTGTTCACGGTTATTTAAATAGTCTGCAATCCAGTTTACAAGAATTTCGGGAAGGCCAATACCCTTAAGTTTCAAGATCAATTTGTCGTGTGGAACCCTGTCGAATGCCTTACTGAAATCCAAAAATATTATGTCAGTTTGCCTATTGTTATCCAGGTTAAGTGCAAATGAGTGAATTATTGTAACCAGTTGTGTCTCTGTCGAATATCCCTTTCTGATTCATTGTGAGGTTTAACGCGCCGACGCAACGCAGGCGATGAGGCGCGCCGTAGTGGAGGGCTCCGGATTAATTTTGACCACCTAGGGATCTAAAGCCGTGCTGAAAATTGGTCAGGATTGAATGTTGTGTCAAGAAATTTCCAATTTGTTTAGCAATTATGTGTTCTATTAATTTGCAGCAAGATGAAGTCAAGGATATGGGTCGATAATTTTGAGGCGACAAACGATCACCTTTCTTGAATACAGGACTTACGCGTGCGGCTTTCCAGTCACGTGGTAGCTTTGATGATGACAATGAAACACGGAAGATTTCATGCAGGAATTTAACGACATTGTTCGGCATATCTTCTTAGGAACACATTTGGGAGATTATCAGGTCCACACGACTTTTTGGAATTAAGATTCAAAAGCATCGAAAAAGCACCAGAATAAGACACAAAAGACACTTCGCATGGGTCGAACACTTTATCGTTTGGAACATAAACACTAGAGCCAGAAAACACACTTTGAAAATACACATTGAAATGATCAGCAATCTTTTTTTGGTCAGTTACAATCACGCTATCGATTGCCATTTCGGTCAGAGGTTTCTTTCTGTCACCAATGTAGTTCCAGAATTTAGTCGGGTCAGTTTTTATGAAGTTGGGCAGCAGCGTTCTAAAATAGCAATCTCTGGATGAGCGTACAGCCCGTGCAAGGTTGTCTTTGAGGACTGAGAGGGTACAAGACTGCGCATGCTTCTGTCTTAACCGTTTTATCTTTCTTTTTAAGTGAATTATATCTCGCGTTATCCAAGGAGTTGTTTTGTGCACTTTTTTACGTTTATTCTGTATAAAACGATTGATACAATGATGACACATTTCTTTAAATTGTTTCCACATTGTCTCGACATCGCCCACCTCAAAGACAGCAAAACACGACTCCATGTATTCTATTACCGATACGTCATGTGCTCGCGAGTAATCTTTAAAGGTACGCACTGAAGATTTTTTAGTACTTGGAAAATTGTTAAGAGGAAAAGAAACGGTAACCAATTTATGATCGGACAGGCCCTGTTCTACTGAAACAGTGTGCAGCTCGAGTTCACGGCTTATAAATACTAAATCCAAAATCGAACTAGAGGATCCATGCACACGAGTTGGCTCCCTCACAACTTGCATCAAGTTATGGGTTAGCATGATGTTAAACACAATCTCAGTCTCTTTTTTGTACAATGGTCCTGTCGTATAACGCTCCCAGTCAACAGAAGGTAGGTTAAAATCACCTGCTAACAAAATGTTTTTGTTGCAAAATTGAGACATATGTTCAGCTAACTTATTCATGGATTCAGTAGCCTCTGGGGGTCTGTAAAGTGCGTACAAGATGAAAGTGTTTCTCCAACAAGACAGTCTAATGCATACACATTCTAAGTCGTCAATGTAACCAATTAATGAGGACTGCAGTGTTTCTTTCACAAGGATGGCTATTCCACCTCCCCTAGTAGTTCTGTCTTTCCTAAACACCTTATACGAGGGGGCAAATACATCATCATCAGCTATTTCGGGGAGCAACCATGTCTCAGACACAACTGTTACATGTGGATCGTATTGTAGTAAGGCAATTTCCATTAGTTCAGTTTTGTTACTGACGCTTCGGGCATTTACGTTAACCAAGCGAAGGCATTTTTGTTTAACGCCCTGCTGACCGGTAACGAAAAGTTTACTTTTCGTTGAATTATTTTTTGAAGAAAGTGCGAGTTGTTTTCTTACGTTTGGTTCTGTGATTGGGCATACCGTCTGGTCATCGGGCGGGTTTTGCTTCCGTCGTTTTTTTTTACCGGAATTCTTTCGCCTTTATCACTGTCCCAGACATACGCTTGGTTATCGATATACAGCTTGTCAAATGCCAAGTTTACTTTCTCATTGTTATCTCGGTTAGCTTTCGCACTTGCCCAAAGCTTTCTTCTAACATCTCGTATCTTCTGAGAAAAGTCTTCCCCGATAGCTAGCTTGGTATTTTTAAGTATGGTCTTGAATGGCATTTTGAATGGCATTTACCTTCCTTGAATGGCATTTACCTTCCTTTCAAGCCCAGATAGGGCATCAAGCTTCTTCTCAATATCTGATAGTCGCTTTTCTTAAATGTCTTTGACATCAACCGCTATGTCTGTTAACATTTTGGCAATCTGTTCCAGATCCGGGCCTGGGTTCATCTCAATATCGCCACACAGTAACAATAACTTCCTCAGTACACTTTCCGCGCGGCACAACAAACAACTGAGCCATGGGCACGGCAGCACCAGCAAAAAAGGATCATCCGAGCGAACACACTTTTCATACTGCTTTCTTACCTGTACAATGAACAGGAACGGATTACAGACGGTCCGCATGCTGGTACAGCCGCCGTGCCCAATGGTCGAGATGACCGCTGGGCGCGAACTTATAGCCGCGCTGAATGGTGCTCGTGCCACCATCTGCCAGTGATCCATGGCGCATGCTGTCGTCGAGTGACGACTCAGGCCCTCCCAGGACGACGATGCTCGCAGCTCAGGCGCATGCCAAACAGAAGAATCGCAGTCATGCGCAGCAGGCGTCGTTCCACAGCTTCCTGAGCACCCGGCACGAACTGGCGGTAGTAGGGTGATAATCTGTACAATGAACAGGAACGGATTACAGACGGTCCGCATGCTGGTACAGCCGCCGTGCCCGTGCCCGTGCCCGCGCCGTGCCCGTGCCCAACGGCATGCTGGTACAGCCGTCTTCCTTGGCAACGGGGGGAGATGGGCGCGCGCTGCCTGGCCGTTGACATGGCACATACCCACGTGGGGGATTGGCCAGGAATCGGGCGTGAGAAGGGCTAATGCACCCGCTTAAAGGAGTACTGACACGAAATTTCAAAGCTGAGATCCGCTCTAGCAATCAAGTACAACGACAACACAAATAGGTGTCTGTGAATAAATGCATCTTTCTTTCTTTGTAGTTGTGTGTGTGTGTGTGTGTGATCTCTCTTTCGCGAACATTACCGAACCGCGCAAATTCAACTCGTGCATTCGCACTTTCACATTCTTCCCCTAGGGGAAATGCGGGGAATTTTTGTCCACAGGCAGCACTGTATGTCTATTTTATTTGACTTGGAGAAGGCGCACGATACTGCATGGCGCTATGGCATCCTGCGTGACCTCAAAGCTTACGGTGTATCTGGAAATATGCTCAACACCATAGAAAGCTACCTGCCTGAGCGAACTTTTCGTGTAAGGGTTGGAACATCACTTTCTAGAATACACACTCAAGAAAATGGGGTCCCGCAGGGTGGGGTACTGAGTTGTACACTTTTTATTGTCAAAATTACCTCACTCCAAAAGGCACTGCCAACCACAATTTTCTACTCAGTCTACGTTGATAATATTCAAATGAGCTATAAGTTTTGTAATCCATCAATCTGCGAGTGGCAGCTACAACTTAGTCTAATGAACTTGAAAAGTGGGCCGATGAAAATGGTTTTAAGTTTAATCCTGAAAAGAGAACGTGTGTACTGCTTTCTCGACAGCGTGGAGTCCAGCCTGACCCTAAAGTCCGTGTTAATATTATGGAGATTCCCGTCAAAAATGAACACGTTTCTGGGTATTGTGCTGGACAAAAGGCTCACATTTATCCCCCACATTAAACTCAAACACTAAAACCATGAACATTATTAAAACACTATCCAACCAATCATGGTCAAGATAAAACATGCTTGCTCCGTCTTTTCAATAGTTTAGTGCGATCGCGCATAGGCTACGGCAATGTGGTGTATGGTTCTGCTTTGAAAACAGCTTTAAATATGCTCAACCCAGTGTTGCATTTAGGGCTCCGCCTTGCGTCTGGGGCTTTCCGGACAAGACCTATAGAAAGCCTGGATGTTGAAACCGACCAGTGGTGCTTAGAGCACCAACGCACATACATGGCACTTTTTTACTACGTGAGAGCAACGTCGATGGGGAATGATCCGTTCAAAAGTTGTTTTTGAGCCGTCCTTCACTCCCTCTGCCTTTTTTTCTCCGAGTGCGACCAGAGCCAGAGGACCTTGGTGTCACCCTGACCGACACCTACAAAACAAACATCACTGAGATTATTGCACCTTGGAACCTGCTCCCTGTCACCTGTGACGTGTCTTTCAAGAAAATTGAAGAAAGACACGCACCAAAGGAACTCATTCTGCAAAACTTTGTACACTTACAATACAAGTACCCATACATTTCTTTTTATACGGATGCCTCAAAGTGTTCCACTGCAGTGGCATGTGCGGCACATTGTCCCCACTTTTCCAGCACAAGAACGCTAATCAGGAACGCAGGTATATTTACGGCAGAGGCACATGCTATTTTAATAACTGTAGAACACACAACACAAAAAAACACAACAATTCATTATATTCACAGACTCTTTAAGCCTTGTAACAGCATTACGCCCTTGCAAAAAAGTGGAAATGTGATATTGAACAAAGACAATAAAGAAATCACGTTATCGAATGTTTTAAAACAGACCATATTAGTGTGCACGGTGCCTAGACACTGCGGAATTCCTGGCAATGAGCTCGCTGACCAGAGCGCCGCCGCAGCAGCACTGCGCTGTGAAATGATGTTCCTCAGCTGTCCTATCTTGACATAAAACGGCTCATTCGTATGCACTAAGAAAACGCTGGCAGAAACA
Source organism: Haemaphysalis longicornis (assembly GCF_048455015.1). NCBI lineage: Eukaryota > Metazoa > Arthropoda > Arachnida > Ixodida > Ixodidae > Haemaphysalis > Haemaphysalis longicornis. The sequence goes on along the minus strand of NW_027526407.1, from coordinate 200,651,678 downwards.
CTGGGACACACAGACAGAAAACAAACTCCACACTATAAAACCCCAAATTGGCAGCTACTACACAGAAAAACATCACACAACAACAGAAGTGTACATGAGGCGACTACAGTATAGGTATACATATGCCACTAATTCCCATCTTTTAAATGAAGCCCCACCGCCACGGTGCAACAGTTGTGGACATCGTCTGTCAGTAATGCATGCTCTCATTGAGTGTCGGCACTTCCACAGTGCGAGAAAGAAGCATTTCCGGGAACTCCACTGATTCCACTTCACCCAACATTGTTTTTAGGCGATAAACCTTTCATTCCAAGTAAACGCCTCTTTGCTTACCTTGGTGACATTGGATTTTTAAAAGGCACCTCATACCACATATGTCAGCAAAGCCCCTCAGTGGGGTAGCTTTGATTGAACATTCATTCTTTACTCTAACCTCATAACCATCTGGCTCACTCCAGAGTTTGTTTTTTAAACAAGAAAGGGGGCTCCATACACCCAGCAGTAGTCTATCACATTTCTATGTTACTTAAAATTTTACACCAGAAACGACAAAGCCATTGTATTGGCGCTCTTTGGCCTTCGATGCCTTGCGCCAGAAAACAAATAAACATCAGCGGTTACGAGGTAATTTGTTTTTTTTTGTTGCTGACTTGAATGATCGTGCCTCCAGGGCCTGAACTTTCAACGGTGTATTTCGCGGCATCTTTTCACGTCATGATGAGGGACGTTGATTTTTAGGTTACCGACGTTTTTTTCTGTCAGCAGGCAGCATATTAAGGAAAAAAAATGCGACTGATTTTGACGTTGATGTAACGAATAATCTTGTGAAGTACATCGGTGTAGGCTGTTTTCAAATTTAGCATCATTTGGTGAAGGTTGTTAATAAAATACGAACAAATTGAATTAAATCGAAGGCAATGGTAACTCAGAATCCTGTTCGGTTACCCTGGACCCAACGAGGCCAACGTGCTTCCTGCCAGAGCGAGCAGGTAGCATGACAATCAGGCCTTGCTGCTTTATTGCTAAGCCGAATAGGGTTTCAGACATCTTCTATTGGACCTACAGTTCCTTTCCACGGTTTGTCAAACGGTGAAGGCAGTGGCTCGGGTTCTATATTCTCGCCACTTACCGTCGCCAAGTTTGGTCAAGGTAGTTCATGCGGCAGTTCTGAAAAAAAACTCTCACATACAGGCGATTTTGGATATGACACGGCATTGTCTTTGCTGATGCCATATTTTTGTTTTGCTTATCCGATGTTATTGCTCTTGAAAATTTATTACAAAGCAACAGCTCGCTGAAATTAGCTTTATAACCACCACCTTCCGCCATCTTTGAATATTATGTGCGACATGAAGGGTAAGTTTTCCACGGCTGGCGCTTCACGGCTTCTTACCGCAATGACGAACCTGATTTGAAAAGGTTTTCTACGACTTGTTTTTGCAGCATAAAGCATTCAGGTATTTTTGTCCGGCTTTGCTGAATTGTGATATCTGCCCAGAATAGCTTGACATAAATTAGGAAGTTTGTATGTTTTCTAAGAATATTTTTGTTTACTGGGCTAAAAATGTACGAATTTTAAATGCTGCTTAGTGAATCTGGGATGAGTGTCTAGAAGATATCAAGACTAAATGCATCTATTTCTGCTAACGTACTCATGACTTCAGTTTTTAAACACCATGCATGAGTCAGTTCGACTTCTTCCCGTTTCAAAACAGGAATATATTTGCAAAGGTATCCAGAAGCCGTCACTGTATGTTTAAAGTGAAGCAACTTTTCAGTGTACGCCGAGACAAAAATACAGCCGTATTAGGTTTGAGTGTGCTTCTTTCCGAAATGTGTTTTCCTTTTGGGTGACGTGCAAATAAAGATCAACATCCCTTCAGAGAAGCTATTCTTGTTTTACGGTAGGAGTGAAACTCGCTTGTAATTCCCATTTCAGGATTTTTCGTATAAGTGCCTTTTGCTCAAGCCAATGACCCTAAATTGGTAGGCTTAGGGCCTGAAAAAGTTGCTCTTTAGTACGTTCTGTTGCCTTTGATGTAGAAAATGCTTCAATATCCTAACCATGCTTTGGTTATCACTAATATGTTGCTCAATCATACATCACCAGATATAGCACATCAACGTCACGTTTTCCGCCTATCGATGTTTCAAATTTTTAACAACAGGTGTCACTTCAATTATTCTTGGATGACTTTTTGGCGCCATCTTGCACTATTTTTTCACGCCCCGAAGAAGCATACAAATCCTAAGGCAGAAGTGGACACTGATCTGCTTTTGCGCGGTCATTGATTCATCTGGCAAATGATATGCCTCTGGGATTTTCCCCCAACAAGCATCATCTCTGAAAAAGACAACACAATTTTATTGGTACTAATCATAGTTGTACGAACCCTTTCCTACGTTGCTAGCCCCTTTACAGGGTTTTTTTTCGTCTTTCGAACAGTGTGCTAAACACTTGCGCTGCGTATATTGTTCTATGTACGTGTTTTACATGGAGTCCGAGCTAAAGCTTCAACCCATTTTTTCATCTTCTTGTCTTGTGTTCACCGTAATTACTAACTGCATTTGGCATCGTAACGTTTCTCAAGCTTTGTGCGTGAATTAATGGGATGTTTCAGGTAGCACTTTCCTGTTGTGGTATTTTTTATTACGCTCAAAATGCAACGGGTGTGCTGTATATGTAACTCCCAACGTAATACTTTCCCACTGGGGCCCTTGGGGGTATTGTGAGTTAATAGATAACTACAAAAAAATATTTTTTTCTTCTTATTGTTACTTCTTAACCTCTTACTTATTCTGCGCAATGTTTTGGGTGTCAGACGTTTTTTCCCAACATTTAACTTTGACGCAATAAATCTGGCGACCGTTTTTCCAAATAAATAAACAGGAATAGACTTGGGATGGCCATGTAGTGAGATGAACTGACAGCCGCTTGACAGTTAGTATAACAGAGTTAATACGAAGAGATTTGTGTACTAAATAGTGTAGGCTAATAACACGATGGACGGATAAAATTACGAAGTTCAGTGGGAAACTGTGGACTCGATTAGCGCCAGAAAGGAGCGGTCGGAGGTCATTGGGAAAGGCGTCCACCCGGCAGTGGACTTGAGCAAGCTGATATTTCTTATGATGGTGACGATGATAATAATGAGTACAATTATCAACAGAAGCCCTATTTTTATTACAGGCAATGTCTGCAGCCAAAACGTCTTTTGTTGACCAAACCCTAGCGATAACACAGGAGAAGCTCAAAACTTTTTTATGTACACACGTTCGCAGCGCCTTTCCAATATCATTTCGTTGCTGATATGAGATCTCTGCTTTGTCATGCTCTCTTTTTTAAACATGGCAACGTTCTTCTTATCATCATTACTTCTGCGTACGGTAACCAGGTTATAACAAAGACTAAGAACATCTTTGTTGAATATACAATGGCATAAATACGGATATAAACGTTATCGGTGGCTTCTATCTTGAGAATCTAAGATAAGGAGAGGGAAAAAATGGCAACATTTCCTCTCCGTGGATGACGGCGAGGGTGCGAAGTACGGGGACTCGAAATGACATCACAGTTGGACCCCGAGTTACATCTGATTTGAGCCCCGACCGTCATTGGATTTGAGCCGGGAGTTGCGCCTTGATTATACCCATAAAATGAAACGGTAAATCAAAGCTTAAATCTAATTTCGCTTTATTTTCGCTTGCTGGTGGTGGGCGCACAGATAGACGCGGAGAGACATTGGCGCTACAGTCATTGGCCGTTGCAGGAGAGGAAGTAAGCCATTTGACTCTCGGTTACTCATGGGCTACTACTCATGGTAGTAGCCCAATAGGTAAGACCACTGACACTAAATCTGCCTGACCTACCAGACACAGGCCTGTTATTTTTGTGATTGTAAATGCTATGCGCACGGACGCGGATGGACATTGTGCGGTCCTAAGGTACTCCGCACCTAAATCTTGTTTTGGGAAATTTAGTATCTCAGTCATGTGAATTGTTAAAAAGGGCTGTTTAAAACAAATTAGAATTTTTTTTACTACTTTCGTTCTTGACTTAAGCAGTTGGAACCGTAAAACAGCGACATAGGAACACAAAATTATGAGATCCATTGAAACAGCACAGATTCATTCGGTGTACCGTGCATGTACACATAAGATAAGAATAGGCACGACTGTTGAACTTTTTTTCCTGGTTTTAAAAAATTGTGCAGCAGCTGCAAACAAGGAAACCTCGCAATGTCTAGAATGAAAGTTGCTCAACCTTATGTTTGGAGGCCGACGTTATATTCATGCTGACGGAAGCGTTTGAGCTGCTCTTTTGCCTTCCAATGGAACTAGCATGTAAAAGCGCAACTCTCCTCTACCGTTTCCTCCCCAGGTAAAGCCCGTAGTCAGCATGCAGTAGTGATATCAGTTGGGGGAGATGCTCGCGTAGAATATACAAATCTACATAACCTACACCAAGTGCGCTTACTGACGTAGTTTGCTTAGGGGGTGGAGCTCAACCGTGTTATTATTATTGGTATATAAACCGTCTCACCCTTGTGATCACCGTTGACCAATCTAGTAAGCCATTCTTTCAGCTACGCCGTTGCGACTGATGAAATCGGCCGTCAATGTCGAGTTGCGGACATAAATTGTGACCAGAAAAAAAGAAAAGTGAATGCAGCAGAGTAGGGGAAGGGCAGATACGCAACGGTTACCGTCAATCCGACAACGCGGAAAGTGCCCACGTAATCCCGTAACCGGTGTGAGAATGCAACCGAAGCAGAGGAGAGCGTCATCGCCCTAGCACTGGACGAGCCAACGTGTGGCAACGTGCTAAGCTATTCGGTAGAAGCCATTCGAAACCTGGCGAACGGCCGGATTAGCAACCAGCAGCCATAATCATCGAACGAGTGGTTATATGGGAAGAAAGAAGAGTGGAAGTCAGGTGGATCGTAGCGCACGGGGGTGAATGCTCTGTATACACTCAACCACAACGACGCGGCCCAAAGCTGGGCTCACGCTATTGCTCACGGCGCCCATAGTGTGCAGAGTCGTTACATTTGGGCATAGTATGAACCAGGACAGAGACAGAGGCTATCGCGAAACACTCACGGCGCTAGATTGGCACGGGCTCCGGAAAGGAGGTAGCACCCGCCGTGGTGGCTCAGTGGCTAAGGCGTTGCGCTGCTGAGCACGAAGCCGCGGGTTCGATTCCCGGCTGCGGCGGCCGCTTTTCTGATGGAGGCGAAAAGCGAAAACGCCCGTGTGTACGAGCTTTTGGCGCACGATAAAGATCCCCAGGTGGTCAAAATTAATCCGGAGCCCTCCACTACGGCGCGCCTCATCGCCTGCGTTGCGTCGGCGCGTTAAACCCTACAATCAATCAAGAAAAGGAGGTAGCGGTCAGCAGGGTTGCAAACAGAAATGGGATGTTGGACCGCGTGGTGGCGGAGCCGTAAATCTGTTCCCTCCTCTTGCAAGATTATTTTCGATAAGGTCTTTGCCAATACAATACAATCTTTCATTGAACAGGTGCTCCATCGATCAAAGGAGATAGCACGTCGGTGAAAACGGTGAATACTTTGGGTATGAGTAGTTCTTGCAACTCTTGCTATTTGCGATTTTCTTTTCATTTCGCGAGCCTTTCGTTTGAGATTATGTACGATTGATTGCTTTCCTGGGTTCTGTTTGTAATTCCGAGGACCAAGTTGCTTTAAAGCAAAGCTTTTTACCTCTACCCCCCAAGGGTTCTTTCGCGACCGTTGGTGTCACTAGAAAACTGAAGCGAACAAATAAAAGAATTTACTGGCACCACTGGGAATCAAACCTGGAACTAATGAACTAACTAAGCGAGATGCCGTTGTCTTACCGATTTAGCTACAACCCCACGCGAAGACTGGAAAGCAGGTGGTGTACTCACCAAGAACATCTACGGGTTTTCCCCCTGCGTTCTTGCCGAATGCCACGTGAAAGCGTCACGCGCCCACTCACGCCCATGTAGCGGCTCTGTGTGCACCTTGCTCATGTGCTAAGCGTTACAAAAATTAAAGGAAACTCACACCAATGCATGGCATCTCACGTCTAGTACGCCAATGTGCTAAAGCCTGTGGCCTCCAGTGTTCACGTAAAAAATCACCGCTCCTTGTCGTCCGCCCTCACGCCAAATCAAGGAATACATTCAAAACCTCCGTGATAGCCAGGCCATCACTATAAGCAACAGCATCAAGATTCTGGGCCTACATCTCCAGGCTAACACCAAGAGTGACGTCTTCTTGCAGCCCCTCAAAAACTGCATTAATCAAATCATACACATGATAAGGCGAGTTGCCGCCAAGAAGCGAGGCCCAAAGGAATCCGCTACTTTTCGAAAAATTGGAGCTTTTGTCTTATCGAGAGTCACTTACGTCAACCCCCTGTCTTATTCTCGACAAGGAGGACATAGAGATGCTTTATATAATGATTAGAAGGGCGGTCGAGCAAGTCATTGGTCCTCTCATGAGTGCGTCCACACATAAGGCTGCTTAGCACGGGGCTCTACAACACGGTGGAAGATCTGATATAAGGCCATCTTTCTAAGCAGATGGTCCGAATCAGAACTGGGGTGGGTAACCGCAAGCTTCACCAGATTGGCTTGGCGGCCCAGAATGTCACTCCGCTTGACGTACTCCCGGTGTCTTGGCGACAAGAACTAAAGACGCGTCCTTTACCTAGAAATACGAACCCCTCATGTGTACGCCCGTGTGTACGAGATTTCGGCGCACGATAAAGATACCCAGGTGGTCAAAATTAATCTGGAGCCCTCCACTACGGCGCGCCTCATCGTCTGCGTTGCGTCGGCGCGTTAAACCCTACAATCAATCAATCAACAAGCCTGCGCTATTACCTCCCGTGCTATGGAGCTGCACGAGGACAATCACACGCTTGTCACTATCAGGGAGATAACCCAGCATCATCGCCTTCTGAGACGGACCGTACCTACGTCTTACCCTGACCTTTCTAAATAACAAACTACCCTACGGCTCATACAATCCGGGCTCCTTCCCATAGCCTACGCGTCTTAACTTAATGCATCTGAATCACTACGACGCTGAATGTAAATTTTGCTCAGAAGTAGGAACACTCCGCCCCGTAATGAGGGTGTGCGACTTAAGACCTGAGCACCCTCCTCTCTTTCCGTCAACTACCCAACAAGAGCGATGGGAGATGCTGCTGTCCAGGCTGTCTCTACCTACCCAGCTTCAGCGGGTGGACAGAACACAGGCCGCGCTGACTGCATATGGGCCCCACAGAAGATGGTCACTCAGCTGGGCTGCACTCTTGGCAGTTCAGAAATCTGAGCAGAAGTATTTCTTCCTGCTGCTGCTCCTCCCCCTCCGTCTTTGCGACAAATCTCGTTGACTCCGTCCGCCGCGCAGAGACGGAGAAGTCGGGTCGTCTAACACCGTGTTTGAGCCTAATTTATTTTTATAAAAAAACTTTCCACTCTTGCGCTACACCAATACAACTCAACCAACCACCGTTCACGCATCATGCATTGATTTAACCTTACCAAGAATATCTCTTTGAAGTAATAAATGGTGTGGTTAAGTGCATTTCACTTCTCTCTGGTTTTACTATATGTAGAGCGATGTGAATAAATTTAAGTGACGTAGCATGGTTAATCGTTTTGGATGCCGTTTACAGCTTTGCTTTCCAACCACATTCACGGGGTGGATTGGCGCGATTTTTTTACCCGGTAGTAACCTGCGTGCATATCCTGAAGGCAGCATTGCAGAAGAAATGTCGCGTAATCTCCGGCGTCTGTTGCTCGATCAGGTTTTCCTGGTCTGCGCATCCATTCAAGCCGGTGCATCCAGCAAATGTGTGGCCGAGCCAGCTGCTTACGCCGCTGTTATCGACCACGGACACATCTTTGATGTTACTCTGAAACGCGGCAACGCCGGAACAAGCATCGAGCGGTTCTTCGCAGAACTTGTAAACTTAGAGCCTCTGCCAGCAGCGTTAAGTGGGCACGGCTACTACAGAAGCAATGTCGCGTAATCTCCGGCTTGTGTTGCTCGAACAGGTTAGTTGCTACTCTGAACATTGTTACAAAACTGTCAACAGATTTGTTGTTTTGCTGCCGTGCCCAAGTGTACTGTTCTCTGGATTTCCTTGTGCCTTTTATTGACCGAAACTGTTGAAATAAATCTAGGTACGGACATGAACACACTTTTAAAGGAACTGTCTTTAGGTCTGAAGGTGATTCAAGCATATTCGACCACCCTCGGGTAACGGGTGACTAAATTGGAAGACATCTGTCAATCAGAGACCAGACAAAGAACATAGTCCAGCTAAAGAAAACTGTCATGAAATTTAATGTGGCCCTATCAAGGCAAGAAGGAAGGCAAATTGGCGTTGGGGACAGAAGTAGGCGAAACATTCTTTTGGTGTTTGGGGTTGAGGAAGGCGAAGATGAAACCACAGAAGAGGTGGAACAAGCGGTACTAGAGGCAATGTTTGCTCGAAGCTTGCTGTTGAAGTAAATCGGTACAACGGATCCACAGAATAGGCCGAAAAGGGGGTCGTTCGCCACGTCCGGTCATTTTGAAGTTATACGACTCACATAAGAAGTCAACAGTTTACACAAATTTTAGAAAGCTGGAAGGCAGCCCAATATCAGTAGGGGACGACTATTGCAAAAAAACCTTATCCATGCTTAAGCTACTATGGGAATCCCAAAAAGAAGAAAGAGAGGAGCGGCAATGCATGTACTTGAATCACGATATGGTGGTCATCGACAAATATGTGTATTATTGGGACTACGATAAAAAACGTGGAGTTAAAATTAAGCACACAAAGAAATAAACACGGCCCCCTGAATATAATGACTGATCGCGTTCGCTTTCCCATGCATGTGGCCTTCGTTTAGTTAATCCGTATGATCGGAGCGTGCAAACAAAATCGGCAATCATGAATATATTTTAGCAAGCTATAACCCGCACGTAATTACTGTCAGAGAGACGTGGCTACGACGGGCAAAATAGCAGACCGCGAAACTGCACCACCCGGTTACAAAATATAAAGGACAGACGGAGATTCGCGAAGAGCTAGTGTGGCGATCATACTTAAAGAAGATTTTGAAGCCATCGTTATGCGAGAAATTCCCCAGCTTGAATGCATGTGGTACGTAATTAAACTTCGAAAAACTCCCCTTGTTTTGGTAACCGTTTTGCGGCCTCCAAACTCCCGAAATTCAAATCTGGAAAATTTCGAACATTACCCTTTAGGACGTTCTACCCGCAACCGCAGACTGATAATTTCGGAAAATTTTTATCTATCTGGAAATAATTGAACCACCTTTTCAACAAAATCAAAAGACCCGATAGACTGCCAACTGCTTTTAGACATAGCATTCAGCCATGATCTAACACAGGCCGTTATTGACAGTACACATGAAGCGAGCTACCCGCATTCAACACTAGATTTAGTTTTTATTGATGGTCAGATCTACACCTACAGCGTCCAAATTAAACGTGGGCTATCGGATCATGAACTTGTTTTTCTGGAAATGAGTATTGATGGTGGCTTGCCACGCGAACAAGAAAGCGTCGTAGATGTGTGGAACTTCAATATGGCGGATGATACGAATATATTGCATTACTTGTCATTTTCTCTGGACGGTTTCAGCCTCGAAACTGACGTAAAACAGATGGATATCAGTTTTAAAGAAATCGCCAGGCTATGTCTCACGAAATTTGTGGACTTACAGAAAAAGAAAGAACATGAACAAAATCCTTAGATGAATAGAAAAATGATACATCTAAAGCATGCCGTTAACCGCCAGATGAAAAGATTAAGAAAAACATAGCAAAGATACGCAGTCTATCAAGGCTCTTGCGGGCTGAGATGAGCGAAGCTAAAAGGAAGTATTCCAAAGAAATATTACCGACATTTATGGAAGCTTCGTCCACCGTTTTTGGTGTCACTTGTCCCAGAAAGGAGAGCACTCAAGTCGTGTGCATTCTCTTGTTGCCAATGACGAATTGGTGAGTGACTGCACTTCTCTCGCTTCCCTGCATAACAGAATTATCCAATCAGTGTTTACAGCCTCTCCCAATAGTAGATCTGCAGAGACGCAGATTTCTTGCCATTTATCAGTCATGCCTGATGTTCAGATTACTTGTGAAGGCATCCGGTCGTTATTGCTCAACATAAGCGTAAAAAAGTATATCGGGCCAGATGGCATGCCGAATAATTTTCTGCGAAGGTATGCCAAATGGGTTCCCCTTCTCATACAAAACATTTATTGCCTCAATTGAGCAAAAACGTGTTCCAAACCATTGGCTTGTGGCGAAGGTTGTGCCCATGCATAAATGTTGGGACCAACAAAAGGTCGAAAGTTAGCGGCCGATTTAACTCATTTGCGTAGGCTGCAAACTACTAAAGCATATAATATACAAGTCTATGTACGCTTATATTGATGGCGGAAAAGAATTTTCCCCAAATGAACTCGGGTTTCGGCAATATCTGTCTACAGTATCCCAACAAGTAAAACTGTAGACGAATTCACATGTGATTTAAATTACGGTGTTCAGATTGACGCGATATGCCTGGACTGCTAGAAAGACTTTGACAAGGTTCCTCACATGAAGTAATTAATACATTCGCACACCTACGAGCAAATTTAATGCAATGCGGTGGATAACCCCGTACGTAACTGGTAGTACACAATATGTGGAAACAAACAGTTCCATATCAGAGGCGCTCAAGGTTACCTCAGGGGTAATTCAAGGTTCCGTATATTATGGCGGGTACTATTGTTAATTTATATCAATTGCATGTCACGCAGCATGTTTACGGGTACTACCGTGCGACGTATTGCACATGACTACTTAATTTATAAGACAATACACAGTAAGGCTAAACAAAAATTTCTTAATGGCATTCTTGAAGATGTCAGCAACTGTTCTACCGAATAGAAAATGGAAATATATAAGACTAAAACAGTTGCTTTGCGCGTGACAAACAAGGCTAAACATGCGTTAACTTCCCACTATACTTTATGCTCTACCCGCCTGTCTACCGTCCGTGCGATAACATACTTACGTATAACAATATGCAGCAATTTAAACTGGAGGACCCACATGGAAAACATCTGTTCAGTAGCGGAGAAGAAAAATATGGAGAAGAAACTGAGACTTTCTTCAACCCCCGTTAAACTAGCAGCATCTCTTACGAATATTCGACCAACATTGGAATACGTGAGCATTGTATCACACCCCTCAGACATCGGCATATAAATATGCTGAAAAAAGTACAAAAGCCAGCCGCCAGGTTGATTCTTTCGAAATACTCTACTACCGAGTCGGTAACAAAAATGTTACGCTCGCTAGCACTGCCCACCTTAGCCGAATTTCTACAGTTGGCCACGATGAAGTTCCTCTTTTTTATTGGCCAAAAATATGCTAAACGGGAAACAACAAAATACCTAAGGCAACGTGGGGGAAGAAACCTGACAGGAGCAACTGCATACACATACGAAGTACCTCAAACGCGTGTTAATATGTATGTGATATCATTTTTGCCTAAAACAATTCGCCAATCGAATACGTTACCATTGCCACTTCTTTATTGTAATTCGCTAGAAAAGTTTGAGGAAGGGCTCAAGGAATTATTTTTGTAACCTTGCTCTACTAGTAGTACTTGTCCCCACGGTGTGTATGTATTCTTCGACTAAAACATTGTGACTTCTGCTAGTAATTCTGATGTGTATTATGTATTCGATATAACATATAAAGCCTGCTGTATTGTTGTTTATACGCCTTTATGAGTTGTATGTATTGCTACTTAACTTTTCTGATGTGTCCCACCCCGGTAATGGCCTTAAGGCCATCAGTATTCTGAAATAAATAAAATTAGTAATATAGTACGCACTGGTTTGGAAGCAATAATTTCGAAGAACGCTTTCAGGCGAAAGCGTTAGAGCTCTAGGTTCAGAGGTCCCATTGCAGCGCAAAGGATAGCACGCAAGAAGGTAATAAATATGGCACGAAAATTGTATGTCGTCTTAGAACCATTAACAATGTGAGGGCAAAAGACTAGTTGGAGTTCTACTGACTACTACTAGCAGTAGGTATATTGTCATGGGCTCGGTTTTTTGGCTCCTTACTATAAACGGAACCAGTGGTCAACCCCCGCTCTGCGCGTATGCGCCTTCTGGGATAAGTGATCTCATAGGCTGGAGAAGAAGACGCTCGCTGATGTTGGTACGTGCAGTACCTTGGAAATCGCAGCTGCCTTGTCTGTCTTTACTATCGCGTTTACTTTTGTCATTACAATCTCTGAATGATGCCCTTCTTGCCATGTCACATCTTGTTTTTGAGGTGCTACTTCTCGTCTCCGTACCGCTCGCTGTGCCACTTTGAGAAAATACGGAGCTTCGAAGCGGTCACGTTCACAGCGGCATGATGCCGCTGCCCGGTGAGTTTGGATCTACTCCGCCCATAGTGACCGTGTCTCACCCCCGTGGTCCCGGTGATTTTACTTGCACTGATAACGTGGACGCGGATTTATGGCTCCGCATGTATGAACGCGTCAGTGTTCACTACCGGTGGGGTGAAACAATCACGCTGGCGAATGTTGTCTACCACCTTAAGACGGCTGGGACTTGGTTCCTAAACACGAAGCGAGGCTCACAAGCTGAGACGTCTTCAAAAATGAGTTCCTGGATTTGTTCAGTGACTCCGCTCTCCGTCAGATAGCCGCAACGAAGATCTTTCTTTATGCACTCAGCCCTGTCCTGAGTCCTATATCGCCTACATCCAGGACGTGTTGGCTCTTTGCGCCAAAGTAGATCCCAAGAGGCCAGAGTAAGAAAAGATTGGGCATGTACCTAAGGGCATAGCAGATGTTGCCTTCAATCTGCTCATGTGTAAAGAGTGTGCCATAATTGACTCGGTGCTGAAGGAATGTCGCCGATTTGAGCAGGCTAAATGCCCCCGCATAACGCAGCAGTTCAACCCGGCTGCCTCACACCGCAGCCACCTCATCTTCTGCGGATCTGACAGCGCCTCCCAGTTTACCGACGGCACCGGGCCCGATGCCACAATCTGACACTTTGACCAATATCGTGCGGCGCGAAATCGAAGCCATGGCTCCGGCTCCTGAACACCACCATGAGCACGACCATACCCTGCCGACCATATCACTTATACAGGCCCTGGTCCATTAGGAAGTTACCAACCTTGGCATCCACCCTGTGTGCGCTATGGCTTGTCCGGGCGTCCATCAGAACCTACCGCCTTCATTTGCCAGGAATAGCTTCCCATAGCGTTATGACGCACCACCTCGTTACCGCCGCTCAACCCTGCAGAACAGAGAACCCCTGACGACCAGCCTATCTTCTTCGAGTGCTCTGGCGTTGGTCACGTCGCCCGTTATGGCCGACAACGCTGGACGTTCCCTTCACACTCCCAGCTTTCGCCCACCCACTACTCTTCTCACGATCCACCTATTCAATACCCCCTCCTACTCAACCCCAGTGTGTTTCCGACAGCTCCCACAGCAACAGCCCTCGCCGCTCCCCGTCCCCACAACGTCGTCAATCAGGTTCGCAGCAGCCTCGCGGCCCTTCACCGGCAACTTCCTACGCACGTACTTCTCTGGGAAACTAGCCAATGCAGCTGCGGGAGGTGACTGTGCTAATGTGACCCGGCCTGAAGATCCTCTGTTTACAAAGACGACGCGACGCAATTTTCTTGACGTTGATGTTGATGATGTCCGTTTGAGCGCTCTAATATATACCTGTGCCAGTATCTCCGTAATGAGCTCCAACCTTCGCCTCCGCCTTCGTTTGGCCCTGACGCCTGCCCCATCTCCTGTCGTCAGAGTGGCCGACAGCCGTACGCCCACCGCCTAAAAACTGTGCACCGCTCGGGTTGGCACCGCTGTGCACCGCCCGGTACCGCTCGGTGACCGTCACATTCCTCTCCCGTTCACCATATTCGATGCATGCCCCAATTACATCATTCTAGGGGATAACTTTCCAACTGAAAACGCCGCGCTTATTAACTGTGCGACGGATATTCTTCATCTTGGCCTGCGGACCGGTCCTGTTGCCGACACCAAGCTCTCCAAGCGCCTCTGCTCCACAGAACATGTCCGCTTGCTTCCTAACACAATGTCCTACGTCCCTTTGTCGCCATGGCCACCAGTTCCGGATGGCGACTACGTCGTTTTTCCTATAACCGACGTCCTCCTGCGACAACACGTGGCTCTTCCTTACACTCTCGTCACCCTCGCCAACAACCAAGTGTGCCTGCCTTTCTTTATTTTGGTTCTTTGCCCCAAGTTCTCCCCGAGCTGATGTCGCTGGCCATGCTTTTTAACTTGAACCAATGCCAAATTTCAGCCGTGTCCACTGACGCCTGCATGGTTGGGGCGAATGATTCCAAGGATCGTTGGCCCACCCCTGGTGACATATCAAAATTGATTGCGTCGGAGCTTCCTTCGTCACTACCTCACGAGGTACATCGCCTGCTTTCATTGTACAGAGACATTTTTTGAACGATCGCCCTTTGGGACAGACATCGAGGATAACCCACAACATCAACACCGCGGATGCGAGCCCCATCCATCAGAGACCATACCGGGTCTCTCATGGCGAACGCAAAATTATTCAAGATGAAGTCCGCAGAATGCTGAACAAGATTGTAATCGAGCCTTCTTCCAGTCCGTGGGTGTCACCAGTCATTTTGGTGAAAAGAAAGATGGGTCGTGGCGCTTCTGCATTGATTACCGGCACTTGAACAAAGCCACCAAAAGGGACGTTTACCCCCTCCCTCGTATTGACGCTGCCCACGATTGCCTCCGCAGTGCATCGTACTTTTCTTCTATTGACCTTCGGTCCGGGTATTGGCAAATTACTGTTTATGCTCAGGACCATGCAAAGACCGCATTTGTCACGCCCGACCGCCTGTACCAATTCAAGGTCATGTCCTTTTGTCTGTGCAACACGCCGGCATTCTTCGGAAGAATGATCGACTTCCTCTTACGTGGCTTCAAGTGGTTGACCTGCATCTGCTACTTCGACGACGTCATCGTTTTTTCCCGACATTTGAAACTAACCTCCATAGTCTTGCAGACATCCTAGATGTTTTCCGTCGCGCCGGTCTCCAGCTCAATTCCTCAAAATGCCATTTCGGTGGCCGGCAACTCAAATCCTCGTCCACGTATTTGATGCTGCTGGTGTCCGACCTGATCTTGATAAGGTATACGCCGTCCAAGAATTTCCAATCCCGCGTTCGGCAAGGGATGTTCGCAGCTTTCTGAACTATGCTCCTACTTTCGTCGTTTTATTGAGAATGTCGCTGAGACCGCCCGGCCATTGACAGATCTCCTTAAGGCCGATACCTAATTCTCCTGGGGCTCCACGCAAAACTCAGCGTTTGCCGCTCTAGTTGAGCTCCTGACTTGTTGCCCATTTTTGGCCCGTTTCGATCCGTTGGCTCGTACAGAAGTTCGCACAGATGCGAGTCGGCACGGGATTGGGGCAGTATTGTTTCAGAAGCAGACTGGTCACGACAGGGTCATCGCCTACGTCAGCCGACTTCTGTCTCCTGCTTAACGTAACTATTCCATCAGGGAACGTGAATGCCTCAGACTCGTCTGGGCAGTCAGCAATTCCGTCCATATTTGTACGGGACATCTTTTGAGGTTATTACCGACTATCATGCGCTATGTTGGCTTTCTTTGCTAAAAGATTAGTCCGGACGACTCGGCCGCTGGGCGTTAATGCTCCAGGAGTATGACTATTCGGTGGTCTACAGGTCTGGTCGCATGCACCTGGACGCCGACTGCTTTTATCGTAATCCTGTTGATCCGCCTGAGCAAACGTGGAATAATGATGACCCCTGCGTATTTTCCCTGTCCGACTTGCTCGTTATAGCCGCCCACCAACGACTCGAACCATCGCTTTGGCAGGTTATAGACCATCGTAGCTCAGAGCCGTCCGACCAATCTCTACATGCCTTTACACTGCCTATTGGTGTCCTGTTTCGCCGCAACTTCCAGGTGGATGGCCCTGACACCCTTCTCACCGTACCTCAGCCTCTCCTTCCCGACATACTTCACCAGCTTCGTGCCGTGCCGACTGCTGGCCATCTTGGCGTCATTCGGACCTACGACCGTGTGCGGCAAATGCTTTTACTGGCGCGCATTTACCCGTCTCTGCGAAGGTACGTCACGGCTTGTGACCTTTGCCAACGCCGCAAGATGCTTCGGTCACTTCCAGCAGGCACTCTTCAACCAATTGATGTTCCTTCTAAACCATTCTTCTGGGTTGGATTGGAACTTCTCGGTCCTTTTCTCTTATCCCGCTCTCGTAACAGGCGGATCGCTGTTGCTACGGATTACACCCTGAGATTACATCACACTTCCCCTTCCTACCAGCTGTGCCATAGACGTAGCCAATTTTCTACTACACGCCGCCATTCAGCATCACGGTGCGCCTCGTGAGCTGATCACGCAACGTGGTCGGTGCTTCTTATCTCGGGTCATCGACGACCTTCTTAGGCCCTTCCGCATTAGGTACAACCTCACCACGGCCTATCATCCGCAGACCAATTGGCTCGCTGAACGATTTACCAAAACACGCATGGATATGCACGTAGGATCGCTATGCACGTATGATACGCATGAATAGGATCGCTATGCACGTGTTCAACGACCACCGTGACTGGGACGTTCCTCTCCCTAACGTTTTCTTCCCCTATAATTCGACCCGCCTCGACACTGCCGGCTTCTCTCCTTTCTTCCTCCTCTTCGGTGGGGACTCTGCTCTGCCATTGGTCACCATGTTGCCTGACTTGAACGCCACGAACTGAGTATGCACGTGATCTCATTGCCCAGGCTGATGTGGCCCGCCAGATCACCCGCGCCAAGATTACGCCGTCACAGGCAAGTCCAATGCGCCACTACGACGAGACCCACCGAGATGTGTGCTGCCCACCTGGCTCCCGGTCCTCCTTTGGACGCCTTCACGCCATGTTGGGCTGTCTGAAATACTACTGTCCCGCTTCACGGGCCCCTACCGCATCATCCCCTTGGTTACTCCTCTGACGTACGAAATTATTTCAATCACGCCCCCAGCGTCAAATGTGCAACCAGCGTCTCAATGGTGCAGGTGTCCCGCCTGAAGTCCTGCATATTCCGTCGTTAAGTTCAGCCCTCAACTTCTACCGTCTTCAGCACAGGGACGCTGCTTCTACCGCCGGGGGTCATGCCACGGGCTCGTTCCCTTGGCTCCTTACTATTAACGGAACCAGTGGCCAACCGCCACTCTGCGCCCTCTGGGATAAGTGAACCCATAGGCTGGAGAAGACGCTCGCTGATGGTGTGCGTGCACTACCTGGGACATCGCAGCATGCTTGTCTGTCTTTACTACCCCGTCAATTTTGTGTAATTAGAATCTCTAAATACATTCCGTTTGTTGCCACGTCACAATATTCTAATTATCCCTGAAGTAGGAGTGGTTTCCTAGTGTGGGAATCGAAGTGATGACCGAGTGACCGATGGCTACGATGCCAGGTGTTGCAGGATGTCCAGATGATCACTGGTGACAAGGTTCTCCCAGAGCTGAAGCACGGGGAGAAGGGACGCAAAGGACCCGATTTGTGGTAATGTGAACGCTATAAATCGTAGGCTAATATGCCTGGCTTAAAGAAGAAAGTGCATTGGGCGGAAAACTGAGTAGTAAACTGGCAGTGGAAGAGAATTGTATGAATGAAGGTATTTTTTATATGAATGAACATTTGGTTTTTTTATTTAATTGTCTAGGGTCAGGTTGAGGGAAAGGGAAATATTTAATGACAAGGGAATAGTACTGTGTCATGTTCTGAAATGTGACGAATGCTGCGGAATCTGATTGTTTCTCTTGGGCCTGCGAGTGGAGCGCACAGGCGAGCTGGTGGTCAAAATTATTACGCGTCAGTGAGGAGTAAGTGAGGTAGAGATGAAGTTGATGTTTCTACTAGACTGATATTGCTAGAAAAGGTGGAAATTTGACGAAGCCACTCTCTTCGCCATGATGCTTTGACAGTCAGCTTGGAAGCCCCTAAAGATGACCGAGCTGCTTTATTGTGAATATATAGAACTACAATTCCTCAATGTTGGGCCCCAAATACCTGGTGTACCATTAAATCCCGCAGAGCGAGCAAAAGTTGATTGATTGTGAGGTTTATCGCGCCGACGCAACGCACGTGATGAGGCGCGCCGTAGTGGAGGGCTCCGGGTTAATTTTGTACACCTGGGGATCTTTAACGTGCGCCGAAATCTCGTACACACGGGCGTTTTTGCTTTTCGCCTACATCAGAAAAGCGGCCGCCGCGGCCGGGAAACGAGCAAAAGTTTCTGTGATCTTCAGTTCTGTGTAGCTTCACGTTCCCGTTCACCGTCTGACGGATAGCGCGAGAAACTGAACCTGGGCGGCTATATTCAGGTCTTGTTGATTTTGTCTTCATGATGCACCGCTTACGCAGCGCTTAGTGACACAATTTTGACCACAATCTTAGGGGTATATAGTGATATTTTACCGCTTAAAGATTCAGAATCGAACAAACAAACGCGTGTAGAATTTTACTGTGTTCCCTATAGCGCTACAGTCCATGTAGAAATAAAACTTCACATTCTCACCAGTTATCTCGCGTAACAGCCACGCAATCTCGTATGTTTAGAACAAAGCGTGTGTGCTCAGCTGGCTTAGCCGTGGTTGGAAATGTGGTCTATACATTCGTATCATCGCCAGCTTGGTTGTGTTTATTGAGGGATAAAATGCTCTCCGAAAGAATTCCAGCGATGCCTATCGAGTGCACGCTAAGTCACACCCTTTCCCCCAACATTTTGCAGCTGCTTCCTCTATCCAGTCCTTGGCCGACGCCTGCTTGACGTAAGATCTATTGGCAGGCACTCTTTAAATGGATGCACCACCTGTTGTGCCTATGCGCATCACGTGACCCACCTACGCCTATTTTGTTCTGTAAATTTAAACTCTAACGTCTTCCACTAGACTATGTTCGCTAATCTACGCAGCTGTTTTCTTATCCCTGAGCCTGATTCAAATATTCTTTTTTTCGGTAGCCGCTGAGCCAATTTGTCTATAGTACAATCACTTAGTCAAACTCTCAGTTTGTGCCCGAAACGTCATTACGAAAAAATCGCATTGGTTACATACCAGCTTCTTCTGTGACAGGAGATGCTTACTATACAAGATATCGGAATTCCTGCCTAATGAAGCTCACCCCTTGCTCATTCTGCGGGTAACTTCCTCTTGGTGATTAAAATCAGGCCTTAAGACTTACCCGAAGTAAACGTAGTCTCCTACTGTTCCAAAGAATACTTTATTCATTTAAAGTAACTTTTTTTGGCATGGTAATTGTACATAACTGTTCATTTTTTGTGTTGATATTTAGTCTTGCAGCCAAAATATCCCAGCGCAATTGTACGCGGCATGCCGTGCATTTTGTAACTGCTTTGACAGGACACGACAATTTCCTGCAAACCTTAGGTTGCTTGGATGTTGCCCATTCAGTAGATGTTGCCCATTGGATGTTGCCCATTCCGCAACTTCAGCGTTCTCAAGCTTTCCCCTAAATAAGGTTTCTCTGAAGATAAGGCGCCTTTTGTTGCCCTTCAGTTAATTGCAAGTACGAAAACCGTGTATTAAAAGGTAAATCGACGCCAATAAGGTATGTGGCCTTTGGCGCAAATTTTGGCCAATTAAACTATCCGGTCTAAAATTGGAAAACAGGTTTGTTTTCGTGCACCGATATCTCATACAAATTTCTCTTTTGTCAACAAGAAGCACCTGCATTATAGCATCTACCGTGAGCAGCACTATAGTCACCAAGCAACTGCCGCTGGCGGCACAAATAAAGGAATCGTAATGTGAGAATCAGCACGACCACGTTCCGGATTAATAGTTGATCAAATCTATCGCCCAGAATTAAATGTTATTCATGTGTGTAATCAGTCATTTGCCCGAAACGAAGCGTGCTTGCTGCTCGACAGAAAAAAAGTAAGTTCTCGGCACCCTCCACTACGCTGACGCGCTCTCAAGAAAAAGCCGGGGCAGTATTGTGATGGGTACCATTTCTATGCACGTCTATGAGTCGACACAGCCGTCACTCTCTTTTACTGTATGCGATCAGTCCTAGTTTACCTTACCTACCTTATTTTTTAAAGCACAGCTTTCTACCTCTACAAGCCAATGGTTCTTTCTTGGCGTGCGGGACAAGAATCTCCCAAAGCCGCTGTGGAGGGAAGGGTGGTTTTCCCTCAATGAGCACAGTGTAGCTGGCGCAGCTTATTTACCCAGCGCTCCCCACGCGCTCACGCCAACGAGCGCATGGGCGAAACCCGTCTTTGTCGTCTGCTTTGGCGACGTTTGTTTTGTGCCTGTTTCAGCGCAGCTTTGCGTTCATTGCGTGCTTCTTCGTGCGGCTTGGTTAAATGGCTCGACAGCACCTTCTGGATAAGTGGGACATGGCGGAATTAGGTGGTCGTACGGTAAAGATAGTTATGGATGGTTTACAGGGCATAAAAAACAAAATTTAGAGGCCACATACAGACATCTCGCTGCTAGCGAAACGCTACCTTTTGCGCACTGCTTGGCATGAATGGGACTCCATTTATTAAATTGGTCAATACAAACTCGGTTGTGCTTTAACAGGTATAAAAAAGGCGAAAGGAGCAACTGGTTCTGATAAATCGCGATTATAAGAGTTCCTTAGGTTTCTCGCCATTCTCAAACTTACTAAAATAACTAGTTTAAATCGGTATAAATGGGAGTCACTAAGCTGATATCCCGATTGGTGCCGTGTCCGCACTTGTGTGCGGGGTGCTGTAGCCCCGATCAGGATGGCTGGGTTCCGCTGCCTCACCCTTGAAAGGACGCTCGTCGCCGTTTCTTTTTGCCGACGCACCTCCCGCATACAGTGCGGCGTCCGCCGCTCTAGCCCTGCCGTGGCCGACGCTTCTGCATTCCTGCTGCCGCATCTGCGATTTCTTGGTAAGGGCGAGCAGAATGTATGGTTTCAGTTTTGTAGAGCCACGTGCGTCAATTCAAGTGACGTCGCATGGGAAACTGTTGTAGATGTCGTTTACAGCTTTGCTTTCCAACCAACATTTTGTTTATGCCCCTTAAACGCTCTCACTCTAACCTAATATACCTTTCTCTAGCCAATAATAATTCCATCTTAGTCTTTCTTAATCCCCCTCAATCTCTCTCAATTCGACTTAAGCCTTCTTATGAAAACGTATTCTGCGTTGTTCTCCAATCTTTGGTCATCTTATTGTACCTAAATGCGTCATCCTTCATGCTAACCCGCCGCGGTGGCTCAGTGGCTAAGGCGTTGCGCTGCTCAGCACGAGGTCGTGGGTTCGATTCCCGGCCGCGGCAGCCGCTTTTCTGATGGAGGCGAAAAGCAAAAACGCCCGTGTGTACGAGATTTCGGCGCACGATAAAGATCCCCAGGTGGTCAAAATGAATCCGGAGCCCTCCACTACGGCGCGCCTCATCGCCTGCGTTGCGTCGGCGCGTTAAACCCCACAATCAATCAAATCCTTCATGCTATTTCATCTATAATTATAGTTCAGTAAATCTGCTTCATTGTTCTTTACAACTGCAACGTGTTATAACTGACAGTTTGCTCGTATTATGTGGCAGGCGTGGCCTTCACCTTACTAAAAGGGCAAAGCACAAGGACACGACAAAGGGGAGATCACTAAAGGGCTGACGTAACCTGGAGGTTCGTTGTGCGGTATCACCACATATGAGCAAATATGCGATTGCGAACAAGATAACATAAAATGTCCAAACATAACCCGAAAAAGCTTCACAGAACATAACCATGTGTGTTTTAAAGGCCTCGTAATACGTACTAATGAATTGTTTTGTACTACTTAGTATTTGCGTTACTTTTTTTGCTTTTCGGTCGGCCTGAAAGACCAAATCATTACTCAAGAAACCGCCGAAATTGACGGTTTCCATGAACATCCTTGTTCTGCCAGTGTTGATCCGGAAGCCTGACAATAATCACCTTTTTTTTCGTACTTCTACCACGGATTCTCCTATTTTTGATTGAAAGCCCTACCACTACTTCTGCTGTTTTGTCATTGGAGGAAATTACTTCAACAATCTTGTTATGTGCTTCCGCAAGCAGGCGTGTCTATTTGGTTACTTTTCTTTGGGAAACACCGCAAATTACGTAAGCAATGGGACTGTTCACGCCACAGATTCCCTATCATTAGGATCAAGTGTGGCTGGTTTAAGCCTCTTCTCCTACGATGCTATTACTTCAGGTGTCACGTTGTTTGTTGTTTCCTTTCTACTGTGGAAAATATTTTCCTGACCACGCGAAACAACCAATTTAATCGCTTGTTTTATGGAGAAAGCTCCTTTTATAGAGCACATGCTTGGTGGGGCCAATGGCGTCTTCTCAAAACCAAATGCATCTCAATTTTAACGATTGGTCGCGCAAAACTCTATCAAAAGGTCTTTAAACACATGACGCCTGCCTTAAACCGGGCTTCCATTGTGTCTAAACAGATACATAAAAATTTTGGAAGAATAATGGGCGCTTGATAAGAAAAATACACGCAAATATCGTGATGAAGTACGATAGAGTACCTTTTTTTGGTTAGCCCCGATTTAGGATACATTTGGATCATTCGTAGCTGTGTTTATGTAACCGAAGAAAAAACTCTCGCGTGGATTTGTTTTTTATTTTCGATTTCATCTTACACGTTGTACGATAGATTGGGAACCCTTTGAGTGAAGGTTGGGCGCATGTTTACCTATAGCGCTTCTGTCAACTTTTTTGGGCAGTTATGCTAAATTCTTGGTTTCAAAACAGGATCACTGCTCGAGACTCTTGCTTTTGTAAGCTCCTTTGGAAGCACAGGCTTTCAAAGACAACAAAATATTAGACAGGGGTTGGCGGGTTCGATTCCAGGACGCGGCGGCCGCTTTTCCTATGGAGGCGAACAGGAAAAAATCCTGTGTTTAAGAGATTTCGGGGCACAAAAAAAGTTCCCGGGGTGGTCAAAATTACTCCGGAGCCTTCCACTACGAAGCGCCTTATTGCCTACGTTAGGTCGGCGCATTATACCCTAAAATCAATCAAAATATCAGACAGTAACTTGTTTGGAGACGTCAACAACACAACTGCTAAATGGGTTTTGAAAACACGAACTGGTGATTTCCAACTTAATAATACTACAATACAATGAGATCAAAGTAACTAGAGGCTTTCTGGATCTGAACTGTTCAGATCAGCACACATTTTGAGGAGAAATGCTGAGATCTATATGAAGAAATCTAAACGTTCCGTTGAGGTGCACCTATTAGGTTAATAGAAATGGTGCAAAGCACTCAATACAAGTAAAAAGTTTGTAAGATAATAAACCATTATTATCCTTCAGGACACACTGACAGCAATATGTAGTCATTCAGAAGACCCAATAGTTTTCGGACTGATGGAAGCCGGCCAAAGACGACGCATCCAAAGACGACGCAGTTCTGCTCTCCTAGAGAACTCGAACTCAAAGAATACAAAGCCAGCGAAGAATACATGGATACAAAGAAAGCATTGCTAGCGAACTCAAAGAATACACGGGCGGAGAAGCACCAGACGACAAAGAGGCTTGCGCAGGCGAGCGTCGGCGAGTCGAATACCGCGGTGTCTTCCCTGCAGGCTATTATCTTTCAGCGTGAGTGTTTCTCCAACCGTCTATTTTTCTCCAGAACATATTATATCAACGGAGAATATTCTAGACTAGTGACATTAGGGCGACACGTTCTGCGTATTAGATTGAGATAACCTTTGAGGCATAAAAACACAGCATTGAACAGGCCCTTCGCTTGGGAAACAGATACCATAGCCGGGTGTGGCAGGGCAGTAAAAACAAACATAAACAAGCTAACAAATCTAGTGCATGTTTCGCGGCAGCATCGTCTCCCTCTAGGGGGCAAACGTTGAAGGGAGATAAACCTGTAAAATTTGCAAGGACCTGATCACTATTACCCCTAATGAGTGGTGGAAGGCGAGTGGCCCTACATTTTCTATAACATTTTCTATGCACAAGCCATTCTTGCAGAAAAGGATAATCCAAGACTTTTATATCAACTGAATAGGCAAGAAAGGGTGTAAAAGGGTATTCAAATATTTTATAGGACTCTAGAACACTTTATCAAGAAAGGGTTCCTAGTTAATTAGCGTAATTTGCCTTCAAAAACAAATCAACAGAATTTCTTCACGCACTTTCATTGCAAAAGTCAAGAAAAAAGGGCAACCAAATTTATGTCTCACTCCTGAACAGTATACTCAGTATAGAACATGCTTTTTGGTAGAAGCGTGGATTTACCAGTGATACGGAAGTTCGAACACAGCAATTTTTCTCGTGGTTTGGCGTTTTGTGGTAACATTTCGAAATGTCGCAGAAACATAGTTTGAAAAACCTGGGCGTGTTCCCCTTGTATGGTCTCAATTCAAAAGCCACCATACTCGTCGCAATGAAAGACGCACAAGAAGTCTGCTTTGAGGTATTTTATAACCTTGTTCGCATGCAAGCCCGTAGTGGTCACGGCAAGCCACGACTAGAACCGGCTTAAAACATGGCAAGCTGCCCATTCTCGCCGGCCTTGCGCCGTTCTGTCGTGTTTTCTCGATTTGTTGTGCGCTATTTTTGCCGATTCACAGAAAGGAAACTGTACACGATCCGTGGCGTCGACGGTGTGCTGAAATAAGACGGTTTTAAGACGAAAATATTACTTGGCTAGAATGGCCATAATAATCACCTAGCCTCCCACAGGGTGGGTGTCTCCCACCGTCTTTTTGATTGAGCGCTACCACACCACACCACTAAGGACGGCCGGTGAACGCCCTTCAATGAAAACAAAATTATACATTAATCACTTCTGTAATTAGTGTTGGTGCGCGTAGGTAGCCCGCGAACTCTGCTTGCTATATGAATGTATCTGAGAAATGAATGCCACCCGCTGCGGTGGCTCCGTGGCTAAGGCGTTGTGCTGCTGAGCACGTGGACGTGTGTTCGAACTGCGACCACGCCGAGGGCTTTTCAGATGGAGGTGAAAAGAAAAAAACGACCGTGTGCACGAGATTTCGGCGCACGTTAAGGACCCCCAAGTTGTAAAAATAATTGGTAGCCCTTTACTACGGCGTGCCTCCTCGCCTGTGTGGTGTCGGTGCGTTAAACCCCACAATCAGATCACATCATAGAAATGAATCCCGGACTCTGACTCGGGCATGGGCGCAAAGGCCGGGACTACAAGTAAACGTGCCCAACAAAGAACAATGTAACTGGTGGCAAGCGGACACGATGGTGCGAAACAGCAACCTTAGATGAACCACCGAGACCCAAAAATTGCGTAAACACTTGAAAGCAGAAATTTAGGGAATATGCGGATGTACTTACGGCCAAGTAAAACAACGTCGCCGGGGTAAAACCCTTCTTTACGCTGCTCTACAGAGCTCTGGTAGGCCCTTATGTTTTTAGCCGCGTCATGACGACCTGGAGACGTTAAATCATTTACAGACTTTGACAACCGCGTCACCGGAGTCCTTGTACTCGACATATCTATATGAGGGACGCTTTTTGGTGTTTGCTTTTCCCAAAGCATTTCGCTTGCTTTGAAGCGTATCAGTTATCTTGGCGCCAAGTGGTATGCAATGAAGAAGGAAGCTCTAAATCCGCTGAAGCAAAGTCTGGAATCCCTCAGAATTCAGTTTTAGGACACTCTTTTTCAAATATTTGTTAATGATATTGCCGACAACACAAATATTCAAGTGAAATGAATTGATATTACGGCATATTGTAGTGTAAAATGAAAACTTCAAGTTAAAAAATTACTTAAACCCACCAAAAAAACAAAATACACGACTGGTGCTTAACCTGGTAATGACAATAAATTTAGAAAAAAACGGTTACAACGACTACGATGTTGTGAGAAGTCATCCCCTCGTTCCAATACATTGTAAATTATCAATCTTCATAGACAGCACCTACCCACACATACGTTGTTGTAGTCTTTACCTCTCCCTTCCGCTGGCACGGTCCCTTAGAGCACATTGTGAAATATGGCAATGACAAAACTCAGGTACCTTAGAAGAACCCTCGGAAACCAACTTCCGAAATTAAGCTATTTGCATACAAAACACATATGATGCCAGTATAAAGATGGAAGAGCATTTTGAGATCCCTACACGCAAACTCATATTATTAGGATAAAAATGGGCCGAGGAAAGCTGTTTGGATTATTTTTATAACTTTAACTGGTGTACGTCTCCATCATGTCTTCTACAGGCGGAACACATGGAGAAATTTCAGACCCACCAGTACTTGGATAGCCTAAGCAATTCTGTCTCATATATTATGATAAACTCGGCATATCCAGAACTAAGTACATTGAACCGATCCAACCTGGGATCAACACGATCGTACCACTAAAAAAAAGTCAAAGACGGTTTACCTCGTACAGATGGTTTCCAGCTGTCATTTTCCACGCGAAGAGCAGTTCGTTGGAACGCTTCACCTTTTAAGACCGTTGACTGCAACTCTGTACTTGCGTTCCCAAAATAACAACCACAATATATTCCTACTGTTTGTACTGCGGCGAAAATGTTGCAAGCTGTTTCTATGTTGTTTTACTTTCAGCGGCATAACGGCAAGAAGATTGGCATGCGTGCAGGTGTTGAAGTAATTTTCTCTGCCCCCAACAAACTTTAGAAGCTGTGTCCGATGGTGAATGGCGACGGCAGAGAAAAGTGGGGTGCTCGAAGAAACACCGGGAACGATTTGTTGAATGTGATGAAGCTGTTATTTATTCTCTCCCCTTGGATTGTGGAAAAACCCATGTCGGCCAGACGGGCAGATGCCTTAAGGACAGGCTGAGCGAGCCTAAAAACCTCTTATTAAGAAATGCAGTTGTTTCGGGCCAATTAGCTGTGCGCTGCAAAGATTGCGCCTGCGTGCCACTGTTCGGGGAGTGCTCAGTGATTGCTAGACGAAAGGACAGGCATGCGTGAGAGATTATCGAGTCAAACCAGGTTGACCGTCTACACGAAACCTGCCTCGCCGAGCCATCTGTTGCACTCTCAGAAAAACAAAACTCTATCTGGATCATCTAGCGTAGAAGGCGGGGCGAGAGACAAGTGTTTATGTCCTGTTTTTCGGCATTGTGATTGGGTGTGTCTTGGTTTGTATGTCTTTCAAGGCAAAATAAAAAATCAGTTGTGGTTCAGCACTTTTCCCGTCATCTCTTCCTTGTGTGTCGTCGTCTTTGTGCGTGGTAAACCCCTTTATCAGATCTCGTGATTTTCGAACCAGACTCGAACCAGTCTCGATCTTTTCTTCAGGCCAGCATTAAATGATGCAGCAGCAGTTTGAGATTCCTACACATAAACTAATATTAATAAGATAGAAAAGGGCAGAAGAAATTGGTTAGCTTTATTTTTAATATTTTAACCGGTGTTTATCACCATCATGTCTTCTACAGGCAGCAAACGTGGAAAAATTACAGGCCCACCGTTACTGGAATAGCCTAAGCTATTCTATATCATTTAATATAATAAACTCGGCATATTCAAAGCTAAGTACATTGAAACGATCCAACGGGGGCACAACACCGTCGTACCACTCAAAAAAGTCATGGACGTTTTATTTCATACAAATGGTTTCAAACTGTCATTTTCCACGCGAAGAGCAGTACATTGGAATGCTTCACCTTTTAAGACCGTTGATTGCAACTCTGTACTTGCGCTCCCAAAATAACAACCATAATCTTTTCTTACTGTTTGTATTGCGGCGAAAATGTTGCAAGCTGTTTCTATGTTGTTTTACTTTGCAGCGAGTATGTTGTGGCCGTACGTATTACATTATTTGTGAAACATTGCCATTACCATCTAGGGCAGTGTTGCGGAGTTACCAGTCCGGAATTGGAATGAATCCGGAATCATTCCACATTTTCGCGACCCCGGAATGGAATGGGAATGGAATGACGACAATACTTGAAGGAATGGAATGGGAATGGAATTAAGCGCCTTTTGCCCGGAATGGAATGGGAATGGAATTAGATGTATTTTTCCCAAAATAAAGCGCACTTTTCCTTCTACGCCTTGTTTTTTGTCAAAATATGCAAATACACGCAAAACATCCCACCAGCCCAAGTTCAAACATTAGTAAGCCGGAGCCTTGAATTTAACAATAACCCAGTACTGTTAAAATCGATTGGTTGATTACAAGCACGGTATATTTATAAGCAGAGATTCTACTACAATTACGTCCTTAAATACAGCGCTGCTACGAAGTTCGTCGCGATTCTCCGCCTAATAAACGCGGCTCTAAGCCGTTGGTATCCGTCGTGAGGAACTACCGTGGTGGTATCCCCCCCCCCCCCCCCTTATCTCTCCCACCAACTTCGCCTTGTGATTTTTTACCTTGGCGGCGCCTTCGCCCCGGCTGCGAGCTGTCTCCCCACGCTTCACTATTGTTTTTTGCGTCCGGAACCGTCGGTGATCGCATCCCACCTTGCCGTCATCGGGACGCTGGCGCGGTGCTTGTGTTCACTGCGAAATTTCGCATATCAGCTTACACCCCATCTACCTTCGCGCTCCCCCCTCCTCCCCCAGGACGTTTTGCAATACTGGCCCTCCTGTCAAGACACTCGGACGCCTTTGCCCAAAGCAGCGTCTACGAAGGCCTAAAATATTGATTCGAGAATCCACCCGAAACAGGAGAGCCCATGCGATAGGAACTGCGGTCACGCCTGCGCCTGCAAGCTTTGTTCCTAAACGGTCCCGACCTAACGGAAAGCGAATGCTAGCCACTTTCCATTGCTTTCCCGACTCGCAAGGGCAGTTTCCGTTGTAAATGTGACGTCAGCTGACGTGGATTGCGTGTTTTACACGGCATCTCTTTTAGTGACAGACAAAGCAAAACCGGCTTTGAAACACCTCTTTTAAGCAGCTCGTTTGTCAAGCGCAACACACAGGTAGAAGGCAACTGTATTAGTTTACTTTTTTTCTTTTTAGAAGTCATCGTTGAAGCAGCAGTCATTTACACTTCGTGTTTTCAGAACTGAACGGCGAAGCGCCCATTTGGCTCACACCATTTTGTTACGTAATTTTGATGAATGAAACCAAAATAAACTTTTTTTAGACCTTTCAGGCAGCTTGAGACCTGCATTGCAGCATATAAAATTCACGAGGAGACCTAATTGCGCTGCTGAGCACGAGGTCGCGGTTCGATTCCCGGCCGCGGCGGCCACTTTCCTGATGGAGGCGAAAAGCAAGAACGCCCGTGTGTACGAGATTTCGGCTTAAGGTGGTCAAAATTAATCCGGAGCCCTCCACTACGACGCGCCTCATTGCCTGCGTTGCGTCGGCGCGTTAAACCCTACAATATATCAACGAGGACAACTACGCACTTTTTTAGGGCGTAGGGATTTCCACAACACTAGACTGACCGGCTGCCGAACGTGTCATTATCGTTATCATTTTCCTTTACATCTTTTCTTTCGGTTGATCGCTCAGACCAGAGGACACTTGGGGGACCTTCATTGCTATTCCACTGCATGCAACTCCTCAAATTAGTTCTACAGGCCTCAGTTATACAATTAGTTACGCAGGCCTTGGACTCAGTTTTGCTGAGTCCAAGGCAGCAACGCATTCTCTAAGTCCTTCTTCAGTTAGCTAGAGCCAAAGGTTGCGTGGTGCTAAAGTGTGAACAATCTCCCAATTTCTAAAAAAAAAAAAAACAAGACGCAGATTAGTATACGAACCAATGCACTATCCCAGTATACACTAACGAAAGAAAAAAGAATTCTCCCGGCGCAATGGTTTTCATCGAGACACCCATACAAAGGTCGCGCATACTCTAAGCACAGCCTGGTCGAACTTTCCCTTGTGCGCAGTGGATGATACCTGACGCACGTAAGTAAGCTTTTCGGCAAGGGCGACATTGCGTACCTACCTACGCACACGCAAACACAGGAAGTTCTGAACCTATCCGTGCTTTCGAGGCCTAACGACCTGTGCGGCCCGTGATCCGTATTTGGTGCAAAGGCAGGAAAAGGTGCTCGAGCGGTAATTCTTCCAACTGATACCACTAGATCCGGAGGTTATCTTCCTTGTTAACAAAATTGTAGTTCTAACCATGCTCACAACTGCTCCATACGCGTGTTAACTGCTTAAGGAATATAATGTCTTCTTCAACCATACTTTTGTCAACACAAAAAGTAGAACATGTCGTCGCGTTAGCGTTAACACATTCACACTTAAACAATAATAAAGCATTGCAACTCGTACATACGTGCTGACCATGCAAATACTATAATAACTACCTGGAGAACTGCCCCTGTGGGATTTAGTAGGGTGATTGCACTGAACGAGATATGCCACAAAGCCACTATCCCTAGACCTTGTTACGTGTTTTGCGTATTTTAGCAGTTCTTAACGCGTGTAATAACATCAGTTTAATGGTGGGTTCATTGGTAACTTGATAATCACCCGATAAAACGTTGAGGAATTATAGGAATGGAATTGAACTGCCCGGCAATTCCCGGAGTGGGAATGGGCGACGTTCCGGCATTCCGAGGAATTGAAAGGAATGGAATTTAGTCAAATTGTAATTCCCCGGAATGGAATTGGAATGGAATGGGGACGCCCATTCCGCAACACTGATCTAGGGTAACTAGCTCTTACGCACATACAAGTCTGTGTATAACTTTGTAGATATTGTAGTGTATTGTTTATTCAAACAGTCCGGCCAAGCTGTCTTGTTCCTTCCTGTTATTTTGTGAACTTTCTTGTACCGCATTCACACCCTTCTGCGTAAATCCTGGCGATAAAACTAGTAGTGTCTTAATAAATAAATAAATAATACCTAAATAAAAAAATTCCGCCCACCTCCCAGCGAGAGGAATTCTGTGTAGCTGTGACGCATCGTAGGATTCACTTGGTGTTTCCGTTGGATTGATTCTGAAATCGCGTGAAACGTGTCGGGAACACGTATGATTATTATGTTTTATGATTATTATTATGTTTTATTGGCCAATCTTGTTCAATCTCTCTAAGCGGTATGCTTGGGGGTTCGCTGTCGCAACGATTTTTACTACATCATTGTTGCTGTAAGTGGGAGCTTCTTTTCTTTTATTGCAAGTGTTAATCATTTCCCCATCATGCGTTGTATCAGTAGCTTCTTGACGTAGTTTGAATGAGTCAAGGATATAAAGCGCGTTCGTAGCATTTGATTCTGTCTCGGTTTTGTGGCGCAGTGGGAAGAGCACCATGTACCTCTAGGTGCGCCCACAGGGTCGTGGGATCGAAACCGGGCGCCCCTAACTAATATTTTTTATAGTGTAGCGGGAGGGGTGTGGACGGACAACAACACCGTATGGAGGGACAAGGCGAGTGAATGAGATGCAGTCGCACCTAATAATCAAAATGCATAAGACGTGGCACGATAGTGACACTTGGTTTATTTCCTGCACTGGGCACGCTGTGTTAATGTACTGTTTTGAGAAATATGAAAGGGAACACAGGAACGCGTGGCAGACAGCCTCGATACAAACTCGGAGCAGTACGCGGGTGGCGCTCTGAAAAACACAGGGAAAAGAGGGCGCTCTTCCACTAACTGTACGCATTCTCACCACGCTGGCATTGCTATAAAGCAGCAGCATACGTCATTTCGCCGATGTTGTGGAATCGTCTGACTGTCTATAAGACGCATGGCGGGAATGGGAACAGTTGTTACATAGCGTCCCCTTTTCCACTTCGTTTCCGACGGCGGCGGCTGCGTATGATTCATAGCTGGGTCTGAGGGTGTTTTCTACGCGTTCCTGTGTTCCCTTTTATATTGCTTATAATATTACTTTCTCTAAACCAGTTACAATGTTGTAGCCAACGTACGCAAAAAAAATTTGCTAAGGTTGTCACCTGACGGCCACCAATTACACCATTCAATCCGATCAACACTTGAATAATAGTCTCTTGTAGAAACGATTTTTTTTATTTCCTAAATACCTTCCAGCTTCCATACTTCCTGGTACGTTGGATACAAATACAACTTTTGTAACTGTTACGACAATAGTTTATGTATCCACAGGGGTGCCTTGTACTGGAAGCCACAGATTAAGAAAAGCTTTTTTGTTTGTTTTTGTGGGTTTAACACAGCAAGTCTGTGGCGTGCTGTGGTACAGGGCTCAGGAATAATTTTGACTACCTGGGGATCTTTAACGTGCGCAGAAATCGGAACACACTGGTGGTCTCGCTTTTCGCCTCTATCAGAAAAGCAGGCGTCGCGACCACGAAAAAACGGTACTTTTTAGCATAAATACGTAGGCAATACCGTTCTTGTATATGCTTTCTCACATAATTTGAGTCACCAAAAATATAAATATAATAAAGCACTCAAGTACAAATCTTTCGAAAATGAACAATAAAACGACGCGTAGTTGTGGCGTGTTCAACTTTTGAGTTATCCGGAGGAAGTTCACTCTTATGAGTTATCAGTACAGTCCATTAACATACACCCAGTGCCAGGTTTCACTACATACAAGGCCGCCAAAAAGGCACAAGACATAAAACGAACTTTATGTCTTACAAACACTTCGAACGAAGAGTTAGGATAACTGAAAAAGCCACAGTAAAAGTTTTGACGGAATAAGCTTGAAAGATAGGAGGCCAGCGTTGCAAGAAGGTGGAACCGGCAAAAGCAGGGGAGACTTAAGCTAAAAAATAAAGAAATGAATTTGGGCAATGTATATATTTTGAAGGGTACCGGCACGCAACATGTAGAAACGTGCAACAGTGCAGCGACTGAAGGAGCGGTAAAGAAGCAGCAAATACAAATTGTGGGGCCAAAAATGAATTCCGCTGGTGCTGCGTCGGAAAAGGAGACCTAAGAATGAATGAATGAATGACCTTTATTCAGGAAGAGTTCTGAGGCCCTGGAGCGGGTTGGGAGGAACATGTACACCATCTTTCCGCGAGGGGAACCATGGGGTAGATTCAACGCATCGGGGGTTGCCGTTGCGTTTCCGTTATGTTAGCGACGTCAGCGTGTGGATTGCTGTTGTTGTGTATCCTATTTACGCAGCATGTTCACCCCCGATGCGTCGCATCTACCCCATGGTTCCGCGCGCGGGAAGATGGTGTAAATTTTTAACCGAGCGCAAGCTGCGCGCTAACGCACAGCTGGCACGGCGAAGGGAGCGAGCGCAGCCGAGCGCAAGCTGCGCGCTAACGCACAGCTGGCACGGCGACGGGAGCGAGCGCAGCCGAGCGCAAGCTGCGTGCTTACCGCGCTGACGCACAGATGGCGCTGCGGTGATAGCGGCGGAGCGCGCAGCTGCCGCGGCGAGGATAATGGGGGAGGGATGCGGACTACGCCGCGACAATGACGCGGCACAAGGCGAGTTAAAGAGATGCGTTGCATCTAAAGAGGAAGAGTGAAGACCCGTATTACGAATAAAGATCACATGACGTTGTAATCGTTTACAGTTCCTCTTCCGGTTAGCTGCAGGCACGGTTTCAGTGT
The DNA here is from genome assembly GCF_048455015.1 of Haemaphysalis longicornis. Lineage (NCBI taxonomy): Eukaryota > Metazoa > Arthropoda > Arachnida > Ixodida > Ixodidae > Haemaphysalis > Haemaphysalis longicornis. Next base: position 200,618,093 of record NW_027526407.1, on the reverse strand, counting down.
TCGCATAGGCACTGGTCGTTAAAATGTGGAGCACAGTTCACACTGTTCCCACGAGGTTCACAAGAATACAGTCGCGTGCACGAACACTTGAAAAAAAGGGTGTGAGTCAGTCAGCCACTATACAACTCTGTACAGACCACTTTGTAAAGCAAAGTTTGCTACCCTTTCAAGGGTGCGTGGATCACCTCTAATAAGCTGCAATTGCTCAGTTAGTGATTGCGGGGCAACCTGGGACTCTAGGAGTTGCCCTCAGCCCCTTGAGAATGCTGAACAAGCCAAATTAGATGAAAAAGATTGGGGATACTATGTGCCACTGAAGATGCATTTAGATGCTGAAGCCTGATTTCTTGTCCATTTTGAAACGATGTCCGGTGTGTAAGCCACATCCGCATACACCTTGTTGGCGAATACTTCTTCTCGTCTTGATAGCGTCTTTAAATGTGTCAAGAAACCAGGTGGGGAAGCCAGGGGTGGTTGTCTGCTGAGTAGTTTGAATCACCGGTACTCTTGTTGCCAGTTGGTAGCGTGGTACATCTATTTGGGCGGACGCAGAGCACTCACCGACGACGCGGGCGACCAAGGGAGGATTTTGTACACACTCCCGAGCAGAAGTAAGGCGCAGTTGGTTGCTCTGCGCTCCTGGTGTATGTGCTGGTGTCCAAGCCGTGCGGACTTTGATTCCTTCAAAATTGAGTTCTTGTACCATTTTGAGTATTGAATTGGCTGCAAAATTTTGCGTGAGGGCGTTGTTAAGCTGAGTGCCACGTAAGAGTCTGTTACGACTCTAAATTTCCGTGTTTGTAGTTGTTCTGAGTGATTCTGAATTCCTTGTAGAGCGCAAAATATTCCAAAGAGTTCCGCTTCGTCGGTCAGTACACACGTGTTAGTATTAGTGCGAAACCCATCCAGCTGAGGAAGTTCTGGGCACTTCCATGTGATGGCTGCAGCAGAGTCAGTAACGGCAGCATCGGTAAAAAGATCAACTTCGCCTTCTTACTTGTCGTTGGACAGTTTTTGCACATATCTTTCCCTGGCCTCCGGGTGTCGCCGAGAAATGGGGCGCCGACGAATGATGCCAAGAAAGGGTCTCTCCCATGGTGGAAGCGTTTTCTGGACAGTTCTGGGGTCAAATTCACTTTTTAGGAGATCCTACCTTAGTATGGCACGTCTTTTAAGGGTATGCTTGAGATGGTTTTGAAATCGTAGTTGTGTTCCTTCGACCAAGTTACTAACAGGTGGTAGAGAGACAGCTTGCTCCAGGATGTCCGTTCTGGCATGCCTTAAAAGTCCAGTAACCGTCCTGATTAGTGTCCGGTTCAGAATGCTGAGTTCCTGGTTTCGTCTTGTTACACGGGGAAACCATGGCATCCTGTCGTGGGCTACAACACGGGCTAATATGGCGCAAGAGTTTTGCTGATAACCGCCATACTTGTCAGAAATTCTTGATATATAATGCATAATGAATCTCTATGAGGTACGTAGATGTCTTCTCCACGCATTAGGGCCATCCACGCATTATCTAACTACCGGCCTATTTCTATCCTTTCTTCTCTTAGTAAAGTAATCGAAAAGTTGTTTGCTAATCGACTAAATAACTATCTAACTAAATTCAACATTCTTAGGCCCTGTCAATTTGGTTTTCGTTCTGGAAGTTCGACTAATCTTGCACTTTTGTCTTTAACCGATTTTATTAAAAATCGTTCGACTTAGGTATGTTTGTTGGATCTGCTTTTTTAGATTTTACTAAAGCTTTTGATACTATTAATCATGATATTCATTTTCACAAACTTAAATCCTATGGATTAACCGGACCAGCTTTAAATTTCCTAAAGAATTTTCTTATTAACAGGGAAGGTAGTGTTTGGGTTAATAGTGCGTATTCTATGAATAAAACGATTAATCAAGGTGTGCCGCAAGGTTCGATTTTAGGTCCTTTATTGTTTATTATCTATATTAATGACCTTGCTGATTCCATTAATGCCTCACACTGTGTTCTATATGCTGACGACACCACAGTATCTACGGCTCATAAATCTTTGTCCAATCTTACGTCTAACCTAAATATTGTTTTGGCTAAAGTAACTAATTGGTGCCTCATCAACCACCTACTAATCAATCCATCAAAAACTAAATTTATGATTTTTAGACCACCCCAGAAGCGCCTATCATATATTCCAACCATTTCTCTCTGTTCGAGTACCATAACCCCATGTGAGAGCGTCCTTTTTCTTGGAGTGTTCATCGACTCGCATCTGAAATTTTATAAACACATTGATCACCTTAGAAATAAGACTGCTTTTGGCATTCGAGCTCTGTTAAAATCCCGGCCATTTTTTTTCACGCCAAGCCCTTATGTCTCTTTATTTTGCTTTCATTCATAGTCATATCACATATGGTATTGTTGCATGGGGTAACACTTATGATTGTCATCTGGCACCATTACAACACATTCAAAATCAGGCTCTTCGTATCATTACTAACAGCTCATTTCGTGCTAACGCCTGTGTTTTGCTTCAACAGAATAATATCTTATCTGTCAAAAATTTATTATATTACAACATAGCCACGTTTTTGTTTCAGCTGCGTGTTAATAATTTATCGTACCAATTTATTGACAGGCAACTATTACAAAATAACAACTCCACCAGATTTGCAGCCAACAAAAATTATTTATTACCCATAGTCCATACTAACTATGGTCAGATGACATCCGCTTTTTCAGCTATCTCATTCTGGAATAATCTTTCGGTAGAACTAAAATCTTCATCATTCTTTTCCTTCAAACACTTGCTGAAAACGTTTTTGTTGAATCGATGAATGTATTGTTTTATTAGCTGTATTGCTTTGTTACTGTTCATTTCGTTGCCCAAGTTTTTTTAGTTCAGCTTGATTGTAGTTGTAATGCAAGTGTATACTTAATGTGTTTTTTTTTTCTTGTCAACCTTTTTACCTGTTTTCTTTGTTTGAATTAGTATTGTGCTAGAAATATGCAACGTGTATTTTTTTGCATTTTTGTTTAACCGGTTTCGTCACTTTTTCTTACTCTACTTTAGCGCTGCCTAAGCTGTGTTCACTGCGTTTAGTTACTGTTCTTTTTTGATTTTGCTGCTTTCTTTGTATTCTTCATTTTGTAATAATTAATCAAGGGTCCCGTTGCAGTCTGTTGACTATGGGACCCTTGTCTGTATACTAATTTGTATGTATTTCTCACCGTTTGGAATAATAAACAATTCAATTCAATTCAATTCAATTCAATACAACTGCTCACTTGTAGGCCCAGCAGTGTAATGGTGCCATTCTTGGAGTCGGTACTTGTCTAGCCAATTTGGAGTTGGATGACTTGCGCTGGATTTGTAGAGCGTTTGCCATCAGTGCTAAGAAACTCAGTCTTGTTTGGGGAAAGATTAAAATTAAAATTCAAAAGAGACGTTTCAAGGCTGAAGAATGCAGCTTGTAGTTCGGTTTGCATAAGGTCTTTGTTGTCATAATCCACCGCTTCAGTCCATACGACGATATCGTCGGCATAGAATGCAAAGCGAGCGGCTAGTCCTCTTCCAGTTTGCCCGCGACTCTGCTCATAGCTACGTTGAAGAGGAGTGGACCAAGAATAGACCCCTGCGGAACTCCTCTGTCAAGATAGTACATTGCGGGTGATTCATCTCGAGGATTTAGTCTGATTGGCCGATGCTCAAGAAAATTTCGGATCCATACTTGAGACTTCTTACTTGGGAAAGCCACCGCGAGTTCGTGTAGGATCCCCTCTTGGCTGATTTAATCAAAGGCTTTCTGCATATCAAGTGCCAGAATGTAATCCGGGAGTTGTTTTCGAGATGTACGATTTACGACTCTTCGCAGCAGCCAAAGGTAGTCGTGCATACTAAGATTAGGTCTGAAGCCGGTTAGCGATGGATGAAACGAACCTGTGCGCTCGAGATGGAACTGAAGTCGGTTGTTCATTAATCGTTCGATGACCTTGCACATGATCGGTGTTAGTGCAATAGGTCGCAGATTTTCGGGTCTTCGGTCGTCTTTACCAGGCTTCAAGATGGGGTGAATGAAGGTCGTCTTCAAGTGCTCGTGCACTTGTCTCGTTTCCCATGATTCGTTGACAACACTCAGAAGGGCTTCATAGATGTGCATGGGCAGATTGCGGAGATCTTGCCAAGTGATTTTATTATGGCCCGGAGCGGATCTAGATTTTCCTTGAGCGACCGCAACGTGAAGTTCTCCCATGGTAAAAGGAGTGTTAAGTTCGTCTAGAGGGTGTGGTATGTCGATGTCGTTTTATCTTTCGTAGCTTGTGGAAAGAGTCTTGATAATAGCTTCTTCTACGTCGTATAAGTCAGACTGCAGTCTCATTTCGTCAATGATAGGAAGCTTTGTCTTTCCTTTATTACTAAGGCTGCGAAAGATGCCCCATAAGTGAGAAAGGCCTCCCTCTTGCCCGAGCCGATGGCAAAGATTTGGCCATTTTTCACTTTGTAATGTCTTTTGGTAATCGTAGATTTTTTGGTATACTCGCTTCAGCTTAATGAGGTCAGGGTGACGTTTGCCACGTTCTCGATACTTCCTGGTGAGATGTTGGGCTGTTCGGAGCAACCTATTCTTATGGATATCTGGGTTGTTAACCCTCAACGGTGCCGTTGACTGATTCGGCAGCATATTTACGAGCACCGTAGACGGCATGTAAAAACTCAGAGATGTCCGATCGGGCGTTGATTTGAAAGCAGGATCGAAAGAGATTCCAGTTTGTTACGGTATACGTATGCTTCGGGAAGTTTTTTACCGTTGAGATGAAGGAAGATAGGGAAATGGTCACAACCCCAAGTGGAGACTTGAGTGTGCCATTTCTTCAATATACCAGGTGTAGTTATTGTGAGGTCGGGTGGGGTATCCCGCTGAGAAGTGTGAAGCCCAACTCTGGTCGGTACAAATGGTTCATTTCTTAGCTCGAGGGAGCTAAGTTCAAGGGCTTCTTCTAAGAGTTTTCCTAGTAGATCGGAGTGAGAGTATCTCCATAGGCTACTTTGTGCATTACAGTCTTCTCCAATAAGTATTGGACCAGAAAAAGTCAGGTAACAAAGGTGAGTTATCCAGTCGTAGGTGTCTGTAGTTTTGCAATTGCACTGTGGCCTGTAGTAAGCGGAGACGACAAGCATGGGTTTGCCTCCCGGAGGTTGGATTCTAATGACGATAACCTCCCTATTATTGTTGCTTGCGGCATCCCACCTATGTAGAACGGCCTGAAAAGATTTATGAACAAGTACCGCAGCTAGTCCAATGGCGGGTTTTGGCTTTGCTAAATCTTTGGAAGCATGAGCAATGTCGGGTTCATAAAGGTAGTGTAGCCAGGAATTTTAAACGGTCCCCTAGTTTCTTGTAAAAGTAAAGCAAGAGGCCGCGTCGTAGATATCTGATACTTAAGCAGAGGTCCATTTTGGATGATGCTGCGGCAATTTCATTGTATGATCAACCGATTGGCAAAGGGAAGCGACGAAAGCGTCATTTAGTGGGTCTGCTTGTTGCACTAACAACCTCCGCGTCGACCATTTGGAGCAATTGGCGCATTTGTTCGGCTACCTGCTGCAAGTCATTTCTGAGGCAGTTAAACTGTCCCTGTAATTCGCTGATGTCATTAAAAACTTTCTGCCATTGTTTTGAATTCTCAAATTTGATTTTGGCATCACGTTGGACGAGCATCTGTTCCGTTATTGGTTGTGAGCAGGCCCCTGAAGACTGCGATTGAGGAGCCTTGTTCTTTTTTGTGCCTGACCTGCTCCGTCTATGAGACTCCTGTTGAGAGACCAGCGATACTGACCGTTTTGTATCGTTGGATTTGCGGATGAACTTTAGTTCCCTACGCAGTAGATGAAGCTCTGTCGGAAGTTCCTGCAGCTCCTTTTTAAGCTGGGCGTTTTCAAGCATAATAGGGTGGTTTTCCGGTATAGACTCGGTGGCCGCTACATTTTTATTCTCAAAAGCTTCCTTTTCGTGCCTTCCAACAGCATAGGCCCATGAGACACCACCTGTGGCTTGACGGCTCGCAGGCCGAATTCTATTGGCTTGGGCGCCCTCCTTCTGCGAATCTTTTCATCTTTTTTTCGGTAGCCTGCTAGGACACACTTTGCTGACAGCAGGGTGTCCGGTTTTTTGGCAGGCGACGGAAAAGATCGTTGAGTCACATTCATCACCCTCAGCGTGTGGTCTACCGCAGTCTATGCACACACTGGGCGAAGGAAAAAATTTGGCCATGTGTCCCAGGTTATGACAGTAGAAACACACGATACTCTTTGGTCTATATTCCGTCACTCGTACCAGCTCCATGTAATATTTTGAAACTTTCGGAAGCGAAGTAGAGTCGAATGTAAGAATTTCCCGGCGGGATTTACCTATTTTTTGTATTGAAAGTACGTCTGCCTGTTCGCATCCGATAAACCAAGAATGACCAGGAATGTTAACGTGCTTTGATAGAGGCAAACAAGGGCAGGTTCTTGCATATTAGCGGTGATTGTTAAACCTCAAACGAAAGGGTGATTCAGTCTGGCCGATGTATTGTTTGCCGCAGGGGGTGCATTGCAGCAGGTATACGACGTTGGCGGAATCACAGTAAAAGTTCCCTTCTGCATTACCATAATAATTTTAAGCTGTGCTAATGGCACGCTGTGTGGTGGTCATTTGTGGGCATACCTTACACCGTGGTTTGTTACAGGGCATGCAACCAAGTTGTCTGTGGTCGGCTGATACAGGATTTGGTGAAAGCGTCGCCCAAATTTTGCTGCGTCTCTAAACAACGGGTGGCGCCTCGGGAAATATTCGTTTTAGGCGTTCACTTTAGGCAAGGATATTGTGATCACAATATCCTTTCTAAAAGTGAACGCCTAAATAGAATATTTCCCGAGCCGAGTACCGACCTACTGCAATCTCAATGCAAGAACATCATGATACTCTGGCTGGGAGTAGAGGAAAGGATCATTCCCGAAGCCATCATGATTTCCTGCTCAATGGAAGAAAGTGAAGGTCTGGCACGAACTAGAAAGTAAAACTCGATCCGAGCTGTGAGAAACAATCACCGACAGGAGGCGTACAATGGACTTTTCAGTTGTTCGTGGGTTAACAGCCCAGGCAGAGCCAGAAGCCCGCTCAAACAGTTTGTGGGGGGGGGGGACCCGCTTGCAGTATCTCCGAGTGTAAAGGAGCATCGCATTGCCAGAGGAAGGCTCCAAGAGCGCTCAGTGGTCAATCCCCTGCTAAACCAAAATGGACGGCCGCCGACTGGAAGCGAAGAAAGAAGCGCAGGGCTAGTTCACGAAGAGAATAAACATGGCATCCTAGGAATCGGTCGCAGTTCATTGCAATATATATAGCTACCTTTGGCACCAAGACTGCCAGAACAGAGGCCCTTACTAAGCATGTAGCGAATCAGAAAATGGGAAATATGGGGCTCGATGAAATAAGACAGAAAAAAAGGGTTGGTAGTCAAGAAAACCTAGCAGAGCAAAGGGGAGGTTGTGGTGCGTCATAGAAATAGATGAAGAATTTTTTGAGTCAGAAAGAAAGTGGAGAAAAATTGCCCACCGGGTGCGATCCGAACCCACGACCTCCAGAATACCGGTCTGGTGCGATAACCCCTACGCTACCAGCGGGGCTGTTTCCCCACCACTTTCTCGAGGTTTTTTTGACTGCCAACCCTTATTTTATGTCTTATTTCACCAAACCCCTCATTTCCGATTTTCTGATTCGCTACAGGCTTATCGAGGGCCTCTGTTCTGGCAGTCGTAGTTCCAAAGGTAGCTTAAGAGGGTTCAACGCTGGTCGACCACTCTCGACATGTCGTAGACACTCAAGTAATGGCCCAGGGGTTAAAAAGAAAGTCCCCTTCACCCCGAGTAGTCCGAGTGGCGTTGGCTGCCACCCCTAAGTGCAGGACACCAAAATTACCTTAACATAGTATATATATATATATATTAAAATTAGAAACATTAAAGAGAAAAACATTAAAAATAAAAATAAAACCAACGTCAGCAAACATTTATCTCTATTTTTAATGTCTTTGTCTTTCTCGTTTGTCTCTCTCTCTCTCTCACTATATATATATTGTAGCGTTGATTATGGACGCGATTGATGTAATTGTCACAGGCAACCATGAAAGGACAATTCCCCGTTGGGGATATTCGGCTTGGTGCACGCCCGACGACGAGGAGGCAGAAGCATCGCTTGGGCACGGGCCGACCGAGTATCGCGTCGGACATAGCTTGCTGAGCACGAAGAACCTCGGCTTCTCCGCAGCTCTAACTGCTAGTTAGTGGTCTAATAAACCACGCTTCAATATATATATTGTAGCAAGGATAACGAGCAGCTCTTGTAACGCCATTAGCTTATCCGGGTATGCGCCACATCAAGAAAGAGTGTCATGCGATCATGGCCAATCTATGCACGACGGTATGCGCGCACGCTGGTAGCAGTGGAAGAAGTAGTACGGCAGAAGGTGCTTGGCGCGTGTGTTCAGCCATCATCTGTACCTGCGGTCGCCTTGCTTCTGCTCCTGCCAATAAACAACGTTCGGTCTACTACCGGAGGGTCAACTATATCCCTTACAAGTGGTGGAGGTCAGGTGTTTCGGCCCCATCCTGGAGCTACGCAACCGAACGCTGTCCACGATGAACCACGAATCCGTCCAGCAGCCTTCGTCGGCGGCACCAACCGTCATGTGCTCGGGCGCGCTGCGCGAGCGGGATCCACCCAAGTTCATCGGCACCAATGGAAATGATGCTGCGGACTGGCCCTGCATGTACGAACGTTTGAGTAACTACAACCGATGGGATGACAAGAACAAATTGATCAATGTCCCCTTCTCTCTCACCGGTCTCACGGAAACGTGGTGGAATAATAACGATTCCCGCAACAAGACGTGGTCCTCCTTCCGGTGTAACTTCATGGAAGTCTTCGGGCGCCCTACGCTGAGAAGCTTCAAGCCGAGCAGCGCTTACGTGTGCGAGGACAGCAGGCTGGGGAGAGGTTCACTAGCTATATAGAGGATGTCATCGACCTGTGCAAACGCGTCGACCCCTCCATGACGTCCGCACGGGGCACCTTGAGCAATCTTGGTGACGGTGTTGGCGACACCGCGGACCCCGAGCCCCCATACATAAGCTGGATCCAACCGTGGTGATGTGTTTTAAGGTGAAGGGTTGAAACCTCAAACGGTGGCCGTCGGAGCCCAGGTCAAGCTCCGGCGGATGGGCTCCCTGTCTGTCTACCAGGCGGGGAGCTCCGGGACCTCTTTGGCTACCAGGGTAAGGTCAAAGAAGAAAGTACCCCCGTCTCCCTGCTTTTATACTATGCTATATGGCATTTTCAAACCCCCCCCCAACCGTGATCGGACCCCGAAAAGGGGCCGCACCGAAGTTTCTTTTTCACCACTTCCTGACTTGAGTCCTCCGAAACCGAACAACTATCCTCGCTTCATCATGATGGAATCTGTCGACCAATCAAAACATCTTGCTTCACAGTCGGTATTTCTCATTTCAAAGTTTCTTGACGGTATTGTTGGAGGGTCGTATAAGGCCAAAAAACATCGAACCGGTGAAATTCTTGTCGAGGTCAGTAGCCAGGATCAGGCCAATAAACGTCTTGCTCAAACCAGCATCGCCGATCTGCCAAACCGAGTCACGCCCCACCGCAGCCTAAACAGCTCCCAGGGCGTCATTTCCGAGTATGACCTACTAAATGAATCTGAAGCTGACCTGCTGGAGGGCCTTCGTAGTCAGGGCGTAACAGCGGTCAGGCGCGTAACAATCCGCAGAGACGATAAACAAATACCGACAAAGCACCTCATCCTAACCTTTGACAAGTCCACCCTTCCAGAATTCATCAACGCAGGTTACATCCGATGTTCAGTCCGGCCGTACATCCCGAACCCGCGGCGCTGTTTCAAGTGCCAACGGTTCGGGCACGCCACAAACTCCTGTCGCGGCCGACTTACCTGCGTAAAATGCGCCCAGCACGAGCACCCGTCCCACAACTGTAACGTTCAACAATTTCTTCGCGTAAACTGTCAGGGCCCACACGCGGCGTACTCCAGCAAATGCGAGAAGTTCCAGCCAGAAAGGAAAATTTTCAACATCAAGGTCACAGAGAACATCACCTTCCCAGAGGCGCGAAAGAGGTTCGCCTCTTTCCCCCTGGGAAGGTACGCCGACGCTGCACGCTGGGGGTGGAGCGGCGTCTGGTTTCGGCGGGGACCCAGTACCGCGAGTGGGACTTGGTCCCGCCGCCGCCCCCCCCCCCCCTGGGTTGCCACTGGCAGCCCAACCAGCCTCCACACCGCTCGCTCACCCAGCACCGGCTGTGATGGCACCAACGTCTGTTGGGGATGCCGCTGCATCCACTGCTTTTTCTCCACCGGCCGGGCTACGACGTCCAGGTCAGTAGAGAAGGAAAAAAAGCCCCTCCCAAAAGTCCAAGCCCCGAAAGACCCTACATAAATAATCACATTCCAGTAGCTCTAACACATCACAATGGGAAGAGAAAACATAGTTCAATGGAATTGCAGACGCCTTCTGAATAATCTTGACGACGTGCATGAGATTCTGCATGCCAACCAGTCATGTTTAATGTGTGTCCAGGAAACACATCTGAATTCCAAACACAAATTTCTTGAATAGTTACCTGGTATACAGGAAAGACAGGGATGGCTGCACACACTCTTTTGGTGGTGTGGCCATAATCGCCCGCAAATCCTTAGCATGCCACCCTGTCACCTTGAACACCGTCCTTGAGGCTGTAGCCGTCCGCACAGTAATTTTTAATAGGTTGATAACGGTATGCTCCATCTACATCTCTCCTGATCTTGCACTTCTGAGCTCTGACTTCGAGGCGCTGGTCTACCAGCTTCCTGAACCATACAGCTGAACAGGCGACTTCAATGCACACAATTCTCTTTGGGGCTCTTCTCGCACGGATGCCCGAGGTCGCCTAATAGAGAAGTTTTTAACATCCTCTGGAGCATGCCTTTTCAACAAGAAACAGCCTACATACCATAACATAGGACACAATACATACTCAAATCATGACTTGGCTATTGGTTCGGCAATTCTCTTTCCATGTCTTGAGTGGGGTGTTGGCACTGACCCATATGGCAGTGACCACTTCCCCAATTCACTCACATATATAGGTAAACGCCCAAGCAGTTCATCTTCCCATAATAGGTTCAAAGAAGCACGAGCTAACTGGAACACATTTACAGTGACATCGAAACTACACCACACATATATAGGACACCTACAAGTTGAAGAAGCTACCCAACTCCTCAAGGCGCACATCCTCGACGCCACGGAAAACTCCATTCCCCACGGCTCTGGTGTCCCGTGAACCAGAGGAGGCCGTGGTGGAATGAGGGCTGTAGGCGGGCGCGAGAGGCCCAGAACAAGGCGTGGGGTATCCTTCGTCGGTACCCCACGTCGGGTAGCCTTATTTTATTCAAACCGGCCAAGGCGTTCAGAAAACGTGTGAGCCGTGAGGCAAAACGAGAGAGTTGGCACACCTTCTTGACATCCATTAATTCATACACGGACACACACAAAGTCTGGACACGTATACTACGTAAGCGCAAAGGACAACAGACACACAGCCTGCCCCTGGTTAGCACAACAGGGGACACACTTGAAGACCAGGCTAAGACACTTGCACAACAATTCGAACACGTGTCTAGTTCAGCACACTACACAAGCACTTTCATGAAACACAAAACATCTGCAAAAAAAGCACTTACAAGACAAAGACAAATCAACTACTTCTTACAACTCTAAATTCACTCTCTATGAGTTGAGGGTTGCCCTGAGCACGTGCAAACATTCAGCCCCAGGCGCAGATAAGATTACATACATCATGATACAACACCTACACCCAGACACTCTTGAAACATTCTTACACCTATACAATAAAATATGGCTTTCGGGGCACGTTCCACGCTCTTGGAGGGAGGCCATAGTAGTTGCTTTCCTAAATGAAGGGAAGGACCCTTCTTCTCCCGCCAGTTATCGTCCCATTGCCCTGAGAAGCTGCCTGTGTAAGCTCCTCAAGAAGATTATAAACAGGCGACTTGTGTACTTCTTAGAATACAATGGCCTTCTCGAGAGCTGCCAGGCAGGCTTCAGGGCGGGGCGATCTACCAATGATCAAATCGTTGCATTAGAGGCGTATATCAAAGATGCTTTCCTCCACAAGCAGTACTGTATGACAGTCTTCTATGATCTTGAAAAGGCGTACGATACTGCTTGGCGGTACGGCATCCTCAGCGATTTGAAGTCCTGTGGCATATCGGGTAACATGATGAACACGCTTGCCAGTTACCTGTCTGGAAGAACGTTTCGCGTGCGAGTTGGAACTGCACTTTCTAGGGTTCGTGTGCAGGAAAACGGTGTGCAACAAGGTGGCGTTTTAAGTTGCACTTTGTTTATTGTGAAAATGAATTCTCTTCGGAAGGTATTGCCACCGCCGATTTCTTGTTCAATTTATGTAGACGACGTACAGTTATCTTTTAAGTCTTGTAACTTCTCTGTCTGCGAGCGGCAAGTCCAGCTTGGTGTGAGCAAGCTTGCCGGCTGCGCAGATTGCAATGGTTTTAAATTTAATCCAGGGAAGTGCACTTGTGTTTTGTTTTGCAAGAGGCGTGGCATTCGGCCGGAACCAGACATTCAACTCCACGGTGCCTCTATTCCTGTAAAAAAGAAACACAAGTTCTTAGGTATTATCTTTGACGAAAAGCTCACATTCATCCGACACATAAAACAATAAAAATATAAATGCTTAAAAACGATGAATATCCTGAAGGTTCTGCCGCACATCTCTTTTGGTGCTGACAAACAACTTCTTTTACGTGTTTTTACCAGCTTGATAGGTTCACGATTGGCCTATGGTAGCGTTGCTTATGAGTCAGCAAGTAAAACATCCCTCAAAATGCTCGACCCAGAGCTCCATCTCGGGCTCTGCCTGGCGTGTGGTGCCTTCCGCACTAGCCCGGTCCAAAGCCTCTATGTGGAGTGCAACAAATGGAACCTACAACGTCAGCGAGCATACACAGACATGGCAAACATGGCAAACACACTGGAGTGAACAAACAGACAACAAGTTACACGTAATAAAACCTCACTTGGAACCATACACCACCGACACACGCAATAGATACTCTGAAGTCGCCTTGGCCAGATTACGGATAGGGCACACAAATTCAACGCACTCGCACCTTCTCACTGCATCTCCAAGACCTCTGTGCAGCAGGTGCGGAGAGGCCCTATCCGTAGTGCACATACTAATCACATGCAAGGCACTTCAGACAACACGACACAAACACTTCAGAGAACTCTACAGACAACATATCCCACTACATCCATCGCTGTTTCTAGATGACGATGCCAGCGTTTCTGTAAAATGTGTGATTGAGTATTTGTCAAACGTTAAGTTTTTAAACCTCATTTCCTATCACGCATAATCAAACCTGGCCCTATACACCAGCCATCACCATTATCTTTAACTGATTTTACTTTGTTCGGTTGACACATTTTCTTACCTACCTTTTTGTGGTAACCACTTCACTTCATTACATAAACTTTTCTCTGGCGCTCTTTGCCCTTAGTCGGCCTTGCGCCATAAAAACCCAACCATCATCATCCCCTCCATGACAGAAACAGAGATGGTCCGACACATCTTAAAGGGAGTCGATGACGACGCCTTCCAGATGTTACTATCCAAGGACCCCCGAACTTTCGCTGACGTCGTCCGCCTTTGCCAGAGTTTCGACGAGCTTCGCAAGCAGCGAGCCCTCACACGGAAAGCTTGTGTTTGGGAGCAGCCTGTATCAAGTATGGAGGCAGTATATGAAGGAGACCCTGCGCTGTTTCCGCGAATCAAAGGTTGTATTCGGGAAGAGGTGGCCCGCCAAGTCTCCCTCCTGCTCTACATCTCAGACCCGCCTTCCACCCTGGTGCCTTCGTTTCAGAATGTCATCAAGGAAGAGGTCGCTGAGGCACTACAATCGGCTCAGCATAACCTGCCCGCAGCTGAGCCCCTTACACACGTTCTCGGGTGGGAGTTTCTTTCCCACAATAACGCTATCAATGATTGTTCCCGTGCTGAAGTCGAGCTTTCTTCTGTTCTTTTCCACGGTTCCTGTAATGCCGTTACAAAATTACTCGTCGCTGAAGACACCGACGTCCCGCCCAGCTCCTCCGTCATCGTGCCCCTGTGCTCTACCTCTGTCCCCGACGCCAGTGTTTTGTTTACGCCTTCTCTCATTTTCTTTCGCCGCAAATGCCTTCCGCTACCTTCCACCGTTTTTACTGTGCGTGATGGCGCCACCACTATGTTGGTGACCAATCCGCCAGCGACCCCGTGCGCTCTACTAAGGGAGAAACACTTTGCTTCGCAGAGCTTGTAGATGCTCGTCCAGTTGTTGACGTACCAGGGGATCTTTCTCATGTTGAGATCAGTGAACTGAGTGCTTCTCCATGTTCGCCCGGGCTATTGCCATCCGATGCCTTTGCCCACTGCATCGACGCCAATCTGGATGCAATCCAGCGAGAACGTATTACTTTATTGCTTTCGAAGTTTCGTTCTTCCTTTGATTGCAAGCAAACCTCTCTGGGCCGCACGTCTACTGTTACGCACTCAGTCGACACAGGATCACATGCTCCACTTCGACAGCGCCCATATTGTGTGTCTCCGACAGCAGCGGCGAACCATTGAAGACCACGTCACAGATATGCTTCAACGAGGTGTTATTCGTCCCTCGAAGAGTCTGTGGGCTTCACCAGTGGTTCTGGTTAAGAAGAAAGACGGCTCTATACGGTTTTGCGTTGATTATCGCCGCTTGAATACCATCACAAGAAAAGACGTGTACCCTCTTCCGCGTATCTAAGATGCGCTGGACTCTCTGCAGGGAGCGGAATTTTTCTCGTCACTCGACTTACGCTCCGGGTACTGGCAAGTTCCCATGGCCGAGGCTGATCGCGCAAAGACGGCATTTGTAACCCCAGACGGCCTTTACGAATTTAACGTTATGCCGTTTGGGCTTTGCAACGCCCCCGCCACGTTCGAAAGAATGATGGACAGTCTCCTCCATGGCCTCAAGTAGAAGACGTGCCTCTGTTACCTGGACGACGTAGTCGTTTTCTCTCCAGATTTCGAGACACACTTGATTCGCCTAGAACAAGTCCTGACTTGCCCTGCGAACGCTGGGCTGCAGCTAAACCTCAAGAAATGCCGGTTCGCCGCACGCAAGCTTACCATCTTGGGTCATGTTGTTTCCAAAGATGGCATCAGCCCCGACGCAACAAAGCTTCGAGCCGTTGCAGAGTTCCGGAAGCCGACCACACTGAAGGCGTTTCGGAGCTTCATTGGCCTCTCTTCTTATTTTCGACGGTTTGTTCGCAACATCGCGACCATCATTTCGCCTCTTACCAAGCTCCTCGGCAACGACAGCGGCATTTCTGCTTGCTCACCATACTGCGACGAGGCGTTTGCGACACTGTGTCGTTTGTTGACATCCCCGCCTATATTACGGCATTTTGACCCGTCGGCCCCCACGGAAGTGCACACTGATGCGAGTAGGGATTGGCCTGGGGGCCGTGCTCGCTCAGCGAAAATCCGGCTGTGAGGAGTATGTTGTTGCGTACGCAAGTCGGGCCCTCACGAAAGCAGAAACAAGTTACTCCGTCACGGAGAAGGAATGTTTGGCCAAAATATGGGCACTTGGGAAGTTCCGCCCGTACTTGTATGGCCGCACATTTGACGTGCTGACCGATCACCACGAGCTTTGTTGGCTGGCCTCCCTGAAGGATCCTTCAGGTCGTCTTGGGCGGTGGGCTCTTCGCCTGCAAGAATATGATATCCGCGTGGTTTAGCGTTACGGCCGTAAGCATTCGGATGCTGACGCACTCTCCCGCTCTCCAATCCTGGCTGACGTGTCTCACCTTGCCACAGTGGACTGTAGCTTGTCGTCGCTCAGTGTCACCAACATGACGGCCGAGCAGCGTAAGGACCCATGGATAGCTTCCATCATCGGCGTCCTCTCTGGTCCTTCAGCTACCGGTGCACCCAGAGCAATGCGGCGACAAGCCTCTCACTACCAACTGCGTGAAGAGCTCCTTTATCGTCGTAATTACAACTCGGACAGTCGCAAGTGGCTTTTGGTTATCCCACGCCATCTGCGTGCCGACATCTGCTCCGCCTTTCATGCCGACCCGAGTTGCGCGCACGCTGGCGTCCTGAAAACGTACGAGCGACTACGCCTACGTTACTATTGGAGGGGCATGTATACCTACGTGCGGAAGTACGTGCGCTCATGTCCGGAGTGTCAGCGTCGCAAATCACTGCCTACTCGCTCTACAGTGCCGTTGCAACCACTACCGTGCCCCTCTAAACCCTTTGATCGCGTTGGAATCGATCTGTACGGGTCCCTGCCTTTAACGGCTGCCGGTAACCGGTGGATAATTGTAGCGGTCGACAACCTCACAAGGTACGCCGAAACAGCTGCCTTTGCCGGCATCCACGGCTCGTGACGTCGCCAGTTTTCTTTTACGTCACTTTGTACTTCGTCACGGAGCGCCTCGGGAACTTCTGAGTAATCGTGGCCGCGTTTTTCTATCGGACGTTGTTAAAGCTCTACTCGCCGAATGCCACGTTGTTCACCGCACGAGCTCCTCCTACCACCCGCAAACCAATGGGCTCACAGAGCGCTTCAACCGCACCCTGGGAGATATGCTATCAATGTACGTGTCGTCGGATCACTCCAATTGGCACCTCGTACTTCCGTTCATAACGTATGCATACAACACGGCTACGCAGACAACGACGGGATTTTCTCCGTTTTTCCTACTTTATGGACGCCAGCCGACCTGTACACTGGACACCATACTGCCTTACAACCCTGACCCCACAGAATTTAAACCGGTTTCGCAAGTAGCGCAGCAAGCCGAAGAGTGTCGCCAACTCGCTCGTTCCTTTACAACTGCACATCAATAGCGCCAGAAGCATCGCCGTCACGATTTCACCACCCATCCGACATTTGACCCCGGCTCACATGCCTGGCTTTGGGTGCCCTGCCTAACACCGGGTCTCTCCTCAAACCTTGTCGCCAAATATCATGGCCCTTGCAAAATCATCGCCCGCACTTCACCCGGCAACTACATTGGGGAACCAGTCACCCCCTCCTCTGATCTTCGCCGCCGGGGGCGTGAAGCAGCCCACGTTCAACGACTGAAGCCCTACTACGACCCCCTGGTGTCGTCCTCACCCTAAGTCGCCAGGTTGCTCCTTTTCACCGGGGGCGATTGTAGCAAGGATAATGAGCAGCTCTTCTAACGCCATCAGCTTATCCGGGTATGCGCCACATCAAGAAAGAGTGCCATGCGATCGGGGCCAATCTATGCACGACGGTATGCGCGCACGCTGGTAGCAGTGGAAGAAGTACGGCAGAAGGTGCTTGGCGCGTGTGTTTGGCCATCATCTGTACGCTTGTACCTGCGCTCGCCTTGCTTCTGTTCCTGCCAATAAACAACGTTCGGTCTACTACCGGAGGGTCAACTATATCCCTTACAATATATATATATATATATATATATATATATATATATATATATATATATATATATATATATATATATATATATATATATATATATAAATATATATATATATATATTGTTGCGTCCTGTCAAACAGGGGCGCAGAGAAGTTGTCTTGGCGAAGACGCAGGGGCAAAGTATTTATTACGCGAGGTGCCTAACTTTCCAGAGGAAACACACAAAGAGCACCGGTTGGTGGCTAGCAAAATGGCGACCAAGAACCGAGCACACGAGCCGCTAGCTAACGCGCTCCTTCGTCGTCCTCTGATGTGCCCATCACACGGCACGTACCCACGCGGGGGATTAGCATGTTTGTCCTACTTAATGCTCTCATCCCACAGACTGGTACGTGACATTACCCCCTCTCCTCAAAAGCATCGACTCGATGCTACGGTTATGCGCAGAAAATGTAGTCCGCTGCTAGATGCATTGTGTGATCACCGCGAGAAGTATTGTTTCATGCGGACCACATGCACAATTTCTGGGCGAGATCGGGAACGTCCTGCGGCGCTTGGGCTGGCTGGAGCGACTTCGTAGGTAACATCGCTGAGCTGTCGTAACACCGTGTACGGGCCAAAGTAACGCCGCATAAGCTTTTCCGAGAGTCCCCGGCGCCTAACTGGAGTCCACACCCAGACCTGGTCCCCAGGGGAGAAGGTTGCATGTCGGTGGCGAAGATTGTAGCGAGCGGCGTCACAACGCTGGTGCTGTTGTATTCGCTGGCGTGCCAGCGCGCGTGCTTCTTCGGCGCTACGCACTAACTCGTGAAGGGGGCCGTCTTGGTCGTCGTGGGTATCGGGTAGCAGCATGGCGTCAAGCATTGTGGAAGGTTCCCTACCGTAGACAAGTGCAAATGGGGTCATTTGCGTCGTCTCTTGTTGGGCCGTATTATACGCGAACGTTACGTAAGGCAAAACTGCATCCCACGTCTTGTGTTCCGCATCGGCGTACATACTGAGCATGTCGGCTATTGTTCGGTTCAGACGTTCTGTTAAGCCGTTGGTTTGGGGGTGGTACGCACTGGCCTTTCGGTGGGACGTGCCGCTCAATCTCAACACTTCTTGCAGCAGTTGCGCCGTGAAGGCCGTTCCACGGTCTGTAATCAGCACTGCCGGTGCGCCATGCCGCAGCACAATTCTTGTTAGAAAAAACTGCGCAACCTCAAGCGCTGTAGCCCGTGGTAGCGCCTTCGTTTCGGCATACCTGGTTAGGTAATCCGTGGCGACTACTATCCATTTGTTCCCAGTTGTGGAAGTTGGAAAGGGGCCGAGCAAGTCCATGCCAACTTGTTCGAAAGGCGTTCTAGGAACCTGAACGGGCTGCAGAAGTCCGGCTGGCCGGCCGGGTGGTGCTTTCCGTCGCTGGCAGTCCCGGCAAGTTCGTACATACTGCCGTACGGTGGCCGATAGCTTCGGCCAGTAGTACTTCTGCTTGATCCGTGCCAGCGTACGTGTGTAACCGAAGTGACCGGCGCTAGGCTCGTCGTGACAGGCCTGCAAGATTTCATTCCTGAGAAGGTTGGATACGACAAGCAGGTAGTTACTCCCACTCGACGCGAAATTTCTCTTATAGAGAACGTTGCTCCGCAGACAGAATGAGGACAGTCCTCTGGCAAATGCCTTCGGCACGACGGTAGTGTGGCCTTGTAAAAAATCAAACAGCGATCGTAGTTCCGGATCTGCGCGCTGCTGTTCCGAAATGGTGGGTGCGTCCAGAACTCCGATTAGCGCGGCATCGTCGCTGTCGTCGTCATCGGCGGGGGCAAGGCCAACAGGAGCTCTTGAAAGGCAGTCTGCGTCTGAATGCCGCTTGCCGGATTTATGTATGATGGTCATGTCGAATTCCTGGAGTCTTAAGCTCCATCGCGCAAGACGGCCAGTAGGATTCTTAAGATTCGTGAGCCAGCAGAGGGAATGGTGGTCGCTGACGACGGTAAAATGACGCCCATAAAGGTATGGTCGGAATTTGAGGAGGGCCCAAACAACAGCAAGGCACTCTTTCTCGGTGGCCGAGTAGTTACTTTCGGCCCGTGATAGTGTCCGGCTGGCGTAAGCGATGACTTTTTCGGCGCCGTCTTGCCACTGGACGAGAACGGCGCCGAGCCCCACATTGCTGGCATCCGTGTGAACCATAGTTGCGGCATCCTCATCGAAATGAGCCAGCACAGGTGGTGTCTGTAAGCGCCGTCGGAGCTCGTCAAACGCCTCTTGCTGTTCATCACTCCAGATGAAAGCTACGTCGTCACGTGTGAGGCGAGTGAGTGGGGCCGCAATGTGGGAGAAGTTCGCTATGAATCTCCGGTAATAAGAGCACAGCCCCAGAAAACGCCGAATGCTCTTTTTGTCGGTAGGCGTGCAGAACTTCGACACGGCATCAAGTTTATCAGGATCCGGGCGTACGCCAGCTCGACTGACAACGTGACCGAGAAATAGTAGTTCTTCATACCCGAAGTGGCATTTTTCTGGTTTCAGTGTCAGTGCGGCAGATCAGATAGCCTGAAGAACGGACGTGAATCGCTCCAAGTGCTCTTGAAAGGTCCTGGAAAACACGACGACGTCGTCTAGGTATACCAAACACGTTTGCCACTTCAATCCAGACAGAACCGTGTCCATCATTCTTTGAAATGTTGCAGGCGCTGAGCACAAACCAAAAGGAAGAACTTTGAACTCATAAAGCCCGTCGGGAGTAACAAATGCGGTCTTTTCACGGTCACGCTCATCGACTTCGATTTGCCAGTATCCGCTCTTTAAGTCCATTGACGAAAAGTAGCGGGCATGTCGTAATCGATCGAGTGAGTCGTCTATTCTCGGCAGAGGATATACGTCTTTTTTGGTGACTTGGTTCAGTTTGCGATAATCGACACAGAATCTCAAGCTACCATCCTTCTTTTTGACCATGACGACGGGTGACGCCCAGGGGCTTGTCGATGGCTGAATGACGTCGTCGTCTAGCATCTGGTCCACCTGCTGCCTTATCGCATCGCGTTCTTTCGCGGACACTCGGTAGGGGTTCTGCCGAACCGGTCTTTCATTGGCGGCAGTAATTATTCGGTGTTTAACCAACTGGGTTTGGCGGACGCCCGACGTCGACAAAAAGCAGTCCCGGAAACTGTTTAAGAGCTCAGAAAGCTGGCGTTGCTCTGTCGGCGGGAGGTTGCGGTTAACGTCGATTTCGAGCTTATTTGGCACCACGGCTGACGCTTTACTCTGTAGAACGAAGCAGTCCATTGCGTTGTCGATGTCTTCGAAGACGGCAACCGCCGTTCCCTTGGCGACTTGTCGACGTTCATTGGTGAAGTTTGTCAGCAGTACCTCCGCTTCGCCGCACGCTAGCGTCAACAGGCCCCTAGCAATTGCGATCCCACTTTCCAGAAGAAGGGGACTCAAGACCTCGGCAATACCAGGGCCGCTTAATAGGTTATCACACCTAACGGAAACAAGCATGCAGGATCTTGGTGGTAGGCTAACTTCGTCACCGACAATTCGCAGGTGTATGGGTCGGTTGCCGGTACGTTCTGGTGTGTTAGTTTTCGTAGAAAAACTCACAAAGCCTTCGCCGACGTCGATTACCGCATCATGATCGCGGAAGAAGTCCATTCCTATAATAAGCTCTCTGCAGCACTCCGGAAGGACGACGAACGTACCGACGAAGTCAGAGTCACCAATGCGTACCCTCGCGGTACATTTTCCGACAGGCGTCATTAGGTGACCCCCGGCAGTCCGAATCTGAGGTCCATCCCATGGGGTCTTGACCTTTCTGAGCCTGTCAGAGAGTTCCCGACTAATTATCGAGTAGTCCGCCCCGGTGTCCACTAATGCGGTCATTTCGTGTCCGTCGAGAAAAACTGTAAGTTCGGGCCGCGCGTTCACGTCGACGTCGAAGTTTTGGGCTGCCGGTTCCCCAACTGCCGGCGGTAGAGGGAGGCCTTCGGAGCTTCGACTACTGGCAACCTTGCCTCCCAAGGTTGCATCATCTAGTTTCCCCGCGGTGGCGTTGCAGACCGCCGGGTAGGTGGCCCTCCAGGAGTGCGGCGGCCGGGCGAACCTTGGGGAGCTGGGGACGACGAACGCGATCGGCGGAGTGGTGCGGTAGCTCGACGCTCGGCGAGGTAGTCAGAAATGGCGACCGGTCTTTCTCCGAATTGGGGCCGAACAGCGTTGGGTGGGAATCCAGGCAGTCCAATTTCACGGTAGGGGCACCGGCGATAAATGTGCCCTGGTTCGCCACAGTGATAGCAGAGCGGCTGGTTGTCGGGAGTTCGCCAAAGGTCGGTCTTGCGTACTTGGGGACGATAGTACTGTTGCGGACGTACCGAAGAGTTATTACGAAACTGCTGTTGGGCAGTAAGAGGGACTGCTTGTTGTGGCCAGCATTCGGCTGGGTGCGGCGGGTGGTATGGGAGAAGCCGCGCGGCAGGTCTAGTGGTTGTGGCGGGAGCCTGAACAGTGAGAGCCGTGGCGTAGGAAACTGGGCATGGTGACGCTGGCTGCGCTGCTGGTAGGGAAATCGCGTTGCGAATTTCATCGCGCACTATGTCGGCGACGGAGGCCTGTATGGGCCCCGATGGGATGATGCCGCACTTAGCGAGCTCTTCTCTCAACACCGCGCGGATGAGATCCCGAAGGCGGTTGTCGTCATCCGTGGCTATGACAGCAGAGATGCTCGACGATGTTTTGGCGCCCATGCGGTCGTATTGTCGGGAGCGCTGTTGTAGTGCCCTCTCAATGGCAGTAGCCTCGCGGATGAATTCTTGGACCGTTCGTGGCGGATTTCGGACGAGGCCGGCGAAAAGCTGTTCTTTTACGCCATGCATAAGATGGCGTAATTTCTTACATTCTGCCATGTCTGGGTCGGCTCGCTTGAACAGTCGGGCCATGTCCTCCGCGAACATAGCCACACTCTCGTTAGGTTTCTGAGTCCGTGCTTCCAGGAGACGCTGTGCTTGTTCGCGGCGGTCGGCATTGGCGAATTTCGCTTGAACCTCGCGACGAAAGTCCTCCCAAGTGCGCAGGCTCGCTTCCCAATTCTCGAACCACGTCCTTGCACCGTCCTCAAGAGCAAAATAGGCTTGTTGGAGCTTTTGGGTGGCACTCCACTGGTTGAATGCAGCCACACGCTCGAACTGTTCAAGCCAGTCCTCAACGTCTTCGTAATCCTCTCCGTGGAAGTGGGCGGGTTCGCGCGGCTGCTGAAAAGTCACCGTAGTAGGCATTGCCTGCGCCATTACCTCTGGCTGAGAAGCGTGCCTTCTTGATGTAGATTCCAAGAGAGGGCCCTGTTCTGAAGGAAGGCCGAGTTTCCGGCGGCTACACCGATGAACCGGAGTGTGGACGGGCGAAGGTCTCTCGGGGATAACGTCCGGGGGCGTACGGGGCATCGGAAGCACCCTCCACCAGTGTTGCGTCCTGTCAAACAGGGGCGCAGAGAAGTTGTCTTGGCGAAGACGCAGGGGCAAAGTATTTATTAGGCGAGGTGCCTAACTTTCCAGAGGAAACACACAAAGAGCACCGGTTGGTGGCTAGCAAAATGGCGACCAAGAACCGAGCACACGAGCCGCTAGCTAACGCGCTCCTTCGTCGTCCTCTGCTGTGCCCATCACACGGCACGTACCCACGCGGGGGATTAGCATGTTTGTCCTAGTTAATGCTCTCATCCCACAGACTGGTACGTGACAATATATATATATATATATATATATATATATATATATATATATATATATATATATATATCGATATATATATATATATATATATATATATATATATATATATATATATAGCGATGAATCAGTTCCGGGATTCGGTTTCAAAAATACACGAGAGGGTAGACACACGTATGAAAACGATGCTCGAACTAACGTTTCGACCGGGGTCCGGTCTTCGTCAGAGTAAACTTCGGTAATTGAGCGCGCTGAATATATAGGCAGGAAATGATAAAGGCTGACGAAGAGTCTTGCCACTTTGCAGATACAAATCAACAATAATAAAATAAGAAGAGCACACGTGGTGTTTGTACACGTGTGAATTAACATGACGTTTTCAAATACAGAACTTGTACGGAATATCGGAACGGATCAGGGAGGATCAACAAATACCCTTTAGAAAGAAAATGATAACGTTCGGGGATTACAGCTTAGCACTTAATACGCAAACACATCAGGAGCAGTTTGTAGATATAAAAAAGAAAGAAAAGATGTCATCGTTTCTGGAAACATTTCATATCGCTTCCGTTCGCGTAACCACACAAATGAATCGGTAAAGCCTCATTGAAAAAGGTGGCTCTGCTTCTACGGTTCCAATGGGGATAATGCAATGACGCCAGCACATCAGGGCAAGAGGCACGTTAACGTTCCTACACTTTCATTGATACCCCGTTTGACTGTGTTAAATTTATGAATTAAAAAAGACTCACGCACTTCCCTTTCGTGATGCGAACGGAAACCTGATTCCAGTACAGTAGCCCTAATTTTTTCGAAAGAGTGACCGGGAATATTTACATGCTTAGACAAAGGAAGCCCCGGAGAGGAACGTGCGTGCGCCCGGTGGTTATTAAAACGGAGCCTGAAAGACGTCTCGGTTTGGCCGATATACTGGAGTGCGCAGACTGAGCACTCTAGGAGATATACTACATTCGACGTATCGCAGTTAAAATTGCCTTTAATTTTTAAGGAAAAGTCAGAAGTTGTGCTCTTTACCGTTAGTGACGTGGTCATATGGGCGCACACTTTGCAACGAGCTTTTTGGCAAGGAGAACATCCATGCGAAGATGGCGATGCGATCGTGGAAGAGGTCAGCATGTCCCGTAGGTTTTTGTAACGGCGATAGACTACGCGCGGTGGCTCTTTAAAAATGCTTCTAAGTCGCTGACTTTGCATAAGGATATTATGATGCTTCTTTAAAATACCTGTGACTTTCGGCGCAGACGCCGAGTGGGTGAGAACGAGATTGGGTTGTGAATCAGCCGTTGTGTTATTCTGCGGTTCGAGAAGCGTTTTGCGGTCCAGGGAATCCGCGCGCTTCAGAGCATCGTCAATTAATTCTTGAGGGTAGTTTTGCTTGATTAGAGATTCCCGGAGTTTGCCGCAGTTATCAACAAAATCTGATTGCTCAGAGCATATTCTTTTGAAACGAAGAGCTTGGCTGTATGGTATACTAGTTTTATTGTGTTTAACATGGCAGCTTTCGAAGTGCAGATACTGATGCCTGTCAGTGGGCTTTCTATACAGTTTAGTCGACAATTTTCCATTGACTAGGGACACGGTTACGTCGAGAAAGTCAATTGTAGATTCTGAGATATTGTGCGAGAAGTTAATAGACGGGTGGGCGTTATTAAAATCAGCTATAAAGGAATAAAGCTCAGATTCCCCATGTTGCCAAATTAAGAAGATATCATCGATAAAACGCCTGTAGAAAAAGGGTTGAAGGCAGCGGTCGGCAAGAAATTTGTCTTCCAGGACACCCATAAAGATACTTGCATAATTAGGGCCTATTCTTGTGCCCATAGAAGTTCCACTTACTTGAAGGTAGTGTTCATCGGAAAATTGAAAATTGTTTAGTTCAAGTATTAATTTAAACATGGTTGCTAGCCCGGGCCTGTCAGGCCCGGGCTAGCAACCATGTTTAAATTAATACTCCTCGACCTGGGCGTCGATCTTGCTATGCTCCTCGCGGCTAGCCATTAGCTTGTCCAACACCTTCCGGAGCGCGAGCCGGTCGGAGCAGCCGCTCTCGATGAGTGCTGTCGCCTCTGACGAAATTTTCGTCGCTTGGGCTCGCCTTGCAGCGCGTTTCGCCTTCAGCCGGTCCATCGTTCAGCGAAAAAGTCCGGCTTACTCGCTTGGTAGGCAGCCCGGTCCGCGCGTTGTCTCCCTGGGTGCGGTTCCGAGAAGGACGAAGCTCGCTTGGGCGACCGTTTCTAGAAGAAACTCGTCGTCGCTGTCACTCGTTGTACCACGTCGGTGGGAGCCGCTCGTTTTCCCGGGTTTCGGCACCAAATGTTGCGGATCGGACACCTCGTTGCGGGTGCGCCGCCAGGAAAAGAAGCCGTGGGACCCCTGATCGAACGACCCTTTTAATGGTGATCAATTTGTTATGTACAATAATACTGATACTCGTGCCCTCGAGCCAGGAGACACATCTTCTTCCTCTACGATTTCCAACATACTATATATATATATATTTATAAGGTTAGTAGAGACAGAGACAAACGAGAAAGACGTAGAAAATAGAAAAACGTTTACTGACGTTTCAGGGAGAGGACTCCCTTTCTTCAGTACCCTGTCCTCTCCCTGAAACGTCAGTAAATTTTTTCTATTTTCTACGTCTTTCTCGTTTGTCTGTCTCTACTAACCTTATTTTTTTCGCGCTCTGTGTGAGTGTTTATGTTTTCAGACTATATATATATATATATATATATATATATATATACTGCCACTTGTGTTCCAAGTAAAGTTTCGTTCCGCGGATTTGTGATCACACGGTCTCCTCCCACGAGAAGTTTCAATGGCGCGAGCAGCTTCCTCCCGCCAATGCCCTTGCTCCTCGGGTACCCACTTCCTTAGCTCGTCGCGGCTTAACCCTAAGTGTTGCCGCAATTCGAATAGTTCTGGTGTGTCCATGTCGCGTTTTAAGGTTATGTACAACCACATTGTCTAGTCCTGCCGTGGATGCTTATTATTGTCAGGTTCAGGGACACTATTAAATAGGAGAACGTTTCGAAAGGAGACTTTGTTTCCACGACCCGAAAGCCAAATCAAAATCACACAACAGAGCGAGACAAACTGAATAACAATGGAGAGCTCCGACAATGCGGTATATAAAATGGTGATTATTTCAACCAAGCGTAAAAGTCACAGTCGTTCAACAAAGGAATATGACACAGTAGGTGGTGGGTAACAGCACAGGTCGGAAGTAGAGTGGAAATATCTAGGAGAAGTGTCGTGGCCGCAGGGCAAGAGCGCGCTCCATGCTCCCTTCACCGTCGTGGCGAACTGAATTCTCTGAAAGCCCTGCTGTCTTTCACTGATGCCCAGCTAGACGACTTCCTTTGCGGAGATGTACTTGAGATTGCGCCTGTGGAGAACCTCTTGGGTCCCAGCACGGCTCCGGTTGCCCGAGCATCGTGCTTCCAGTCATACTCCACCCTTCGACTTCCTCTGTGTTCTTTCCCGACCTCCTTACAGCCACCGACCACTGGTGCTGGCCGCACCCCCTTTTGGCAGGCGGCCTACGCAGCTCGTGCTACGGTCTCGAGCGGCTCGGCGCCGTAGCTGGTTTCGATGAACTTGGCGGCGCATCTCGCGCCGTTTGCTTTGCAGTTTTAGATGCGACTACATCTCATTCACTCGCCTTGTCCCTCCATACGGCGTTTTTGTTGTCCGTCCACACCACTCCCCCATTCTCTTCGCCACGCGAGCTGCGCTCTCCGCCACACACCCCCTCTCCTCTCCGATAGCGAACACTCTCTCGCGAGGGGCATTGGATTGGATTCGATTGGGTTGGCTTGGCTTGGCTTGGCTTGGATTGGATTGGATTGAATTGGATTGGATTTTGATTAGATTGGATTAATGTGGATTGTGTTGGATTGTGTTGCGTCATAGCCGCGGTCGTTCCAGCACCGGCCAAAGAAATAAAGAATACATCATACGCGTTCCTCACACGTTTCACGCAATTAGAGAATCAACCCAACGGAAATACCATGTGAACCACCAAGATGCGTCGCATCTTCACAGGGTTCCCCTCGCGGGAAGGTGGGTTAATTTTTTGTCGTCTTCTTTCAACGGCTTCCTTTTTCTCCCAGTGATTTATTAGCAGGACTATATATATATATTCTAAGAGATGTATTGCTCAATGCAAGGTGGCTGACGAAAGGCCTTTAATGACCGTTATCCAAGATGGAGCGGGTTCACAGACGCGCGCCTGTCGTCTTTTTTTGATTCCTGTCCTTGGGTAGTCGGAGTGGCGCTCGCTACCACCACCAAGGACAGGAAACAAAAAACACCTTAACATAAATACCCGATAAAGTGGTGGGGAAACAGCCCCGCTGGTAGCGTAGTGGTTATCGCACCAGACCGCTATTCTGGAGGTCGTGGGTTCGGATCCCACCCGGTGGGCATTTTTTCACCATTTTCTTTCTGACCCAAAAAATTCCTAATTTCTTTCTATAACGTAACGTATTCACCCCTCTGCTTTCTGAGGTTTTCTTGACTGCCAAGCCCTATTATATGTATGTATATATATATATATATATATATATATATATATATATATATATATATATATATATATATATATATATATATATATATATATATATATAGATATATATATATATATACATAGTATAAGTAAAAATTCGGATACACAGCAAGAACAGTAACAAACAAGGTGTAGCGGCAACGGGACTTGCCTTCATCAGAGTACATTTACCTCATTTTGCTGTCACAAACACTTGGAATAAATTTCTTATATAGCTTTGCAGAAAACTGTGAGAAGGAGCGGAATATGTTTTGGAAACGGAGAGTATACATGCAGTCGGGATACGCCTATGTTGCAACAATAACAATAACATATACCAAAAGAGGGGGGGGGGCGAGAGAGAGAAAGGGGTCGTGTTAACAAAGCAGCGTTGAAGGTTGCACCATGATGGGACAACGTACGCGGCGTTGGCTTCAAGTTCAGACAATGCGGGAAACTGGACAATCACGGTTTCAAAAGGAAGGGAAGAGTATACAGTCAGGTATTCAGTGGCTGGGGAAAGTGGTTGGGGCGGAAGCGAAGATGGGTGTGCCCCCCGCGGATGAAGAGAATAGATAGGGGGCACAAAAGAGCATTTCACAGAAGCTAGCAACTGAACAGAAAATAGGTAGGGTCCATATATCACAAAGGGTTAAACATTCTTATGTGCTGGTGGGAACGAGGCCTCCTTCCCAAGGACAAATGGCATTGTAAATTTTAACTTCTCCCAAGATTCCAAGGTGAACAACCCAGGGCGCCCCGTTGTTTCTGGCATTGGCACTGTTACCGAAAACCTCTCGCGCTATGTGGATAATCTCATTTGCGACATTTCCACCAGCTATCCCCCCTTCATTAAGGATACCAATGACTTCTTCTCAGACATCGCCAAAATTGAAATTCCTGATAACTGCCTGCTATTCAGCCTTGATGTTGCGTCACTGTATACTAACGTCCTAAATGAAGATGGCATCGCCGCTGTATCCCTTGCGTATGAGCAGTCATCGTGCGACATACGCATCGATACGTCTGCTCTCCAAACCTTCCTTAGGCTTATTCACTTAACAATTTTGAGTTCGACGGAGTACATTACGTGCAAGTCAGCGGAACGTCAAAGGGAATTCGAATCAGACTTAAGTACGCCGATATCTTTGTGGCTCACCTCGAATCAAACTTTCTTGACACCAAAATTTAAAGCCAATGATGACATATTCATGATCTTGCAACACTGTGACATGGAGCTCCTCACCTTAATTGAGGCATTTAACCTAGCCCATCCTAGTATTTCCCTTGATCATTTCTATTCGGAACACAGTTTAAACTTTCTAGACGTCACCGTTACTACCTCCCAAGGTCGGCTTCAAACTAAACTGTATAAAAAACCGCCAGAAACGCGGCAGTATATGCACTTCCAAAGTAGCCATGTCAGACACTGCAGACCGCCATACCTTACAGCCAAGCCCACCGATTTAGGAGAATTTGCTCAAACCAAGCCGACTTTGACTCAAACTGTCGAGAAAAAGTTATTGACGACGCTATTGAGCGAGCCAATCAATTAGACCATAACGAAATCTGTAAGAAAAAAGCCCCAAACGGTAACCCGCAAACTAAGTTTTAACCCACTCATCCTCCGCTCCAAGAGTGTCAACCGTACTAAAAAAACATCACAATATCCTAATGCAAAGTGACCGCTTAAAAAGCATATTCCCCGAACCACCACGCGTTATCTACCGGCGTAATAAGAATTTAGGCGAATGTCTTACTAACTCTCGTATCAAACGACTGAAAACTACTGTCTGCATGCCCTGCAATAAACCTCGATGTAAACTGTGCCCACACGTGACCACTACACAGTGCGCCACCGAAAAAAGCCTAATGGCACTGGCAATGATGACAGCAACCTTGATATGTATCTTTACCGAGTCCCTCGTCCCGTATGTTTCTGTTCTGCTACATGCATTACGAGGCACTGGCTCCAGCAGTTCGGATATGCCAATTGCTAACCCCGACCTCCGACCACGGTCTACGTAGCGGCGGCTGGGAAAGAGGACGTTCTACGTCTCCCGCGGTAGTCGAGGGGCGGCGCTAGTTGACCGGCCTCAGAGCTCTTGTAAATATACACCCCCGCGGTAAAGTCGAGAGAAAAGCCGCTACGGGATAGCGTAATGGCGAACGCACCGCATCGGTTATGCGGAGATGTGGGTTCGAGTCCCGCTCCCGGAAAAACGGCAGATTTTTTCGCGACATATTTTCGCTTATTTTATCAATGTGTCAAAGAAACGTGACAAACACACGTCATTTGGCCCTATTAAAAATTTCGAAAAAAGCTGAATGGCACTGGCAATGACGACTGCAATCTTGATATGTATCTTTACCGAGTCCCTCGTCCCGTATGTTTCTGTTCTGCTACATGCATTACGAGGCACTGGCTTCAGCAGTTCGGATATGCCAATTGCTAACCCCGACCTCCGACCACGGTCTACGTGGCGGCCGCTGGGAAAGAGGACGTTCTACGTCTCCCGCGGTAGTCGAGGGGCGGCGCTAGTTGACCGGCCTCAGAGCTCTTGTAAATATACACCCCCGCGGTAAAGTCGAGAGAAAAGCCGCTACGGGATACTGTAATGGCGAACGCACCGCATCGGTTATGCGGAGATGTGGGTTCGAGTCCCGCTCCCGGAAAAACGGCGGATTTTTTCGCGACATATTTTCGCTTATTTTATCAATGTGTCAAAGAAACGTGACAAACACACGTCATTCGGCCTTATTAAACATTTCAAAAAAAGCCGAATAGCACTGGCAATGACGACTGCAATATATATATATATATATATATATATATATATATATATATATATATATATATATATATATATATATATATATATATATATATACACATATATATATATATAGAGAGAGAAAGAGAGAGAGATACGGGACGAGGGACTCGGTAAAGATACATATAAAGGTTGCAGTCGTCATTGCCAGGGCTATTCGGCTTTTTTCGAAATATTGCTAACCCCGACCTCCGACCACGTTCTACGTGGCGGACGCTGGGAAAGAAGACGTTCTACGTCTCCCGCGGTAGTCGAGGGGCGGCGCTGGTTGACCGGCCTCAGAGCTCTTGTAAATATAAACCCCCGCTTTAAAGTCGAGAGAGAAGCCGCTGCGGGATAGCGTAATGGCGAACGCACCGCACCGGTTATGCGGAGATGTGGGTTCGAGTCCCGCTCCCGGAAAAACGGCGGATTTTTTCTCGACTTATATTTTCGCTTATTTATCAATGAATCAAAGAAACGTGACAAGCACACGTCATTCGGCCCCATTAAATATTTAGAAAAAAGCCGAATAGCACTGGCAATGACGACTGCAACCTTGATATATATATATATATATATATATATATATATATATACACGACCTGTATACGACCTCCTTATAACACAGATGGCCGGCAGTGGCTCCTCGTCATTCCCCGCCACCTCCGTTCAGACGTTTCCGCATAGTTTCACGCCGATACTTAGTGCGGTCGTGCTGGTGTACTGAAGACATACCGACGTCTCCGTATGCGCTACTACTGACGTGGAATGTACACTTTTGCCACAAAGTTCGTCCGTTTCTTCGAAAAATGTCAATGCCGTAAGTCCCCACCAAACAAACCGCCGGCTCCGTTGCAGCCCCTGCCGTGTCCAGTACGACCTTTCGACCGCGTAGGAATCGATTTCTGTGGGCCGCTCCCCTACCTGGATTCTGGAAACCGATGGGTGGTCGTCGTGGTAGACCACTTAACCAAATACCCTGAAACCGCCGCACTACCAGCCACAAACGCCCGTGAGGTCGACGCGTTTGTCCTACGCCGCTTCATTCTTCGTCACGGTGCCCCTAGAGAGTTGCTCAGCGACAGAGCGCGTGTGTTTCTTTCTGAAGTAATTGAAGCCCTGCTCACAAAGTGCACCGTTATCCACCGCACCACCTCTTCGTAACGTCCACAGACCAATTGGCTTACGGAACGATTTAACCGGACACTGGGCGATATGTTGGCAACATGTTTTGGTGGATCCCATCTACTGGGACCAAGTTCTTCCGTACGTAACTTATGCGCACAACACCGCTACTCAAGCAACTAGGGGGTTTTCTCCTTTCTTTCTCCTCTACGGCCGGGAGCCGTCATGTTCGCTCGACACCATCCTGCCGTACCGACCAGATGCATCTGAATGTACCCCCATGTCACAGGCATCTCAGCACGCCGAAGTGTGTGCCAGCTAGCCAAAGCCCTGAATTCCGAGGAACAATCTCGCCAGCAGCGGCGTCACGACGATAGAACACCACCCTCTGAGTTCGCTGCCGGTTGTCTTGTGTGGCTTTGGATACCCTCAACTGTTCCTGGTCTTGCTCAGAAGTTACTGTTCAAATATCATGGTCCTTACCGTGTAATATAGCGTACATCCACAGTGAAGTACCTAGTTGAGGCGCTCACGTTGGCTTCGGACCTTCGTTGTCGCGGTGGCGAAACTGTGCACGTTGACAGTCTCAAGGCTTACCAAGAACCGATGGTTTTATCTTGCCCTTAGGTCACCAGGGTGGCTCCTTTTGTCCGCGCGGGGTAATTGTGTGCAAGATTCCCATTTAGAGTATGCAATTAGACATGCGTGCACACTACGCCTCGTGTGAGGATGCTCCGATTTGGGGCCATGGGCAATAATGGGTATGCAGTGAATGGGGGCTGTGAAGACGACCAGGAGATAGCACCGGTCTCACTGACACGCGCTACGATCTCGGTTAGCTCGCGGCACCGAGATAATTGCTCCCGCTAGTCCTCTCGGTGTCTACCTAGATACCACCAACTGGAGCGCTACCAATCCCTGCCAAAAAACAAAGGTTCAATATATATATATATATATATATATATATATATATATATATATATATATATATATATATATATATATATATATATATAAATATATATATATATATATATATATATATATATATATATATATATATATATATATAAATATATATATATATATATATATATATATATATATATATATATATATATATATATATATATATATATATATATATAAAATATATATATATATATATATATATATATATATATATATATATATATATATATATATATATATATATATATATATATATATATATATATATATATATATATATATATATATTTATTTATATATATAGAATTAACAGTTGGCAGTCAAGAAAACCTCAGAAAGCAAAGGGGAGGTTGTGGTAGGTTATTGAAACCGATAAAAAATTTGGACAGAAAGAAAGAAAGTGGAGAAAAAATGCCCGCCAGGTGGGATCCGAACGCACGACCTCCAGAATACCGTTCTGGTGCGATTCTGGAGGTATTCTGGCGGTATTCTGGAGGTCGTGGGTTCGGATGCCACGGTGGGCGTTTTCTCTCTACTTTCTTTCTTTCCAAATTCTTTATCCTTTTCAATGACCTACCACAACCTCCCCTTTGCTTTCCGAGGTTTTCTTGACTGCCAACTATTATTTCAGTCTTATTTCCAACGAGCCCCTCATTTCCCAAATATATATATATATATATATATATATATATCAAAAAGTAGAGTCCGACGCAAGTCTCAAAAAACAAAAACAAACATGTTTACTAACGTTTCGACTAATGGTCCAGTCTTCATCGGAGTAACATTTACAGTACACTGCAGAACGCTTTTATAGGTGCGTGTGGAGAGAGGAGGAAGTTGGGCTACAGTGCGCCCTCTTTGAAAAAAAAATCATACGTCATCATTCAGCAAAACAAGAAAAAACGCAAGACATACACATGAGAGGGAATGCACTGCCCTCCCTCTTTTTTGGGAGAAAAGGTGCGCTACAATGCGCCTTGTTTAAAAGTAGTTATTGGCAAGTGGTACAACACAGAGAAAAGAAAAATGAAAAGGCGTGTCTAGGAAGGAGGTAAATTGGCGCCTCTCCTCATAGGAATTAACAGAAGAAGCGGGGGCGGGGAAGAGAAAGGAGTAAAGGCGGCAGAACGAGATAAGGAAGTGGGGAACGCGCGTCAGCGCGCCTTCGCTTTTCGTCTTAGGAATGTGTCACGTGAAGCCGGCGCTATGTGGCTAAGCCGGCGCTAAGAGGCTAATTGAGTGAACCTGGAGGGATAAAGCCGGCGCTGGTATGCCTAAAAAGAGGATTGGTCACGCAAGAAGCGAACGGAAGAAAGGCGAGTAATTATTGTGGCAAACATGTCAACGCGCCTACGCCTTCGTTCAGCCCAGAGGATGCGGTTTTGAACTTAAATATGAGATATGATTCGCGAACTTCGCGTGCGTGGTTGCTGTTGAAATTGGATTCAATTATTGTTACCTTCAAATTATTAAACGAATGACCCGGGATTCTGACGTGACGGGACAAAGGAAGGTTAGGAAGAGACTTGGCGTGTGCCCTATGATTGTTCAACCTTAATCTAAAAGCGTTCGCCGTCTGGCCAATATATTGCAGGTGGCAGGTATTGCACTCGAGCAGGTAAACTACGCTGGCGCTGTCACAGTTAAAATTTCCCTTCAGTTTTACAGAGAAGTGCGAGGCGGTGCTAGAGGCGGTTTTTGTTTTCGTCATGTGGAGGCATACCTGACAACGAGGCTTGTTGCAGGGCCCACAACCGGTCACTGGTGAATGGCTGAGCCTCGAAGATGTCAGAATGTCGCGCAGGTTTTTGTTTCGCCTATAGACAACACGTGGTGGTTCGGAAAATATAGATGCTAGTCGAGGACTTTGATTTAATATGTTGTGATGCTTTCGAAGTATGCCAGAAACATTCGGCACAGATGCGGAGTGAGTGAGAACTAGGTTACTTGAAGGGCGTCGGTCGGCTGGCTTCCTGGAGTTAAGGAGTTCATTGCGGCTCAGCGCTCCTGCTCGGCGAATGGAATCGTCAATTAATTGGAGCGGGTACTTTTGTTAGAGCAGATCGTTTTTTAGTCCCTCACAGTTGGAAAGAAAATCTGTTTCCTTGGAGCATATCCGGCGGAAGCGGTGCGCTTGACTGTATGGTATGCCCGTTTTCCAATGCTTAATGTGACTACTTTGAAAATGCAAATATTGATGGGAGTCCGTCGGTTTTCGGTAAAGGGTGGTCTCTAATTTGTTCTGCGAGGCAGATACCATCACGTCGAGGAAGTTGATGCTGGTAGCGGAAAACTGGTGTGAGAAAGAAATGTTAGGGTGGACCGCGTTAAACTCGGCTATAAATCTTAGGAGATTGGATTCTCCGTGTGGCCAAATCAGAAAGACATCATCGATGAAGCGCTTGTAAAAAAATGGCTTCAAGTCGATGCTTGCAAGAAACTCCTCCTCGAGGACTGCCATGAAAATATTTGCATAATTTGGCCCTATCCTTGTGCCCATGGATGTACCACTGACTTGAACACAGTGTTTGCCATTGAACTCGAAATTGTTTAGCTCAAGAATCAATCTCAGTAATAAGGCCAATGTGGAATTCTCGACGGGCTTAGGCTCCCGTGATTCACTGTAAGCGTGGATCACCGCTTGTATTGCATCAGAGTGGGGAATATTGGTGTATAGTGACGTGACGTCCATGGTGACAAGCAGACAGCCACTGGGAATCTCAAGGTCTAATATTTCAGAGAGAAAGTGGTTGGTATCTCGTATGTATGAAGAAAAGTTAGGGGGAATTTTGTTGATTAAGCTGTCGACATAGAGGGAAATATTTTCGGTAACCGTGCCTATACCATATACGATTGGGCGACCAGGGACATGTGCCTTGTGAATTTTGGGCAAAAGGTAGTACCTGCCTGCTATTGGGCTGAGTGGTATCAGAGAACGCACCGTCGTTTTGTCTATTTCTTTGGCCTCCAGTAGTGCTTCGAGGTTTTCCTTGACAATTTCTTTATATTCAAAAGTTGGATCAGATTGAAGAATTTTGTAAAAGGATGTGTCGGATAATTGTCGGTCTGCTTCTTTGATGTAATCATCTCGATTCATTATCACTATTGCTCCACCTTTATCAGCGGGCTTGATTACAATTTCGTGGCGACATGCTAACTCCTCAAGTGATTCTTTCTCTTTAATTGAAAGGTTGGGTCTAAAAGGCGTCTGCTTTTTATAGGCTTCAAGCACGTCATGTTGTACTGCTCTAATATATAGATCTAGACATTTATCGCGCTGAGTCGGTAGCGTCCAGTGCTTGGAGCTGGGTAAAGAGCCGGCATTGTCCGTGTTAGGGCGCCCATGAAAGAATTCACGCAATCTCATGTTGCGAGCGAAATTGTCTAAATCTTTAAGAAGCTGGAATTCGCTGAAACCTCCCGTTGCTGGACAAAAACTTAGGCCTTTGGATAGTGTGCGAACTTCGATCTCTGTCAGCACAACACTGGACAAGTTCACTAAATTACTGATGGGGAAGTCACTCTTCTCGGTCATTTTAGAGGATGATGGCATAGGAGGGGGTAATTCAAATTGCTTCGGAGGAGGGACCATGTCGCGAGACATTTTTTTAGACTTCATCGTGGCAATTGAAGACTTTTTCTTGAGTTCAAAGGCAGCTAGAGAATCAGATTCATGTTTGGTGAGAAGAGGCACCAAAGTCGATTCTTGCTCATGCACAGATTTAACTTCCGATTTGTAGTGATCTAAAACAATACTGGTTAATTCTAGAGATGCAGAAGTTAGGACATTTTTCCATCTAGCTTGGTTATGAGGGGACAATTCAGACGTAGCGGGTTCTAATTTCAACATGAGACCTTTCGGAACAGCAGATTCATTCAAATAGTGGGTGAGTGAGGTTACGTGCAATTCAAAGCGAATGCGTTTTTCTGCCAATTTTCTAGCATTTAGGAAGTTCCTAGACACGGTTAAAGGAGCAGATTACCAGTGTCTAAGGTGGGAAGTCAATTTTGGCGGTTGCTTGTTGAGGGCTCAGCATCGCTGCTCCGAAGGTTGTAGCGGCGGGGGCTTGGCTGGGGTCTGTGCGGAGCCGACGGCTGGGGTAGACGGCCCACGGCTGGAGCCGATGGCGTGTGTCTCTGTGGAACCGATGGCGTCCTATTATGTCGGGGGGAGTCCTGGGTTGTCTGGCTCCGTGGATCAGCTGAAGCGAAGCTGCACCACGTAGTATCATCGCTGGGTCTTCGAAGACACAGGCGCCGGATATGACTGGCCATGATGGCGACTCCCTCAAAACTGACGTGAAGTCCGTCGGCAGCTAGTACCCGTGCCGCCGGGAGCCACTCCAAGCCATGGTCCAGGTAGAATGTAGTCCGGGAACGGCGGCAGAAGTTATGGAGCAGTTGATTGAAGCGGCAAGCTTTCTGATTGCAGCGGGTCACCAGGGAACGGTTTCGGCCGCCACGACGGCGATCAGTGCTCCTAGGGAGAATTAGGCTGGCGTACACGCGCGACACTTGGGGCCGCTTCCTGGTGATCGCGTCAAGCAGGGAGCGGTATTCTTCGAACACGGCCGTCGCCTTTTTTGAAGGAAGGTCATTGGTGCCCACATTTAGAATAACAGTCTTGGCACTGTCTGGGATGGAGTCTAGAAGGTCGTGCACATCGCTGACGCATGCACCACACTGTGTCACGAAGGCAGGGGTTCCTATGCGGTTGGGATCAAAATGCTGGAAGAGGTGCTTCGTTTGCGAGTCGCCGATGATTACTGTTGAAGTCGTGGTCTTGGGGTATCTCCACACAATGCTTTTGGACGTCGTCGGTGCTGGTGCCATGGTGAGTATACGGTCGAACAAAAGAATTTTCCAATGGTCCAGAAAAAATATCAAAAAGTAGAGTCCGACGCAAGTCTCAAAAACAAAAACAAACATGTTTACTAACGTTTCGACTAATGGTCCAGTCTTCATCGGAGTAACATTTACAGTACACTGCAGAACGCTTTTATAGGTGCGTGTGGAGAGAGGAGGAAGTTGGGCTACAGTGCGCCCTCTTTGAAAGAAATTATACGCCATCATTCAGCAAAACAAGAAAAAACGCAAGACATACACATGAGAGGGAATGCACTGCCCTCCCTCTTTTTTGGGAGAAAAGGTGCGCTACAATGCGCCCTGTTTAAAAGTAGTTATTGGCAAGTGGTACAACAAAGAGAAAAGAAAAATGCAAAGGGGCGTCTAGGAAGGAGGTAAATTGGCGCCTCTCCTCATAGGAATTAAGAAGCGGGGGTGGGGAAGAGAAAGGACTAAAGGCGGCAGAACGAGATAAGGAAGTGGAGAACGCGCGTCAGCACGTCATCGCTTTTCGTCTTAGGAATGTGTCAACAGAAGAAGCGGGGTGAAAGCGGCAGAACGAGATAAGGAACTGGGGAGCACGCGTCAGCGCGCCTTCGCTTTTCGTCTTAGGAATGTGTCACGTGAAACCGGCGCTATGTGGCTAATCCGGCGCTAAGAGGCTAATTGAGTGAACCTGGAGGGATAAAGCCGGCGCTGGTATGCCTAAAAAGAGGATTGGTCACGCAAGAAGCGAACGGAAGAAAGGCGAGTAATTATTGTGGCAAACATGTCAACGCGCCTACGCCTTCGTTCAGCCCAGAGGATGCGGTTTTGAACTTAAATATGAGATATGATTCGCGAACTTCGCGTGCGTGGTTGCTGTTGAAATTAAATTCAATTATTGTTACCTTCAAATTATTAAATGAATGACCCGGGATTCCGACGTGACGGGACAAAGGAAGGTTAGGAAGAGACTTGGCGTGTGCCCTATGATTGTTGAACCTTAATCTAAAAGCGTTCGCCGTCTGGCCAATATATTGCAGGTGGCAGGTATTGCACTCGAGCAGGTAAACTACGTTGGCGCTGTCACAGTTAAAATTTCCCTTCAGTTTTACAGAGAAGTGCGAGGCGGTGCTAGAGGCGGTTTTTGTTTTCGTCATGTGGGGGCATACCTGACAACGAGGCTTGTTGCAGGGCCCACAACCGGTCACTGGTGAATGGCTGAGCCTCGAACATGTCAGAATGTCGCGCAGGTTTTTGTTTCGCCTATAGACAACACGTGGTGGTTCGGAAAATATAGATGCTAGTCGAGGACTTTGATTTAATAGGTTGTGATGCTTTCGAAGTATGCCAGAAACATTCGGCACAGAGGCGGAGTGAGTGAGAACTAGGTTACTTGAATGGCGTCGGTCGGCTGGCTTCCTGGAGTTAAGGAGTTCATTGCGGCTCAGCGCTCCTGCTCGGCGAATGGAATCGTCAATTAATTGGAGCGGGTACTTTTGTTTGAGCAGATCGTTTTTTAGTCCCTCACAGTTGGAAAGAAAATCTGTTTCCTCTGAGCATATCCGGCGGAAGCGGTGCGCTTGACTGTAGGGTATGCCCGTTTTCCAGTACTTAATGTGACTACTTTGAAAATGCAAATATTGATGGGAGTCCGTCGGTTTCGGTAAAGGGTGGTCTCTAATTTGTTCTGCGAGACAGAACATGCTCCAAGGAAACATATATATATATATATATATATATATATATATATATATATATATATATATATATATATATATATATATATATATATATATATATATATATATATATATATATATAATGTATAGATACAGTCTGAAAAGATAAAAACTCACGCAGAGCGCGAAAAAAATAAGCTTAGTAGAGACAGAGGCAAACGAGAAAGACGTAGAAAATAGAAATAAGTTTACTGACGCTTCTGTGGGAGGACTCCCTTTCTTCATAGTACAAAATAAGTTCGTTTCAGAGTTATATATATATACAGAAATATATACAGAAAATATCCTCGCTCAAAGTAAACGCCTTAAGAGAATATTCCCCGAGCCGCCACGTGTTGTTTTTAAACGCAGCAAAAATTTGGGCGACGTTCTCACTAAATCCAGCATCAGCCGACCACAGACTACTGGTTGCACGCCCTGTAACAAACCACGGTGTAAGGTATGCCCACAAATGACCAACACACTGCGCGCCGCCAGCACAGCTTCAAACTATTATATTAATGTAAAAGAAAACTTTAACTCTGATTCCGCCAACGTCATATACCTGCTGGAATGCACCCTCTGCGGCAAACAATACATCGGCCAGACTGAAACACCCTTTCGTTTGAGGTTGAACAATCACCGCTCTCATGCAAAAACCTCCCCTTCTTTGCCTCTATAAGAGCATGTTAACACTCCTGGTCATTTTTTTGAACAACTCAAAGCCACAATTCTTGAATCTAGTTTTAAAACGCATCATGATCGCGAGGTTCGTGAGTCCTACCTTATCTATAAGTTTAAATCAGCGTCGTTTGGCATAAATGAAAGTTACGGGAAATTAACGTGTCTTTCCTTCGATTAAAATTTAGGCTGCATTTCTCAGGCTAGTGTTATGCCTGTTCATTTCTTTCCCTCAATAATATTCTCGCATGAGTTGGCGAGCTCCGTTGTTAGGTATAGTTTCGTGCTAGCACGACGTTTTTTAGCTCAATGGTTTCACTGAACCAAATTTGACGAAAAAAAAAGTCTGGACATTGTATTCTCGGTTGAAGGCTGCAGTACCATTGTTAGCTTTGATATCCTCACCTTGTAAATAATTTGTGAACGCGAGCGTGTGTGATTGCTTTCGTGTCCTCTTTCTTTTTTGTATTGTTGTTTTCTAATATTCGTTGCTGACCGCCTCGGCATTCCCTGAACTGGCACCATGCGCCGGATAGATGAATACCACCTGCTGCCGCATCATACGCGTGCACCTGCCTGTTTGCTTTCTTTTCATGACTTGTTTGATCTTGTCTTTTTTTTACCAATGTACACTCATTGCGTGTCGAAACTGCCTGTCCTACTGCTTTTTGGCGTGACCCTTGCCTCCCCCCAACAGAAGCCACGTGTCTCATGTTTCAATGACCTTACCCGGTTTCTCAGAACGGGTGTGTATGGGCAGATGTTCACCCTTTGTGTGCATTTGCATATCTTCTTTGAAACTTCTTTGTTCGCGTGACTAATCTTTTTGCCCATGTCAAACAGGTGCATGGGCATATCTTGTTTTGACCCCTCTTTCACCCCCGTTGCCACGGGGAAAATTACCTTGTTAATTTTTTCCCCGCTCTTTGTACACCAATGTACACTCATTTCCTGTCGAAACTACCTGTCCTACTGCTTTTGGGTGCGACCCTTGCCTCCCACCAACAGAAGCCACGTGTCTCTTGTTTCAATGACCTTACCCGGTTTCTTAGAACGGGTGTGTATGGGCAGATGTTCGACCTTTTTGTGCATTTGCATATCTTCTTTGGAACTTCATCGTTCCGCGTGACTAATCTTTTTGCCCATGTCAAGCACGTGCGTGGGCATATCTTATTTTCACCCCTCTTTCACCCACGTTGCCACGGGGGAGGGGAAAATTACCTTGTTATTTATTTTTTTATTTTTCTTTATTATTCATTTTTTCTCTGTGTTTAGTTCTTCTCTCTCTCTTTTCCCATGTTCGTACCGTGTGACTGCGTGTTCTTATTATCCTTTTTATAATTTATTTTCCCGCTCTCTCTTCATTCTTTTGCTACCCACCAACCATGATCCATTTGTACAAACTCTCCCTCCTCTTACCTTGCCCTCGCCCTTGCTACATTTTCTGTATATATATAACTCTGAAACAAACTTATTTTGTACTCTGAAGAAAGGGAGTCCTCTCCCTGAAACGTCAGTAAACTTATTTCTATTTTCTACGCCTTTCTCGTTTGTCTCTGTCTCTACTAACCTTATATACATATATTTATAAATATATTAATATATATATATATATTTATATACAGAAACATAGGTCGGCAGTCTACAACGCCAAAGGAGGCATAGGGGTGTGGTTAGGCTTTTATTTTTTACTATGGTTATGAAGTTAAGATCTTTTTTTTTAAATATAAGGAAGTAAGAATGATAGAAAAACACGCGCCCAGAGTGGGGACCGAACCCACGCCTTTCGATTAGATCTCGAATGCCTTGCCAATTCGGCTATCTGGGCGACTGTGTTCTCCTTCACTTTCTGGGCTATTTATATTTACTAGAAGTGTATCTGACGCTTCAGGGTGGTAGCCAGCGCCACTCTGACTACACGGGGAGAAGGGGACCTTCTTTTTAACCCCCGGGGCGTGACTCAAACGTCTACAGCCTGTCATGAGCGGGTAACTGGCGGGAAGCCCTCTTATGCTACCTAGGCATCAAGGCTGCCAGAACCGAGACCCTCGCTAGGCTTTCGCCGATTAATATAGCAAGTAAATGAGGGGCTCGTTGAGGAAATACAGAAACATAGGTCGGCAGTCTACAACGCCGAAGGAGGCATAGGGGTGTGGTTAGGCTTTTATTTTTTACTATGGTTATGAAGTTAAGATCCTTTTTTTTAAATATAAGGAAGTAAGAAAGATAGAAAAACACGCGCCCAGAGTGGGGACCGAACCCACGCCTTTCGATTAGATCTCGAATGCCTTACTAATTCGGCTATCTGGGCAACTGTGTTCTCCTTCACTTTCTGGGCTATTTATATTTACTAGAATTGTATCTGACGCTTGAGGGTGGTAGCCAGCGCCACTCTGACTACACGGGGAGAAGGGGACCTTCTTTTTAACCCCCGGGGCGTGACTCAAACGTCTACTGCCTGTCATGAGCGGGTAACTGGCGGGAAGCCCTCTTATGCTACCTAGGCATCAAGGCTGCCAGAACCGAGACCCTCGCTAGGCTTTCGCCGATTAATATAGTAAGTAAATGAGGGGCTCGTTGAGGAAATACAGAAACATAGGTTTGCAGTCTACAACGCCAAAGGAGGCATAGGGGTGTGGTTAGGCTTTTATTTTTTACTATGGTTAATGAAGCTCAGATTCTTTTTTGTTAAATATAAGGAAGAAAGAAAGAAAGAAAAACACGCGCCCAGAGTGGGGACCGAACCCACGCCTTTCGATTAGATCTCGATTGCCTTACCAATTCGGCTCTCTCGGCGACTGTGTTCTCCTTCACTTTCTGGGCTATTTATATTTACTAGAAGTGTATTCGACGCTTGAGGGTGGTAGCCAGCGCCACTCTGACTACATGGGGAGAAGGGGACCTTCTATTTAACCCCCTGGGCGTGACTCAAACGTCTACAGCCTGTCATGAGCGGGTAACTGGCGGGAAGCCCTCTTATGCTACCTAGGCATCAAGGCTGCCAGAACCGAGACCCTCGCTAGGCTTTCGCGGATTAATATAGTAAGTAAATGAGGGGCTCGTTGAGGAATTACAGAAACATAGGTCGGCAGTCTACAACGCCAAAGGAGGCATAGGGGTGTGGTTAGGCTTTTATTTTTTACTATGGTTAATGAAGCTCAGATTCTTTTTTGTTAAATATAAGGAAGAAAGAAACAAAGAAAAACACGCGCCCAGAGTGGGGACCGAACCCACGCCTTTCGATTAGATCTCGATTGCCTTACCAATTCGGCTATCTCGGCGACTGTGTACTCCTTGACTTTCTGGGCTATTTATATTTACTAGAAGTGTATCTGACGCTTGAGGGTGGTAGCCAGTACCACTCTGACTACACGGGGAGAAGGGGACCTTCTTTTTAACCCCCGGGGCGTGACTCAAACTTCTACAGCCTGTCATGAGCGGGTAACTGGCAGAAAGCCCTCTTATGCTACCTAGGCATCAAGGCTGCCAGAACCGAGACCCTCGCTAGGCTTTCGCCGATTAATATAGTAAGTAAATGAGGGGCTCGTTGAGGAAATACAGAAACATAGGTCGGCAGTCTACAACGCCAAAGGAGGCATAGGGGTGTGGTTAGGCTTTTATTTTTTACTATGGTTAATGAAGTTAAGATTCTTTTTTTTTAAATATAAGGAAGAAAGAAAGAAAGAAAAACACGCGCCCCGAGTGGGGACCGAACCCAC
Source organism: Haemaphysalis longicornis (assembly GCF_048455015.1). Lineage (NCBI taxonomy): Eukaryota > Metazoa > Arthropoda > Arachnida > Ixodida > Ixodidae > Haemaphysalis > Haemaphysalis longicornis. The sequence continues at coordinate 200,574,373 of NW_027526407.1, read as the reverse complement.
GCCTTTCGATTAGATCTCGAATGCCTTACCCATTCGGCTATCTGGGCGACTGTGTTCTCCTTCACTTTCTGGGCTATTTATATTTACTAGAAGTGTATCTCACGCTTGAGGGTGGTAGCCAGCGCCACTCTGACTACAAGGGGAGAACGGGACGTTCTTTTTAACCCCCGGGGCGTGACTCAAACTTCTACAGCCTGTCATGAGCGGGTAACTGGCGGGAAGCCCTCTTATGCTACCTAGGCATCAAGGCTGCCAGAACCGAGACCCTCGCTAGGCTTTCGCCGATTATTATAGCAAGTAAATGAGGGGCTCGTTGAGGAAATACAGAAACATAGGTCGGCAGTCTACAACGCCAAAGGAGGCATAGGGGTGTGGTTAGGCTTTTATTATTTACTATGGTTAATGAAGTTAAGATTCTTTTTTTTTAATATAAGGAAGAAAGAAAGAAAGAAAAACACGCGCCCAGAGTGGGGACCGAACCCACGCCTTTCGATTAGATCTCGAATGCCTTACCAATCCGGCTATCTGGGCGACTGTGTTCTCCTTCACTTTCTGGGCTATTTATATTTACTAGAAGTATATCTGACGCTTCAGGGTGGTAGTCAGCGCCACTCTGACTACACGGGGAGAAGGGGACCTTCTTTTTAACCCCCGGGGCGTGACTCAAACGTCTACAGCCTGTCATGAGCGGGTAACTGGCGGGAAGCCCTCTTATGCTACCTAGGCATCAAGGCTGCCAGAACCGAGACCCTCGCTAGGCTTTCGCAGATTAATATAGCAAGTAAATGAGGGGCTCGTTGAGGAAATACAGAAACATAGGTCGGCAGTCTACAACGCCAAAGGAGGCATAGGGGTGTGGTTAGGCTTTTATTTTTTACTATGGTTATGAAGTTAAGATTCTTTTTTTTAAATATAATTCTTTCTTCCTTATATTTAAAAAAAAGAGTCTTAACTTCATTAACCATAGTAAAAAATAAAAGCCTAACCACACTCCTCTGCCTCCTTTGGCGTTGTAGACTGCCGACCTATGTTTCTGTATTTCCTCAACGAGCCCCTCATTTACTTACTATATTAATCGGCGAAAGCCTAGCGAGGGTCTCGGTTCTGGCAGCCTTGATGCCTAGGTAGCATAAGAGGGCTTCCCGTCAGTTACCCGCTCATGACAGGCTGTAGACGTTTGAGTCACGCCCCGGGGGTTAAAAAGAAGGTCCCCTTCTCCCCGTGTAGTCAGAGTGGCGCTGGCTACCACCCTCAAGCGTCAGATACACTTAAAGTAAATATAAATAGCCCAGAAAGTGAAGGAGAACACAGTCGCCCAGATAGCCGAATTGGTAAGGCATTCGAGATCTAATCGAAAGGCGTGGGTACGGTCCCCACTCTGGGCGCGTGTTTTTCTTTCTTTCTTTCTTCCTTATATTTAAAAAAAAGAATCTTAACTTCATTACCCATAGTAAAAAATAAAAGCCTAACCACACCCCTATGCCTCCTTTGGCGTTGTAGACTGCCGACCTATGTTTCTGTATTTCCTCAACGAGCCCCTCATTTACTTACTATATTAATCGGCGAAAGCCTAGCGAGGATCTCGGTTCTGGCAGCCTTGTTGCCTAGGTAGCATAAGAGGGCTTCCCGCCAGTTACCCACTCATGACAGGCTGTAGACGTTTGAGTCACGCCCCGGGGGTTAAAAAGAAGGTCCCCTTCTCCCCGTGTAGTCAGAGTGGCACTGGCTACCACCCTCAAGCGTCAGATACACTTCTAGTAAATATAAATAGCCCAGAAAGTGAAGGAGAACACAGTCGCCCAGATAGCCGAATTGGTAAGCCATTCGAGATCTAATCGAAAGGCGTGGTTTCGGTCTCCACTCTGGGCGCGTGTTTTGTTTTCTTTCTTTCTTCCTTATATTTAAAAAAAAGAATCTTAACTTCATTAACCATAGTAAAAAATAAAAGCCTAACCACACCCCTATGCCTCCTTTGGCGTTGTAGACTGCCGACCTATGTTTCTGTATTTCCTCAACGAGCCCCTCATTTTCTTACTAGATATATATATATATATATATATATATATATATATATATAAATATCATCACCATCACCAGCCTATCTACGCCTACTGCAGGCAAAGGCCTCTCCCATTATTCTCCAATTACCCCGGTCCTGTGCCAACTGTGACAAATTTGTCCCTGCAAACTTCTTGATCTCATCCGCCCATCTAACTTTCTGCCGCCCCCTGCTACGCTTGCCTTCTCTAGGGATCCACTCTGTTACCCTTAATTACCAACGGTTATCCTGCCTGCACATTACTTGCTCTGCGCACGTCCATTTCTTCTTCTTAACTTCCACCAGTATGTCCTTAACACGCGTTTGCTCCCTGACCCACTCTGCTCTCTTCCTGTCCCTTAATGTTTCACCTATCATTTTCGGCTCCATTGGCATCTGAGTAGTCCCCAATTTACGTTGAACGCTCTTATTGAGCCTCCATGTTTCTGCCCCGTAGGTGAGTACTGGTAAGGCGCAACTGTTATATACTTTGTTCTTCAGGGACAATGTTAGGCTGCTATTCATTATCTGAGAATGTATGCCGTATGCACTACACCCCATTCTGATCCTTCTAATTATCCCTGCCTCATGGTTGGGATCCGGGGTCACAACTTGGCCTAAGTAGATATATTCTTTGTCCGTGTCCTTTCTTGTATCCGTCATTCGCGCAGTTAAATTTTGAATATGATTCTTTTACCACTTCAACTACTTCGCCCCCTATCCCAAACTGTTGTGCTGTCCCGAGGTTATTGATCATTATTTTAGTTTTCTGCAGATTAATTTTCAGGCCAACGGTTCGACTCCGTTCGTCTAGTGCTGAAAGCATACTTTGCAATTTGTCCCCCGAGTTACTTAGCAAGGCAACGTCATCAGCAAATCTGAGGTTACAGAGGTATTCTCCATTAACTCTTGCTCCCAGGTGTTCCCAATCTAACGTTCTGAATACTTCTTGTAAACATGCTGTGAATAACATTGGAGAGATTGTCTCCTTGTCTGACGCCCTTCCTTATAAATATTTTACTGCTCTCCTTATGGAGGATGATGGTAGCTGTGGACCCATTGCAGATATTCTCTAGTATTTTTACATAGTGCTCATCTACTCCCTGGTTCCGTAATACCTGAATAACTGCTAGGGTTTAGACCGAGTCGAATGCTTTCTGATAATCTATGAAGGCTATATATAGGAGTTCAGAATACTCAGCGCACTTCTCTATCACCTGATTGATCGTGTGAATATGGTCTATTTATGAATAACCTTTACGGAACCCTGCTTGTTCTTTAGATTGACTGAAATCTAAGGTTGCAGAAATTCTGTTCGTGATTACCTTGGTAAGTACCTTGTAGACGACTGACAGTAAGCTGATCGGCCTGTAATATTTCAGGTGCTTCATGTCACCTTTCAGATGGATTAGGATGGTGTTCGCGTTCTTCCAAGATTCCGGTACGCTTGCGGTAATTAGGCATTGCGTATACAGGTTTGCCAGTTTTTCAAGTACAATTTATCCTCCATCCTTCAAGAAGTCTGCTGTTACCTGATCCTTACCAGGTGCTTTGCCCCCTTTCATTTCTTTCAAAGCCTTCCTTACTTCTTCGGTCGGGTAAACATTGGCCGACGTTGGCCAATGTTTACCCCCTCACGATCAAGACCACCCACTCAGTGGCTACACGGAGATTCTCGCGCATTACCGGCAAACTCGCCGTCGTCTCCCACCACCACACTGGCGCCTCTCCAGAGAGGACGCTACAACTTGGCGGCGGCTCCAAACGAATACGTATCCACATCCCACCCGCCTCCACCTCATCTTCCCCACCCAACAACCTTCCCTCTGCGCTTACTGTCCCCAGCCTGGCACCCTCTACCACATCATATGGGAGTGCCAACGAACTCCAGACTTGCCCCCCCTTTCCAACCCAACCTTCGAGCAGTGGAGGGCTTCCCTGGCCAGCCCGGACCCGGATATCCAGCTTAAGTTGGTGACCCGAGCACGGACGGCCAGCCGAAGTCAAGGCATCCCGGACTAGGGACGCCTTCCACGGGGCGACGCCCACACATCAGCCTCTGCTGGAGAAATAAAAATTTTTTCTCTCTCTCTCTCTCTCTCGTTCGGCATTATCCTGGATATCCTGGCTACTATACAGATCCCTATAGAACTCCTCGGCCTGTGTGGCGTTGTTATCCCTATTTGTGATGACATTGCCTTGCTTGTCTTTAGGTGCATACATCTGATTTTTCCCCACGCCAAGACGCCTCTTTACTGCTTTCAGGCTACCTCCGTTCTTTACAGCGTATTTGTTCCTCTCCATATTATACACCCGTATGTCAGCTGTCTTACACGTATTGATTAACTTAGAAAGCTGCGTTAGTTCTATTCTGTCAGCTGGGGTGGAGGTTGTCATGGTTTGCCGTTTCCTAATTAGATCTTTCGTCTCCTGGGAAAGCTTACCATTATCCTGTCTAGCCATCGTGCCCCCGACTTCTACTGCACACTCCGTGATAATGCGTGTAAGGTTGTCGCTGGCTTCCTGTGTCGTAAGCTTGGCTTCCTCGGTAAGAGCTGAGTATCGGTTCCGCAGCGCAATCCTGAATTCGTCTACTTTATGCCTTACTGTTAGCTCATTAATCGGCTTCTTTCGTGCTAGCTTGTTACGGTCCCTCCCCAAATCTAGTTAATTCGAGATCTTACCATAAGATGGTCACTACACCTTACCCTTCCCAGCACTTTCATATCCTTCACAACGCCAGGGTGTCGCATAATACGAAGGCTATTTCGTTTTTACGGTCCCCATTCGGGCTCCTTCACGTCCACTTCCGTCTCTCCCATTTACAGAAGAAGGTATTCATTATGCGTAGGTTATTCCGTTCTGCAAACTCAACTAGTAGGTCCCCCCTGCTATTTCTACACCCCTGTTCATAGTTCCCAACTGCCTTGTCTCCAGCCTGATGCTTGCCGACTTTAGCATTGAAATCTCCCCTAACTACGGTATACTGTGATTTTACTTTAGCCATTGCCGATTCCACATCTTCGTAGAAGCGTTCCACTACCTGGTCGTCATGGCTGGATGTGGGGGCATAGCCCTGTACCACCTTGAGTTTGTACCTCTTATTGAGCCTAATTACAAGACCTCCTGACCTTTCGTTAATGCTATAGTATTCTTCTATGTTGCCAGCTAAGCTTTTATTGACTAGAAATCCTACGCCCAGTTCTCTTCTGTACTCTAGACCACGGTAACTTAGAACGTGTCCATTTTTCAGCACCGTAAAGGCTTCGCCTGTTCTCCTACCCTAACTAAGCCCTACGACTTCCCATTTGATGCCCTTTAATTCTAGAACAACACCTCTAGACGCGCTTCACTAGATATGGTTCTCGTGTTAAACGTTGCCAGGTTCAGATTCCAATAGCGGCCTGTCCGGGTTCAGAGTTTCTTAGCACCCCCTGCTGTGTCACAGGTCTGACCGCCGCCGTGGTCAGTTGCTTCGCAGCAACTGGAGACTGAGGGCCTTGGGTTAATTGGCGTATTCATGGGGGGTTGTGGCCGTTACTGCATCAGGGTGGCCAATCCTGCTCTGGTGAGCGAGTGCGTTACCGCCAATGGTCGCCGGGGTCAAGCCCCACCCCAAGCCCCAACTGCATTTCCAGAATTGCAAGGTTTTTTTTTTTTGGGGGGGGGGGGCGGGGGTGTCCGTCACCGGGATTTGAACCACGGTCTTTTTACACGGGAGGCGGGAAATCAAATTTTGCCCGGGGGACATATCGTAAGAAAACACGCAGCTTATTTTCTTACCCCGGCTGAGATTGAGCTGGGTGCCGGGAGTCTGCGAATGTGAATCCGCACATGCCTGCTGAGTTGGCTTTTAAACACGCGTCAGGGGATTAGCGTGCTTGAGAAGTTTCGGGATTAGAATTCCTTCGCTCAGGGGCAAGTGGCCGACTAAGAGGGAGGAAACTAAAAAGTAGCCCGGGGGCACATGCCATAACCATGTTCTCTGAACACGCAGCGTATTATCTGCACGCGGTGGAGACTGCATGAGCTAGGTCTGATATATAGATATCTATAGATATATATATAGATATATATATGAGACAGAAAATAAGGGTTGGCAGTCAAGACAACCTTTGAAAGCAAAATGGAGGTTGTGTTGGGTGAAAGAAATAAATGAAGAAGTTTTTGAGTCAGAAACAAAGTGGTGAAAAAATGCCCGGCGGGTGGGATCCGAACCCACGAAGAACACCGGTCTGGTGCGATAACCACTACGCTACCAGCGGGGCGGTTTACCCGCCTCTTTCTCGGGTATTTATGTTAAGGTATTTTTTGTTTCCTGCACCGGGGGATTGTAGTATATATATATATATATATATATATATATATATATATATATATATATATATATATATATATATATATATATATATATATATATATGTATATATATGGCACACAGATTTGGCAGACAGGGGCAGTCGAAAACAATCGAGCCGGTGACTTCTTCACACAAGTGTATAAGGTAATTTATAAGGCGGAAACCTTAGACCCTCGTGTTTCAAGAACGGGCAATATGTGAAACACTTGTTATGAAGAATCTATATGTAAAAACAATCCTACCCACATGTCCGAGATGGGAAACACACACAAAGAAAAAAATGGCCGGTTATCGGCTTTTTTGTCACAAATGTCGACAAAAGACGAGTCTCCCATCAACATTTGCCAAGTAAATGCATTCCTTTGCTTTCCCGCTCACCACTCATGCTGTTTCTCTCCCGTCGAGCTCCTACCAAGGTAACCACACCAGAGGCCTGCTGAATTCATTGTAAATCTACCGCGTTCTACTGGTGCAGGCCGGGCTGCGCGATGCTAGCGCTACCAAATGGCGGGAAGGCGCGTGAATCGTGGTGCCCTGGTTTAACGTTTATAGAACTCATTTCTCTACTCCACGTGCGTTCGAAGATGAACGTAAAACTTATCAAGTGGAACCTTTCGTAACTTCTGCCACTTGAGTTTTTAAAATGCCGCCATAAGCCACAGTGGTGTAGGCGGCAGCAGGCGGCGAAATGATTTTCTTCTCTGCAGTGGTTGTTGTACTTCATTTCGCAAAATCGAGCATCCATAATTTATTTTAAAGAAACACCGTATATATCACCTATGTTTTGTTTTTATGCCTTATATTTGCGTAATGTCTTGTTCTTGTTCAATAGTCTTGTCAAGTATGGACCTTGACACCAAACTTAGACGTTTAGATATGGCTGGTGATATATAAAACTATTGCGCAGCTTTTAGATCCAGAGCATCTGATTCACTCGCCTTGTCCCTCCGGCGTCGTCGTCGTCGTCTTCGGCGTTGTCCACCCCTCCCCTATTCTCCTCGCCGCGCCAGCTGCGCTCTCCGCCGCTCACCCCCTCTCCTCTCCGATAGCGAACACTCTCTCGCGAGGGGCATTGGATTGGATTGGATTGGATTTGATTGGCTTGGATTGGCTTGGATTTGGATTGGATTGGATTAAAGGGGATTGTGTTGGATTGTGTTGCGTCATAGCCGCGGCACGTTGCGTCATAGCCGCGGCAGATGCGCTGGGGCCGGCGCATGTGCAGTACTCTCTCTTCCGCGGTTTCCTCTCCTTCGGGCGCGCTCCGCATATAACCGGTGTGCCGTTCTCCGGCGAAGCAACATCTACGCTTGGCTCAAACACCTACAGTCCACGCCGCTTTACAAGTACGCCAACGTCGTCATCGACTGGGACAGGCTTACGCCGTCCCCTCAACGTTATGCGCGCTATAAAACGCGATCCCTTCGCCCCTCCGCCTATGCGTCACATCTACACAGGGGTTCGCTCGAGGGGAGGTGGGAGTTTCTTTTCTTTCACTTTCGCAGGGCAGCAGAATCAAGTCACAGACAGACAGACAGACAGACAGACAGGCAGGCAGATATACATGCAGCCCGAAATATTTACCCTTAAGTAGCCAAACAGAGACTATTATGTTTAAATGCAATGTCGGAGGAGGGTCGACAGGAATTTCAGGAAAGGCCGATGGAGCATGCGCTGGGTGAAGGTAGGTCACTGCCGCAGGTGTACAATATTAGCTGACTTTAGAAGTAACGATACTTACGAAGGCGAACTGGTGGCTCAAGGCTACGACTAGCGAGCGGAACAAACTTGGGAGGGTGCTGTCCGGGTGACTAGGAAAGTGAAGACAAGGTGACCGCAAGTTATACCATAAAGTTGAACGCCAGGCAAAAAGGGCGCAATATGGCTTTCACCCTAAATCCTTAAAAAATTACCAGCATCCACCGTAATTATTTACGTAAATGTAGAAACCGCGTAGACCCGCTGCATTCTGACCCCTCTCGGAAAAACATTTTTGGTGCTTCGAATTAGTGCATTCATAAAGTCACTCATCATACTATAAGTGTGTTCCACGAAGGCATTGCTGTAACTCACGTTGCCTGCCGGATGATTTTGATGATTTGCTTTTGTTTTGATGATTTCTCGACATTGTTCCTTGAGCCTACTAGCTGAAGGCAACAAAGAATAGTTTCCATGGAGCCAATATATTGGCATACACGTAAAAGGGCCTTACGTATGGTAATATAGTACGTTAAGTGAGAGGCCACGTTTTCGACTATGGGTGACTCAAGCAGCACTGTTTGCTCATTCTGGCACACGGTAACTAAATTATTTAACTATAGATCTCTGTCATTAGCAAGACATTGTACGCGCAAATTTTCAAAAGAAAATATTTTAAAGAAACCCGCACATTTTGGCGTATTTTCATTCCTTAGGTTTTTTTTGCCCAATCGCTTGTCAAATGAAATAGGCGCAGGTGTGCATCAACATTATGACCACTTTTTTAATCACAGAACACACTGTATATTCCGCATTTTGAAAACGCCGATGCGCAGAAATTTTCCAAGAAGCTGTGATGTCGCAGAAAATACTGGTGTCATTGGGCCGAAAAATGCAAAACAAATATCGGCATTTAGTGTACATTGTAGAAACTTTCGTTGTCGCACATTTTTGCAGTACACCAACTATGTTTGACGTTTCAAAACATTCCCATAGCAGCACCAACTCAAGCTCAAGCTTTTTCTAAATGCCGCGCTTACGCCAGTGGACTTTTGCGTCACCTGTAAGCTGCTTGCTAAAAATATTGGAGGCGGTGGGAGAATGAATGCGAACAACCAAAGCTTACATATAGAGAAACTCGGAATTTAAAACATCAAAACTCACGTGATACCTTTTTTATTTTCTTTCTTGTCGACCGCTGCAAGTCATGTCTTAATTCTTTTTCGCAACACTATATATAAGCAGACCGAATGTTCGGTGTCTTACTCTGCTGAATAATCTCTTGCTAGTCCTCCCACGTGATGGGCCGACCATGAATCCAGCCGTTACGACCTTTATGTTGGTTTGTCTCGTATCGGTCACAACGAGTACTTTGCTTTCAAAAAACAAACGTTCATTCTGCGGTAAGTGGGAATACGTTATCACGTACACAAATTATTCGCTGTGACAGCAAATCTTTTTTGATAACCTTGCTGTTTTAAAAGGCATCGGGCTTTGGTATGCACAAATTTTGCTACAGCCAGTGGTCAGATACATTTACCATCTTGTGATCTCTATTTTCAGGCATTTGGCAACCGCAGATACGTTATTGCTTAATATTTAATGTGTATACTAAATAAACGGATCTATTTTGCTCTGCTGTCGTTAGCTTTATATCCGCGAAAAGACTATACAGCAGAGTGGCGTATAAAACATACGAAAGACTAGGCGAACATTTTGTGTAACAATTGTGTTCCACGATGCAGCCGACCAAGCCGATGCAGCTATAACATTCTCGTAAGTAAAAGATTATGTTGGGTACTTCTCAAGGGCTGCTCATTTCCGACCAGCCTCCGCCATCATGCGGGCGTGGCTGCTTCTCCATCGTCATGTGTGCATTCTCGCAAGTCTCTCGCTTATACAGCAGTCGATGCCCTTCCCAGCACAGACCTTCAACCCAAAACGTTTAAGAGCAGAGGACTTTCTTGGCTCGCCTATCTCGTCTTAGCTCGCTAACGGAAGATACGACTTCCGGGATCAATCGGCTCAGCGAGATAAGGGACCCAAGAAGAGCCTTTTGTACCGGCGTCAGAGAGTCACCCTGAGGATTCGAAAACCACGCAGTTTAAATATACATAACCTTCCCGTTATTCAGCGCAATCATAATCTCCCCGTTATTTAGAGAAAAAAAAACTGCAAGCACATTTCAGGCAATTATGTGTTTTTATTACCGGCAGACCCCACGTTCATTTACTTAAGAACGCTCATTGGGTTGGTTTTTACGATAGTAAGCGAGAAAAGCGGCCGCGAAAGAAGGAAATGGCTTATTCAAAATTACGTAAAAAGGATCCAGCCACGCAAGAAAAAATTGTCTGTTCCAAATGCTGCAGAACGTCTCAAGTCACGCAATAATAAAATGTCGCGTTCGAAATAACGCCGAAAGGCTCAGACGCGTAAGAAAAAAATTACGTGTTCGAAATTACGCAAGACAGCTCCAACATACGAAATTATAGAAAGCGCAAAAAGAACAGAATTCCCGCTGGCGCATTTTCCCGCAGGAGGCGTGCGACCACTGTGAAGGAGGGAAATTTATAATGCAATGGCTGGCAGCACTGAACGAATAACGGCGCTGCAGCCCATTTTGGCGAATCATTACTCGGTACAACCGACAGCTGTCAAATTGAGTGGAACGGCTTTATTTTTTTACACTTCGAGGGCTGCAAACATTGAAACCGATGCTCTAGCATTTGAAGCATAGATAATGCCGGCTCGTCCAAAAGGCTTTTGCAGCAGCATAAGTCTTTTCAGGCACAATGGCAGCCTACCATTGTGCCTGAAGATTAAAGCGTATGATACCTGCATCTTACCGGTACTCACGTACAGGGCAGAAACTTGGAGTCTCACTAAGAGGGTTCACATTAAATGGAAGGCGACTCAGCGAGAAAAGGAACGGAAGATGATAGGTGTAACATTAAGGGACAAGAAAAGAGCAGAGTGGGCTAGGGAACAAACGCGTTTTAAGGATATATTACTAGAAATTAAGAATAAATGAACGTGGGCAGGGCATGTAATGCGAAGGCAAGATAACCGTTGGTCATTAAGGGTAACAGAGTGGATCCCTAGAGACCGCAAACGTGGTAGGGGGCAGCAGAAAGTTAGACGGACAGATGAGATCACGAAGTTTGGAAGATAAATTCGTCGAAGTTAGCACACGACCGGGATAATTGAAAATAATTGGAGAGGCCTTTGCCCTGCAGTGGGCGTAGATAGGCTGGTGATGGTGGTGATGATGAAGTTTTTTCAGGCAGCAGCAGCAGTAACAGCCGTTCCGGTGGCAGCATGAGGTGCTAGTAACCACTCGCTCAACTTGCCAGTTCCCCAACTCTGGATAGCACCTACCCCTATCCACAGTTTCAGAGACGTTGTGCACGCACCTCCCCAGATGTCCTGCTACTTGCTATGATTGCCGGGAGGACGGCTGCGGCTGTGCGTACAAGATGCATGGATGCACCACGGCCTGATGGACGACGGACGATGTGCTGATACTCGCATTGATTGCCGGAAGGACGACTGCGGCTACGCGGAGACGATGTTGGCATGGCCGATGGTCTTCTTCGCCAGGGACAGCATATTCGGAGGGCATCACACCTTGAACCACATAGCAGCACCAGCAGCAGGAGTTTCGGCCCCATCGTGAGCTGCTAGTAACCACCCGCTCGACGTGCAGGTTCCCAAACGCTGGATAGTATCTACCCCCAACAGCTTCAGCCACCTCGTGCACGTGACTCTCCAAGATGCTATGCTACTCGCATTGATTTCCGGAAGGACAACTACGGCTGCGCGGAGATCCTTGCGCGGACGACAGTCTTCGTCGCAAGGGAAAGCATATAAGGAGTGCACCATGACAGCTTGCACCGCATAGCAGGAACAGCAGCAGCAGCAGCAGTTGTAGCAGTGGCGTGAGCTGCTAGGAACCACACGCTCGAAGTGCAGCTTCCCCACCCCTGAATAGCATCTACCCCTACCAACATCTTCAGAGAACTCGTGCACGTGCCTCCCCAGATGCCCTGCTACTCGCATTGACTGCCGGAAGGAAGACTGCGGCAGCGCAGACAAGGTGCTCACATGGACGATGGTCCTCATCGCCAGGGAGAGCATATAAGCAGGGTACTACGACACCTTGCGCCACATAGCCGCAGCACCAGCAGCAGCAGTTGTGGCGGCGGCGTGAGCTGCCAGTAACCACCCGCTTGACATGTAGGTTGGTTCTAATTAATCTCTGACTTAGTATTAAACTGCCCCGCAACTGCTGTTCATTGAGTTTCCTACGCATCTTGCCGCTGCACGTTTGGTAGATTGTTTATAGCAATAAAATTTGAAAGTAGGGGGAGTTCGTACACGTATTCCTGTTGAAAAGTAACCGCGCAATAAACGACTCGGGTCAGAGAAGAAATGCGCAAGACATGGGCTGTCTTAAAAGTTTCTTCAGTGTCCGTTGTTTATTCCACTGTTGCATTTAATCATGTTCATATCAGAGTTTGCTTGTTTCCCTGCTACCATCCTTGACTGTAAAATGCTGACCGTTGTGGAGTTGGCAAAGGAGCTGGACCTTATTGAATCCAATTTCAACGATAAGCTGGTGTCTTTGACAAAATAAATTGATTCCAGAGCTAGGCTTAGATGTAAGAACCTTGGCCTTGATGAGGGCGGAACTTTGGTGGAGAGTGTGAAATTATTGGGCGACAAATTTTATTAGGTGCTTGCGAACGTGCATGAGGTCACTGCTGCGAATAAAGAATTGAAAGCCAGAATTAGGTCCCCAAAAAATTGTGGCCGATTTGGAGAAATACTGGCGCATGAACAGCATAGAAAAAAAGGAGTGCCGTTAATTGCATGTGATGACCGCGGCTTCGTTCTGAAACAAATTGGCGACCCAG